>NC_141696.1:824539592-825139592 GCF_964263255.1 Lissotriton vulgaris | reverse complement strand
AGTAAAACATTTGATATATAAACTGGAACTAAACCACTGACCTAGATTACTTGAACATTTGTTACATTAATCGTACAGAAATCGTCAGTGTGTTTCCCGGTAAAGGTAAGGATGTGAATATAGGGACTGATAGGGATCCATTTCAATGTCTGTTCTAAAATACTACCTGGTCTAAGACCCATAGGGACCTGGTCTACTTAAGGCCCTGGATTTAACTCTTGTTCGAGGGCGATAAGAGGTCTGTCCCACACGTTTACTTGGCTTCTCAAAATTTGCATAGGCTATCATTTGTTAGGCACCCCCTAAATTTACCCTGCACCTGCATACATTGCACATGTGTACAAGAACAAATCCATAAAGGATTTAATGTTTTTTTCAGATTTGAGTCCAAACCTCTGGAGAAAAGAAAATCACACTACCCTTTACCAACCTCAGCAAGAAGGATTTGCAGAAGAATGAATGAACCTTGGGCCAGATTTATCATCATTTGGTGCAATGCACAAGACAAGAGAGAGCAGGAAGGTGTCATCATTACTAGCAAATGGCTAATTCCTGCTGTCTCTCTGCCCTGGCGCACATGTGGTTGCCAAGTGCCAATGCTGGCAGCCTTGCACCATGGTGCAACGGGTCCTGTGTTACAGTCAGGATT
Organism: Lissotriton vulgaris; assembly: GCF_964263255.1. Classification (NCBI taxonomy): domain Eukaryota; kingdom Metazoa; phylum Chordata; class Amphibia; order Caudata; family Salamandridae; genus Lissotriton; species Lissotriton vulgaris. The sequence goes on along the minus strand of NC_141696.1, from coordinate 825,138,943 downwards.
TTTTTTGTGTTTAGAAGGGACACTTTCCTGTACAAAAACAATCCCTGCAGGCATTGTCCTCAGTCTAAAGTGCTGCAGATTGGAGCACACATGGAAAAAGGAAATAGCGAGCGAGGAGAAGTAAATATATTTCTCCTCATTACACCTAATCTGGGAAGGTTTAGCATTTTGACACTTTCTCAGCTTTAATAGTATTGGGAATGCTGGGAATGCTCCAAAGAACATGTGTGGGAACACCCACTCTCCACCCAGGGAACACCTCCCTGGGGCAGAGTAACTCAAGGCAGCAACTTGCGCTGCCTTGCATTACTCTAGATTTACAAAGCCATGCAGAGCCACTCAAAGTGACCTTGTGTGGCTTGGTAAATCTCATTCTACGTTTTGCATCACTCTGAGTCCCGTTGCATGGAGCAAGGGGGGGCGCAAAACCTTTGATATATGTGCCCCTATGTTACTTGCCTGACTTATAGTTCTTAGTGGCTGGCTAAGGAGATGGGTTCTCCTTTTCAATTGTTTTTAATAATTTTGCAGCAGGTTTGTTGCCTCAGGGATCAGCAGCTTACTTTTTATGACATCACTGAGAGGTAGGTGACCTAGAGCGAATAATGAATAGATTTCTTTGTGCTATGTTTAGAAATTAAGCAAGTTTCCTCCCGAGCACTCGTATTCCAGGTAAATTTGTAATGTTATCAGTCAAAAATTGCACATCATAGTTGGCACCATCACCACAGTCCAAATTCCAGAGTCAAAGTCCTATATTCCGGAAGGGTTGTTCCATCCGCATTTATTTCTTCGATTCCAGTCAATACATAAATTCTCCAGTGATGCAGCACTGGAGAATTTACATGTGGATGGAACAACCCTTCCGGAATATAGGACTTTGACTCTGGAATTTGGACTGTGGAGACAGTGCCAACTATGATGTGCAATTTTTGACTGATAACATTACAAATTTACCTGGAATACGAGTGCTCGGGAGGAAACTTGTTTGATTTGTGGTTTTATCTAGGTGAAACCTGGTGGATGTTGGGAACCGCATCCTCTTCCCTGAAAGCACCCCCATATACTGTGTCTGTTGACTTGAGCCCTGGATAGTGCTGAGCGCCCTGTTGTCTGTTGGTTTCCCCACATTGTGTTTTATGTTTAGAAATTAGACAAGGGTTAGGAAGGTGTTATCAAATAAAAGCGATATGCCTACATTTACCTTTGAAATCATTTTAGCCACTCCAGTGGCTATCAGCCAAATTCATCAATGACCCGATTTGCGAGTCCTTAATAGCGATTATTAAGGAATCGCTATTAAGGACTCGCAAATCGGGATTCATGTAGAAATTGCAAAATAAACTGCGATTCCTACAGCCTCCTTATTTGCGATTTGCAAATTTCTAATCGCAAATAAGGAATAACTCCCCATTCATTCCTATGGGCCTAAAGGCCCATAGGAATGAATGGGGAGTCAATCCTTATTTGCGATTAGCAATTTGCTAATCGCAAATAAGAATGCGATTTCAAGGGTGCCAGGGGTGTCCAAAGGACACCCTGTAGCACCCCTGAAATGGAAATGTAGCCTGATGTTGCGCACACAAATGTCCAAAGGACATGTGTGTGTGTAACATACCACTTAGAAAAATGCACTAAAGTGCATTGTTCTAAGTTTTTGCTATTTACCACGAAATCAGACTTCGCGGTAAATAGCGGCCAGAAATTGCGAATTCGCAAATTTTAAAAGGTTCATGATTAGCATTTAAGGAATCTCAAATTGAGATTCCTTAAATGCGATCGCAATTTGATAATTCGCAATTTTTTGCGAATTGTCAAATTGCGAGTTCATGAACCATTGATGAATCTCAAATGCCATTTTTGCGGGCGCAAACGGCCGAATTTTGCGATTCGCACCGTTTGCGCTCGCAAAAATGCTTGATGAATCTACCTGTATGTGTCTGGCAATGACTTTCTGCTGTCACATTGTAAGTAAGTTCTTAATTCTGTAACTTAGCTGAGGAGGGTGGTCTTCCCAGTCATGTCCTCTGTTCCAGTGCCTATAAATGCTTATTTAGATTGACTCCCAAACAACAGAGATCCTCCATTGTTTTTTAGATAACCTACTGAATGTCTACAACTGAGCAGTTGCAGCTCTCATTGAATGTATACATCAGGACATGGTTACTACTAAGGTCACATATCTTTTCTTGGGAAGCAAGGCTTGATGGAGAGGAAAGTATCATTCGCGGTAGGGTAGAACTGCCTAGAGTTGAGGGTGGATGACTGCAAAAATATAGGTGGTGATGTTCCATATAAGACTACTTGACACGCGCTTTTTCCGCACCTTCTTTGTTTCAAATACAGAGGAATGGGGTATTCCTTCAAAGTAAGAGAGAAGATTCAGCTCTACCTCCTTTGCCTATTTTTCAGCCAATTATTTTTCTACAGGTATCTTATTAGTGGCATGGTGTTTGTGGTGGAGAGTGTATTAGTGCACAAATAGACACACCACAGCTTCCAGGAGCTAGTCTTACACACTCAGTGTCTTTTACAAAGATGAATCCCTGATGTTGATTGGACATTTGTATCTAGAGGGGATAAGGTCCTCACATAGTTCCAGTTTTTGTTACATAATTGCAATTCCCCCAAATGTGATGCTCCTAATTCACAGGATTCAGAAGATCAACTGGGGAATGCTATTTCTTGGTTTGTAAAGTAAGGAAACATACAAAGGCCTTGCCCTAACAGTAGGGTATATACAAATAACAAATACTCTGAAATGTTGATGGAAGGATAAATACCTTCCAGTGAAACCTACCACCCTCCAAATACTTGCATCAAATGATGGGTTGGGTCACCATGAAAATGTGGGGTTGTGGTTTCCCAGTCTTAGGTACTTTTTGATCCTATTCCAACATTGATCCAACATATGTTTTAGTGTCTGATGTGCTCTGATTTCATTATTCCAAGGAGTCTTGGAGCTGTTACGTCACTGACATTTTTATTTAACTGTATTTCTGAAACGTTCCAAACAATGGGTTCATACTTAACCACCCTGACACATACAAAATATTTATTTTTCCAAAATTGCCCTATTTGTCCCATATCCTTTCCCAGAGAGACTGTGATAGGATCCTGATGCAGTGTAAGAACTGCTTCACCTTTGGTAGTGCTTTAAAAATGCAAAACAATAGTGGTACGCTTAACCTCTTCCATGCTTATGATGAGCCCAGCTCGTCATAAGGCACAGTGGAGCTGTGCTCATGATGAGCTGGGCTCGTCAGAACGGTTGCGGTCCGCCCACGTGCAATTGATTCCCAACCTGTGCGGTTAATCAATCAGTGGGCGAAGTCGTGACGAGCCCAGCTCGTCATGAGCATAGCTCCACTGTGCCTCATGACGAGCTGGGCTTGTCATGAGCACGGCAGCGCCGCGGAGCCCCCCTCCCCCCGAGCCGTGGGGGAATTACTCCTGCGGTGAAGGGGTTAAATAGTGCATAGTGGAGCTGTGCTCCTTTATTCCACCTCAAAAAACACACCTCTCAGACCCTACAAAGCATAGACTTCAAGAAGATTGTGAGGCAAAAACAATGTTGATTGTGCTTCGGTATAATGAGCGCTCTTCAATTTAATCTGGCTAATAGGCGAGCACTGCCTTGGTAACGTGGTTCCCACATATTTCTTAATCCTAATTTGGGCAGTACCTCCTGTGTCAGGCAGAATTGGGATTACTGAGATTTTTGTTTTTTTGTTTTATATAGCGCACACTCGACCCAAAGGTATCAGAGTGCTTTATCTCACCACCAGTTACTTTGCAGATGGACACATTCATTTTTGTTAGGCAAGGGGAGATTACGTGAGTTGGCCAGAATCACAGGATGCTGAGCGTCCCTGCCGAGATTTTAACACGGTTCCCAAGCTTCGAGGTCAACTGCTCTATAGAGGGTTACACAGTTTACCAATATACTCAACAGCCGCTCTGTAGAGGGATACACTGTTTACCAATATACTCAACAGCCGCTCTGTAGAGGGATACACTGTTTACCAATATACTCAACAACCGCTCTATAGAGGGTTACACTGTTTACCAATATACTCAATAACCGCTCTACAGAGGGTTACACAGGTTTACCAATATACTCAACAACCGCTCTACAGAGGGTTACACAGGTTTACCAATATACTCAACAACCGCTCTACAGAGGGTTACACAGGTTTACCAATATACTCAACAACCGCTCTACAGAGGGTTACACAGGTTTACCAATATACTCAACAACCGCTCTAAGGAGGGTTACACAGTTTACCAATATACTCAACAACCGCTCTACAGAGGGTTACACAGGTTTACCAATATACTCAACAACCGCTCTACAGAGGGTTACACAGGTTTACCAATATACTCAACAACCGCTCTACAGAGGGTTACACAGGTTTACCAATATACTCAACAACCGCTCTACAGAGGGTTACACAGGTTTACCAATATACTCAACAACCGCTCTAAGGAGGGTTACACAGTTTACCAATATACTCAACAACCGCTCTACAGAGGGTTACACAGGTTTACCAATATACTCAACAACCGCTCTACAGAGGGTTACACAGTTTACCAATATGCTTAACAATGTCCCCTCAAATTTGTAGACACTTTCCATACTGTAAGAAATAACAATACTACTCTTCTCTATCCAAATAACCGAATAAAATCCAGCACTCAAATTACTTTCATATTTCACTATACTAATTCATCACTAATCCTTTATGGGTTCCGGAGTAGCTTGCTGCTCACCGAAAAAGAGCTTCGACATAAGCACTATATAAATGCAAATACAATACAATACAAAGGCGTTCTCCAATCTCGTTTGTCTGGCTGTTGCCATATTGGTGTATAAGGCTCTCTGTGAGCGCCATGAGACGAGTGTGTTGTTTATCTCCCTTTCTGACGCGCAATTTGAGACAAGAGTAGCCAGCGATTGTTTCCACTTGATATTCAACCAGGGTAGCCGGCATTCCAATAAACTTCAGGTGTCTTTGTTGCTGTGATTTGTCCCCACATAACACGTTTTCGTTTTTCATTTCCACAGATTTCTCTGACCTTTACGAAACCTGCACTGCTTTTTGATTTGAAAAGTCAGCATGCTGCCTGGAGTTGCCTTGAAAAGAAGTGGAATCTCATCCCAATTAAAAATGGCCCGAGGCTACCTCTGCAGGAGTAGAGGTAGATAGGACGTGTTAACCACTTCTTTGCTAGAACGCTTGTGCACGAGCCTCGTCGCCATGGCCTTTTCAAAAGTAGTAAAAAAAATTATTCGCTTTTTCAACTCCTCTTTCAAGGGTTCAGAAACAAATATCTTAGCTTGAAAAGAATGCGCTTTACTTTCAGAAGTAACAGTATTATTAGAGAATTTAGCAACGAAAGTCGATTTAATAAATTAATCATTAATGAGATACAAACAATTTAGACCATTTAGAGTTATATTTGGCATACAGGGGAAAATAAATGTAATTTCCTACATTCTATTTGTAACGTAGCTTTTTGGAGGAAGTATTAGTTAGGAACATGCTTTGTATATTTGCATATTTTGTAGGCAATTTCCTATCACAGAGAATCGAATTCAGGTAATTTTCAACAGCCGAGGGAACAGTTTCCATCTTTGGTCATATTTAATCTATGTTCTGAGAAGGTGATTGGAGGGGACTCTCCTAAACTTATTCAGACCGGGAGCTTTTGTTACAGGTAAGTCATTTCTGCAGTAGTGTATCCGACTGATAAACGTGGTGTATTGTAATTGTATTTACATAGTTTATTGCCATTGACGAGGCATTGAGCCAAGTTGCACTGGGAAGCACGCTGCTCCAGAACCCAAATTTAGTAGCTAGCCCAGTATCATTGCAATTTATTGGAATTGGTCTTGTGAGCTCAAGCAAACTATTCAGGCATTAATTCTGGTTTCTTTGTAGTACATTGCATTAATGGCAGCTGGATGTGATCATCAGAGGGGGATGTGAGTTTATGCAGATGGTTGGTGGGGTTAAGGTGAGAGCTTGAGGAGATTAGGCATCGTTAGGATGCAAGGGTATGCCTTTCAAAGAAGAGGTTGTGATCTTTGATATAAATTGTGGGCAATTTACGAATGCAAGAATATTAAAATAACCAGCATAACTTGCATGCAAAGCTATCAATATGTAATTACTTTTGCTAGGTACACCATCATAACAATGTGAGAAAATACATCAGTAAATAATGCAAACATTGCGATACTGATTCTACGGATCTAGATTATTGTCTTGTGAGGTTCATCCTCAAGCTTGGCTCACAGTTTTAGTTATAAAAGCAAAATGGGATCCGTTTTGAGTGTCCCTGGTTGTGGCATGCACAGTATGAAGGGCGAAGATCTTTCCCCCAGACCGCAGCAGTGAATTGTCATTAATAAAAGGGGGGAAAATGAACCACAACTGTCTATATGTCAGAGTCTCAGGGAAAATTGTTTTGGAGACTCTGAACCACAGGTTCACAGTTGGCAGCATATATTATCGCCGCTGGTGTGGTTTAGTGGATTGTGTCATCATTGAGTCTATCACTTGTGTGTCCTGTTCTCCAAGTGATTTAACAACCTCTAGAAGGAGGGCGATTGTCTGGATGTTGACAGTGGTGTGCTATTAAAATTATTTCCTATCCGGTTAGAAGAATTTATTGTGAAAAGGAAATTAGAATAGGGATAAGGCTACAAACAGGTCAGTTTTTGGGGATAAGCTACCACTAGGTGTTGTGTTAATGACTATTTACAATTGAAAGCTGGTTGAACCTCTGCTTCTTCCTCCCTCCAATCTGATTTGTATTAGCAGGAGTTGTCTGCATTCCTGTGGCTGGAGGGTGAGATCCAGGCACTAACAGCCAGATTCATAATTGAAAAATCGGCTAGCAAAGGGCTAGATTCTGAGAATCTGGCCATTTGCAAGCGTAATTTTTGCATTTGGGATTCATCATCCCAAATGCAAAAATCGCAAATTGCGAAATCGCTAAATTGCGAGGAATTGCATTTAAGGAATCTCTATTTGAGATTCCTTAAATGCAATTCATGAACCATTTTTGAATTGCGAAATCGCTATTTTTGGCTGCTATTTACAGCGAAGTCTGACTTCGTGGTAAATAGCGAGAACTTTGAAAAAAGCACTTTAGTGCATTTTTCAAAGTTGTATGTTACACACACACATGTCCTTTGGACAGTTGTGTGTGCAACATCAGTCTACATTTACATTTCAGGGGTGCTACAGGGTGTCCTTTGGACACCCCTGCACCCTTGAAATCGCAAACTCAAAATGCAAATCGCTAATAGTGATTCGCACATTGATATGTCTTCCCATTCATTCCTATGGGCCTTTAGGCCCATAGGAATGAATGGGGAGTTATTCCTTATTCCTTATTTGCGATTAGCAATTAGCTAATCGCAAATAAGGAAGCAGTAGGAATCGCTAAATAAATTGTGATTTGTACATGAATCCCATTTTGCGAGTCTGTAATAGCGATTCCTTAATAATCGCTATTACTGACTCGCAAAACAGGACTTTGATGAATCTAGCTGTAAGTTCATGAGGATGGTGACTAGGCCCTCTTCAGAAATTATATGAAGACTTTGTTGCCAAGGGACTGGGGGTTAAACTTCCTGAAGCACTGCAGTTTGGGAGATAGTGGGGGTGGGGGGGGGGGGGGGTAAATGGGACTGCAGAATCTGTATGTGCAAGGTAAAATTGACCTTTTAGGTGCGGCCCAGACTTTTGTTTTTTTTAAGATCATTGCTAAATACAGAAACCTCACTGCTCTTTATTCATGCCCCATGCCGTGAAGGGCATCAGTACACAGAGGCTGTGTCTGGAGAGCAGGCAGGAAAGGATTTCTACATCTGTCACAGGCCAGGTCACCTTGTCACTTATTCATTAGGTATTCAACTTGCAGGACAAAGAGATAAAAACAGTACAGAGTACGGTAAAGGATTATAAAAAACATGTTTAAATGTGATAACCTGTGAAAGAAAACACTGCCATGCTTCATCCTGCCTTTTGCAAGTGCTAACAAAACAGCATAAAAATGACTTGGAGAGCAGGTTTGACCGCCTACTTGTTGGGGTTTAAGGTGTCATATTCTGAGTGCAAGGATATGTCACTACTGTGAGCACAATGTCTGCTATAGTGGCTCAATTAGCATAATCAGACTGAAAAGTGAAGCTAACAAATACACTGGATTAGGTGTTAGTGCCATGCAGGACAAATGATTAGAAGATGCAGGGACTAATATATATGGGGCTGGTAGGGAGGACTGACAGAATTCTGAGAGCATGTGAGTGTCTCTGTGGTGAGCACAGCTTCGGCAAAATGTAGCTAGATAAAAAGTCATGCCTTCTTCAAAGACAATACACATTTAGAACCGTTACTCAGTGTGTGCAGAAAATACCTTGATTTACGATTTAACATACTGCGGTCACTGAAAAATTAAAGGTTAAAATGAAGTTGTATTTAGTTTTAATATTAACAACGAAACATAGGCGAAAAAACCCTCAGAAATTCACCGAAAAACCCACAATGCTCATGACCTCAGCCTTGATGTAACAGATGCATACCTTAAATAATCTTGCAGATGAGATTAAAATGATATTTCCCCCAATACTGTGGAAGACAATGAAACTAGTATTTTATATTCAATTCAATTCAATTCAAAAATACTTTATTGCGGCCATTTGTAGCCATAAAAGCACATTAAAATTACATCAATTACAAAACCAAACTAGATTCAGGTTACTAAATCAAAACGTACATTGGCATCTAGGCATAGAATAGAAAATAATACATTTTAATTAGAAATAGAATCATCAGTGTGGGAATTTCATGTGTTTAAAACATACAATAAAAATATAAATTAAGTATAAGAATTCATAAAAACTCTAATAAGAATCCCAATGTCGACATCCGATCCCAAAATGCATACTAATAGATCACAGTCTAATCTTCCTCGGTCCACCTATGACTGAAATTTAAGAATTTCAGAAATAGTCATAACACCAGGTGTAAAAGAAAAAAGGTGCTACAGATCACTTATGATCTGCTCCAATTTTAACAGGTTCCTTCGTATTAACGACATAGCAAATAAAATTGTTGAAATTGCAACCACATGAACCGGGTCAGTATCTGTTTTTAGGATCCTGAAAAAATCAAGGTAGCTCCTAATACCCAGGTTCCTACAGAGTTGTATAATCCATTTCTGCCTGGGTGGTCTATATGCCGCGTAGAAGAGCAAAACATGAACCATAGTTTCTTCTTCCGCGTGGCAGCCAGGACAAAGATGGCTCGATGCTCCCACCCACTTATTTGTGTTCACATAAAGCGGTAAGGTTCCGTATCTAAATTGTAAGAACAGCTTCTTCGCTAACACTGGTTGAAACGAATCCAACACCCGCTCAAATTCATAGTGGCACTTAAAATCGAGGAACCCATAGGTTAAGCTCACAGAATTAACTGACTACAAAATGTTAGTCAGTTTGTACTCTTTTAGTGCACTAGCCAAAGTTTTCTAAGAGGTGGCTAAGCAGGCGACTTCTGTATTAATCCATAAGTCCTCCCTACCTATTGCCCTAAAAGAGTGTCTTACAAATAAAGCCAGGGTATGCTACCAGCCCCTAGTGCTGACAATACCGCTTTTAAGTCTTCCCTAAAAGATCCCAACTCTGAAGTACTCCACAGCCGCTGCCAATAAAGCAACGGACGAGTCGAGATAAGATCCGCAATAGGAGGAATATTCAAATCCATCCTTAGCGGAACTAATGATGTGTTTTTCTGTAGGGTCAGAATTTGACTAATAAAATTATTTTCAGTTAGTGTGAGGGCATTAGAAGACCTATGCCCCCACATTTCCGCCCCATATAGGGATGCTGACCTGGCTTGGACTTTGTATATTTCACGTGGTGGGCTTATAATCTTTAAAACACATTTCTTCTGAACTTTTCAGATTTCCCCTGCAACCTGGATTAGTTTTAAATTAGCCTTGTCCATTTGGGGACCCCACCTCATTTTGTCGTTCAAAGAGAGACCCAAATAGTAAAAAATGGGTACCCTTTCAAGGGGTCTGTCCTCCATCATCGGGTGCAGGCAGTTAGTAGAATTAGCGTTAAAGACTATGTACTTGGTTTTGTTAATATTGACCACAAGGTTCATCCTTTTGCAGAACTGGCCAAATACGTTTAGCAGGCGTTGCATACCCATTGCTGACTTCTCACCCCCTTACCCACGGCAAACGGAGCCGTCAATTGCCCGTTCTTGCCATATCTAACTCTAGCAAAGGTATCTTCGTGGAGTTGTTTAAGCTGAAAGCATAGATAAGGTGGAACTCCCATATCCATCAAAATACTCCACAGCTTGTTCCGGTCCACCGTATCAAATGCTGATTTCAGGTCCACAAAGGTAAGATATAAGCTCCCTCCTTCCAAAACTACATGCTTCCAGTAAATAAGCTGGGGCCTAAATAACTGATCTATAGTAGAAGTTTTGGCCCTAAAACCTGCATGTAATGGATTCAAAATGTCATGGTCTCGAATCCTTTCCTGCAATCTTTCTAATAGCACCTGTTGGACCCGGCCCTTTAGGCAGGTTCACCCCGAGACTTTTTGCTTTTTCCTAGCCTGTTTCTGGAACCTGGTGGTGGTGATTTTAGGCCTCTGCGCACTTTTTCACGGTGGTACAGTGTAAAGTGCTTGAGCTCTCTGTGTATGTGTGGTGAGTGACCTGCCCTCCCATAGGAATGAATGGGGAATATGTATGCCCATGGTAGTTCCTGATGTGTGGGGAGTGCAGGGGCGAGTTTGATATGTGCGAACTCGTGAGATTGAATGCTGATTAATGGTATATGCGGCATGAGTGTGTCTAGTCTAGAAGTGCCACTTTTAGAAGTTGGCATATTTGTGTAATTTGTGTCTGGTGTGTGATTGGCTGGTGAGCCTGGTCCAGGAGTGCCTGGGCCTGCTTGTGGATTGACTGTCTGGTTTGAGGGTGAAAGGGGCTGGAGCGCCCAGGAGGGTGTCTGAGTCAGCCCGTGGATGAAAGGCTGCATCTGCTGCCAGGGAAGTGGGAGGAGATGGCACCGGGGAGTGACCAGGGCTGTGCCTGACTGACCACAATACTGGCTCCACCTCCCGCTGGGCGACTGTCACCTCTGTCCCTGATACTGAAGAGAGTTCCCTATAACCAGTTCTTGCTGGTTCTCACACTGCCTGCACAAAGACTTCAAAGACTTTTCTCTGTATAAGAAGGGGCTGTGTCCCCTTCCAATTTGTTCTTGTTTCTAGACTTGAATCTGCCAGGGGCGTGCTGCTGCTTGGGCTCAGGGGAATCCCTGGGCCCTGCCCAGCCCCTGGACACCTGATGGACTTTCCTGGACTCCTGGGGGACCCCTCTGCCTTGCTTGGGCTGATGGGGGGGACTTGGCTTTGCCTCCTGGGAATTTCTGGGACCTTTGCAGCATGGAGAAGCTGCATTTTCCTACAGAGAGTGCTTGATTGGTATTTGTAGCGCCTGGAAGTGCTGGCTTCCCCCTGAGCGCCTGGGAGCACTCTGCCGGTTTTCTAGCGCTGTGGATCACTTTACTTTGCACAAGCGCTTAGTAGCGCTTTTATTTTCATATTTAATTGAAGCCGGTGCCCACCCGGCATTGCCCTATGTTGAAATTCACCGCCGCTGCCTGGGACGCAGCACCGAAGGGGCCGCGCTGGGATTGGGCCGCTGATGGGGGCTCGTCCCTGTGAGCCGCGCTGCCATTGGCTGGCCGGCCCGGGATGCGTTGATGACGTCTCCCCGGGCCGCGCCGTGATTGGCTGCCGGGCCGAGGAGAAAAGAGAAGATGAGTGAGGCGGCCATTGCGGGGCTCCCTGGAGCCGAGGAGAGCCCTGCTGGTGCCATGGAGGATGTTGCCGGTCTCCCGTGATTGAGAGGGAGACCGGGGAAGAAGGAAGCCGCCTGTTGTGTCCGCCCCAGGGCTCCTGAGTGAAGGGAGAGCCCCAGGGAGGGAGAGAAGTCCGGCCGCCCGAGCCGCGAGGCATCCGTACTGCGAAGAGAGCCCCGCAGCAGGACCGCGAGCAGCGGCCGAGTCTGGGCTGGGCCGGGCAAAGTGGGGCATGTCTGTTGTGCTCCACGAGAGAGCTAGGGGACTATCGTGGTGCCAGTTGCGAGGCACAGAGTCAGGGCGGCCCCGGTTGGCAGCGGGGCGCCCCAACGGTAACTAGAGCCCCGAGGCTCCCGGTCCACGTGGTTGTTGACGAGCCCAGCGAGGCTCGAGGGCCATTTTTGTGTTTAGAGCCACGGAGGCTCTAGGGGGCATACATGATTTACGAGCCCAGCGAGACTCGAGGGCCATATTAGTTAGAGGGGGCGTCGGGGCACATTGCCGGTGCCCGCCCCCTCCTGCCTGCGAGTGTTAGGTTTAGAGTCCAGTGAGGCTCTAGGGGGCACCATCATTTTCAGAGCCTGAGGGATCCAGGGGCCTATAATTGTTTAAGAGCCTGTGTGGCTCCAAGTGCCCAGTTCAGAGCCTGTGTGGCTCCAGCAGTGGCGCAGTTTGCGCCTAATAGTCAGTGAGGGCCCTGGCGCAGTTTTGATGGTTCCCAGCTGCCCAGCAATTAGTGGGCAGCTGCACCGTTTAGGTTTTGGGATTTCACAGGTGCCCAGCAAGTAGTGGGCACCTGCTACGTTTAGGCTTGTGCTTGGACTGGCGCTGCATGGCAGCGCGCCCTGACATTTGGACACAGGGTGTCTTAGCCCCAACAAGGCCAGTTGGCCTAGGGACTGCCACAGGTGGTGGCTTATGTAAGTTTTGCGCAATTGTATGGTTATTGCACCTCTGAATGTGTTCTCTTGCATCATGTGTTATTCCTGCACCTCTGAATGTTTTTAGGCATCATGTGATTTTTGCGCTATTGTATTGTTCTGGCACCTCTGAATGTTTTTATGCATCATGTGTCTTTCTTTCCCTGCGCTGCACCTCTGAATGTTTTAGGCATCATGTGTCTGCTTGTGCTGCACCTCTGAATGTATTTTATTGCATCATGTGCTTTGTTCTTAACACCGCTGAATGTGTAGGTTTATGCATCATGTGTTTCTCTTTACTACTCCTCTGAATGTATATTTATGCATCATGGGTAATGTGTTCTTTCCTAGACCCCTAAACGCTGTGTGATACTTAGGTGGTTGTCCTTACACCTCTGAATGTTTTAGGCATCATATGTTTTTCCTTTACTACTCCTCTGAATGTGTTTCATGCATCATGGGTAATGTGTTATTGTTTATACCCCTAAATGTATTTTATTCTTAGGTGGTTGTTCTTTTAGTACAGGTGGTCCTAGTGAGGTCCTGGTTCCTGTTACCATTGTTTACTGGTTGTGTGCCATAGTAGCTAATTTGTGCTACTATGATTTCTATTCTTAATTATTCTTTATTCTACTAAGTGCTGATTCTGACAGTGGCCCATGTGGCCCTGTCCTGTAAATAATCCCTTGTGAATATTGCCTGTGCCAGTTGGCACCATGTATTTTGTGTGATACTATCTGATGTGTTTTTACAATACAAAAGTTATTTTATAAATAACCTTGTGTGGAGTTCCTTTTGTGGTGTGCCTAGTATGTTGTTGCTGTTGTGTGCTGACGCAAATGCTTTACACATTGCCTCCGAGTTTAGCCTTACTGCTCATGCCAAGCTACCAGGGGGTGAGCAGGGGATATCTTGGCGTGTGACTCCCTTGCCCTGACTAGAATGGTGGTTTCTGCCTGGCTTTGGCGTCAGCCTTAGCCTACCAGAAATAGCCAGTTCTAACATCACCCTTGCATAGTTTTTTTGAGATACATCGATTAGGCTAATTGGCCTATAATTCGCCGGTTCCATGGGGGACCCCTTTTTATAAATGGGGATTATTTCTGCTCCGGCCCATGTGCTCAGAGCCTGGATACCCTGAATAATTGCGTTAAAAAGTGATTGGAAATATGGATCTCACACTACTTGTTCGTTTTTATAAAGGTTTCCCGGAATCCTATCTAATCCAGGTGCTTTATTCGATTGGAGCCTGTCTAAAGCTAGTTTAACCTTGACCGAGGAGCAGGGAGGTATGCTTCACAAGGGATCGGAGGTTTGAAGACAAACCGGCAACTCACTTGGTTCAATTGAGGTAATTGAATATAATTCTTTAAAATATAGATGCTGGGGCGTGTCCAAGATGGCGGCGTGATCGGACGCAGGTTTCCGAGTCTCCCTGCCCTATCCCGCCGATTGCCGAATTTAATGCCCGAATCTCCCCTAAAGTGAAGCCAAAAGCACTGAGAAGGGTGCCCGACGAGTCGACTGAGGGGGCCCCCGAATCCGTGCTGTGGGTCTGTTCGCCCTGTGGAGGAGTGAATCGGAGCGGGACGCTGCACTGAAGAGCTAACGCCCGCTGCAGGTGACGGTGAAGATAACCCAGCCAGCGGATGACTTTGGGGACGGGGTTGGAAGAGCGAGACCCAGCTTTGGCTCCCGCACCACGGACCCCCCCGTGGCAACATTTCGCCGCCTTTGCGGTCCAGTCGGGGGTCGAGTCGACCCCGGCAGGGAACTGTGAAATTGAGGCCCCTGCTTCGGGCCTGTGCCCCGGACCCTCACGGCGCTCGGCGCGGCCACCCTGCCCACCCCAACGGACCTGGGGGGGACCCTGCTCGGGGAGCACGAGACGGCACTGCTCGCCCCCACATAAAGCGCCGCCGCGTTCCGCAGCCACGCAACACTGGGCCGCGTCTGGTGGTAAAACAGCGCTGGGCAGGTGACCCTGGCCTGCCGCGTGGTGCCCCTCCTTGAACCAACGAAGACAGAGGTGAGGCCTTGGAGTCCCCAACCTGGTACGATATTTCCAGGCGTCTCAACTCCGCTACCTGGTGGAATGGTACAGACCTGAGTTGGAGAAAAGGTGGCTCTTCCAGGATAGGGCTATGGCACAGACGCCGCTTTGGAGGATTCCATTCCTCGCTCGGCAACACAGACCACGATACATGTTGAGGTCTCCTATAACGCGCACGACCATACAGGTATGGGATAGGGTGGCACTCAAGCACGGCTTAAAAACTTTTCCCTCCCCCTTTACTCCCATATTGGACAACCCAGATTTCCCTCCGGGCAATGGCGCAGGCACATTCCCCCAGTGGCGGGGCACGACATGCCGTGCCGCAGGCGACCTTTTTGATCCGCGGGGATTTCTTCCTTTCACAGATATCAAACAGGGGTATAACATAGAGAACCCTCACCTTTTCCAATACCTTCAACCTAGACATTGGCTCACGGACCCGGACACCGCTGCACTAGTAGGTCGCCCCATGTCGACCTTTGAAAAATGGTTACTTACTAAGGACTCGGATAAACACCTTATCTCAGAACTCTACAAAATGCTCACACCACCACACACCTTGGATAAAACACCAAGTCAGAAGCGCTGGGAGGCTGAACTGGGTAGGGCCTTGACATCTAAAGAATGGGGCTCCGTCTACTATAGGTAGGCTGTTCGGAATTCGGTTAAAACCGAATGTAGCCGATAAAACCATACCAGATGAAAATCAGCTGACTCGGTTTAAACCGAGTGTCGCTGATTTTCAGAGTTATTGCATCATTTGGCCACTTGGTGGAGCCAAAACTTTACATGCAAACGGCAATTTTGGCTCGCGAAGAAAAGCAGCTCCGAAGGTGAGTCACCCAATTAGGTGTGAATGGCCCAAGGGCCAGGCCAATACCAGTCACCCTGCCTGGCTCACGTGGGGGGGGGGGGGAGAGGAGCTTTTGTTGTCTGCCGTCTGTCTTACTGCGGCCGCCGCACCCACGTACTTAACAGGTCTTTAAAAAGACCATTTGCTTAACGAGTCTTTGTTGTTATTTCGGCACTTCTTAGAGCCCCTGCAGCTACCCTGTCTCCGGCTTTGCTCATGACTGTGCCCTGCTCCTAGCCGCTGAGGGCACCCATTGTGGCTGGAGCCAATCAATCAGCCGCTGCACTGCTGCCTTTGCTCATCTTGCATAGTGCGGAATATAGCGAGAACTTGGCCCAAAGCTGTTAGCGCTTTTTCCCCATATTAGTGGCCACTCAAAATTAAAAATAGTAAGATGAATAGCTGCTCAACGGCACAAAATCTGCACTTCAAGTCCTGGCAGGAGTTGATGGAATCAGGTGCGGCAGCATGAGGGGCGTGTGTGTGGGTGGGGGGGTGGGGGCGGTGAAGCAGTGACCGGCGATTGCAGCTGTCAACATGTGAAAGGTTTGAGGGGTCAGGCCGGGCAGCTTCCACGCTCCTACGAGTTATATTTTATTGTTACCAGATGTCTGAAGTCACAGCAGATACTTAGTTGGTTTATAATAGCGAGTGAGAGCGCGCCTGAGCCTAATCTCCAGCTCGGCTCCCAGCGCCCTGCCCGGCAGTTACCAGATCTGAAAGCATCGGCCCCTTTGTTATTGAACCACGGCGCCATTCTGGCAAGGTTATGTTAATTCTAAGGTGCAACAGTCAAAGATGAAACGACGTGCGAGTCAGTCTTGTTTCACAAAAAGTATTAGTTTGCAGAGATAACGTGTGAACTACTTTGAAATATCGCATTTATATAATCAATAATTTGCAACTATTTAATATAAATTGAATGCGGATGCACATAAAAAATTGTCAGACTGAGGTGACTATCAGATGAACAGAAGAGTGTTCCGAGAAAAATATGAAGACACTTTTGTGGAAAAAAAGGTCTGGCATTAGCTCATACACATAGCAATTGCAATGTTTTACGTAAAACCCAAAATGCTCAAGAATGAATTTAACTCGACACACTCCCAGCTTTTAGACCTCCCTCTCTAAAATAATCATGACGGATTGCAATGTGGGATTCTGCTTGAGATCGAAACCGGCCATTTCTTGTGTCTTCTCCCCATCCCCACCACCTCCCCAGTGCAGTCAACCACACCCCTGGTTTATGGTGCATAGCCACGCCTCTCCGGTTAATTCAGGGACAGGGCAAGAGCCTCGCTTTTTTAAGATTTATTTATTTATGCATTTTTATATAGCGCGGACCCCGATGTGCCCTGATTAACATGGCCAGCCCACACTGAGATCGCATGTAATGGACGCAGCTAATGAAGACTTTTGCAGTTTGTTTTGTCTGTGTTTTTTTTGTTCATGTGTGCGTTCTTGGAATGTGACATTCCTAAGACTTCATTTGATGAACAGCCTCTGTTCATGACGCGTTGCTCTCTTGGGAGAATATCCAGGTTTTAGTTAATTCAAAAGTTTAAGAAAAGGCTTAAGGCTGGCATGTGAGAAAAGCGCAACTTCACAAAGCACAGACTGGAATATGTTATCAGCCTCTCCCAGCCCATGCTCCCACCGCCTGCCCCCCCTTAAGCACAACACCCCACAATCTCAGACCCCGCCTTCCTTCCGCCTGGGGTCTGACAACAGCCCTGAAGCGGTCCGTGAAGGGATGCGGCGGTTGCACTCAGCACCCAGGGAATGAGGTTCGAGGCACGGACACATACATCACATGAGATCTCAGCAGCAGGTGCAATAACACACTGAGCTACCAGCTCGTGGAGGTTACAAGGAGAACCGGATTCACACCACGGATCTGCTGGTCATTACATATCTCCCGCACCCGCAGCTGACCTTCAGTGGGGAACTGGCACAGTCTGCTAAGCGTGTAATGAGTTGTTTTCTCCTGTCTGGCTTGGGGTGGAATACACAGCAGCGCTGGTGGTCCTCGCGGTGGCATGCACAACTGAAAGGACATGCGAGGTAAACAAGAAGCGCAGGTGACTTTTCTTGGCAAGGAGCAGTCAAATGAAAGGCATTAAGGCACAGACTGCAGGCAAGAAGGCGCACTGATTGAAACGCTCACTGCTGACATCTGTGGCGATATGCGTGCTATGGGCTTGAATCTGAGCAGTGATAATTGCAATCCTTTAGAAGTGCGTTAACTGAAATCCCATCACATTGAATAATAGTAACACGTTGTTAAAAGTACCTAATAAAGGAGTGCACAATGAAGCTCTACATAAAACAAGCCATTGGTATCAATTGGCCAATTGCAGTTAGTTCTCTCCGGTTCATGTATTGTTAGAGCTGCCTGACAACATTAAAATTCAGTTGATATATGCCTTTAAGGCAAACAGATTTAAATAATAATGGGTTTTTAGTCGGTGTAAATTTTAATACAGTAAGGTAAATCCAGTAAAGATTCATCATAAAATCTTTATTCAGCATGTAAAAACAAACATTAAAGAACAAGATAACTCAGCAAAAGTTACAGTGCAAATATAAAACACATGCGCAACATTTAAATAAATAACATTTAATTACCAAACATCAATAGGACAAGATAAACAAGCATTGGCATAGCCAATAGGTCTCGTCTTTGGGACCTTATAAGTGTTTAGTTATCCAGCACAATATCCTTGGTGCAACAACATCAACTGTTGCATGTTGAAACACTTATTAAGGTCCCAAAGGCGAGAACTATTGACTATGCCAATGCTTGTTATATTTTGTTTTTTCTAGTGCCGGTTTTCAGAAAAGACAGCATTCAATGATTTGGTGCTTTCCCACGACTATTTCATTTATAACACCAGTTTCCAAACACAGAAATTAACATAGGATTGAATTTCCATTTGGGAAAATACGAGACAAATGTCATTAATTCACTTTGCTGTTTTAGTTTTTCAGTTTCCAGTTAGAATTAGTTTGACGTTGACTCAAGAGTAGCATTGACATCTAATTAAAGGACACATGCACAAAAGAGTAGGTTGAGGCTATTCACAACCAGTTATACTTTATTCGAGGACCCTAATGCTCCCAAAGCTCTGTGGCACGGTGTCTACATACCATACATCAATGAAGAAAGCAAGCAATAATAAAAGCAAAGCGATCCATAAACACCTGTAAAACACTGTTTCAGTTGTTTTTTATGGCGCGAAAATGAGTAACCACTGAAAAGCACTGTTTTTTTGGGGTATTGAAATCACTGGAAAACACTGAAAAAACACCACCAGATTTTACCGAAAATAGAAACTGAAAACAGGAAAGCCTAACTATAGGGCTACACACACCACACGTAATACAAAGGCGAAAGAAACAGCAGTGAAACTGGCTATGTATTGGCACCTCACCCCAGCCCGCCTACACAAAGGGAACCCGGCACGTAGCGAGCTTTGCTGGAGGGGATGTGGGGAAAAGGGCACTCTAACCCACCTCCTATGGGAATGTCCGGTACTCGGAGACTACTGGAAATTGGTCCTGGACGATATTGATTCCACCTTTACGACTGAAATCCCGAGATTCCCTGCATATGCTTTACTAGGTCTCCCTAACGCACTAACCTTCCCCATGAAGTCATTGAGGGGTCGACAAATGGGAATTGCCGTACAGGAAGCCACACAACATATACTATCACTGTGGGGCTCCACAACTAAACCTACACACACGGGGTGGCTCCACAAGCTTTGGTTTACGCTTGGGATGGAGCGCATACAGGCCACACTCACCGGCTCCACCGATGCTTTTCGGAAAACGTGGCTTCCATTATTGACCCTCCTGTCCAAGGAATTTAATGAAGTTACGTGTCCCAAATATCTTAAGATTTTGCGTCTCACCGATGCCAACTGTGAATCTCGGTGACTTCCCGTACAGGGGCACTGGGCCTCTCTGGCCCGATGACGGCCCTTTTGGCACTACAGGGCACACTGGTCGGGATGGGGGAGGGGGGCTCGGGGGGAGGTGGGCTGGGAGTTATTGGTTGTTATTGTTCTTCTTATGTTATTTTATTGCACTGCAGGTCATTTGCTTCCACGATGTCGTAATATCTCTTTGGCATATCTGTCTCATTCTACTACTCAATTTTAGGGAAGACATGCTTGTCTGTCCCGTCCGCTGTATATGCCTCTTGCCTATACAACATGCTGAGATGTCTCTGTTTATGCCTTCTGAAAAACCCAATAAAATACATTTGAAACTAAAATATAGATGCCAGGCTTCCTCAACAATATTTGATTTAATGATAGTCTTGCCCTCTGGCAACCCTGTGCGAACCAGGTTCCAAAAGGACCTCGCATCTTTGGCATCTAAGGCAATCTTAATAGCCTGCCATCTATCCCCTTCCCATTCTGATTTCGCATTAAAAACAGTTTTCTTAAAATCTAGCCTAGCTTCCTTTATACGTAAACGGTCACCCCCTCCAGGGATGCCAACAAATTTTGACTAGCCACCCTACAACCCCTGCTAAACCAAGGTTTTTTTTCCCCACGTTTTTTGCACGTAAACAACCTACTACTATAGAAGTAGTCCCCCAGAGTGGGAATGTTTCTCTTAAACTGCCGGTCCTTGACAAAACACTCTGTGGAAATGTCACTTCTCCTTGATAACCTCAACCCGGATGCCATATTCCTGACGGAAACTTGGCTAAAGGACGAGGTCGACCTGGACATTAGCTCTATACTACAGCGTGGTTTTGGATTACAGAGGGTCGACAGGAAGGGGGTAAGAGGAGGAGGATTAGGAATATTATTTAAGAACTGCTACCAATGTAGAGCCTGCCCAGCCGGAATCCCAGACTGTGAAAGCATGACCTTTGCCTTAGACCTATCTGCTACCTCGACATTTTGGGGACTACTTCTCTACCGCCCTCTGGGTCAAATAGGGAAATTTATGGACTCCCTTCCCTCTCACGTTGCCGAGCTAGCCATATCCTCACCACACTTCACGGTATTGGGAGACATAAATATCCATCTGGATGACCTCACAAACCCCCTAGCAAAGTCCTTTCTAAACAACCTTGCAGGCCTTCAATTTACCCAGAAGGGTTTTGAACCCACTCATAATAAAGGCCATTTACTAGATGCAGTCTTAAGCAACGATCATAGGCTTGGTCTAGGGACCCCAGTCCCTCTCCCGTGGTCCGACCACTTCTTGGTGCCACTAATTTGGGAAACCCTGAGCCCCCTCGTCTGTCCCCCCGTGCCATACTAAGGGGAAGGAATTGGGCGAAGATATCTGCCAACCAATGGGCTTACTCCCTCTCTGCTATCCCACTACAAACAGGAGACAACCCAGATACACTCTACAAACACTACAATGAATGGGTACAGTCCGCACTAGATATGATAGCTCCTCTGAAAACTCTCAAGGAGAAAACCAAGTCTAAAGAGTCACCTTGGTTCACCCCCAAACTAAAAGAGCTAAAACAAAACTGCAGGAGATTAGAGAGGACTTTGAGACGCACACTTAGGATGCAGGACAAGAGCAGTCATCGAGAATCCATTAAGAGATACAAAGTCGAAATCAATTTGGCACAGTCAGCATTTTATGAGAAAAAAATTAGGACAGCGTCCAACACTCGGAGGGAAATATTCCGGATTGCGAAATCCCTGATTAGCACCCCTTCCATTTTGCCTGACCCCAGCGAAGCTCAGAACCGCTGCGATAGACAGGCAGAGTATTTCTTTCAAAAGATCCAATCCATCTCTTTATCCTTTAATTCCATCGAACAGCATTCCTCGGAAATAGATAACACCCCCACTATTTCCGCCTGCCAGCTAGCGGAATTTCCACTGCTTGAGGAAGACTTGCTCAAGGTACTAATGCTGAAAGTAACATCAGGATCCCCCACCGACCCTGCCCCTCCGCGCCATCTGCTGAAGGTTGGGGATACCATTAGATCAACTATCCTAAACATCTTGAACATGTCTATAATCACAGGGAGCATGCCAAAAGCCTGGAAGTGTGCAAAAGTCAAGGCCCTCTTGAAGAAGCCCAACCTCGACCCTGGAAAAATGGCCAACTTTCGCCCGACTTCGCTCCTCCCCTGGATAAGTAAGCTGCTTGAGAAGCACATCAACACCATCCTTATGCAATACCTGGAAACCAACCATCTACTCCATGATTCTCAAGCCGGCTTCTGCCCAAAACTGGGGACAGAGGCTGCTCTGCTGAATGTAACAGAGCTAGCTCGGAAGCACATGGATCAAGGCGGCACCACAGCAATTATGCTGTTGGACTTAAGTGCCGCCTTTGATACCGTGAACAACAACATCCTAATCTCCCGCTTAATAAATCTGGGAGTGGCAGGGAATGCCATCACGTGGCTACAGTCCTTTCTGGAGGACCGCACATTTCAGATGGTGGAGGGGGACACACACTCTAAAATCTGGCCCCTCAATCAGGGCGTGCCTCAGGGCTCCTCCCTGAGCCCCACACTTTTTTAATGTATATATGGAACCTCTGGCAGAAATTGTGCATCCGTTTGGCTTTGAAATTATAATTTATGCCGAC
This sequence comes from Lissotriton vulgaris, assembly GCF_964263255.1. Lineage (NCBI taxonomy): Eukaryota > Metazoa > Chordata > Amphibia > Caudata > Salamandridae > Lissotriton > Lissotriton vulgaris. The sequence goes on along the minus strand of NC_141696.1, from coordinate 825,116,616 downwards.
GACACACAATTAGTGGTGGCCCTGAATCAGCCAGGCAGCACTCCCCGCAACCTGAGTAGCTGTCTAGAAGCGGTAACAAAAAGGATGGGCTTGTCCCACCTGAAGCTGCACGGGGACAAAACAGAGCTAATGTTCCTGGGGAACACAGCAGTACCAAGACCCACTATCAATTGGCCAATCCGCATGGGTACCCCACCAGAGCCAAAAGATCGGATCAAAAGCCTAGGGGTATGGCTAGACAACACCTTAAGTTTTAACCAGCAAGCCACAATACTTTCCACCACATGCTTCGGGTTGTTGAGGACGCTGAGGAAAGTTCTGCCTCTCCACCCTTTTCAAGCCCGCAGAATAATGGTCCAGGCCATTGTTTTGTCCCGTCTTGATTACGGGAACGCCCTTTATTTAGGCGCACCGTCCAGCACAATTAAAAGGCTCCAAGTAACCCAGAACGCGGCAGCACGCCTTCTTCTTGGACTGTCCCGAAGACATTCGGGCGCCACCGCCTTGAGGAAACTACACTGGCTGCCTATCCAGGCCAGGGTAAAGTTCAAGGCGATGTGCATAATGCACAAAGCCATGTGGAATGAAGCCCCCGCAATGATCTGTTCCCTAGCGACTCCCTACCATCCACAGAGATCACTACGCTCAAGCACAGCTTTCTTGGCCTCAACCAAGAAAATCAAACGGGCTAGGTGGGGCGGGCGCTCCTTCTCATGGAACGCTGCCTCTGTCTGGAACTCCCTGCCGCTCACACTGCACAGCAAGCCCGACCTACAAAAATTCAGGAAAAGCCTGAAAACACTTCTCTTTCATTAAGAATCAGATAGCTGCCTCCCCGACCTTACCGTTCCATAGCGCTACGAGGCCTCTGGGTAGCAACGAGCTTTACAAAACCCAATTTCATTTCATTCAGAGTTACAACAATTTTCTGGTGGATTTTCCCCAGGTCATCACCCTGTCCGGTCTTAAGATTTTTTCCAGACAGGATGCTTGCCTTTTCTAGGATGGGGATAATACTATTATACATGCTTGACATTGTTTCTGGGGATTGAATGATTTTGGCCCAGCGAATACGCCTCCCTCCATCGACTACTCTGAGGTCGCTTCTAGAAAGAAGTATAATACCTTGATCAATTTCAATCATACCAAAATCCAGCAAAATGACCAAGGGATTAAGATCACTTTCGGTGCGCTGCTCAACACTAAAATTTGCCACTTTATGCCAAATTTCAAGGCTAATTAAAAAATAATCAATTACTGATGCCTGACCCAACCTCTCAGAGGTTGGGTGCCCTGGATTGTCACTGGGAAATCACCCATTGCAGGCCCTCAAGGAAAAAGTAAATGTGAGCGAAGTCAATTGGAGAACAAGCGGGGTCCACCCCTTTATCAGATAGGTATTAGGGGGTGGAATCAACCAAAGTGCATCCTCGTCACTGGTAATAGGTTTTACAAAACCACTCAAGGGTTCATAGTGGCAATTGAAATCCCCATCAATCAAAAAGGGCACATCACCTGGGAAGGAATTCAGAAGCCTCACCAAGGAATCTAATGTCACAGATGTCCCCCCCATGCTGAACTGGCCAAGAGTAGATAATAATGAGTGCCAGTGTTGCGATTTTTTTATGACTCAAGAGGATACTGTTTATGTCAGGAGAGTGGGTATCCACTCTTTTCACAACACATCCAAGGTGTGTTCCCACCAATATGCATAAACCCCCGATGGTCTACCTCTAGGGCCCTTAACGGCAGGCTCACAATATGTCACAAACCCCGTTCGATGAACGGACCTTAGGGCCCAAGTCTCTTGGAAGAGGCAAATCCCATGCGAATCAATATAATCTCCCCAGCTCGGCAAGTCAAGTTTGGCTGCGAGGCCCGCGATGTTCCAAGACAACATTTTTAGGCCACCAGTGGGACCCTCCACATCGCTCCCTACATTTACCTTGAAGCCTGCACGATCTAGAGAGGCTAGTACAGGGGCAGGCAGGAGATACAACTTCAGGGGCTATTGTAGCATCACTAGGTAGGATTATAACGTCCATCATTGGAGCCTGGTTCCCATCATCTACATCTTGGTCTATTAAAGAAGTTTTTCCACTATCACTGGGCCCTATTACCTCATCCATCAAGAAAACTTGATTCTTCTCCCGGATGGCCTTCCTATATTTATAACCTGCTGCCTTTTTTGTGGTGTATCTATAGGTGTATCAGTAGGTGGTGGTCAATCCACCAAGTCTAGTACGCTAAATCTATTGCTTACTGGGAGACTTGATGACTGCTGATTACCACCCACCTCTTCTCTATGGCTCTGGCCAGCATATTGGCCTCGCCACCCCCTATTGTTTCCATGATAGCCTAAGTTTAAACTATGATAAGGGGGAGGATAAAAATAACTTAGATCCAGGGGCAGGATTGCCATTTGAAGGTGATTGGAAAACCCCATACAAACATGTTCAACCACCCTACTATCCTTGAAATTAATAACAATACAATCCCCCTCCACATCTTTAGGTCTACGTCCCACCCATCTCACTCTTCTAGCAAATAAGATTTGGCATTGTACATTTCTAGGGAGTGGTCGGTTTTTATTCAACCAGTGGATGGGTTTATTTTTTTATTCGGTATAGGACTCAGTTACATTTTCACCCAATTTGGGAACCCCAGCCAAGACAACTACATAGGGTACACTTTCAGGAGGTAAGTCAATAGTTGGAAGATTATTCTCCATATCTTCAGGGACTGTTTTATTATTCAGCCTTCTGTCTATGGTTTTCCATTCTTCCTCTCCTGGACGTTGCAGGGCTTTAGTTGATTTAGTATTACAAGCCGTAGGCACGTGGTCATCTGGACATACACTAGTAGTTGAGCGGATTAGAGTATCCAGTGGATTAGGATGACAACTAGGAGTCAGTATTGGGGTAGTGGACAAAACCCCTTCATGCACATGGTTTGCTGAGGTATGACCAAGATGCTCCTTTTTACCCATGACAAAATCCAGACACAACCTAGAAAGTTCTTCTATTTTGGTAAGCCTTTTCTCTATTAATAGCAATCTTCCCACCAGGGGTTGCAGTGATGATAAGATTAGAGCACCCAATTTAGACAGGAGTAGATCTTCTACAGAAAAAGGTGTTTTAGTAGTATCCGCCACATCAGAGTTAATTAATGCAGGCAAAATCTCCTGAAAGTCTTCAGTGACTTTTGGCTCCACGGTAACTAGATCCTTGTTGTTATTGAGCTTTGGCACCTTAGGTTTTCTACTCCGCATAACAACTCCCGCACGCTTCCTTTTGGGAATTGCCCCCTCAGTACACCCATGTGACTGTGGCGGAGTACTGGAGACTTCGGAGCTACATACTACTATGTTACCATTTGGGATAGCCAGTAACTTGTCAGTCATTACTGCCGATTGTGGAAGCTCTCCAGTCAAGGGTATATTGACCATAACTTGTGATGGCTGTAAGTTAGTCCCACTCAGGAGCCCAACAGCAGCCTCCCGTTGCTGATGCCTTTCGGGTGTGTGAGCATTTGACACAGCCCCTATCGAGGACCTTTTATTAAAGACAGAGTCCTGGGACAATCAACACTCTGTTATAGCTATCCCGTGATTCAAAACAGACGTTGCCCTCATAATAAATTGGTCTAGTGTCCCAGCGACATACCCACCCGTCAACACTTTCTTTCCCCTACATTCGCGCCCAGCCATTATCAAGTCCAGGTACAAATAACTTTAATCGATACTCACAGAACGAGGAAAACCTTCACTGTGGCGGACACTAGATGCTAGAGGGGGGGGGCCCGGTCCGGTGTCCTCTGGGCTACAACGGGTTTAAACGGGCCCGCCCTTGGCCCGGGTTTCACCCGGCGAGCATCCGCAAAGCGGGGGCCGCGAGCCTTGAAATAGCGCTGTGGGAGGGAGTATCTTCAAGCCCAGGTGAGTGGCGTTAGTGGGCTCCTGGTCCGTGTAGTCCCCTGGGCTCTTGGGCATCAGCGAAGGAAACAGAACAAAGTCCGGCTGCGAGCGAGTATTTTATATTAGTTTGAATATGTCACAATAATTAATTATATTCCCTTTCTAGGTGTTCTTATTGGTAAAATAATGTAAGGTCACATGCATTCCATTTGGTGTGCAAGTGATATTCCATGTCAGGTGTGTGTGAGTTATAGATTGCAGACCTATCAATACTTTGTGAATTTCAGCGGGTTTTTTTTTGGTAGGGGGTTTAGTTTGCAGTCATAGCATCACTATACCTGCAATTTTATGTGAATGTTGCAATTTTTTTTTCTACATCAACCGCCATATTCATGAAAATCGGCATTTGCGATTCTGTAATAGCGAAAAAAAGCGAATCGCTATTCAGAAATCGCAAATCCGAATTCATGAAGAATTGCGATAAAAAAAAGCGATTCGCAAGCGCTCGCAAATTCCGTTAGCGATGACCGATAATCGCAGAATAATCGCTATTTCCGGCTACCCGTGCCTGGACTGCGAGCTCGCAAATAGCGATATCGCTATTTGCGATATCGCTATTTGCGAGATCGCAAACTCGCGAGATCGGGAAAACGGGAAGTCGCATTTCGAGCCCAGTGATGACATCACAACCAGGAAGCTGCCGGTTCCCACCACCATTCTCCACAGTGAGGCTGAGAGAGAGGGAGCATTTTGGAGAGCTGCAGCTAATCAGGAAAAATACCACAGAACCACAACCCTGGTACAATGGCTGAGGAACCTGCACCTGGCACCAGCAGCTCGTCTGGGCGCAAAAGAAAATTGAAATTCTCGGAGCAGGAGCTTGAACACCTCATAGAGGGGGTGGTGGCAAATCATGACAGACTGTTTGGCACAGATTCTAGGAGGGTCCCTGAACAGGAGAAGCGCCGGATATGGCAGGGGATAGCCGCGACAGTGAACTCCGTGGGAGTGGCGGACAGGTCCCTCGAAGAATTAAAGAAGCGCTGGTACGAACTCCGAGGCCGTGCCAAGGAGAGGGTGGCGGCGCGCCTTGGGGAGTCCTCGGGCACTGGAGGAGGAGGACCAACTGTACCACCCAATACTGCCATGGAGGACCAGGTGGAGGACACCCTGGAGAAGGAGGCCTGTGTTGGATTTACAAGACTGGACTCATCCCGCACCACCCAAGACACCCAAGGTAAGTGGCATGCGACTGCGACCCTGCCCCCTATGGATGTCCATGACCAAATAGGCTCCCCCAATGTCCCATAGGCATGCCATAGTTGCACATCAAGGAATGTCCTGAAGCATTGTGGGAGATGTAGTCTGGCCACAATGTTGTAGTACCACAATGCAGCCAGACAGGTCCCAAAGCACACAAAGCCACTGCCATTCAGGGAATGTCACCCAGCATGCATGTAGCAACTGCACGCCTGCCAGATACATGCAACTAATGATCCACCACTTACCCCCACAGGTGGCGATAGCAGCGACAGCGAAAGGCTGCAAATCGATGAGGGGGTCCAGGAGGAGGAGGTGCCACCACCAACCCAGGCACCAGCCCCTGCCGCTGCATCAACACCAGCAGCAAGAACCACCTGCAGTGTCCCCCTTGCGACTGGTGCAGCACCCACAGCCGCTGCCAGGCCAACCACCATCGTGCCACCTGCTACCGCTGCTCCTCCTAGAGCCGCAGCCAGGGCAGTCACCACTGTGCCCCCTGCATCTTCTACACCAGCCACACCAGCAGTCACACCCCCTGCATCTGGCGCACCTGCAACACCTGCGGTCATACCCCCAGCAGCTGTCGCCTCTACATCCGGGGCTGCGCCAGTTTCCACGCTGCGGCCAGCCACGCACTCAAGCCAGCAGGGCAGGCGTGGCAGGTCACGCCAGCATTCCACTCCAGCTAGCAGGCGGGCCAATGATCAGGGACTGGCGCGGCTCAGCATCGAGAGACGCATGCTTCGGATTCACCAGCGCCAGGCACAGCAGCAAGGAGCTATACAGCTCCAGCTGCATATGATAGGGCGCAATGTGGCCACTGTTGCAGGCCACATGGACGGCATGAGGGCAGCCATGGCAGGTGCGGGAGAACGATTGGACAACATGACTGCAGTCATGGCCGGTGTGGGTGAGGGAATGGCCCGCATGGCTGCAGCCATGGAGGCCAACACCGCTGCCATGTCGAGACAGCGCAGTGGAGCACGCCGGCGCCACCGCCAACTAATGACCCGGCTGGCCACTTACAGCAGGGCAAGTTATGTAGCAGCAAATGCTACTTCTCTGTTGGCGCGGCGCTCCCTGACCCAGCAGCACCAAATAATACAGTGCAGCGAGGACATGACTAGGGTGCTGGAGACCCTCACCACGGCCGTCATTGCTCTTCACCCTCCAGCTATTCCATCTGTTGTGGGGAGTGATGATGCGAGTGAGGGGGCGTCCAGCGTCAGCTCTCAATCTGCCTCACAGGTCCCACCACACACCCGCAGCACCAGGCCCACCCCATTGCCTGAAGCCCCGGAGGAGGATGCCCCTCAGATGCGCTATGGCGCAACGCGCACTAGACGCTCCTGAGAACTGCAGTAAATCAATGGCACAGGCTGAGGTTAAGCCTGCCATGTAGTGATGCACAGCAGTATGGCGTAATACTGTTTGTTGTAGTTATTTGGACTGGAACCTTATTTTTATTTTTGTGAATTGAACAAACACATTTATTTTGCTACACACATTAGCGTTGTGTCATCATAACATTTTGCATGCATTGTTGATTTGTGGGGTGATGGAAGTGGTTGTACTAGAAACTGTTCACTGTGATGTGGTTGCGACGTCTGTGCCCTTCTGCTGGGTTCTCCCCATGTGCATGGCGCGCATGTGCAGGTGGCCGGTTGTCCCCCTCAGATTCACTGCCAGAGATGTCAACAGGTATCCGGCGCTTGGTTGCAATGTTATGTAGTATTGCGCAGACAGCCACAATGCGGCAGCACTTTTCAGGACTGTAATACATGGCCCCACCTGTCTTGTGCAGTATGCGGAACCTGCTCTTGAGCATGCCAAATGTCCTTTCTATGCAATTCCTTGTCTGTATGTGTGCAACATTGTAGCGCCGTTGCTGGGGTGTAGCAGGGTTGAGGTATGGGGTCAGGAGGTATTCACGGAGGGCGTAGCCACTGTCACCTGAATGAGAGGAGCAGATGGTGATTGCCTGTGCTGCGCTGTTACATCTTACCAATGTGACATTTCCAACAAAGTGTACTTACCAAGTAGGTGTCCTTCCCCAAACTCTCCCCTGACCAGTCGTGTGTGGAGGCCGCTGTGCCGGAAAATGAAGGAGTCATGGGTACTCCCTGGGTACTGTGCGACAATGTCAGTGATGTATGTCTTAGCATTGCAGACCATCTGGATGTTGAGGGAGTGGTAGGACTTTCTATTGCGGAACATATACTCCATCCCAGCTGGTGGGCAGATGGCGACGTGGGTACAGTCTATGCATCTGAGCACATGTGGAAAATGGGCTACATTGTAGAATTGTAGCTTGGTCATGTCCAATTCCTGTTGGCTGGCGGGGAATTTGATGTGACGGTGTAGCTGGGTGAGCATGGCGTCAACAAAAGTGTGGAGGCAGCGTGACATGGTGGGCTGGGATATCCCCCCAGCAGCCGCTACTATCCCCTGGAAACTCCCGGAGGCCAGGAGGTGCAGGCTACACAATACCTGCACATGTGTAGGCACAGCATTGGTACGGCTTGTTGGGTGCTGCATCAGGGGGTCAAGGTCCTGTATTAGCTGCATTATCATTTCCCCATTCAGCCTGTATTTAGCATATATCTGCTCTCTGGTTTGGCCCAGCAAGGTGACCCGCTGGCGGAATATCCTGTCCTGGATCCTGCGTCTCCTCCGTGCTAATCGCTCTAGCCTGGGACGCCTCACCACCATGTACATTCCTGGCATTGTGGGACTCCTAATGCTGCTCATGATGATGGTCCTTATGTGTGATTGGTCAGGCCAGTACCTGTTGGTGATAGGACAACGGGTTTTTTAATGTTTTTTTTGCATGGCTTTCATGGTTACCACCTGCTTTGAGTTGTCCTTATTTTGCACGGTGCAAATAGCGATTTTTGGGTTTTTCGCTAATAGCGATTTTTCTTGAATACCGATTGCGATTATATTGCGATTTTGCTATTATTTTCGCAGAATCCGTGGTGTGTCGCTATTTCCGATTCGCTAATGCTCACCTGCCGGGATTCTGCGAATATATTAGCGAATTCGCAAATATGTGTTTGCGAATTCGCTATTTTGATGTTGAATGCCGATTACGGAAATTGCGCCCGCATTTGCATTTTCGCAGCGATTGCGGGCGCAATTTTACTTCATGAATCAGGCTGCAAGCTTTGTATATTTTTGTGAATTTGTGTGTCACTTCCTTCAAATATCACAACTTATAGTTTTCTGCAAGAAGCCTTACGTGGGTGGCCAACACCCTCCTTTTAGCCCATACGAGATCTAAACGCAAATAGCCATGTCTTGCCCTGAAGTAGAGTGGAGGAACTTTTCTTGGAAAGTTTTATCCATATTCATTGAATGGCGCCAAAGTTAATAAAATAAAATTAATAAAACAAAATTGCCTTTTCAATGGGAAATCTGACCCAAACGTTACACATGCTATTGCCCCTGTGTGATATCTATATATAATACTTGCTAAATTTAAAAAAGAAAGACCCCCCATCTGATCTTACTTACCGATCGTCATGCATTTACAATTTAACATGAAGGTTGAGGTTCAAAACAACTTGAACTAATTTCAACATGTGTTTATTTAATCATTTATAGTATTACATCCACATATTGTTTACAATGTGATTATCTTATCTTTCCCATCATGTGCATGACTGGACATACGGCTCTAAGAAATATTAAGTCATTAAAAACATTTAATACCAACGACAGATATGAGGCCAGAGAAAGATACCTACTTTCTAATGAAAAGACGAAAAAGATATATGGTGGAGAGAACAGGCTCCCTATCTGGACTGAGACTCCTTACAGGAAAATCCGAAATCCTGATGTTTAATCCAGTAACTGAAAAAACAAAAACAAAAGTACATACTTGCTTATAAGGGGCCCACGAAGTAACACATCGTATGTCAAAGAATACGTAACCAGCAGTTCACTCGTGTCATGACCGTGTTTCTTGTTTCTTTATAGGGCAGACCTTCATTTCTGCTGTACCCTAGGACTATACATCTAGCCTTCTGCAGCTATACCTTTGACATACTATCTGCTAATTCGTGGGCCCCTTATTAGCAAGTATGCACCGATTTTCTTTGTTTTTCAGTTACTGGATTAAACATCAGTTACCTTGTTTAAATACAGAATCGCCTATCTATGTGTGGCTCTGTATTTGAATCCCTTCTGGTCCAGACATCCTATGATTTTGGAATTTCCTATAAGGAGTCTCAGTCAAGATAGGGAGACAGTTCTCTCCCCCCATATATGTTTTTCATCTTTTCATTAGAAAGTAGGTATCTTTCTCTGGCCTAATATATGTCCCTATTGCCTCTTCCACCTACTATTTCTGCTTATTCCTAACCTTGTACACTAGGCACTCTGTTGGATTCACCAATACCATTTACAATCTTCGGTATATATATAGGTTTCCATTACTTCCTTTGTTTCCTTAGCCCTGCACTCATGCATGGGGTATCACAGTACTTTTCATAGACACTAGCACATTTTCTCCTGTCTATCTTAGTTTGTCCTCCTCACATCTCCTACCCCTCGCCCCATTTGCTTCATCTTAATGTATTGTCCTTCATATTTCAGACCAGTAATTGAAGAATGCTGTGAGCCCCTTATACTTATTTTCTTATTCCGAAATGCACGTCGGCGCACCTCTGTCTACACAATATTGTACTTTAGAGAATCTTTTAATACTGCACTGTACTGTTATCACTTCATGAATTAAGTTCCGATTGTTAACTTGTATTTTATGTCTCGATATATATATATATATATATATATATTGTTCTCTAAATGTGAATATATGTGATTGTCTTGTCTGAATCTTTGTGTAGCAAATGTATTGTTTATGTTCTTAGTGTAACAATATGGCTCATTTGTGATTTTCTACATATGTGGAGCTCACTGATTGTACATTTACATATTGTTGTTAAATATCACTACTATGTCTGTTTTTTTCTAAAATAATTGAAATTCCCAAAAAAGGAAAATTTTTATATTAAAAAATTAACAAATTATTAATAACACTGGTCTGATGTATGTTATATTCATTTTATAAACATATTGTTTACCTATTTATATCTTGGAGAAGATCTTGTTTACATATGTTACTAGTATTTTTACCTGGTTTCTTCTCCAAATTGAATTAGCGCCTCAGGGACCCTCTCTGTTTACTTGAATATTACTGTACATAACTCCATCCCCAATGAAGTTGGCCACAGGGCCTGGTGCCAAGCCCTGCATCTAAACCATTGCAAGCCGCCAACCCAATGCCATACACAGCCTTCTGGCATGTGCTGCATGCGGTTGCTCTTGCAGTTCCAGGCCGCACTCAAGCAGACTTACTGACTTTCTCAGTTAGGCAATTGGAAACCTAGCCTGCCATTTGCCTGTGGCTTCCAGTTCCTATCTGTTCCAGCCTGATCCAGTGATGCCGTCAATGCCCAACATGAGAGGCCCACCATCAGAGGCCTTGGCCACCCCAGGACCTACTTAATGCAGATCACAGCTTGACAACACAGCAGGCGCACTGCTGACGTGCCAAAATTGCGCCAAAGACAAGCCCATTTGTGCCCCTCCGCGCCTGGACCACACCCAGCACCATGAAGCCTGGCCCTCAGGGCACCCAAAAATACACCAGCGTCGAGCTCTACACCCTTGATCCCAGACTCCGCAACACACACTGCTACCCTGCTGACCCACACTCCACAGTAGGACCTTTCACCCGCACCCACTGTCACTTTACCTACTTAAGAACGCACACCAGCTCACCGACCAGCCCCACCCCAAACACACAATAGACACCACCAGAACAAACCAACGCGCATGCACCTTTTTCAACACATGTTCTCTATGCAAACACATCACTGAGATGTGGGACCTCATCTTTACCCTCACACATGACGTCCTCTTCCTCACTGAGACCTGGCTCAATGCAAATACAACACCAGACATCACTACCGCAATACCCAAAAGATACAAGATTAGCCACTGTGACAGCAAAAACAAGCCTGGTGGAGGGATTGCCATCATACAAAAGAAATCCATCCAATGCACCACCACAAATGACATCACCCCAGCAATGAAACACCTCAACTTCCTATGGCAAACAGATGTCAAACCCACCATCAGGGGCACCCTCGTCTACCATCCTCAAGGACCACGTCCAGCCATCTGCAACTTCATCTCCGACTTCCTCGGCGACCTCAACTTCCATCCACAATGACAACAACACTACCAACCTCAAAAGCATGAACAACATCGGACTCATCCACCACCCCACACACACTGCAGGCCACACACTAGACCCCATCTTCACCTCTAGTGACCACATCAGGTACAGCCACGCCACGGAACTCACTTGCAACGACCGCTCCATTGTCTACTTCAACATCACCATCTCTCCGACATCTGTCCCCAGTGTGCCAAATGCCCTACACTACAGCTTGAGCGAAGCCTCAAAGGTCATATGGATCTATGGCCTCAGCACCACCGATCCCATCTCCTCCAACAACCTAGACCAGAACGTCAGAAACTTCAACAATTGAAAAACCAACTGCGCTGACAGCTTACCTCTCTTTGGCAACAATACCCACAGAAGGTCCAGCAAGCAGGCTAGCTGGCACGCTGAAGACCTCAGAACTTGTAAGAAACATTGTAAACAACTGGAAAGGAATTGGTTCACCAGCAAGAACACAACCGGCAAGACCGCCTTCAAGACAGCCTTTAACCTGTACCTCACAGTTGAGAGAATCGAAGAAAATAGCCTTAGCCTCCCACATCAAATCAATCTCTAATAACAGCAAAGAACTCTTCAGCATCATCAAAGAATTCTCCAAACCCTCAGCTGCAACTAAGAACATTACCCCCTTACAGGAACTCTGTGGCAACCTTGCAAACTTCTTCCACAACAAGATCGCCAACATCTACAGAAACTTCAATTCCAGCCCAAGGCCATTGACTTTTCAAGCAGCACAATGACCCTACAAGCAGCACAATAACCCCACTACTACCACAGACATCCGGCTAACTGAATTTCTACTGCATATAAAGGGCACAGAGTAAAAAGAAAGACATTAAAAACAATCTAAAATCAATTACATTAATAAAACAATATTGCAATCAGTTTAAAAATAATTGCTAGTTCCTTTAAAATTCCAAATAGATCTTGTGGAAAGATAGGTGTTATAAAGTGCTGAGTAGCGACCAATATAAATACATTCACATCTTAAGTGGACTCAGGGTTCCCAAGCTAGGAGGCAAACTCTCCTCCATTTCATACAGGGGCAAAGGAATGAAGCTAACGCAAAACATATGAGTGGGTCATTACGTTTTTTAAAGAGATAAAGTGCTGGACGACATTGGCTAGAATTATATTGACGCAAAAGAGGCAGGATGTACGTTGACCTTTGTTATTTATAAAAACAACAAAAGAAGATTAAATGAAGATCAGACTGGTCAGAACTACCATTAAAAGAGCATGCTGTTAACTCATAAGCGAATACCTTTTCTGTGGGAAACCCATCATCAGGGAGATTAGATTAAGTCCGAGCCTCACCAAGATATATCTATGTTGTTAATTCCCCACCCTATCTAAATACAAGGAGTCCCCCTCAATAGAGGACGAGGTCATTTGACATAACCTTACAGAAGATTTAAAATTGTTTTCTTCTTTTCTCTTGTATTCTGCTTTTAATGCAAAAATTGCCTTTCATATCATTTTAGGGAATTTCAAGCAGCTACTAGGGTTTCTATACATCTTAGCCAGACCTAGAGACGTCAATATGAACTTTACATACGATCTTATGTGCGTTATCCAGCGATAAATAATATTTTATTATCATTTGGGTTAGATTGACAGTATCCCTCCTCCAGCTCGTTACCATAATAGGAAGGGGGCAAGCCTAATACTATCAACACATATGGTGAACCTAGTTCGATAAGGCAATTGCAATTCAAACAGGAGCGATTAAGGGCCGATAACCTTTTGAGAAATCCATCCTCTAGCCTTTGCAGGGAGTCTGTTGCCACCATACCCCAGACCCCTGCCGTATACGTAACAGCAGGAATATTCTTCACATTATGTACCTTTTTTATTGTCTCAATAGATTTGGACCCCAACCTTTTGATAAAACTAAAGATGGCTGTCACACTTCTCTCCATTACAAGAGCCCTATTGGCCACCACAGTTAGCCAAGAGTTCTTTTTGTCAAACAAAACACCTAAATAGGGGAAGTGCCCACCACTTCCAGCCTTCTATTCCCTATATAGAAGGCTGGGAGTTTCTTAAAAGAGGATGCCCCAGTCACCAGTACAAAAGATTTTGAGTCATTCAACTTTCAGATCCAGACTTTTCATAAAATCCACAAAGGCTGCTGTAAGACTTTGTAATGCCACCCCTGTTCTTGCTGTTAAAACAGCCTCATCTGCATATGCCGGTATTGGAAGTGGAACTGCATTAAAAGAGGGGACATCTGGGAGCGGTGGGGGAGGAGCCAAGCTTGACATCGTGATGGCCGCACGGTAGCTCGGCTCCGCCGGCTTCCCTGCCCAAACTCATCTATCCTGCCGCCCATCCTGCCCAAAAACGATAAAATTTTATAGATGAAGGTCTGCTGATACTTACCACTCATCCTGGTGGCTCTGGCGTTCAGTGGGTCCGCAGCGGCGTCCTCCCAGGAAGTGCGGCCTCCGCGGTGTGGAGACCGGGGCCTTGCCTTCAGCGAGTAGCCGGCGAGACGGTGTCGGTGGCGGCTTCGGGTGGAGGCTGGAGACCGGCCGGAGGAGGCCGTTGTGCGAAAAAGCCGGAGGCAACTGAACGCGCCTGGGACGACCGTCCGGTGGTCCAGAGGTGAGGTGCGGCAAGTTGTGTGTGGGGGACGCCGTGTTGGTGGTTCCCCCCCTTGTTGCCCTGCCCGGCCATTCCGAATTTCATCGCTCGGTGGTGGAGAGTGGCTCCAGCGAAGCGGCGGCGCCGGCGGGTCCCCCTCTTTTTGTGGCCCTCATTTTTGCATCGAGGCTGCTGTTTGGATGCTTGAGGGGGATCCCGTGGGGGCCCTGCTTGTGGGCCCGCCCCAGGAGTTGGTTCCAAGAAGACGGGGCGGTAATCGCAACATGGCGACTGATGCCGTGTGCTGTGAAACGCCCCGGGATGACAATGCTATACCTCTGTACTGTGCTGGGGCCTGCACTGGGGAGCGTGAACCCACGATTGGCGACGTCCTACGAGTGCTGAAGATTTGGCAAGTGACCTTGGCCCGGGATTCTTGTGTGCAAGACAACTTGGTGACCGCCATTGCTCCCGGGCCGTCCCTCAGAGATGCCGATGGGCCCGAGGTGGTGGCTGTTTGTTTCCCACTTTTTAGTGGGGGTAGCGATGTCTTGGTTCGCCTGCGGGAAGATTTGCTGGGGATCATTGACACCGATGTACATGACTGCCGTAAACAGCTTTTGCATTATCGTCGGCGGAGGAGATCTTATGGGCTGCTTCCATTGGCCATTCAGCGGCTGATCCACGGCCTTTTCTCTCCGCTCTGTTTCATGCCCGCTACTTCGACATAAATCGTGGCGATAGCTAAGAAAGGACTGGGGTGAGCCCGGGTTTTTAATCTGGAGGACTGCTGTTCGGTGCACGGAGTTATGGACTGCGCCAAATTGAGATAATTTGTTGAATCCTTACTATGTATGGCAACCTGAAAACATGCCAGTTTCGTTTTGGGCTGCACTAATTGGTTGTATGGGCGGGGGTGGGGGCCGTGCGCCTTGTTACATGGTATCCTCTCCCCTGGCTTTCCTTTTTCACCCTTTTTAACTGTTCTCTTCCCTTTTCCTATATTATCTCATTCTATATTTCGGGTTCCTGTTTAGGGCGACAGGCACGCTGCTGGGAGGGGTAGGCCATAGCCTTCTGCAGGGGTGCAGGGTGGGGCGGGTGGATTGGGGTCTATTAGATAGTTACTTGTTTCTATGGCTCTTTTATGTCCTTTTCTTGGGTCTCCATGACTGTGCGTGATTCCCGCGGGGTGAGTGCCTGGGGAGTGGGAGGTATGGGTATTCCTATATAATATGGTAATTTCAGGTTCTGTTTATCCTGACTTAGCCGCCCCGGCCCTAAGAATGTTTGCTGTCTGGATTGTTGATCGCCATTATCGCCGTGGGGCGGGTACAGTAATGTGGAGTCCCCTTTCCCTCTTTTCTGGTATTTTCGTTTTCTTTTACTCTCCGGGTTGGGCTGTATAATGATTGCAACTTTATCCGTCTCACTGCTAATTTGATTTTCATGAGAGTGATGTTTTGCTTGTCTTTGGGCACATGAGGTTGCGGGTGGACACTGACGGAATAAGAATTGCAAGGGCATCTATGGCTTGAACGTTTTGGACTACTCTGACAATAGATCTATGGATTCCCTATTATAATGTTTTTGGTTCTGTTCCCCGCCATGCGCACCAGGACGCTTATTATACAACCAATCCTTTATTCTTTAATATAAAATCAACCTTCTGTGATCCTGTGCCGGGGGGTTGCACTCAGTTAGCATTATGGACTCGCAGCATTGTGTGATATTGCGCAACCACTCTGTACTTTATTGACATTGGTGCTTTCCAGTTTGTTCTGTGGCCGGCCTCTGGGTTGTAGGCCCGTATTTGTATGCAACCATCTACACAAATAAAGGTTTTCAAAAATAAAAAAATAAATAAAAAGAGGGGACATCTGGAGTAGAACCTATGACTGCGGCCTCTACCCCATTAATATAGATTAAAAATAAAAAATGAGGAAGGACACAGCCTTGTCAAACGCCCCTCGAGATCTGAATAGATCTCTTGCACTGGTGTTGGTGATTCATAGTATACTGTGGGCCTCCATGGCATGATGGTGCCCAATCTCCTACATGCTGGTCCAGGCATAATGTTGATTATTATTGGAATATTGTGGACATCCGTGGCAAAATGGTGTCCTTCACTGGTATAATGCTGACATTGGCATAACAGCTGTCATTTCTGGCAAATCTTAGGCATCCAAACAATGATGGAACTCTGCCATGGTATAATGCTGGCTCTGGCATGATGGTGGCAGTTCATGACATATTGTGGTAATCCATTTTATTATGGTGCTCACACCTGAAAAAATGTTAGCCTTGTCACAACAGTGGTTATTATTGGCATGGTTTAGTAGCATCAGTGACATGGTAGTGCCACACCAGGTGCTGAGCAATCAATCAAATAATTTATTTTTTTAATTAGTTAAACTTAGAACAATTTTACAATTAACATTTATTTTTAAAGATAAAAATAAGCGCCACTACCCTCCAAATACGGAAATATGGTTGTACAATAATAAAAGGAAGCCATATTTATACATTCAACTTATAATTCTAGTTATAAGTGACCAAAATTCCAGCGTCCTAAGCAATGACCATGACATAACAATGGTAATTCTTGGTGTGTTGGGTGGGCATCCATGTAATGATGATATCCTGTCCTGGTACAATGCTTGTCCTGACAAGATGTTGGTAGGTTATGACGTGTTTGGGACACCCATGGCATGGCATGGTGGTACCCATCCCTAGTATAATGTTGGTCCTGGAATTTGTGACAATTCATTGTAGGTTGAGGGCATCCATTACCACAAGATGGTGCATGCACGTGCAAAGCAATCTTTTACCTGTGTGTGGCAGTAGTATATGAACTAAAAAAGTAATACTCTCTCTCTTCTCATTTGTTTATTTTGTCACTTTATACAGTTTTTGAAATGGCACGAGTCCCAAGATTGCCAGAGAACAATTCACACAAATGAATATGAACTTGATGGTATATATTATGATAGAAGAGGAGAACATAGACCTGCAGTCCAAATTGCAGCATGTGGTCATGACACATGAATAGAACTGGTGGCGAGAGACCATTGATCAATTACAAGTTGCAGAATTTTTTGTAAAATTTGCATCAAAAAGACACTGATTGGTTTGAATTATGCATGTTTTACCACATACGGATTCTCATTTCATATATTCAGAAAAGAAAGGAAATCCTTGTCTACATTCCTTTACAAACTACACTGAAATTATTTAGGGCCTGATTATGATGTCGGATGGGGAACCAACCAACCTCAGGTCGGCATCTCCAGCTGCATTATTTGGATGCGACCGCACACAGTACGGTCGGAAACATCTATTTTCCTGTGGGAGCTTCTGTGGTGGGCGGAAAACGCCTGCAGCATAAACTCCCATAGAAAAATTTATGTTTTCAAACATCTCTGCACTGTGTGGCTCACACGATGCAGGGATGTTTAGGGGGCAGGCCTCATAGCTGAGGCCTCGAAGGGAACAGGGGCCCTGCTAGGGGTCCCCAATGTTGCTTTCCGATAGACTTTTCCGACATGGAATGGCTGTCGGAAATGGACATCAAAATCCTGATGGCAGATACGCCATCCTTAAGGGATTATGAGGAGTTTCCGACTGACCGACGTCCTCCTTGAGCCCGTCAGAAAGCGTTGGTTGGTCCCTCCGACTGCTGCCTCCGTCCACACGCATTGTAATGCATCAGTCGGACCATGCATTTAACATACACTTTTTCTAAATGTGTTTTTGAGGAGAGTGTTATAAAAAGTACTTATAATAAATATATAGATTGTCCCTGATTTCTCAGTAAGTGATGTGTATGGGGAAAATGTAAGCTTAAAGCAAATTAGCACAAAATCATTTTCAAAGATACGATTTCCAAAATCAGTAACAAAATAAACCACAGGCGCAGTCCGTAGACCTACGCTGAACTTGAGTACTGGTATATGAAACAATGATGTCCAACAAGGTGTAGTTTAAAGATAATCCAGGCAATCTCACCACAGTTGCCCTCCATTATCTTTAAATAACACCCTGTTCGATATCGTTATTGCATGCACAATCAGTAATGCATGCTCTGAAATATGAGTCTTTGATGCTATGTTTCACATTTTCAACATACCAATAAAACTGGTTTATATATTTAAATATTGTTAATGTATACAAATATGTGTAGATATCAGTCAGTCAGTCAAAAATAACTTTATTTGGTTTTCACAAACCATAAAGCATATAAATCACATTTTATTTTAAAAAAAAATTCAATTCATAAAATTCTACTTAGTTCCTTTGTGGCACCAAGCCTTCAGTCTTTGCCCACTTTTATAAGTAAGTTTTCTACCGCTATCATAAATTTTATCCCCCTACATATTAAAATGTTTGATGGGGCACCCATCCAACTTGTCCCCGCCTGTCTCCAGGTGCGGATATTTAAATAATTAAAAACTGTTCTCAGCAGCTTCCTTCTTTCTGATTTCACTGATTCACAGACACACAGTAAGTGGCTCAGAGTTTCAATGTGATAACCGCATAAACGACATGCCTTTGTTTGATGCTTATTTTTCCAGGTGGGCGCCAAGTCTAATGAACAATGATCTTCAAATCTGTATGCCATGAATCTCCTTTTTAAAGACAATCGGAAGTGAGCTGCTAGATAGGGTTGTGGTCTTAGCCGTGTATAAGAATTTATTATGACCCATGCATGGCGGCGTCTTAATAATCCCCTTTTATCCTCCACGAAGGATAGTGCTTTTGCTTTGTTTTTGCAAGCTTTTTTAAATGTGGACTTTTCCAATTTGCTGTTCCAAAGCCCATAGATCTCTAATTCTTCCAGTGCTATCCGCAGTTGGTCCCCCCACGTATTTTTGGTTCTTTGCTCTAGTTGTTGTTTTTTTTCCAACCAGCATATGTTGTTCAATGTTCCCAACTCTGCTGCTCTGAGTTTCCAGCATATATTTACCATTGTTGCCTTCCTTTGGAATTCCTGGTTCTGTAGTCTGAATTCCAAGTGAATTTGTGCTGGCGAGAAGCCTTTAAAGAGATTGAATACCGTTTTATAAACCTTGGTTTGTAATTTCTTTAAGATGTTACTTTCTTGGCCATGCCAGGTTTCCAGACCGTAGGACAGGGTTGGTAGCAATTGAGCTGCCATGATTTTTAAAAGATGGCCGTGTGAAGGGCTTTCCAGTTTCTTGGATAGTTGTTTGTAGGCAAATATTAAGGATTGAGCTTTTGCTGTGATCTCCTTTTTCTGCTCCACCATTGACAGATTTCTTGCCATTTTGATGCCCAAGTATTTATAAACTCTTATTTCCTCTATTTGAGAGTTCTTTGCATACCATTTATATTTCCTTGTCTTGGGCCAGCTAATCTTACCATCTTGGTTTTGGATTTATTTAATTCTAAACCTTGGGCGTCCAGGTAGTCTATAAGTTTGTTTATTATCCTTTGCAGCCCGATCGGAGTTTGATTACCAGGACAATATCATCTACATACTGTAAGTATTGAACCGGCTCATTTGCCAAATTTGGTGGGTGTCCATTTATTTGTTCTAAGTGACTGTTCAAATCTGCTAAGTATAAATTAAATAAGCATGGTGAAAGGACGCAGCTCTGTTTTAGTCCGTTTGTTATATTTATTTTTGAAGAGACTCTTTGTCCGTTCCCTAGTTTAAAGTGGCACATGTTTCGCTGTATAATGCTTGTATTGCATTTATCAGTGGCTGTGGCAGGACCTATGCTTTCAGTTTCTTCCACAAACGGTCCCGCGGCACTCTGTCGAAAGACGCTTTTAGGTCAATGTAGCAAGCCACTAATACTTCCCTTTTCCTTTCAGCTTTTTCCGTAAGAATTGTCAAGGCTGTTAGATTTGTAATGGTGCCCATTCCCCGTCTGAAGCCTGTTTGGAATTTTGGGATAATGTTGTTTTCCTCAGTCCACTTTTGTAGATGTTCCAGGATGCATGAAGCATACAGTTTGGCCTCTACGTCGATCAGGGCGATCAACCTGTAATTCCCGGGTTCTGTTCTGATGCCGCTCTTATATATTGGGTGGAACAGGTTACCGCTCCAGGACTGTGGGATCTTGTTATCACGGAACACCTGGTTAAAAAGAAGTGTTAGATATTTTGCCCAAACGTCCAGGTCTCGTTTGAACAGGGCATTTGGCAGCCCGTTTGGGCCTGCTGCTTCTTCCGTTTTCAAATCTTTTATCAGTGGTTTTATGCGTTTAACGGTTGTCAGAGTTTGATCGTCTGCTTCTCAGCTAAACTGTTTTTTTCCACTTTCAATAGTAGTACTGGTTGCCTCGGGGTAAGATTCTTTTTCCTTTACATTCAGTGACCTTACTGAATCCGCCTTTTCTGTTCCAAGTTTGGGGTTGTACAAATTATCAATGTATTCTAACCAAGTGTTTCCACCTATTCCGATGGTATTTTGCTTTCTGTGTCCTTTCATTAATTTGTTGATTATACCCCAAAATTCTTTACTGTTTGGTAGTTTGCTTGCCCACAACAGATCTTCCCATAACTTTTCTCTGTATTTCCTTTTTTCCACTCTGCATTCCACCTTATAGTCTTTTCTCATTTTTTGGATCTTTCCGCTGTCTATGTTTTTTCCCATTTTAATTGCTAGCGCTTTTTGTCTTACCTCTTTGGCAATATTTCTTTTTTTGTTTCTCAACTGTGTTGTGTACCATGGCTCTTTAACCCGTTAAGCGCGCCGCAAATTCCGCCCCAGTGCGGACGTTCGATTGCGCTAACGGGATCCGGACATCCAACGGTCGTGCGCAGCACTAGCGAGGTAGTGCACGCGACGACCATTGGACGTTCGCAGCACTGAACGGGTTAATAGCCCCGTGTATCCCTTTGCTTACTGGTTTTTCTGGGAATTTATCCAGGAGTGCTTCACATAGATTTTCCCAGTTACTTAATAATTGACCTGCTGGCTCCTCAGCATTCTCTATGTGTTCTTTCACCATGTTTATTATCTCTTCCATGATGTCTCCTCTCCATTTAAGCTTCCGTAAGTTATATATTTCAGGCCATGCAACTAATGATGCTACACACTCCTTTTGCTTGATGTTTAAGTATAAGACTGTCTCCTGAGGGAAATGATCGCTCTCAGGTCGTGTGGAAATGCAGAAATTGTCTACCCGGGGCGTTAGCTCTTTACTGATTATCGTATAATCAATAATTGATTGTTTTTTTCCACAGGAAAAGGTGCTACCGGCCAGTTGATCTCCCTTCATGTTTCCATTTAGGATGACCAGGCCTAGTTTTTCTAGCTCGTTTCGTGTATTTTGATTTTTATTCTTATTCTTATTTGTCTTTCCTCCTGTCAGATTATAATTAAAGTCTCCTGATATTATCATATCGTGATATTGATGTGTGACTTGTAGAGTTTTTATTAAGTTTATTAAAGTTGACAGTTTCTCCTCTTTTTTGTTTTTTGCAGGATGGATATATATGTTGAGGATTATTAGCTTAACTCCCACTCCTTCTCCTTGTGCAGGAAGATTTTCTTCCACTTTTATTATTTGGATCCAGTTTTCTCCGGAATCCATTTCCTCCGTTTTCCAGCCATTTTCTATTGCAGTATATGTGGACAAACCCCCTCTTGGATGCCCATACTTGGAGGTTTTTTCTGCCATTATGTGGAATTCTTCGTATCCTGCCAAGTGCTTTGGTGAAGTGTTCCATGTTTCTTGTAGCAATATTACTTTAAAGTTACTTAAATAGGTGAGGGTTTCTTGATCTTGTTGCATTTCTTTAAAAACATGAACGTTCCAGGAGCAGATCATGGTCTTTTTCTCATTTTGATTTACAGCCTTATTGTTTTGTTCCCCCCTTACTGTGATGTTATCATCAGGATCGATGTGAATTCAAGGTGTGGACTAACCAGGACCAGTCTTGATTTCCCTCTGACTGGGTGGCTGTTTGCCTATCCGTAATATTTTGCACGCCGGCTCCCCGGCTTGTCTCTTGATTTGGTGATGTACTTCTGGCTCCTTTTAATACTGTAGAAGGATTTCCCTTTCTTTTTAGCAGCCAGGAAGCCTCGTCTTTTATTAGCGGGTATGGATATTTAATTAACGGTGGATATGATATTATTATGCCCAAGTTGCAAAGATCTCCCTGGTGGAGAAGATCAGTTCCGTTGTCTCAATCGACGTCCATGTTGTTCTACTTACTTCTGAATCCATCTCCATGTTTATTTGGACGAATTCTAGTGCCAAGAGATCGGACGATGGAATTTCCCTTAATTTCGGAATTTCTCTGAATAATCTCATTATATTACCCCTATTTAGTGTGTCGTTTTTTCCCTTCGTTTGATATTCCGGCTTGAAGATTAGTTTACAGCCTGTCTCTGCTGAGTTTGGTTGGGGTTCTTGATTTCCATTTTGTTCCCTTTTTTCCCTTGTCCTTTTCCCCGCCTTAACGTTAATCGTGCGCTCGTTGGTGGGCCGTCCTTTTGAGCTTGGTTTCGGCGTTGTATCTTCTTTTTCGCTTTGACCTCTATTGTCCTCCTTTATTCTGGACGTTTTTGCTGTCCTAGTCTTTTCCATTTGTTTTTTCTCCGATAATGTTTTGCACGTCCTGCCTTTTTTATCCAGGGTAGTTGATAGCTGGATGTCTGTACTGGAGGATCTTTCTACGTACAGTCCGGGACTTATTTCCCTTTTTGGCAAATTTGTTTTATCTTCATTAGTTATCCATTTGGTTATTGCCTCCTGGTGCTTGGTTTTTGAACCGTCATCGTTTTTTGCTTCAGGTTCGCTTTTTGCTTCAGGTGCCACTTTTTGAGACATGTCTTCTATTTCCTGTAGTCTTGATGTTTGTTTGTTTTTATCCCTTCTTATCACGTTTTCCGTCTCCTCCTCTATTTTGTTTTTAGTTTTTCGACTGCTCTCCACCCTTTTGTTGCTTTTCTGTCAGCAGGTTCTGGTGCACACTGGTTGCTTTGCATGAATGTATTGCAATCCCTCAAATTGTCTAATATATTTGTTTCTTCAGTGTTTTGCTGTGTTGTTGGGCCATCGACTACTTGCTCTTGTGCACTATTGTTGGCGTTTTGTGCAAAAATGGCATAATTTTGTTTTTTTCCCTGCTTAGTTTTTGAGTTGGCGTTCTTCCTGCCTTTCTGTGCTCGTTTGCGTTGTCTTTTGGTTTGGTTTTCCAATACACTTAGAGCGGCAGATGTGGTGTTTTCGCCGTGCCTATTGCCCTTCTCATTTGTTATATTTGCCTCACCTTCCGTGGAGTTTTCTGCAGATTCTATACTTTGTCTCATACTTCTTTGTTTTTCGATCATTGTAATGTTACCTTTATTTTCAAAGCCCGGTGTTTCTTCTGTTTGTTTTCTTACTTGTGCTGCACGTAGGATCTCCGTCAAAATTTCTGGTAGACATGCCAGTTTATCTATTATTTTGCCGCACCCCCAGCTTTGGTCCAATACTTTGTTTTTGTTTTGTCTGTCTTTGTTTGTTCCATTAGTTATTTGATCTGCAATTTTGTCCAGCTTGTTATTGATGCCTACAATGCGTGTTGCGATCAGGTTCATTAAGTCAACCTGGACGTCCAATTTGTCCGATTGAAAATTTAATACAGTGATTGCTTGCTGTAGACTTTTTAGTAACAAATCGCTCCAAGTGGTTGTTTCTTTATTTGTTGGTTGTATTGAGATCCCTGATATGGAATCGAACCCGCTTATTGATGAAATGATGATTGGCGACTGTGTTTTTTTGTCTCCTTGTGGCGAATCACTTCGCCCCGTGTTTACTTCTTTCCAAAGAATGGGGCTAGGGGTGTGCTTGATGGGGGTTGATACTGCTCCCCTTTCAACTCCCCTTTCCTTTTTGTCCGACAGATTTGTGTCTCTATGTTTTCCCTGGTTAGTTGTCCCTGATTCCCCCTCCTTTTGTGGTTTACATTTTAGCATCTTTATAAGGTCGTCTTCCTCTGTTAATGAAAAAGGTCTTGACCAGTTTGTCTTTTGGATATTTCCTTGTTGTGTAACTTGATCTCCGCCTTCACTTTGTTCCCTTAACATATACCTTTGTGCAGTTTTTTCTTCCTTGCTTTTTTCATGAGTAGCTGTATGTTGAGATGTAGGTTGAGATATAGGTTGGGGTGCCGGGACATGTATTTGTGCTGTCATTTTTAGAAGCCATTTTTTTAAAGCTGATTTCTCTTGAACCGGTCTTTCATCCTTTTCTTCTGGCACTCTCCCTTCTTTTTGTTGACACTTTTCTGGTTGTCTCGACATTGCTTGTAGGCATTTGTCTCCAGGTATTTTTGGTGTTGTCAAGTGTATCAGTTTTATGGGAGTTTGTAGGCTTTGTGCCTCTTCTGTGTTTGCATAAATTGCCGCCATTGGGTCTTTTAAAAATTGGAATTTGTGCTTTAGGTTTTTCCCACCGAACTTAAATGGCTCTGTAGCTGTAATAGGGATCAAACTCTTTTCTTGTGGGTTGAAATCCTCTTTTAGCTTGCTCCTGTTTCCAGATTTGTTAGCCCCTTTTATTTGATCCTGTTTTGTCGCTCTTTTCTTATTTTTATAAATGGGGGCTTGGCGAACATTTGCTGACCGCATATCCCCAATTCTCTACTCAGATTGATGGTAAGACTGATCCCGGTGACTTATCCTGACCCCTGTGCTGTTCTTTGTGGCTTCCGCTATTACGGCTGTCCGCCCCGCTGCAGGGTGTTCTTATCTCTCCAGTCAGAGATACTGTGGGCACTGATTCGCCTCACCACACCACACCTCTCCTCCATACTCTCACCTCCCACATGACTTCCAGCACCTCCTCCCAAGCCTGTCTGCTCCTTCTGCATCCTGCCAAGTGACAACTCTCCCACAGGTCACCTCCTCAGCTACCGACCCTTACGCTAGGTGTGGCGCGAGGTGCTGTGGTGTGGCTTAGGGAACGACACACGACACAGAATTGGGGCAGCTGCCGTCAGGGAGGGACTGCGTTGGGGTGTTGCAGTGTCTGGCAGTGTCTGGCAATGTGGTGACTTTCTCTGTCGTATCAAGTCACTTACAATCAGTCCCGTCAAGATATAAGGTGTCTACTTGGATCCCTCTGTTGGGGCCTCAGGTCACAAGTTCTCAAGCTATTAGCACACGATTAGTTTAACAGTTTAACAGTTTTTATCAGGCAGTCCACCGTAATTTTACTGTTTGCCTGCGTTAATGCTGGTGCTTGAATAGTAGCTAGTAGCTTAATAATGCTTAATTTGATGCTTGGGTAGTGCTTAGGGAGTACATTGGTCCCCCAGTAACTCTGCCGTGGTTGGTTTCCTGCAGGGCTGCTGCTCGCTGCTACTGCTGCTGCTGCCTTCGACTCGCCCTTTTGCTTGCCAAAATCCGTGACTGGCCCTCGAGTCTAAAGTGCAGGCGGGGTATGGCTTCAGGGGCCTCAGGGGCTCGGGCTTAGAGCTGACAGCCTGCCCCCCCCCTGCCCGACCCGCACTCACTCCTGCTCCTGCTCCCAGCACCCGTCACCCGACTTACCGCTTCTTGCCGCCTCTCCTCTCTCCTCTCTCCTTGCTGTGTGGAGCGGAGCGGTGCTGCGCGGTATGGGTGTCCTCGGGATGCCGGGAAACTCGAGAGCTCAGGCTGCCTGGAACCGTGCCTGGGACCGTATTGCCCCAGCCGCTTAACTTCACTTCGACCCACTTACCTCATGCTGCCTTGACTGCTCTGCTGCTACTGCTACAGCTCTGCTCCACGATGCTCCACACTGCCTCCACAGTGCCTCCCGTGAGTGGGGCCCTGTGTCCTGCACATGAGTCCGCTCCCCCTCCAGCACGGCACGGCATGGCACGCCACAACCCAGATGCAGAGCACGACCAGTCCAGTGCTCTGCCCAGCGATTGCAGCGGGGGTCCAAGCAGGGGTCCAAGCAGGTCAGACACAGCTTTTTGGCAATCAGTGGGCAAACGGTGGGTCGGTGGGTCAGTGGGTCAGAGTGTCAGTGGGTCAGTGGGTCTGTGAGCCGGTAGCCCGTCTATGCAGCTCACCGCTCACCGCTCACCGCTCGGTGTTCGGGCGTTCTGGCGACTAGTGATTGCGGCTCTCTCCACAGTAGAAAGCTTCCGTCTTCTCTCGAAAGCACAGGAGCCTCCAGGTCAATGAACCTGCACTATTTGTAGATATATTAGTCAATATTGCTTTATTCAGCTTATCACCATAAAAGTAAAAGAAAAAAAAAGTTTTTAAACAAAATGATTCCATAATGATTGTAATCATCATACACAGTGCGTAATAAAATGTATTAAAAAACAATGAAATGTAATACAACAAACAATTAAAAAGATAATTGCCTAGTTGTTAGGGAGTCACATATATAATTCATAGCTGCTTAGCAAATAGCTTGTGACTCTTATCTTTGTAAAGCTTTGTATCCTTCCATATGGCTACTAATCCTTTAAGTGCAAAAGATAGGGAGCAGAACTGTGAACGCACTGACTTATATAAAGTGCAACACAACATAAATTTCATAGTGCCCAGCGCAGAAGTGTTATCGCAAGCACATTTTGAGAATTTGAAAAACCAACTGTTCTGCTGTGGAAAAGCCAGAAGAAAGTGCACAGTGTCAAGAGGAAGATGGGGAAGAGAAAATATACATTCAGTAGAGAAAATCCACGTTAGATATGGCTCCATACCCATAGTGGTGCATAAAGCAACATACTGCACAATTGTCTGCATGAATTCCACCTGAACTGCCCTTGTTTGGGACCTAAACTCCAGAAAAAAGGTTTTGAATATTTTATTTTGAGTTTACAATAATAAATATTCTGGAATTCCTAGGTTGATAAAGGTTTGTTTCACATACTGTAGCCATGGAATCTTAGCCATATTATCAAGGGCTGCACAGTCCTCCAAGTAAACTTAGAAAAATCTGTTTCATGTGAACACCAAATCCTGAGCCAGAGTAACAAAGGGGCAAATTTTATGCTGTCCTCCAAGTAGCTCATTCCTACATCATTATGACAAATATAGGTTGCACTACTTTTTGGGACAGAAAGGAATCTGCTTAAATTTTTTTATATTTGTTCGAATTTTTATCGTCCAGACTCACACCCCACAAGTACCCACTGGGATGCTTTTACATTTATATAATTGCAACATTTCATTTATTGGTTTATATTCTAATTTGGATGAAAAACAAAAAATTGTCTCATTTGCTCTTGTGGGCAATTGAGATCTCTGGATCAATAAGTGTCCCCATCTAATGTAGGAGTCAAAAATGATACCTAAGTAAATAAAGGTTCTTATCATAGCTATTTCACTTCTGACTGTAGAGTGTATCCTAGATTTGTACGTTTTTTGGGCTACTAATCATTGTAAAGGGCTTGGGCAAATTAACTTTTAGATCATGCTCAGTCATAAAAGAATTAAAAGCATCTAGAATTATCTGTAAGCCATTTGTTGATATGTTTTGAAAATGTTATTTTATGTTTTTTATGGCCAGTACTGTAAATTTAGATTTGGGTGGGAATTGCTATATTTAAAGTGTATATTAATCATTGTTAATTGATTACCAGTTTAAGGTTATTAATGTTAGACTTCTTTTAATATATCTATTATTATTTAATTGTATTGATATTTGGGTTATATTGTGGAAATAAGTGCATGGACACACTGGCTAGGCACTTATACTGACTGCCTTTACTAGGCAGATTGGGAAAGTGGTTCTGATTGATAACAATTTTCATTTGATATGTCTAGAATATCTAACAAAGAAGCTTATGATTATTAATTATTGCAACAACTGCTTTGATTCAAAGAATTGCTTAGTTATTAACCCTTCAGGAGTGAGCTGGAGTGTTTTTTATTAGGATTTGGGGTTTGCCCTTCCATTATATGGGAGGGTGCTGTTTACACCCATTGTTGTAATCAAGGCAACACAGTGGTCTGTGGTTTAAGCGACACTCACAGCAAACCATTAATGCCTTTTTCACATAACCCCTAAGGGAGGTACTCAGTGAGCTTTTTGTCAAATATCAATTGTATTTTGTATTTGTTTTAACTGTTGAGGGCCCTGTTCTAAAAGCAATTTTCACTGGCAGAGATTGCAATAGTATTATTGACTTTATGCTGTTCAGTGATGATTTCTTGGATCTTCTTCCAGGGTATGATGTAGAGGATAATGTGTTCAGTGATCATCACCAACTGGCTGTGTATCCTTTGGGCTACACTTGCCCCATTAATGATCACAAGGTTGTCATTCCCTCAGTTATTGGTAAAAATAAAGGCGTCATTCATAAATGGGCCAACACTTATGACGTTCAGTTGTTTAGTAACCTTGTGAAGAATAATAGAGATGGACTGCTTTTATGACTGGATTTTAACGGGGGTCCCTTCTGATACTGTAACATCATTTGAGGCACTTTGCACTTCAGTCAAAGAATTGCTTACCATCCAAGACATCCAATTGCCCTCAAAACCAGCTACATGGTTCCAATCTAATTGCTGCAAAGCACATACAGCCCTACTAAAAGCAACACAAATGGTCTGTTGAGATGCTGATCTTATGAGGTATTATAAGGTCACATGGCAGGTCCTACATGCTGCACTAGAAACAAGGAAGAATGAGACCCTGATAGTTGCCAGTAACAGAAAGGGCTCTCGTTAATTTTGGGAAGTGATTCATAGCTCCTGATTTAAAGATGCCCCTAAAGCAGAGACATTTACAACAAGGGGTGGTGAGGGACAGAGTCTCTGAATTAAACAGAATACTCTCACCCAGTCAAGAGATCAGGGCTAGATCCAACACCGTTTTTTAGCTCACTGCACCATCCCAGTTTCAGAACCTGACTGTATGCAAATTAGTCTGTTTCTGTCCCAGTGCATGATGGGAACAGGGCAAACCAAACTACAAAAGCCAATTCTTACACTGGGAAGGAAACAAGCTACCGAGGACCGGTTTCTGGCATTTCAGCCTCTTCGGCCCGGCTTGCTTGAATCCTGATGGTGCAATGAGCAAGGGACTCACATCTGAGTATACCCTTCCACGCTTAGGGTGGACAAAAATATTTACAACAAGGGGTGGTGAGGGACAGAGTCTCTGAATTAAACAGAATACTCTCACCCAGTCAAGAGATCAGGGCTAGATCCAACACCGTTTTTTAGCTCACTGCACCATCCCAGTTTCAGAACCTGACTGTATGCAAATTAGTCTGTTCCTGTCCCAGTGCATGATGGGAACAGGGCAAACCAAACTACAAAAGCCAATTCTTACACTGGGAAGGAAACAAGCTACCGGGGACCGGTTTCTGGCATTTCAGCCTCTTCGGCCCGGCTTGCTTGAATCCTGATGGTGCAATGAGCAAGGGACTCACATCTGAGTATACCCTTCCACGCTTAGGGTGGACAAAAATATTTACAACAAGGGGTGGTGAGGGACAGAGTCTCTGAATTAAACAGAATACTCTCACCCAGTCAAGAGATCAGGGCTAGATCCAACACCGTGTTTTTCAGCTCACTGCACCATCCCAGTTTCAGAACCTGACTGTATGCAAATTAGTCTGTTCCTGTCCCAGTGCATGATGGGAACAGGGCAAACCAAACTACAAAAGCCAATTCTTACACTGGGAAGGAAACAAGCTACCGGGGACCGGTTTCTGGCATTTCAGCCTCTTCGGCCCGGCTTGCTTGAATCCTGATGGTGCAATGAGCAAGGGACTCACATCTGAGTATACCCTTCCACGCTTAGGGTGGACAAAAATATTTACAACAAGGGGTGGTGAGGGACAGAGTCTCTGAATTAAACAGAATACTCTCACCCAGTCAAGAGATCAGGGCTAGATCCAACACCGTTTTTTAGCTCACTGCACCATCCCAGTTTCAGAACCTGACTGTATGCAAATTAGTCTGTTCCTGTCCCAGTGCATGATGGGAACAGGGCAAACCAAACTACAAAAGCCAATTCTTACACTGGGAAGGAAACAAGCTACCGGGGACCGGTTTCTGGCATTTCAGCCTCTTCGGCCCGGCTTGCTTGAATCCTGATGGTGCAATGAGCAAGGGACTCACATCTGAGTATACCCTTCCACGCTTAGGGTGGACAAAAATATTTACAACAAGGGGTGGTGAGGGACAGAGTCTCTGAATTAAACAGAATACTCTCACCCAGTCAAGAGATCAGGGCTAGATCCAACACCGTTTTTTAGCTCACTGCACCATCCCAGTTTCAGAACCTGACTGTATGCAAATTAGTCTGTTCCTGTCCCAGTGCATGATGGGAACAGGGCAAACCAAACTACAAAAGCCAATTCTTACACTGGGAAGGAAACAAGCTACCGGGGACCGGTTTCTGGCATTTCAGTCTCTTCGGCCCGGCTTGCTTGAATCCTGATGGTGCAATGAGCAAGGGACTCACATCTGAGTATACCCTTCCACGCTTAGGGTGGACAAAAATATTTACAACAAGGGGTGGTGAGGGACAGAGTCTCTGAATTAAACAGAATACTCTCACCCAGTCAAGAGATCAGGGCTAGATCCAACACCGTTTTTTAGCTCACTGCACCATCCCAGTTTCAGAACCTGACTGTATGCAAATTAGTCTGTTCCTGTCCCAGTGCATGATGGGAACAGGGCAAACCAAACTACAAAAGCCAATTCTTACACTGGGAAGGAAACAAGCTACCGGGGACCGGTTTCTGGCATTTCAGCCTCTTCGGCCCGGCTTGCTTGAATCCTGATGGTGCAATGAGCAAGGGACTCACATCTGAGTATACCCTTCCACGCTTAGGGTGGACAAAAATATTTACAACAAGGGGTGGTGAGGGACAGAGTCTCTGAATTAAACAGAATACTCTCACCCAGTCAAGAGATCAGGGCTAGATCCAACACCGTTTTTTAGCTCACTGCACCATCCCAGTTTCAGAACCTGACTGTATGCAAATTAGTCTGTTCCTGTCCCAGTGCATGATGGGAACAGGGCAAACCAAACTACAAAAGCCAATTCTTACACTGGGAAGGAAACAAGCTACCGGGGACCGGTTTCTGGCATTTCAGCCTCTTCGGCCCGGCTTGCTTGAATCCTGATGGTGCAATGAGCAAGGGACTCACATCTGAGTATACCCTTCCACGCTTAGGGTGGACAAAAATATTTACAACAAGGGGTGGT
The DNA here is from genome assembly GCF_964263255.1 of Lissotriton vulgaris. Lineage (NCBI taxonomy): Eukaryota > Metazoa > Chordata > Amphibia > Caudata > Salamandridae > Lissotriton > Lissotriton vulgaris. The sequence goes on along the minus strand of NC_141696.1, from coordinate 825,085,448 downwards.
GAGGGACAGAGTCTCTGAATTAAACAGAATACTCTCACCCAGTCAAGAGATCAGGGCTAGATCCAACACCGTTTTTTAGCTCACTGCACCATCCCAGTTTCAGAACCTGACTGTATGCAAATTAGTCTGTTCCTGTCCCAGTGCATGATGGGAACAGGGCAAACCAAACTACAAAAGCCAATTCTTACACTGGGAAGGAAACAAGCTACCGGGGACCGGTTTCTGGCATTTCAGCCTCTTCGGCCCGGCTTGCTTGAATCCTGATGGTGCAATGAGCAAGGGACTCACATCTGAGTATACCCTTCCACGCTTAGGGTGGACAAAAATATTTACAACAAGGGGTGGTGAGGGACAGAGTCTCTGAATTAAACAGAATACTCTCACCCAGTCAAGAGATCAGGGCTAGATCCAACACCGTTTTTTAGCTCACTGCACCATCCCAGTTTCAGAACCTGACTGTATGCAAATTAGTCTGTTCCTGTCCCAGTGCATGATGGGAACAGGGCAAACCAAACTACAAAAGCCAATTCTTACACTGGGAAGGAAACAAGGTACCGGGGACCGGTTTCTGGCATTTCAGCCTCTTCGGCCCGGCTTGCTTGAATCCTGATGGTGCAATGAGCAAGGGACTCACATCTGAGTATACCCTTCCACGCTTAGGGTGGACAAAAATATTTACAACAAGGGGTGGTGAGGGACAGAGTCTCTGAATTAAACAGAATACTCTCACCCAGTCAAGAGATCAGGGCTAGATCCAACACCGTTTTTTAGCTCACTGCACCATCCCAGTTTCAGAACCTGACTGTATGCAAATTAGTCTGTTCCTGTCCCAGTGCATGATGGGAACAGGACAAACCAAACTACAAAAGCCAATTCTTACACTGGGAAGGAAACAAGCTACCGGGGACCGGTTTCTGGCATTTCAGCCTCTTCGGCCCGGCTTGCTTGAATCCTGATGGTGCAATGAGCAAGGGACTCACATCTGAGTATACCCTTCCACGCTTAGGGTGGACAAAAATATTTACAACAAGGGGTGGTGAGGGACAGAGTCTCTGAATTAAACAGAATACTCTCACCCAGTCAAGAGATCAGGGCTAGATCCAACACCGTTTTTTAGCTCACTGCACCATCCCAGTTTCAGAACCTGACTGTATGCAAATTAGTCTGTTCCTGTCCCTGGTTTGGTAGTTTAGTCTGCCCTGTTCCCATGATGCACTGGGCCAGGGACAGACTGATTTGCATATAGCCAGGTTCTGAGCTGGGATGGGGCAGTGAGATAAATAACGGTGATGGATCAAGCCCTGATCTTTGGACTGGGTAAGAGTGGTCTGTTTAACTCAGACACTCTGTTCATCACCACCCCCTTTTTGTAAATCGTTTTTGGCCACTATAGGTGTGGCAGGGTATACTCAGACATGAGTCCCTTTCTCACTGCTCCATCAGGATTCAAGCAAGCCGGGCCGAAGAAGGCTGAAATGCCAGAAACCGGTCCCCGGTAGCTTGTCTCCTTTCTGGTGAAGAATTGGCTTGGTAGTTTAGTCTGCCCTGTTCCCATGATGCACTGGGCCAGGGACAGACTGATTTGCATATAGCCAGGTTCTGAGCTGGGATGGGGCAGTGAGATAAATAACGGTGATGGATCAAGCCCTGATCTTTGGACTGGGTAAGAGTGGTCTGTTTAACTCAGACACTCTGTTCATCACCACCCCCTTTTTGTAAATCGTTTTTGGCCACTATAGGTGTGGCAGGGTATACTCAGACATGAGTCCCTTTCTCACTGCTCCATCAGGATTCAAGCAAGCCGGGCCGAAGAAGGCTGAAATGCCAGAAACCGGTCCCCGGTAGCTTGTCTCCTTTCTGGTGAAGAATTGGCTTGGTAGTTTAGTCTGCCCTGCTCCCATGATGCACTGGGCCAGGGACAGACTGATTTGCATATAGCCAGGTTCTGAGCTGGGATGGGGCAGTGAGATAAATAACGGTGATGGATCAAGCCCTGATCTTTGGACTGGGTAAGAGTGGTCTGTTTAACTCAGACACTCTGTTCATCACCACCCCCTTTTTGTAAATCGTTTTTGGCCACTATAGGTGTGGCAGGGTATACTCAGACATGAGTCCCTTTCTCACTGCTCCATCAGGATTCAAGCAAGCCGGGCCGAAGAAGGCTGAAATGCCAGAAACCGGTCCCCGGTAGCTTGTCTCCTTTCTGGTGAAGAATTGGCTTGGTAGTTTAGTCTGCCCTGTTCCCATGATGCACTGGGCCAGGGACAGACTGATTTGCATATAGCCAGGTTCTGAGCTGGGATGGGGCAGTGAGATAAATAACGGTGATGGATCAAGCCCTGATCTTTGGACTGGGTAAGAGTGGTCTGTTTAACTCAGACACTCTGTTCATCACCACCCCCTTTTTGTAAATCGTTTTTGGCCACTATAGGTGTGGCAGGGTATACTCAGACATGAGTCCCTTTCTCACTGCTCCATCAGGATTCAAGCAAGCCGGGCCGAAGAAGGCTGAAATGCCAGAAACCGGTCCCCGGTAGCTTGTCTCCTTTCTGGTGAAGAATTGGCTTGGTAGTTTAGTCTGCCCTGTTCCCATGATGCACTGGGCCAGGGACAGACTGATTTGCATATAGCCAGGTTCTGAGCTGGGATGGGGCAGTGAGATAAATAACGGTGATGGATCAAGCCCTGATCTTTGGACTGGGTAAGAGTGGTCTGTTTAACTCAGACACTCTGTTCATCACCACCCCCTTTTTGTAAATCGTTTTTGGCCACTATAGGTGTGGCAGGGTATACTCAGACATGAGTCCCTTTCTCACTGCTCCATCAGGATTCAAGCAAGCCGGGCCGAAGAAGGCTGAAATGCCAGAAACCGGTCCCCGGTAGCTTGTCTCCTTTCTGGTGAAGAATTGGCTTGGTAGTTTAGTCTGCCCTGTTCCCATGATGCACTGGGCCAGGGACAGACTGATTTGCATATAGCCAGGTTCTGAGCTGGGATGGGGCAGTGAGATAAATAACGGTGATGGATCAAGCCCTGATCTTTGGACTGGGTAAGAGTGGTCTGTTTAACTCAGACACTCTGTTCATCACCACCCCCTTTTTGTAAATCCTAAAGCAGAGACGGCCTTGGTTGTTAGTCCCAAAAGTTGGGTTGAGCACTTTATGGCTCTCCTTGTCCATCTCTTCTATTCAAGGGTACTTTGACGAGCGATACAGTGGCCTCAGACTTAAGAAAGAGTGTCTATTGAGTTGGATGAAGTAATAGATGCCATTATCAGATGCCCTGTAGGCAAGGAACCTGGCCCTGATGGGGAATGCTAATTTCTGGGCTCCTCTTTTAACCATTGTCCTGAATGGTATATCTAAGGTTAGCCCACTGAAATCATAGAACTTATATTCAAGAAAGGGGGTAGAGGCAGCCCAAAATACTACAGGCCCATTTCCCTAATCAATTCTACAGGTAAGATCATAGGTAGAATCATGTTAGATCACTTAGAGGTCTGGGCTCAAGACAATAAAATTGGGTCTGATCTACAATTTGGATTCAGGGCAGGATTAGGCAGGGTGGAACAATGCTTAAACCCACAATTAACAATTAACAAATATATTTTGGTTGAACCAGTGCAAGTTTATTTAACTTTTATGGACCTAAAGTCTTCGTTTGGTAACGTGAAACACACCAAACTTTGTATCCTTATGTTGGAATTTGGAGTTCAGGGCAATACTGTTAAATTTCTCAGAGAGCTACATAGTGAAGTGTTTGTTTCTGTACGTTTTGGCCTTGTGGGGGAAACAGTTTATAGTTTTTTACTTCCTCGGGGTGTCCAGCAGGTTGTGTGCTGGCACCCTATTCAGTTACACTTTACACCAATGGCCTAGAACCCCACCTGGTTAATTTAAATGCTGATGTGCCGCGTATAGGTATTCCCACAATCCCTGTACTACTTTATGCGGATGACACAGTGTTAATAAACTGGACCAAACTTGTTCTACAGAAGCTCCTGGATAGCAACCTGATCCATATGAATGGACTGGAGTTGACTGTGAACTACTGCAAAACCCATATTATGATCCATGGCCTGAAAAACCAATTAGCGTAACACTTTTTTCATAAACAATTCTAAAATTGAGCCTGTTGCATCATTTCCCTATTTGGGCATACTTTTCGATGATTGAAAGCACTTGGAATCAGTTAGGCACAGTCACGGACACTGCAGACTTCCACTGTGGAAGGTCTGTTTAAGTTTACTAAAAACTTAGGTTCTAAACCACCTAAGGAGATCCTCACTGTCTACAAAGCCAAATGTCTGTCAGTTGCTACTTGGCTCTGGCGTATGAGGGACAAAAGACTGTATGGCCACCCAGAGAAGTGAGAATAGCTGCCTGGAAAGGCTGCTGTGGGTTCCACGCAGGTACAGCAACTTATGTAAGCCATGCAGAACTTGGCCTTTACTATGTCGATGGCATAAGTCATGGCACTGGAGATAGTTCACTGTATTTCTGCTCAGGCATAATGTTTATCGATGCATCACTGTCGATATTAAAAGGTACTGAGCAACTGTGTACTTTTAGTATAATCTTTTGCCAATGTTTGAATGACTTAGGTGCTTTTTCATGTCGACTTTTCTTTCACCCGTTTTTCTTCACATGCAGCCAGGCCAACATGCTCACTTTTTTCTGAGGTAAGTATCAACATTGCACAAGCATCTCCTGCACAACCATTTTCTTCACTTTCACTTGACATTGATACTGAAGAACTTTTTAACTATGACTTAGATGTCGATCAACTTTGTCCTGCGCCCACATTTTGGGGTGCCAATTGATGACCAGTGCAAACCCAAATCACTTACTATATCGGCCTCCTGTTTTTGGCATTGCTCCTTCTGGAAAATGGATCGTTGCCACTGTTTTAGAATGGAACTGTAATAAATTGCATTTCAAATCGAATCATCAACTTTCAGTATTTTAATGTTCAGTCAATGATGAGAGGTTTGGAATTGTTTCAAAGCTTTATTTCTCATTTAGGAGATTAGTATGTTTTTAGTAGTTATTATTCAGATTAGTCAAATTACAGAAATATTGAGAAAGTTTTGTTAGAGTTTGTATAAAATAGACAGTGTGTTCCATTAAGGAAATAGTCCCTATCTTAATATAAGAGTCCTATCCTAAATAAGACCCCATAAAGAGTTATTTCGGAAAAGAGCAAGATTCAGGAGCTTCTAGTTAATTAAAAGAATGAATCCCCATATACAGCAGGTTCGGAAAACTCAGCCGAATTTCCCAACAAGTTGCAGTAGCAACTATTAATAAATCAAAAGAAATTAATCACATCAGTAGCTAGGGAAACAGCGTGAACAACGTGGGCTGAGCCGCACGTGCCATTTCCCCACAAGCTGTACCACGATTGCCTTAACCACGCATATGCGTGGTTAAGGCAATGTGCTGTCTAGTTGCTGAGCGGAGGCACAGGAAGGGAAAGATAAGAAGAGGAAGGACTATCGGGAATTGGGAAAGGAGACGGTGAGGTAAGTGGGCTGGCGGTTGGTCTTGGGGGGGTGAAGGGGTAGTTTTCAGGGTGGGGGACAGTTTTTAGGGCTAAGGACACAGTGAGGTAAGTGGGACTGGGGCTTGGTCTTAAGGGGTGGAGGGATAGTTTTTCAGGGTGGGGTAGGTTCTAGGACTTATGAGAGGTTCAGGGTAATTTTTATGGTGAGGAACAGTTTTTAGGGCTAAGGGCAGGGTGGGGGGGAAAAGGGACAGATTACAGGGCAGGGAGTAGGGTCAGGGTAGTTTAGGCATGTAGGGGATAGTTTGTAGGGCTCAGGGCAGGGGGGCTTGGGTTGGGGTAATTGTTGGGGTGTGGGTTTAATTTTTAGAGCTCAGGGCAGGGGAGAAGGGACAGTTTATCGGGCTTGAGCCAGGGGGCAGGGACAGGGTAATTTAGGAATGTAGGGGATAGTTTTTAGTGCTCAGGGCACGGGACAGTTCTAGGCCTCAGGGTGGGTGTGGGGCCGGGTTGTGGTACTTCACAGAGGTAGGGAACAGTCTTTAGGGCTCAGGATAGGGGGGCTGGGGTCAGGGTCATTTTTGGGGCAAAGGGTTCATTATTAGGGCTCAGGGTAGACGGAAAAGGTACAGTTTACAGGACAGGGAGCAGGGTTGGGTAGTTATGGGGTGTAGGGGATAGTTTGTAGGGCTCAGGGCAGGGGGGTTGTGGTTGGGGTCATTTTTGGGGCATGGGCTTAATTGTTAGGGCTTAATGCAGGGGGAGAAGGGACAGTTTACAGGGCAGGGTGGGGTAGTATATGGATGTAGGGGGTAGATTAGGGCTCAGGGAGAGGGCTGGGGTTGGGGTAATTTTTGAGATGTGGTTTTAATTTTTAGGGGGCAGGGGGAAAAGGGACAGTTTACAGAGCAAGGAACACAGGTATGATCTTTAGCCCACATGCCCCTTTACCGATCAATGTTTACCACTAAATTACTTGGTAAAAGCATGCGTGCTAAAGATGCTGTCATGGCATAGACCGCATGGTACCGGCATGCATTGTTCAGACATGCGTTGTACCATCATACAACCCAGTAGCCATAATCAACATGAGCAAAATGTTTCCCCACAAAAGGTCAGAGCAAGGGGAAATCGCCATTAGCAGTAGCACAAAGCAATTTGGGCAAGAATTAGGAAAAGCAATGCATGAAGCATCAAGGGTTCAATAAAAAACATCAAGAAATCGAAGCATATGGTTGCAATGGATTGAATTGGAATTGGATTGCATCTCTCTATCTAGGAAGACGTCTATATGAAAACACAAAATATTTACAACATTCAGCACGGTTAAGTCATTCTTGTACAATGGAAATGGGACATCCGATGGTCTGTCATCTCTCCTCCCATTTCCCATGATAAGCAATCATGCTGGTGAGCAGTTATCTAAACGTTTCTAAATGTCTCACACTATATACATTAAGAACGGTTCTCGTGAGAACCTTTGCAGACCTATTCTGTTAGCTAATGTCAGTATCCCGTTGTGTGTTCGAAGGGGTAGTCTAAGGCAACACAACATTTCTTTCAGTAAAATCTTTATTAGAAAATACAAACAATATCTTCAGTAAGCTTAACATTACTAATACTCTATTCATTCTAAAATATAGTGAAATACACTGTTTAGAGAAATAAGGAAATCATATGGTGTGTCCTAGCATAGAAATACATTTCTCTTAGAGCAGCACATTTTAAAGTGAACAATTTTGCAGTTAGATGATTAGGTCAGCAGTTCTGAAAAGGCATTTAATTTAAATGTCAAACAAAAGTCAAAAGATATTTTCAGGCCTAGTCGTATGAGCACATTAGTTATGAGGATCTACTACTTTATTCAAGCTGCAGGTTCATTTTACACAATCAAGAAAGCATCTTTTCCTACGGTTTAAAGCTGCATGATTTTTTTGTATGTCATTTTTAAAAAGCATTCTCTATCGTTTTCTCTATGGTTATATCAAAGTTAAACACATTTTCTAATGTCAGACACATTTTCTTCAACGTTTACCGAAGTAAATTTTCATGAAAAACTTGAGACTTTAACAACTTCATTTGGTGTCGACTTGCCTCAGCTGTGGTCGCTTGGCCATGTGGGCATGTGTCGAACGTCGCTTCTGGAATGTTTGGGCAGCCATTTTGTCTTCGAACCGTGACATACTTACTTTTTCCTTTGCCTTGCAAACCATTATAAAACGGTACTCCTTCCCACAGCCTTTGCAGATCTGACCAATAGCAGGACATTTAACTTTGTGAGGAAACGAAAATCCACACCTGAAACACAACTTCTTTTTCCATGGAGACATCACTCTTTGTCCTTCTGCATTATACTTTTGCTTGCTTTTCATGTTCATGACTGACTCCATTCAAGCAGCTTCTCGATCAGCACACTCTTCAGCTCTGACAGCCATGAGAACTCACTACAGGCTAAGAGTTTCCCTCAGCATTCGTCATCTGAATGAATCTGATAGACACCGGTCGATGATACTGAGAAGTATGGGTTCCTCATCATTAAATTAATTGAACTTAGTGTTTGATGAGTGTATCCATTCACTCAACAAAGTTGTCAGTGGTTTCACCAACTTTCTGTCATTCTGGTCTGAAAATGTACCTTTTGTAATCTACATTTGGCATTGGATTGAACTTGTGACAGCATGTAATTCTGTCAGCTATTGCCATTTTCTTTATGACTTCTATCAAACCATCACCGGCAAGATTCTTAAGGTATTTGATAATCTTGCTGTTATCTGTTTCTTCCATCACGTCAATTAAATCATCAAATGTCTCTATCTAAGCAGTCAATCTGTCGCCAATACTTTGCTTTTGATGGTATTGAATGGGGGTGGTGGTTTCAAGAAGGCGGCAGCATTGGAACCATTTATGAGATTGACTGACACTGAGTGTGCAGTTCTCTCCGACACTGCCTGCTGTCCACTAGGAGCCGCTTCATCCATGCTATCTCCAAGGCCCTGTGCTGCACTGGCCTTTGGGTAATCTTGGACAGTCTGTAGAACCTTGACCTCCCTCTTGGTCTCCATTGGGGCCCTTCACTTCCCTGAAGCCCTTTGGAGTTCTTCTTAGCTGCCACCGTCAGCTTTGGTGGTGTGTTGCATCAGGTATGGACGGCTCTGCAAGCACAACCCAGCTCACTTCTTTACCCAACGCTGTGATATGATGACTCTTGTTAGTCAGTTAAGGTAAGCAAATGACAGTCACTTGTATCTGTATCGCTTTGCTTTTAGGCATCTCTCTGTACTGTCTGACCCCTGGTTGTATCCGCCTTTAACATCATCACTCCATATGATGTCTAGCAGCGGGGTACCCCGTTTTACGGCCTTACTAGCAAGTTCTTGGCCAATGATGTGTGGACTTTTCAATTAAGATTTCGTTATCATCAAATGCTTTACACTGGCTGGAGTTGCTCATTGACTTCACATATGCCAAACGTCAATTCTGCACTTCAACTGAGGCACACTTGGCACACACGAGTACTTTGCTGGACCATGGCAAACTCTGCTAGAGCATTGTTGATCTTAGGGTTACTTATCTCCTATACACGTCGCCAGTTGTAACGTCCTCCCCAACCTTGGCACCTGCCAATGACTACACCACACACAGATCTTAGTATTGCGCATCTTTATTCGTCTGCGTTTAACCACGAACTCAACATTCTAAACCTGCTTTCACTTCACTACACTCTAACACCTTCCTCACAATTCTATAGAGTCCCTCAGGAGCTCTAAGGATTCTGTCATTGCTAACTCACACAACACTACAGGCGTGAAGAGGAGAGAGAATGTGGGGTTAAGACCTGAGCTGCTGAGGTTGGAACTAGGGAAGCAGGTCTTAATTCCAGTGTCAACTCAACATCCTGGATTCTGGGCACATCACTTAAAGTCCTTGTGTGACTGATGCACATGTAAAGCGCTCCAATAGTGACCGAGTTTGCGCTATTTTAAGCAGCAAAATACATAAATAAATGAAGAATCAATGGCAGCAGGTCCCATGAAATATGGGCAGTGACAGGTAGGTGAACAGAGAGTTAGGTGCCACCTGTCCGCACAAAATTCATCCATGCCATTTCCTGTGCATTTTCAAGATTTTAACAGGCAGCCAAAAGAGGAATTTAACACCTCTGCCGCCAGGTAGCTGCTGTTTACCCTCCTTTTAGTGGCTCTGCGCTGTATTGAGCCACAGCGCAGAGCCAATAAAAAGAGAATCAGCCTTCAAATTGTTTAAATGTACATTTTTGCCACCACGTTTGCAAAAAATTGCGCCACTTTTACAAAAGTACCAATTTGGTGATTTTTTTGCTAACTGTAAAATCTGTCGGGGTCTGACTATAGTTTATACATGGCAATACACTTTTAAAAGGGTGGACAGGACATCTTCCTACTTTTTGAAGATGTCTCTCATCTGTCATATTCTAAAAAAACTAAAAAAAACTAAGGGGCATATTTAAAACAAAGTGACGGAGTGCAACGTTAGCCTTCTTGGCTTAACACCACACTCCGCCACTTCAGAAACGCAGGGCTGCACCACATGTACAACAATATGGTGCTGCCCTGCGTTTCCCACAGCGCTGACGCTAAACGTAGCAGCCTAGCACCAACGCAGGCACCCTTGCACCATATTGCAAGGGTTCTACATTGAAGGGGAGATTGTTTATGTGCATCGAAATTACATTTTGTAACTTGTGTGTGTGCTGCTTAATGCAGCACACATAGAAGTTGCAAAACGTCATTTAAAAAAAAAATAATTATTGTTTACGTGCAGGAAGAGGCACCTTCCTGCACATAAACAGTCAATGGCAACTTGCTATTTCTATGTGGGCTGCACAGCGCAGCACACATGGAAACGGCAAAAAACGAGGAGAAATAAAGCATTTCTCCTTGTTTTGCCTGTTTAGGACCAAGTTTTCCCTGGTCTTAATTTTGGCGCTACCTCCTATTTACGCCATCCTTGTAAATAGGGGGCAGCATCGAAATCAATGGGCGTTGCGGGGGAATGGCCACCACAACACCCATTGCCCTCCTCTTTCATGCTAAGTACATTGTGAAAGGGGGCATTATTCACAAGGCGGGGTTCAGCCAAGTTAAGTGGCTTAACGCTGCCTTGTAAATAGGGCAAACTCCCTATCACCACCACAACGTCACTAAAAGTTATGGCAATAGGAGCTTGTAAATATGCCCCTGAATTACAAAAACCTTAAGAGCCGGGATCTGTTATTTGCTGGCACAGTTGTTTCCTTTTGTGCTGGCACGGAGGAAACGTCACTGCCAATGTATAACATTTGCGCTGCCATTTCTACACTGCTAATTTGATGCATTACATTTATGAATGGCTCTTAAACCCCTACAATCTTTTCCACCTTTGGTCCCCCAACGTTTACCCAGAAAGCAGCAATTGATGTAATTTGGGATGTGAAGTCAAACCCATGTTATTGGAAATCTACACGTTCCTTAAGGTAACAGTCTGAAACTGACTAACTCTTCTGATCAGCTGACTGTCTAATGTATGGGTGGACCAATGCCACGCTCCACTGGACTTATGAAAATAAATCTACAACGCCTTGGTCAATTTACACAAAGAGCGACATAATAAACACCAGGGAATAATGTATACAGTTTTTTATGTGACAGAGGTGGGTGAAGACTGACCCCTACAAATCAGTGCTTTTGACGGCAGTCTGGGTGATGACATATTTATGTGTACCACGTGTAAGTGAGTTTTATTCATTTATTGACATTGCTTCCAGCGACACCACTGTCAATGTTAAATCACATTGCTATAAATACACTGGGGCAACCAGGCATGACTTGTAGTCCGTTCCTTTAGTCATCACAGCTTTACATGGGGACAGCAGGCTGGGACAATCATGACATCGATACCCCCCCCACCCATTGAAAGCGCTTAGAAGTCAATAAGAATGAAGACTAGGCTCTAGCTGCCAAGTATGTTTAAAATGTGTCAACAGATCAAATGATACCTAGACTTAAAGGTTGGAAGCAGAGGTCTGTTCAACAGGAGTCTGGGTGTTTAAAAGTAAAACATGCAACATCTGTGCTGCAAAATTCAATCCGTAGAGCGCAGCCACTACCTGAAACCTCTTTCCCATCACTCCCCACAGGGGCGGCTCTAGGCTCATGGTGAAAAGAAACCACTCGCCCTTCTCAGTTTTAGAAAGCATTGCAAAACTCACCCTTCACTGGCTCCTAATATAATCTTTAGATCCGACTAATACAAGCACGTTGTATTATCAATGATGTTAGCAAATGAGGTACAGTGTATCTCAGTGCTTTAATTGGACATATAGAAGGGAAGGTACTTCCTACCTAGAGCACGTTTGCCTCTGAGAATGTTGATATGCTCCAATGAAATATATTAGAGAGTGCTGAGAAATTAAACTCCATACTGGACAGCACCCACCCATTTAAAGCACTGGATACCTGTTATTCGTTTTCAAATATTCCCACGCTCTGGTCTTTGTATATATTATTTACTGGTCCACTGTGCTTAATTTGTAATGAATGAGTGCTGATGCTCAAAGTTCAGCACAGAAGCCCACAGTCGGTGTTATAAAATGTCGGCACAGCAAGACTTCCTGGGATATTTACAACAAAATGTCAGAGCGCACTGTTACGCCAAAATTGGTAATGCTGCGCTCCGCCATTTTCAAAATGCAGGGATGCACCGTATTTACAAAAATATGGTACACACCTGCATTCCCCTAGCACTGGTGCTAAGAAAGCTGCCTAGCGCAAGTGCAGGCACCCTTGGTCCATGTTGCAAGGGGGCCTGTGGTGCAGGGGTACCTTTCTGCACATAAACAATCTTCAAAGGCACTTTGCAGTTTCTATGTATGCTCCAGAATGCAGCACACATTGAAAGAGCAAAATATGAGGAGAAATTAATAATTTCTCCTCGTATCGCCATCCTAAGACCAGGTTTGATCTGATCTTAAAAGTTGGCGCTGCCCCCTCCTTATAAATATGGGGCAGCGTCTAAAAGCAATGGGTGTTGCGGCGCAACGCCCACTGCAACACCCAACGGAGACCCCTTTTCACGCTTCACTTAGCGTGAAAGGGGCTGCCTTATTTACAAGGCAGCGTTAAGCTATGTCAAGTTTATAAGCTGTGTAAATAAGGACAAGGGGATAGCACCCCAGAGCTTCACTAGAAGTGACGTTCTGGTGGTGATATCCCCTTGTACAAATGCCCCTGCTTGTCTTGAGCTCTCCTCAGGCCTCTTTAATCCACTATCAGACACTCCCTGCCCCTTCACCTCACTCTTTCAGGTCCCTGCTTTCTGCCCTTGTGGCAGCTTTTCCATCTTTCTCTTAATCTGTAATTTGCCTCTCTCGTCAAATGTGGAAAAATAGTGTTGGTCCACAAAAATTAGTGCCGGTAGGCACCGCAGCCAACTATGGGCTCTAATTTTGCCCTGCTATTCCATCTCCCTCGTCCTGGTGCTTTTCTTTAGGCAAGCTTCTCCAAAGACAAATAACACCTATAACATTTTTGGTCTTTGCATCCGTAGAAATTACGAGTAAGTAGTTGGAACATGTTATAGTTTTATGAGAACCACCTTTTTGCTTGCAGCACTATATCAGAACATCAGAAATAAAGAAATGAAATTCATAAAAAGAGGATTTGTTGTACAGGAACTAATGAATCAAAATTGCTTCCTTGTTCTCTTCCTTGTCCCAGTCATTATTATTTAGTCCTTCTCCCAGACAACCTGTTGTCCTACTTCCCTTGCTACTAAAGAAGTTATCTTCCCTGCTACTCATAGAAGGATAAAAGGTCAACTTACCTGTAGACATACTATATTTTTGGCTATCTTCTGAGTAGGCCCTGCAGGCTGGACAGTTGCAGGGCTATTTTATTGTAAATTGTGTTTCATTTTTCCCATAGGTTTCATGGTGCTTTAGTGCAGGGCACGGGTCATGAAAATATGTCATCAAGAAAAAGGATCTTACCTCAGGATCCCTGTGCAGGAAATTGCAGGATGGCTTCCAAGAGTCATTAAGACCTAACACCCCAACTTACAGATTTTCATCATTTAGAAATCCTGATGGCTCCTGTCTAGGTCAATGGAGCTTTGCCACCTTAATTGAATAGAGCTGGAAAGAACATACAAATCCTGCATGTATCATCAACTGTCAGATTCTTAATGTTCAGTCAATGATGAGAGGTTGGTAAAGTTTTCAAAACCTTTATCTTAAAGGATTACTGTGAGTATTGGTAATCTTTATTCAGATTAGTTTGGTTTACAGAAATAGCACATGAAAGAAGGATTAGTGACAGGCATAAATCAAAACAGAGTGCTTAATAAAGGAATATTTGCCACTAAACCAGCTAAGAGCCTGATCTACCCTATAATAGAACCCATGCAGAGTTCCTTTTCGGAAAAGAGCAAAGTAGAACTTCTCATAAAGAGTTGTTCTGGAAACTCAGCCGAGTTCCCTACAGTTGTAGTAGCAACCATTAAAATATCAGTGAAGGTTAATTGATTGTTGCAGTAGCATTGATCAAAAATAAGGTTTAGGTAGGTAGAGAGCAAGTCACCTTTAGCAGTAGATGTCGGTAACAAAAAAAGAAAGAATAAATCAAGTCTGGAGTCTCTAAATAAGACCCAAGTAAGGGGCAAGAGAAATGTGAGAGGGTTTGTGCCTCTGAGTGAGAGAATCCTCCCATTTGATCCAATCTGTAATGCCTAACTAGCTAGGAACAATTATTAATATAAAATCACACAATAAAGTATCGAACTTAGAAATGATTAGTAATCCTCCTCTAATGAGAACTGCTCATCCGATGGTGTCATCATCTTCCGATGCTTCTCCTCTCCATTCCCACAGTAAACATTCAGGCCGGTGTACAGTAAAACAATGTTTTGTCCATTGCAACATGGATGAAAGTTGTCATGAGAAGCTTCTTATCTAAGTTAAAAGATGCGCTCTAAGGGTCATATTATCTAGTGGGTTTATCTCCGCTTTCTTGGCTTTAAAAGCCAAGAAAGCGGAGATAAAATTATCTCCCTATTACCTAGCTGTCGCTAACACCAGTTAGCGACAGCTAGTAGGAGATAGCGACCATCTTGGGCCCCGCTTTGCATGTCAGTGATATTTATCACTAATGACATGCAAAGTGGGAGTGCCAAGATGTTAGCGACTGGAAACAGTCGCTAACATCGCTATCTCCTATTACCAACTTTTGGCGATATTCGCGCTAAGTGCGAATATCTCCAAAAGCTAACACCTGCCCCTGAGCAGTTCTTAGCCATGTTATCCAATGGTAGGTGGATAACATGGCTAAGAGCATTAGCTCAGTAATGCATGAATATCGCTGACTTTTCAGCGATATTCATGCATTTCGGACGATTTTTATCGCTTAGGAGATAAACCTTGATAATAGCAAGGTTCCTAAGCGATAAAAATCGCCGCAGCTCGGCGATAAAAATATCGCCGCTAAACCAACATAGCGATAATTATCGCTAGTTGTTGGTAATATGCCCCTAAGTCTTTTGTTAATACAACGCAAGTTAATGTGCTGAGACAAAACTAGCAATAATGTTCTGATGATGCATACACATAATATATCTAAATCATTATTAATTCTAAGAGTCATAGCATAGTCCATTGTTTAATACAGATGAGCTAAAATGACATGATCAGGCTAATAAAACATAAACTTGAAGTCAGCACATTCTTAAGCAAGATGCTGGTGCTAGGCAAAATGTTCTAAATAAATGACTATTAACTATGAGCAAGAGTTCAAAGAAAAGTCTTTTGAGCCTACCTAAAGGAACACATTTACGAATGATATCCTGGTTAAACAAAATGTTTCCTTACATTATTTCATAAGTCTACGACAAAGCATGTTTTCTTTACATGGTATTTATTTATTAAGTATTTAGCAATCATTAATAATGCGTTAAAAAAGGATTATTTCAGGTTATAAAGCAAGCACATTTTCCTATGTCATTTTCTATGTGAAAGCATTTCTGCAGCAATTTAAACATATTCTAAGGTGCAATCCTGATATGGTTTGCAAGTCGAAATTAGAATTTAAAGTTCTTTCCCGCATGTGTGAGGCTTGGGCTATGAGTTTGATTTCTCGAGAAACCTTTAGACAGCACTGCAAGCTCTGGGAAGCATGCTTGTAGCTTTTGCCAGGATCTTGAACCAGGTGCCACTATATGATGGAATTGGTAGAACCAGGGCCATAGCACACTTGTGCTGTTACCATTTTGGGGCAGGGGTCAGGATACAATGGTTTAGGCAACAAAATACTGCTTGAGGTTTTGCAAGCAGTGGTAAGACTTGGAGCTGTCTTGCTGCTTCTACCTGCACAAGGTATGTGGGGGTGAGCAGTTGATAAGGCAGCACGGGTGGCTCGTACAGTGCATTTATCTAGGCTGAGACTATGTGCTCAAAGGTAAAGTGAGTCCAACAGCCTCCATAGTGGTTAAAAACAGACAAAATAAAAATTGGTTAAAATGAAAAGATTCAGAAAATTACATTTAGCGATTGACAAAAGCTGAGTTTTTTAGTGGCTTCCTAGTTTGCTAAGGATGATCACAGGCTAGCTAATTGGGAGTAGCTCTTCCTAAGCAAAAAATGAAATTAGGATCATTTATCCACCCAAAGATGTATAGAGAAGATGTATATGTTGGAAGAAGCACATAACGTGCTGCCATATGTGGTAAGAATTGCCTCTATGCTGCTTACCTGTCCAGGAAGACTGTGGTGAATCCAAAAGATTGCTTCCCAACATGTACAGTCAATGTGAGGACAAAGGCAGTATTGTAAAAGGCTGAAGCAGTCTGCAATTTTGCTTGGTAGGCTTGTACATATGCTACTCACACAATGAAATGTTTAGTAAAGGTCTTTGATGCCTGGCTGGGCCCATGAACATTGGTGAAGGCTGTTTATAACTCAGTACAAATGGAAGAGCAGTCAAAAACTCTGTTTGGTACAGCATGTGAAGGCTTGAGAGTGGGAAACAACCTTTACTACACAGACAGAACTACGCAATGCCATTACTACGTAGGCACTACAACGAACGTGTTGTTACCACGCATTCCATTACCACGCAAGTCATTACAATGACTTGCTTTAGGGAACGCGTTGTTGAATTTTAAATCCAGCACCTTCCCTTATGTTGCACAGACTGGAGTTGGAATGGTAAAATACACTATTCCAAAGATCATCGCATCTCTAAGGCAAGTCACTGTAACGACTTGCATTGTACTGGAATGCGTGGTAATGCCACGTTCGTTGTATTACCCACGGTGTAAAGGCATGCGTTGAAAAAGCATGCATGACTATGCCATACATCCCTTGAGTTCTTCAGCTTTGGCTTTAGTAGGAATTATTCTGGCTCATCGTCATTCGTGGTTCACGGTTTGGAGAGCAGAAAAGTTAGAAAAGGCTGTATTGTTAAAAATATCCTTTTCTGAGTTAATACTCTTTGGTGATCAACTTGACCAAGTGGTCATCAAGGCATTTAATTAAAGAAAACATGCCTTCCATATAAAGGGAAACCTTCCTCTTCTTCCTTTACAAAGAATCAGGATGCATATAAGCAGTCAAAAAAGGGACAATCATGTCAACCTTGATATTTAACAAAAATATCAGCTACAAATCATCTTGCCTCTGGTCGAAAAAAATGACAGCATACCCAGGTTCCAGATAGACAATGGTCTTGTGGTCCTTCCAGAGAACAGAAACTTGTGTTCCAAAGGCATGTTTCAGATCTTTTTAATCAGGAGCTGTTGGCATGGAATGTTGCTTGCATGGTAAAATGACGTGCATCTCTACCCAAAGTAACCTGACTGCATGTGAAAATCTGATTTTTCTTTCGCCCCAGCATACACAAGTTACGGTGCAAGCACATAATTTTACACAAACAACTTTTAGACTGCAGCCGTACTTTTGTTTGATAACGTGATTATGACAGATTTTTATTGATGCGTTTTCGCCTGAATATTTTGCACAGATCACTAAGTTTTCCTGATATAAATGACTGGCCAAAAGAGCTAGGTAAATGCCCATGTGATGATATCTCGGTACAATCAACTATACAGGTGGTATTTATTTGCAAATGTTACTCTGTACAGAGAAAATTATTGATTATTCCTGTCTTAAAAACATATGGTATGAAGCACTGTCGCCCAGCATTTATGGCCCCTACAACAGTTAGAGACAGAATTTGTAATAGTTTCTGTAACTGTCTTCTTAAAAAATATTTTTAAGTGCAGGAAATCGATTACAATGTGAATATATGAGAAATGAAATAATGATAATGTATCCGGTCCATTATTTTTACTGTAATTATCATCATACACTTGTTAATATTTTTATTATGTTTTATGTGCTTTTATGGTTATTGATTAACCGAATAAAGTGTTATTGACTTGACTTGACTTGAAACTTGACCAAGTGGTCATCAAAGCATTTAATTACAGAAAACATGCCCTCCATATAAAGGGAAACCTTCCTCTTCTTCCTTTTCAAAACAGACATCAGGTTTTCACTTCAGCCAGGTGTGTTTTTATTTGACAGTGTCCTCAGTGGGTTGGGCTTCGTGCCTTCGTCATTTCCTGTGCATTATGGGACTCGCAGTCCTCTGAAATGAATAAAATTAAAATACTTTAGTAAGTTGACGTCTTCTCATTTGTAAAAGCAATTTCTAATCCTTAGTAGGTAGGCAGGTTTTAAGGCAGGCTTATTGTGCAGGGGGCGCTACGCCTCATAGAAAGAAACAGTTACTTTCCGTGGCCTTTCCTTGGTACCATAAATGGTGCTCCTTTACCGTGGCAGGCCGCCACATTCTGTTATGTTCCAACAAATTGCCCCAAACACCTGTTCCTAACTCTCCACACTTTCCCAGCCGGCAAATGCTTGAAGAGAGGGAAACGGACGCCAAGTTTTCGTGGAAAAGCAGGTCTTTTTATTTTCAGCCTGTCAGGCGCGTTTCGGATATCACGGTATCCTTGATCACTTGCAGAAACGCAGTCTGCTTACTGTTTTTATGTCATAGTTTTTTTCTCTCTAGTGGTTTTCCCGTGTCATGTGATAAGTAAACATAGAAGATATACTTTGAGCACTTTCTTTGCTTTGCATATAGTTATTGCAGCTGATAAACAAAACCAACCGGTTATAAATATAGCATGGAGTATTATAACATTTTTTATCTCAAATGAATTTTCTGGCAATGGATGTATGATTTAAATCAACCAAATAATATGTATATATACTGCCAGACGCTGCAACAGTGGACATCGCGACGTTGGCAAAAGTGCACCGATGGCAATAAAATTCAGTTTGGCAACCCGAGCATGTGTCAGACCTGTTTTAACTGAAAGCAGGATTGGAGGAGTATGTGAGGCGGAGGTCGGCTCCGCAATTTCTGACACGCCCCTCGTTCAGGAGCACCGCAACATAACCGACAAACGTTTGACTTTGAGTGCTTAGAAGGCACATTGTGGCACCACCCCAGCCTGAAGTGTCTTGGAGGTACTGGGGAGAGGGAGCAGGCAGGCTGTCTGCTTAAAGGAATGCCCGGCTGTGATGATATTCCACCCGTTCATTCCTGCAATTTCAAAGGAGCAGGCGAAGCAGCAAATGCATTATCATGTGTGAAGATGGGTCACTGTACCACAATCTGACTGCTTGGTTTGTTTGTTCCACATTGCAGGACTTGGTGTACTGTGCCCGAGGTCTCGTGGTTGGGATTACAGCGACATTGATCATCGGAGGAACTTTACTCGTCTGCTTTCTACATCTATGAGTCCCAGCCAATGAGAACACTCGGTGTATTCAAACAGCAGCCCCACGAAATGATTCATCATGACACATTCAGCACTTACCTGGCACTGATGAGGCACACGCCGAAACGCGTCTGCCAGATGCTGCAACAGTGGACATCGCGACGTTGGCAAAAGTGCACCGCTGGCAATAAAATTCAGTTTGGCAACCCGAGCATGTGTCAGACCTGTTTTAACTGAAAGCAGGATTGGAGGAGTATGTGAGGCGGAGGTCGGCACCGCAATTTTTGACACGCCCCTCGTTCAGGAGCACCGCAACATAACCGACAAACCTTTGACTTTGAGTGCTTAGAAGGCACATTGCGGCACCCCCCCAGCCTGAAGTGTCTTGGAGGTACTTGGGAGAGGGAGCAGGCAGGCTGTCTGCTTAAAGGAATGCCCGGCTGTGATGATATTCCACCCGTTCATTCCTGCAATTTCACAGGGAGCAGGCGAAGCAGCAAATGCATTATCATGTGTGAAGATGGGTCACTGTACCACAATCTGACTGCTTGGTTTGTTTGTTCCACTTTGCAGGACTTCGTGTACTGTGCCTGAGGTCTCGTGGTTGGCATTACAGCCACATTGATCATCGGAGGAACTTTCCCTGTCTGCTTTCTACATCTATGAGTCCCAGCCAAGAGAACACTCGGTGTATTCAAACAGCAGCCCCGCGAAATGATTCATCATGACACATTCAGCACTTAACTGGCACTGATGAGGCACACGCCGAAACGTGTCTGCCAGACGCTGCAACAGTGGACATCGCAACGTTGGCAAAAGTGCACCAGTGGCAATAAAATTCAGTTTGGCAACCCGAGCATGTGTCAGACCTGTTTTAACTGAAAGCAGGATTGGAGGAGTATGTGAGGCGGAGGTCGGCACCGCAATTTTTGACACGCCCCTCGTTCAGGAGCACCGCAACATAACCGACAAACCTTTGACTTTGAGTGCTTAGAAGGCACATTGCGGCACCCCCCCAGCCTGAAGTGTCTTGGAGGTACTTGGGAGAGGGAGCAGGCAGGCTGTCTGCTTAAAGGAATGCCCGGCTGTGATGATATTCCACCCGTTCGTTCCAGCAATTTCAAAGGAGCAGGCGAAGCAGCAAATGCATTATCATGTGTGAAGATGGGTCACTGTACCACAATCTGACTGCTTGGTTTGTTTGTTCCACATTGCAGGACTTGGTGTACTGTGCCCAAGGTCTCGTGGTTGGGATTACAGCGACATTGATCATCGGAGGAACTTTCCCTGTCTGCTTTCTACATCTATGAGTCCCAGCCAATGAGAACACTCGGTGTATTCAAACAGCAGCCCCGCGAAATTATTCATCATGACACATCAGCACTTACCTGGCACTGATGAGGCACACGCCGAAACGCGTCTGCCAGACGCTGCAACAGTGGACATCGGGACGTTGGCAAAAGTGCACCGGTGGCAATAAAATTCAGTTTGGCAACCCGAGCATGTGTCAGGCCTGTTTTAACTGAAAGCAGGATTGGAGGAGTATGTGAGGCGGAGGTCGGCTCCGCAATTTCTGACACGCCCCTCGTTCAGGAGCACCGCAACATAACCGACAAACCTTTGACTTTGAGTGCTTAGAAGGCACATTGCGGCGCCCCCCCAGCCTGAAGTGTCTTGGAGGTACTGGGGAGAGGGAGCAGGCAGGCTGTCTGCTTAAAGGAATGCCCGGCTGTGATGATATTCCACCCGTTCGTTCCTGCAATTTCAAAGGAGCAGGCGAAGCAGCAAATGCATTATCATGTGTGAAGATGGGTCACTGTACCACAATCTGACTGCTTGGTTTGTTTGTTCCACTTTGCAGGACTTCGTGTACTGTGCCTGAGGTCTCGTGGTTGGCATTACAGCGACATTGATCATCGGAGGAACTTTCCCTGTCTGCTTTCTACATCTATGAGTCCCAGCCAATGAGAACACTCGGTGTATTCAAACAGCAGCCCCGCGAAATGATTCATCATGACACATTCAGCACTTAACTGGCACTGATGAGGCACACGCCGAAACGCGTCTGCCAGACGCTGCAACAGTGGACATCGCAACGTTGGCAAAAGTGCACCGGTGGCAATAAAATTCAGTTTGGCAACCCGAGCATGTGTCAGACCTGTTTTAACTGAAAGCAGGATTGGAGGAGTATGTGAGGCGGAGGTCGGCACCGCAATTTTTGACACGCCCCTTGTTCAGGAGCACCGCAACATAACCGACAAACCTTTGACTTTGAGTGCTTAGAAGGCACATTGCGGCACCCCCCCAGCCTGAAGTGTCTTGGAGGTACTTGGGAGAGGGAGCAGGCAGGCTGTCTGCTTAAAGGAATGCCCGGCTGTGATGATATTCCACCCGTTCATTCCTGCAATTTCAAAGGAGCAGGCGAAGCAGCAAATGCATTATCATGTGTGAAGATGGGTCACTGTACCACAATCTGACTGCTTGGTTTGTTTGTTCCACATTGCAGGACTTGGTGTACTCTGCCCGAGGTCTCGTGGTTGGGATTACAGCGACAATGATCATCGGAGGAACTTTCCCTGTCTGCTTTCTACATCTATGAGTCCAAGCCAATGAGAACACTCGGTGTATTCAAACCGCAGCCCCGCGAAATGATTCATCATGACACATTCAGCGCTTACCTGGCACTGATGAGGCACACACCGAAACGCATCTGCCAGACGCTGCAACAGTGGACATCGCGACGTTGGCAAAAGTGCACCGCTGGCAGTAAAATTCAGTTTGGCAACCCGAGCATGTGTCAGACCTGTTTTAACTGAAAGCAGGATTGGAGGAGTAAGTGAGGCGGAGGTCGGCTCCGCAATTTCTGACACGCCCCTCGTTCAGGAGCACAGCAACATAACCGACAAACCTTTGACTTTGAGTGCTTAGAAGGCACATTGCGGCGCCCCCCCAGCCTGAAGTGTCTTGGAGGTACTGGGGAGAGGGAGCAGGCAGGCTGTCTGCCTAAAGGAATGCCCGGCTGTGATGATATTCCACTTGTTCGTTCCTGCAATTTTAAAGGAGCAGGCGAAGCAGCAAATGCATTATCATGTGTGAATATGGGTCACTGTACCACAATCTGACTACTTGGTTTGTTTGTTCCACATTGCAGGACTTGATGTACTGTGCCCGAGGTCTTGTGGTTGGGATTACAGCGACATTGATCATCGGAGGAACTTTCCCTGTCTGCTTTCTACATCTATGAGTCCCAGCCAATGAGAACACTCGGTGTATTCAAACAGCAGCCCCGCGAAATGATTCATCATGACACATTCAGCACTTACCTGGCACTGATGAGGCACACGCCGAAACGCGTCTGCCAGATGCTGCAACAGTGGACATCGCGACGTTGGCAAAAGTGCACCGGTGGCAATAAAATTCAGTTTGGCAACCCGAGCCTGTGTCAGACCTGTTTTAACTGAAAGCCGGATTGGAGGAGTATGTGAGGCGGAGGTCGGCACTGCAATTTTTGACACGCCCCTCGTTCAGGAGCACCGCAACATAACCGACAAACCTTTGACTTTGAGTGCTTAGAAGGCACATTGCGGCGCCCCCCCAGCCTGAAGTATCTTGGAGGTACTTGGGTGAGGGAGCAGGCAGGCTGTCTGCTTAAAGGAATGCCCTGATGTGATGATATTCCACCCGTTCGTTCCTGCAATTTCAAAGGAGCAGGCGAAGCAGCAAATGCATTATCATGTGTGAAGATGGGTCACTGTACCACAATCTGACTGCTTGGTTTGTTTGTTCCACATTGCAGGACTTGGTGTACTGTGCCCGAGGTCTCGTGGTTGGGATTACAGCGACATTGATCATCGGAGGAACTTTCCCTGTCTGCTTTCTACATCTATGAGTCCCAGCCAATGAGAACACTCGGTGTATTCAAACAGCAGCCCCGCGAAATGATTCATCATGACACATTCAGCACTTACCTGGCACTGATGAGGCACACGCCGAAACGCGTCTGCCAGACGCTGCAACAGTGGACATCGCGACGTTGGCAAAAGTGCACCGCTGGCAATAAAATTCAGTTTGGCAACCCGAGCATGTGTCAGACCTGTTTTAACTGAAAGCAGGATTGAAGGAGTATGTGAGGCGGAGGTCGGCTCCGCAATTTCTGACACGCCCCTCGTTCAGGAGCACCGCAACATAACTGACAAACCTTTGACTTTGAGTGCTTAGAAGGCACATTGCGGCGCCCCCCCAGCCTGAAGTGTCTTGGAGGTACTGGGTAGAGGGAGCAGGCAGGCTGTCTGCTTAAAGGAATGCCCGGCTGTGATGATATTCCACCCGTTCGTTCCTGCAATTTCAAAGGAGCAGGCGAAGCAGCAAATGCATTATCATGTGTGAAGATGGGTCACTGTACCACAATCTGACTGCTTGGTTTGTTTGTTCCACTTTGCAGGACTTCGTGTACTGTGCCTGAGGTCTCGTGGTTGGCATTACAGCCACATTGATCATCAGAGGAACTTTCCCTGTCTGCTTTCTACATCTATGAGTCCCAGCCAATGAGAACACTCGGTGTATTCAAACAGCAGCCCCGCGAAATGATTCATCATGACACATTCAGCACTTAACTGTCACTGATGAGGCACACGCCGAAACGCGTCTGCCAGACGCTGCAACAGTGGACATCGCAACGTTGGCAAAAGTGCACCGGTGTCAATAAAATTCAGTTTGGCAACCCGAGCATGTGTCAGACCTGTTTTAACTGAAAGCAGGATTGAAGGAGTATGTGAGGCGGAGGTCGGCTCCGCAATTTCTGACACGCCCCTCGTTCAGGAGCACCGCAACATAACCGACAAACCTTTGACTTTGAGTGCTTAGAAGGCACATTGCGGCGCCCCCCCCAGCCTGAAGTGTCTTGGAGGTACTGGGGAGAGGGAGCAGGCAGGCTCTCTGCTTAAAGGAATGCCCGGCTGTGATGATATTCCACCCGTTCGTTCCTGCAATTTCAAAGGAGCAGGCGAAGCAGCAAATGCATTATCATGTGTGAAGATGGGTCACTGTACCACAATCTGACTGCTTGGTTTGTTTGTTCCACATTGCAGGACTTGGTGTACTGTGCCCGAGGTCTCGTGGTTGGGATTACAGCGACATTGATCATCGGAGGAACTTTCCCTGTCTGCTTTCTACATCTATGAGTCCCAGCCAATGAGAACACTCGGTGTATTCAAACCGCAGCCCCGCGAAATGATTCATCATGACACATTCAGCACTTACCTGGCACTGATGAGGCACACGCCGAAACGCATCTGCCAGACGCTGCAACAGTGGACATCGCGACGTTGGCAAAAGTGCACCGCTGGCAATAAAATTCAGTTTGGCAACCCGAGCATGTGTCAGACCTGTTTTAACTGAAAGCAGGATTGGAGGAGTAAGTGAGGCGGAGGTCGGCTCCGCAATTTCTGACACGCCCCTCGTTCAGGAGCACCGCAACATAACCGACAAACCTTTGACTTTGAGTGCTTAGAAGGCACATTGCGGCGCCCCCCCCAGCCTGAAGTGTCTTGGAGGTACTGGGGAGAGGGAGCAGGCAGGCTCTCTGCTTAAAGGAATGCCCGGCTGTGATGATATTCCACCCGTTCGTTCCTGCAATTTCAAAGGAGCAGGCGAAGCAGCAAATGCATTATCATGTGTGAAGATGGGTCACTGTACCACAATCTGACTGCTTGGTTTGTTTGTTCCACATTGCGGGACTTGGTGTACTGTGCCCGAGGTCTCGTGGTTGGGATTACAGCGACATTGATCATCGGAGGAACTTTCCCTGTCTGCTTTCTACATCTATGAGTCCCAGCCAATGAGAACACTCGGTGTATTCAAACAGCAGCCCCGCGAAATGATTCATCATGACACATTCAGCACTTACCTGGCACTGATGAGGCACACGCCGAAACGCGTCTGCCAGACGCTGCAACAGTGGACATCGCGACGTTGGCAAAAGTGCACCGCTGGCAATAAAATTCAGTTTGGCAACCCGAGCATGTGTCAGACCTGTTTTAACTGAAAGCAGGATTGGAGGAGTAAGTGAGGCGGAGGTCGGCTCCGCAATTTCTGACACGCCCCTCGTTCAGGAGCACCGCAACATAACCGACAAACCTTTGACTTTGAGTGCTTAGAAGGCACATTGCGGCGCCCCCCCCAGCCTGAAGTGTCTTGGAGGTACTGGGGAGAGGGAGCAGGCAGGCTCTCTGCTTAAAGGAATGCCCGGCTGTGATGATATTCCACCTGTTCGTTCCTGCAATTTCAAAGGAGCAGGCGAAGCAGCAAATGCATTATCATGTGTGAAGATGGGTCACTGTACCACAATCTGACTGCTTGGTTTGTTTGTTCCACATTGCGGGACTTGGTGTACTGTGCCCGAGGTCTCGTGGTTGGGATTACAGCGACATTGATCATCGGAGGAACTTTCCCTGTCTGCTTTCTACATCTATGAGTCCCAGCCAATGAGAACACTCGGTGTATTCAAACAGCAGCCCCGCGAAATGATTCATCATGACACATTCAGCACTTACCTGGCACTGATGAGGCACACGCCGAAACGCGTCTGCCAGACGCTGCAACAGTGGACATCGCGACGTTGGCAAAAGTGCACCGGTGCCAATCAAATTCAGTTTGGCAACCCGAGCATGTGTCAGACCTGTTTTAACTGAAAGCAGGATTGGAGGAGTATATATATATATATGGCATGTGAACAAGGGCTGTATAGCCCGAAACGCGTCATGTTTGGTTACTAGCGGAAAAAATCTGGAAAAATAAATTTATGCACCTGAATGCTGTGGTCTGTCTCCTGCTTCGCCGACCCTGCTGGTTCGGAGGTGGTTTCCTGGAGTGACTGTCGATATACATATATATATATATATATATATATATATATATATATATATATATATATATATATATATATATATATATATATATATATATATAGTCACTACATTACCTGGTCAATGCATTGCCCTATTTAAACGTCACCACCATGCGAGGCAGGTATGTGAAGAAGGCCACCCCGTTGGCCGAAACGCGTCATATGTCCAAGATTTTGCACTTTGTAAATGGTTGAATAAAATCGTTACTGCGGCCGGCAGTATCAGCCAAGAAAAAGGAGTCCATCTCTCTTTTCGGTGCCTGGATGCACCTTGTGAGTGGCAATTAAATATATATATATATATATATATATATATATATATATATATATATATATATATATATATATATATATATATATATATATATATATATATATATATATATATATATATATATATATATAAAATTTCTGTGCATCATGTATATGTATATATGTATATACACACACACACACCCACATATAGTAAGCACAGGCCCTCTGGTCTTCCTCTGTTGCCATGTACTTGAGTGGGCACACTGGCAAGTTGCAGGTTCACATTGCCTTTTCTTTGGTAAACAGGGAGCCTGGGGGACGGACCTTGGAGCATACTGAAACTCCGAGCACGCTACCAATGCAATCCATTTCCACTGGGGCACTCCACTCTCTAGACTCAGCAGCTGGGCTTCTCCTCCTCGGGCAGAGAGCTCCTGCAGCACAAAATATTCCTTCTCCCTTCCCAGCAGACAAACAAGCTCCCAAGTCTCAGGCAGACCCACAGCCTTCCAGTATGATACGTAGACTTGAGTTGATGCCCTCTTCACCGCCTAGCTGTCTGCGATACCAGCAAGGGACCACAACAACTTATTGAGTAGTCTGCGGTGTACCCCCATCTTGGGTCGGTGAAGAAGATTGGAACTGGAAAGAAATGGGAAGGTTTAGTCACATTGTGTACACAATTTGAAGAGGGGGGGTGTGCATCCACAGCCTAAAATATAGGAACCAGTTGGGGGTTTGTTCTTTACACATTTCAGTTTCTGGCTGCAGCACAGACACAGTCTTTGTGTAAGGTGATGGCTTTCCTAGCAGATAATGATGAGGCTGGTTCCAAGTAGGAGTACTCCCAAAGTGAGCACAATAAGTATGGAGTTCTGCACTTGGAAGTAATCTGCCTTTCCTGAACAGGCATCTCAAGGGGAAGCCAACAGATCCAGGCTCTGCTCAGAAACTTCGTTCCAACACCTGAATGTGCTGCTTCGCTGTCATTCTCTCACCATTAACTCAAAAGGAAGTGCACAGCTGTCTCCATCCGTTCATTCTTTGATATCTAGGCCTCCAGCTTAGGAATGCAGGCAATACACTTCAACTGCCCAGGGAAGCTCCATCTTGAGTAAAATCAAACCTGGGGAAATCCAAAATGGATCCCATTGACTTCAGCATTCGCATGTACACAGACAGCATGGAGACCTGCTACCATTCTCCATATATATATATATATATATATATATATATATATATATATATATATTCCAGCAGCCCCTCCACACGAGAGGGAAAATGAGTCGCGACCTTAGTCCAGTTTTAAAATTGCATTTATTTTTCTTTTCAAAAGCGGCATAGTTCTGTTTGGCTCCAATGCATTTCGCTCACCACTGTGAGCTTCGTCAGGGAGAAGGCGCCGCAGGAAAAGGTGATTGCAGCTCTCACACACGGCCAGGAGTGTGTCGGTACTTCCGTTTGTTAACCCCTTGTTGGGTACCGCATTTCAGCTGTTCTTTTCAATGCTGCATGCTGGGCCATGTGGTTTGCTGCAGCCTTCCGTGCGTGTTGATTTAAATTTTGCGCCTTCAATGCCACCCGGAAAAACCCTGACAATGTCCTTTTCTAACATCATCTGGGACCCTACCATAGTCCAGTCTATGGGAGCACCTCACGCCCTTCGTGCTTCACACGTTCAGCAAGGCGGTCCAAGTTCGGGTGTGAATGGCGCTCTTTGAGGGTGGTGCGTTACTCTTAGGCCGGACCTTGGCCCATATGTATTCCAGCAGCCCCTCCACACGAGAGGGAAAATGAGTCGCGACCTTAGTCCAGTTTTAAAATTGCATTTATTTTTCTTTTCAAAAGCGGCATAGTTCTGTTTGGCTCCAATGCATTTCGCTCACCACTGTGAGCTTCGTCAGGGAGAAGGCGCCGCAGGAAAAGGTGATTGCAGCTCTCACACACGGCCAGGAGTGTGTCGGTACTTCCGTTTGTTAACCCCTTGTTGGGTACCGCATTTCAGCTGTTCTTTTCAATGCTGCATGCTGGGCCATGTGGTTTGCTGCAGCCTTCCGTGCGTGTTGATTTAAATTTTGCGCCTTCAATGCCACCCGGAAAAACCCTGACAATGTCCTTTTCTAACATCATCTGGGACCCTACCATAGTCCAGTCTATGGGAGCACCTCACGCCCTTCGTGCTTCACACGTTCAGCAAGGCGGTCCAAGTTCGGGTGTGAATGGCGCTCTTTGAGGGTGGTGCGTTACTCTTAGGCCGGACCTTGGCCCATATGTATTCCAGCAGCCCCTCCACACGAGAGGGAAAATGAGTCGCGACCTTAGTCCAGTTTTAAAATTGCATTTATTTTTCTTTTCAAAAGCGGCATAGTTCTGTTTGGCTCCAATGCATTTCGCTCACCACTGTGAGCTTCGTCAGGGAGAAGGCGCCGCAGGAAAAGGTGATTGCAGCTCTCACACACGGCCAGGAGTGTGTCGGTACTTCCGTTTGTTAACCCCTTGTTGGGTACCGCATTTCAGCTGTTCTTTTCAATGCTGCATGCTGGGCCATGTGGTTTGCTGCAGCCTTCCGTGCGTGTTGATTTAAATTTTGCGCCTTCAATGCCACCCGGAAAAACCCTGACAATGTCCTTTTCTAACATCATCTGGGACCCTACCATAGTCCAGTCTATGGGAGCACCTCACGCCCTTCGTGCTTCACACGTTCAGCAAGGCGGTCCAAGTTCGGGTGGGAATGGCGCTCTTTGAGGGCGGTGCGTTTCTCTTAGGCCGGACCTTGGCCCATATGTATTCCAGCAGCCCCTCCACACGAGAGGAAAATGAGTTGCGACCTTAGTCCAGTTTTAAAATTGCATTTATTTTTCTTTTCAAAAGCGGCATAGTTCTGTTTGGCTCCAATGCATTTCGCTCACCACTGTGAGCTTCGTCAGGGAGAAGGCGCCGCAGGGAAAGGTGATTGCAGCTCTCACACACGGCCAGGAGTGTGTCGGTACTTCCGTTTGTTAACCCCTTGTTGGGTACCGCATTTCAGCTGTTCTTTTCAATGCTGCATGCTGGGCCATGTGGTTTGCTGTAGCCTTCCGTGCGTGTTGATTTAAATTTTGCGCCTTCAATGCCACCCGGAAAAACCCTGACAATGTCCTTTTCTAACATCATCTGGGACCCTACCATAGTCCAGTCTATGGGAGCACCTCACGCCCTTCGTGCTTCACAAGTTCAGCAAGGCAGTCCAAGTTCGGGTGTGAATGGCGCTCTTTGAGGGTGGTGCGTTTCTCTTAGGCCGGACCTTGGCCCATATGTATTCCAGCAGCCCCTCCACACGAGAGGAAAAATGAGTCGCGACCTTAGTCCAGTTTTAAAATTGCATTTATTTTTCTTTTCAAAAGCGGCATAGTTCTGTTTGGCTCCAATGCATTTCGCTCACCACTGTGAGCTTCGTCAGGGAGAAGGCGCCGCAGGAAAAGATGATTGCAGCTCTCACACACGGCCAGGAGTGTGTCGGTACTTCCGTTTGTTAACCCCTTGTTGGGTACCGCATTTCAGCTGTTCTTTTCAATGCTGCATGCTGGGCCATGTGGTTTGCTGCAGCCTTCCGTGCGTGTTGATTTAAATTTTGCGCCTTCAATGCCACTCGGAAAAACCCTGACAATGTCCTTTTCTAACATCATCTGGGACCCTACCATAGTCCAGTCTATGAGAGCACCTCACGCCCTTCGTGCTTCACACGTTCAGCAAGGCGGTCCAAGTTCGGGTGTGAATGGCGCTCTTTGAGGGCGGTGCGTTTCTCTTAGGCCGGACCTTGGCCCATATGTATTCCAGCAGCCCCTCCACACGAGAGGGAAAATGAGTCGCGACCTTAGTCCAGTTTTAAAATTGCATTTATTTTTCTTTTCAAAAGCGGCATAGTTCTGTTTGGCTCCAATGCATTTCGCTCACCACTGTGAGCTTCGTCAGGGAGAAGGCGCCGCAGGAAAAGGTGATTGCAGCTCTCACACACGGCCAGGAGTGTGTTGGTACTTCCGTTTGTTAACCCCTTGTTGGGTACTGCATTTCAGCTGTTCTTTTCAATGCTGTATGCTGGGCCATGTGGTTTGCTGCAGCCTTCCGTGTGTGTTGATTTAAATTTTGCGCCTTCAATGCCACCCGGAAAAACCCTGACAATGTCCTTTTTTTAACATCATCTGGGACCCTACCATAGTCCAGTCTATGGGAGCACCTCACGCCCTTCGTGCTTCACACGTTCAGCAAGGCGGTCCAAGTTCGGGTGTGAATGGCGCTCTTTGAGGGCGGTGCGTTTCTCTTAGGCCGGACCTTGGCCCATATGTATTCCAGCAGCCCCTCCACACGAGAGGGAAAATGAGTCGCGACCTTAGTCCAGTTTTAAAATTGCATTTATTTTTCTTTTCAAAAGCGGCATAGTTCTGTTTGGCTCCAATGCATTTCGCTCACCACTGTGAGCTTCGTCAGGGAGAAGGCGCCGCAGGAAAAGATGATTGCAGCTCTCACACACGGCCAGGAGTGTGTCGGTACTTCCGTTTGTTAACCCCTTGTTGGGTACCGCATTTCAGCTGTTCTTTTCAATGCTGCATGCTGGGCCATGTGGTTTGCTGCAGCCTTCCGTGCGTGTTGATTTAAATTTTGCGCCTTCAATGCCACCCGGAAAAACACTGACAATGTCCTTTTCTAACATCATCTGGGACCCTACCATAGTCCAGTCTATGGGAGCACCTCACGCCCTTCGTGCTTCACACGTTCAGCAAGGCGGTCCAAGTTCGGGTGTGAATGGCGCTCTTTGAGGGCGGTGCGTTTCTCTTAGGCCGGACCTTGGCCCATATGTATTCCAGCAGCCCCTCCACACGAGAGGAAAATGAGTTGCGACCTTAGTCCAGTTTTAAAATTGCATTTATTTTTCTTTTCAAAAGCGGCATAGTTCTGTTTGGCTCCAATGCATTTCGCTCACCACTGTGAGCTTCGTCAGGGAGAAGGCGCCGCAGGAAAAGGTGATTGCAGCTCTCACACACGGCCAGGAGTGTGTCGGTACTTCCGTTTGTTAACCCCTTGTTGGGTACCGCATTTCAGCTGTTCTTTTCAATGCTGCATGCTGGGCCATGTGGTTTGCTGCAGCCTTCCGTGCGTGTTGATTTAAATTTTGCGCCTTCAATGCCACTCGGAAAAACCCTGACAATGTCCTTTTCTAACATCATCTGGGACCCTACCATAGTCCAGTCTATGAGAGCACCTCACGCCCTTCGTGCTTCACACGTTCAGCAAGGCGGTCCAAGTTCGGGTGTGAATGGCGCTCTTTGAGGGCGGTGCGTTTCTCTTAGGCCGGACCTTGGCCCATATGTATTCCAGCAGCCCCTCAACACGAGAGGGAAAATGAGTCGCGACCTTAGTCCAGTTTTAAAATTGCATTTATTTTTCTTTTCAAAAGCGGCATAGTTCTGTTTGGCTCCAATGCATTTCGCTCACCACTGTGAGCTTCGTCAGGGAGAAGGCGCCGCAGGAAAAAATGATTGCAGCTCTCACACACGGCCAGGAGTGTGTCGGTACTTCCGTTTGTTAACCCCTTGTTGGGTACCGCATTTCAGCTGTTCTTTTCAATGCTGCATGCTGGGCCATGTGGTTTGCTGCAGCCTTCCGTGCGTGTTGATTTAAATTTTGCGCCTTCAATGCCACCCGGAAAAACCCTGACAATGTCCTTTTCTAACATCATCTGGGACCCTACCATAGTCCAGTCTATGGGAGCACCTCAAGCCCTTCGTGCTTCACACGTTCAGCAAGGCGGTCCAAGTTCGGGTGTGAATGGCGCTCTTTGAGGGCAGTGCGTTTCTCTTAGGCCGGACCTTGGCCCATATGTATTCCAGCAGCCCCTCCACACGAGAGGGAAAATGAGTCGCGACCTTAGTCCAGTTTTAAAATTGCATTTATTTTTCTTTTCAAAAGCGGCATAGTTCTGTTTGGCTCCAATGCATTTCGCTCACCACTGTGAGCTTCGTCAGGGAGAAGGCGCCGCAGGAAAAGGTGATTGCAGCTCTCACACACGGCCAGGAGTGTGTCGGTACTTCCGTTTGTTAACCCCTTGTTGGGTACCGCATTTCAGCTGTTCTTTTCAATGCTGCATGCTGGGCCATGTGGTTTGCTGCAGCCTTCCGTGCGTGTTGATTTAAATTTTGCGCCTTCAATGCCACCCGGAAAAACCCTGACAATGTCCTTTTCTAACATCATCTGGGACCCTACCATAGTCCAGTCTATGGGAGCACCTCACGCCCTTCGTGCTTCACACGTTCAGCAAGGCGGTCCAAGTTCGGGTGTGAATGGCGCTCTTTGAGGGCGGTGCATTTCTCTTAGGCCGGACCTTGGCCCATATGTATTCCAGCAGCCCCTCCACACGAGAGGGAAAATGAGTCGCGACCTTAGTCCAGTTTTAAAATTGCATTTATTTTTCTTTTCAAAAGCGGCATAGTTCTGTTTAGCTCCAATGCATTTCGCTCACCACTGTGAGCTTCGTTAGGGAGAAGGCGCCGCAGGAAAAGGTGATTGCAGCTCTCACACACGGCCAGGAGTGTGTCGGTACTTCCGTTTGTTAACCCCTTGTTGGGTACCGCATTTCAGCTGTTCTTTTCAATGCTGCATGCTGGGCCATGTGGTTTGCTGCAGCCTTCCGTGCGTGTTGATTTAAATTTTGCGCCTTCAATGCCACCCGGAAAAACCCTGACAATGTCCTTTTCTAACATCATCTGGGACCCTACCATAGTCCAGTCTATGGGAGCACCTCAAGCCCTTCGTGCTTCACACGTTCAGCAAGGCGGTCCAAGTTCGGGTGTGAATGGCGCTCTTTGAGGGCAGTGCGTTTCTCTTAGGCCGGACCTTGGCCCATATGTATTCCAGCAGCCCCTCCACACGAGAGGGAAAATGAGTCGCGACCTTAGTCCAGTTTTAAAATTGCATTTATTTTTCTTTTCAAAAGCGGCATAGTTCTGTTTGGCTCCAATGCATTTCGCTCACCACTGTGAGCTTCGTCAGGGAGAAGGCGCCGCAGGAAAAGGTGATTGCAGCTCTCACACACGGCCAGGAGTGTGTCGGTACTTCCGTTTGTTAACCCCTTGTTGGGTACCGCATTTCAGCTGTTCTTTTCAATGCTGCATGCTGGGCCATGTGGTTTGCTGCAGCCTTCCGTGCGTGTTGATTTAAATTTTGCGCCTTCAATGCCACCCGGAAAAACCCTGACAATGTCCTTTTCTAACATCATCTGGGACCCTACCATAGTCCAGTCTATGGGAGCACCTCACGCCCTTCGTGCTTCACACGTTCAGCAAGGCGGTCCAAGTTCGGGTGTGAATGGCGCTCTTTGAGGGCGGTGCGTTTCTCTTAGGCCGGACCTTGGCCCATATGTATTCCAGCAGCCCCTCCACACGAGAGGGAAAATGAGTCGCGACCTTAGTCCAGTTTTAAAATTGCATTTATTTTTCTTTTCAAAAGCGGCATAGTTCTGTTTAGCTCCAATGCATTTCGCTCACCACTGTGAGCTTCGTTAGGGAGAAGGCGCCGCAGGAAAAGGTGATTGCAGCTCTCACACACGGCCAGGAGTGTGTCGGTACTTCCGTTTGTTAACCCCTTGTTGGGTACCGCATTTCAGCTGTTCTTTTCAATGCTGCATGCTGGGCCATGTGGTTTGCTGCAGCCTTCCGTGCGTGTTGATTTAAATTTTGCGCCTTCAATGCCACCCGGAAAAACCCTGACAATTTCCTTTTCTAACATCATCTGGGACCCTACCATAGTCCAGTCTATGGGAGCACCTCACGCCCTATATATATATATAGTTGGTACCTACATCTGACAATATGTACATTTAATGAATTAACGTAAGGCAGAATTCAGAAACATATGTAAGATTTTTTAACATTTATGTTTTTTACCACTTTGTGCACACCGTAGACGTAGACAAACTTACTTTGCACCTATTCACAGGACTCTCACCTTTATTTTTTGTTTGGTGGGACCCTGTTTTAGCACTCAATCACTTTATGGAACTCTGCCAATAGGAACAAAACACACACACATTGATATTTATCACACGCGTAACCACTGTCAATAGATGACCATTGATACACCATGGGTTGATCAAATTAGATTTCATATGGAAAATTATTTATGTATTTGTACAGATAAAACAATTAATTATAAAATTCGATGATGTTAAATAATCATTCACCCATGAATCAAGGAATATTGCTAAACTTATACGTAATGTGAACACAACAAAATCATGATGTATAATATTTATGATAAAGGACCATACTAAATGCAGGATTTTTGATGTAAAGGGCGAGCATAATATTCAATTCTTATTTGATTTGTCATGCTGTTTCAAATTCTAAAAGAATCATGTACATATTGATCGAATTCTTTGCAATAGAAATGATATTGTATAATGTCAAAATGGCGCCCACGAAAAATGTTAGATCACAGCTGCACTGATCATTTGGTCCGTTGTTGTTGTTCACTACCATGAAGAGGAATGGCGCGCTTTTTGGTGTGTGTAAACCCCTGTTAAATAGCAGCAATCCTTAACACTCCCATCAGTGAGCAAGGACGTGAAGTCCGAAACGCGTCTGATGGCCTGCACCGCAATGAAATAAAATTTCACGAATATATCCAAGACTGACTCGGGCTGTTCATTAGAGTCTGCGTACCTGTCTGTGCAAGAAAGCACATTTTTTGGCATGTCGGATTTGTATATATATATATATATATATATATATATATATATATATATATATATATATATATATATATATATATATATATATATATATATATATATATATATATATATATACACACACACCTGACAACGGGCAGAGATGTCAATGCAGGGTCTAGGCATGATATTTAGGGCCGAGTCAATTTTATTGTGTGGTTAATACAAACATTTAGGGACAGTAAAAGCATTGGAATGTGCACAATTTAAATAAAACCACAAGATAAAAACGTTGCTGGGAGCCAATGAAGAAAAATCAAAAAGGTCTTGCTTTCCTAGTGGGGGGAAACAGATAGAGCTTGTGGCAGGATACACCTTTAAGGAGTGAACTTTACACAAGCAGTCATGTTGACATTGTGATCTTACTTTGAGCAGGTAAAAACACTGTCCAATACAATGGATTCAAAAAAGTTACGCAGCCATCACTGTTTACAATACATGTGCCCATGACAGTAGTTGTGTGTCCTCTAGTGAGTAGCCTTTTTAGCACCACTCCTAACCTCCGAGCAAGGCACTGGGTCTCATGGTCAAT
The DNA here is from genome assembly GCF_964263255.1 of Lissotriton vulgaris. Classification (NCBI taxonomy): domain Eukaryota; kingdom Metazoa; phylum Chordata; class Amphibia; order Caudata; family Salamandridae; genus Lissotriton; species Lissotriton vulgaris. The sequence continues at coordinate 825,049,693 of NC_141696.1, read as the reverse complement.
TTCAGGCTTGAGCCTCAGTCCACTCGCAGCATTTTGTGTGTGCTGGAGCGAAAGTAAAATCTGAATTTCACATACAGTCAGGTTACTTTGGATAGAGGTGCACGTCATTTTACCATGCAAGCAACATTCCATGCCAACAGCTCCTGACTCAAAAGATCTGAAAAAAAATGCCTTCAGAACACAATGTTCTATTCTCTGGAAGGACCACAAGACCATTGTGTATCTGGAACCTGGGAATGCTGGCATTTTTTCGACCAGAGGCAGGATGCATCCTGATTCTTTGAAAAGGAAAAAGAGGAAAGGTTTCCCTTTATATGGAGGGCATGTTTTCTGTAATTAAATGCCTTGATGACTACTTGGTCAAGTTTCAAGTCAAGTCAAGTCAATGACACTTTATGCGGTTAATCAATAACCATTAAAGCACATAAAACATAATAAACATATTAACAAGTGTATGATGATATTTACAGTAAAAACAATGGACCGGATACATTATCATTATTTCATTTCTCATATATTCACATTGTAATCGATTTCCTGCACTTAAAAATATTTTTTAAGAATACAGTTACAGAAGCTATTACAAATTCTGTCTCTAACTGTTGTAGGGGCTATAAATGCTGGGCGACAGTGCTTCATACCATATGTTTTTAAGACAGGAATAATCAATAATTTTCTCTGTACAGAGTAACATTTGCAAATAAATACCACATGTATAGTTGATTGTACCGAGATATCATCACATGGGCATTTACCTAGCTTTTTTGGCCAGTCATTTATATCAGGAAAACTTAGTGATCTGTGCAAAATACCCAGGCGAAAACGCATCAATAAAAATGTATCATACTCACGTTATCAAACAAAAGTACGGCTGCAGTCTAAAAGTTGTTAGTGTAAAATTATGTGCTTGCACCGTAAAAATCAGATTTTCACATGCAGTCAGGTTACTTTGGGTAGAGATGCACGTCATTTTACCATGCAAGCAACATTCCATGCCAACAGCTCCTGATTAAAAAGATCTGAAACATGCCTTTGGAACACAAGTTTCTGTTCTCTGGAAGGACCACAAGGACCACAGAACGTGGCGGCCCGCCACGGTAAAGGAGCACCATTTCCGGTACCAAGGAAAGGCCGCGGAAAGTAACTGTTTCTTTCTATGAGGCGCAGTGCCCCCTGCACAATAAGCCTGCCTTAAAACCTGCCTACCTACTAAGGATTAGAAATTGCTTTTACAAATGAGAAGACGTCAACTTACTAAAGTATTTTAATTGTATTCATTTCAGAGGACTGCGAGTCTCATAATGCACAGGAAATGACGAAGGCACGAAGCCCAACCCACTGAGGATACTGTCAAATAAAAATACACCTGGCTGAAGTGAAAACCTGATATCTGTTTCTTCGAAGCCTATGAAGAAGAGGCGTATTAGCCTCGAAATGCGTCGGCTGCATGAAGAGAACGAATGGCTGCTGAGAGGCAGGCTGTGTGAGGCTTGACAATACCAGCTGGTATGGGGCGCTGCCGAGTGACCCTTTAAAATGCTTGGGGCAATTTGTTGTAACATAACAGAACGTGGCGGCCCCCCACGGTAAAGGAGCACCATTTCCTTTACCAAGGAAAGGCCGCGGAAAGTAACTGTTTCTTTCTATGAGGCTCAGCGCCCCCTGCACAATAAGCCTGCCTTAAAACCTGCCTACCTACTAAGGATTAGAAATTGCGTTTACAAATGAGAAGACGTCAACTTACTAAAGTATTTTAATTTTATTCATTTCAGAGGACTGCGAGTCTCATAATGCACAGGAAATTACGAAGGCACGAAGCCCAACCCACTGAGGACACTGTCAAATAAAAACACACCTGGTTGAAGTGAAAACCTGATGTCTGTTTCTTTCAAGCCCATGAAGAAGAGGCGTATTAGCCTCAAAACGCGTCACCTGCATGAGGAGAGCGAATGGCTGCTGAGAGGTAGGCTGCGTGAGGCTTGACAATACCTCTGGTATAGGGCGCTGCCGAGCGACCCTTTAAAATGCTTGGGGTAATTTGTTTGCACATAACAGAACGTGGCAGCCCGCCACGGTAAAGGAGCACCATTACCGGTACCAAGGAAAGGCAGAGGAAAAGAACTGTTTCTTTCTATGAGGTGCAGCGCCCCCTGCACAATAAGCCTGCCTTAAAACCTGCCTACCTACTAAGGATTAGAAATTGCTTTTACAAATGAGAAGATGTCAACCTACTAAAGTATTTTAATTTTATTCATTTCAGAGGACTGAGAGTCCCATAATGCACAGGAAATGACGAAGGCACGAAGCCCAACCCACTGAGGACACTGTCAAATAAAAACACACCTGGCTGAAGTGAAAACCTGATGTCTGTTTCTTCGAAGTCCATGAAGAAGAGGCGTATTAGCCTCGAAACGCGTCGGCTGCATGAGGAGAACGAATGGCTGCTGAGAGGCAGGCTGCGTGAGGCTTGACAATACCTGCTGGTATGGGGCGCTGCCGAGTGACCCTTTAAAATGCTTGGGGCAATTTGTTGGAACATAACAGAACGTGGCGGCCCGCCACGGTAAAGGAGCACCATTTCCGGTACCAAGGAAAGGCCGCGGAATGTAACTGTTTCTTTCTATGAGGCGCAGCGCCCCCTGCACAATAACGATTCAGAAAAGGGGGTGGTGATGAACAGAGTGTCTGAATTAAGCAGACCACTCTTACCCAGTCCAAAGATCAGGGCTTGATCCATCACCGTTATTTATCTCACTGCCCCATCCCAGCTCAGAACCTGGCTATATGCAAATCAGTCTGTCCCTGGCCCAGTGCATCATGGGAACAGGGCAGACTAAACTACCAAGCCAATTCTTCACCAGAAAGGAGACAAGCTACCGGGGACCGGTTTCTGGCATTTCAGCCGTCTTCGGCCCGGCTTGCTTGAATCCTGATGGAGTGGTGAGAAAGGGACTCATGTCTGAGTATACCCTGCCACACCTATAGTGGCCAAAAACGATTCAGAAAAGGGGGTGGTGATGAACAGAGTGTCTGAATTAAGCAGACCACTCTTACCCAGTCCAAAGATCAGGGCTTGATCCATCACCGTTATTTATCTCACTGCCCCATCCCAGCTCAGAACCTGGCTATATGCAAATCAGTCTGTCCCTGGCCCAGTGCATCATGGGAACAGGGCAGACTAAACTACCAAGCCAACAGAACGTTGCGGCCCGCCACGCTAAAGGAGCACCATTTCCGGTACCAAGGAAAGGCCGCGGAAAGTAACTGTTTCTTTCAATGAGGCGCAGCGCCCCCTGCACAATAAGCCTGCCTTAAAACCTGCCTACCTACTAAGGTTTAGAAATTGCTTTTACAAATGAGAAGACGTCAACTTACTAAAGTATTTTAATTTTATTCATTTCAGAGGATTGTGAGTCCCATAATCCACAGGAAATGACGAAGGCACGAAGCCCAACCTACTGAGGACACTGTCAAATAAAAACACACCTGGCGGAAGTGAAAACTTGATGTCTGTTTCTTCGAAGTCTATGAAGAAGAGGTGTATTAGCCTCGAAACGCGTCGCTGCATGAGGAGAACAAAATACGCTTTTTCAGCAGTCCCGACCCGCTTTTGTCGGTGAGAGGAGAGAGAGAGGGGGATCCCTTCTTACCTCGGATGTAGTCTCCGGGTAGCGTGGGTGTTCCGTCCCGAACAGGCTCCTCTCGTTTTCTGCTTCCTTCGGGTTCTTCCTTTGATTAACGGTGACTTGACCCAACCATAAGCCAGAAAATGGGAGATCATCCGGTAGTGACATATAGAAGAACGAAAAATCTAAAGGATCAATTGATACACTGTCACTTTGTCAATAAAAAGAAACAAGCATTGGAAATGCAATAGGTCTCGCACCATTAGAGTTAGTGCTTTTAGAATTGTTTATGGGTTTTTTTTGTAAATGTTTAGCATTTTTGTTTCCTGTAGCCAATGCTAAAGTATTACAAATAAAAAAAGCCATAAACATTTCTAAAAGCTCTAACTGAAATGGTCTGAGAACTATTGCACTGTGTGAGGGTGAGGGTGAGTGTGAGTGAGGGTGAGTGAGGGTGAGGGTGAGTGTGAGTGAGGGTGAGTGTGAGTGAGGGTGAGTGTGAGTGAGGGTGAGTGTGAGTGAGGGTGAGTGTGAGTGAGGGTGAGGGGTTGAGGGTGAGGGTGAGTGAGGGTGAGTGAGGGTGAGTGAGGGTGAGTGAGGGTGAGGGGTTGAGGGTGAGGTGTTGAGGGTGAGGTGTTGAGGGTGAGTGAGGGTGAGGGTGAGTGAGGGTGCGTGAGGTGTTGAGGGTGAGTGAGGGTGAGGGTGAGTGAGGGGTTTTGGGTGAGTGAGGGTGAGGGGGAGTAGTTGAGGCTGAGTGAGAGTGAGGGTGAGTGAGGGGTTGAGGGTGAGGGGTTGAGGGTGAGGGAGTGAGGGTAAGGGGTTGAGGGTGAGTGAGGGTGAGGGTGAGTGAGGGTGAGGGGTTGAGGGTGAGTGAGGATGAGTGAGAGTGAGGGTGAGTGAGGGGTTGAGGGTGAGTGAGGGGTTGAGGGTGAGTGAGGGTGAGTGAGGGTGAGGGTGAGGGGTTGAGGGGGAGGGGTCGAGGGGGAGGGGTTGAGGGTGAGTGAGGGTGAGTGAGTGAGAGTGAGGGGTTGAGGGTGAGTGAGTGAGGGTGAGGGGTTGAGGGTGATGGTGAGTGAGGGTGAGTGAGGGTGAGTGAGGGTGAGTGAGGGTGAGTGAGGGTGAGTGAGGTGTTGAGGGTGAGTGAGGGGTTTTGGGTGAGTGAGGGTGAGGGGGAGTAGTTGAGGCTGAGTGAGAGTGAGGGTGAGTGAGGGGTTGAGGGTGAGGGGTTGAGGGTGAGTGAGTGAGGGTGAGGGGTTGAGGGTGAGTGAGGGTGAGGGTGAGTGAGGGTGAGGGGTTGAGGGTGAGTGAGGATGAGTGAGAGTGAGGGTGAGTGAGGGGTTGAGGGTGAGGCGTTGAGGGTGAGTGAGGGGTTGAGGGTGAGTGAGGGTGAGTGAGGGTGAGGGTGAGGGGTTGAGGGGGAGGGGTCGAGGGGGAGGGGTTGAGGGTGAGTGAGGGTGAGTGAGTGAGAGTGAGGGGTTGAGGGTGAGTGAGTGAGGGTGAGGGGTTGAGGGTGGGTGAGTGAGGGTGAGGGTTTGAGGGTGAGGGGTTGAGGGTGAGTGAGTGAGGGTGAGGGGTTGAGGGTGAGGGGTTGGCGATTCTAAGTTGGCCCCTTACTGCAAAACTGGTTGCGGAAATCCTGGTGCATGAGCTGGACTGCTGCTGGGGCGCATTGGTGCTGTTACAAGGGTGTAAGTGCAGCAAAATCACCCGATTGAGCGCTGGGCGCTGCGCATCTAAAATGACGGCAGCGCACTGAGGGGGAGACTTCCACCGGCTGCGGCAACGGGAGATGTGCACTCTGTTTGTGAGCGGCTGGGAGGCGATTCGGCGTGCAGACTCACAGCGGAAAACTGCGGAGGCGGCAGTCCTGGGGGAGAAGTCTGGAGGGCGAGATCGCCTTAACCTTCCTGTGGTGCACTACGCTCCCAAGATGGCAGTTATGGGATGCGGGCGGAGGCCTGATGCCGGCGAAGGTGAGAGGCAGACCGAGGCGGTGAGGCGAGGAGGTGCTGAATGCTGGAGTGGCCGCTGGGACATGCACCTTGCGCCCTGACCTACAGCATTGAGAGGTGAGGTGGCAGCGCTGTACCGATCCTGCTACGCAGCAACAAGGGTGTGGAGGCACCGAGGACGGAGGCTGACTGGTGGCTGTGAGGCGTGAGACTGCTGACCGGCGCTGGGTGCTGGTTGAGGAAATCGCAGGCGGCGCAAGATTAACTGAGACACGCCGTCTGACTCTCTGAGGCTCCTTACTTCAGAGCAATACTTGTGGGAAAATAGAAGTGTTTCCCTTAGCAACAATGGTGTGGAGGCACCGAGGACGGAGGCTGACTGGTGGCTGTGAGGCGTGAGACTGCTGACCGGCGCTGGGTGCTGGTTGAGGAAATCGCAGGCGGCGCAAGATTAACTGAGACACGCCGTCTGACTCTCTGAGGCTCCTTACTGCAGAGCAATACTTGTGGGAAAATAGAAGTGTTTCCCTTTCATAACGGACTTGCTGGGGCTGTATGGCAGAGGGGGAGAGACCACGAAGGCTATGGCGGAGGGAAGAGAGGGGAGGGGGGAGGAGAAATGCGACACGGCGGGAAGGGGAGGGGGCGGAGCGGGTAAAATAAACAACCAAACAAGACGGAGGGAAGAGAGGGGAGGGGGGAGGAGAAATGCGACACGGCGGGAAGGGGAGGGACAACCAAACAAGACGGAGGGAAGAGAGGGGAGGGGGGAGGAGAAATGCGACACGGCGGGAAGGGGAGGGGGCGGAGCGGGTAAACCAAGACGGACGTGCACGCGCTTTTAAGCTCAATGCGCATGCGCATTGAGCTTAAAAGTCACGGGCACTGCAAGGAATCGCCACGATTCCTTGCAAGTTGGGAAAAGAGTGGATAAGTCCCAATACTCTCGCTTGCTCGATGCGCATGCGCATCGACAGGCGAGACCTAAAAAACAACATGGCTAAAAACCACTGGATTCACCAAATGCTATAATTGCAAAGTATGCGAGATAGCAAAACCCACCAAAGAAATAACCATGGTAAACCAAAAGACTTGGAAAATAAGAGAATTGATTACCTGCAAAAGTCAATACACCATCTATATGATTGAATTACCTTGTCAACTTCGTTATATAGGAAGCACAATTTGTGAACTGAAAAAGCGTATTTTGGAGCATGTACGGGTCACTGTAAACAAGGACAGAGGAAACGCAGTGGCCAAACATATGGAGACACATCATAACGGGAATTGGAAACTGTTAAAATTCCTGGGGTTGGAAACGATGTTGCTTTCAGATAGAGGGGGACACCGCGAAAAATTGTTACGCCAAAAGGAGTCACGGCATATTTTGAACTTTCGAACGATGACCCCTTTCGGACTCAACAGGTCGGAAGAACTTTATGTACATATATGATAGACTTAAATAAATGAACTTCTCGAGAAAATCTCCTCAATTATGCCTTTTCCCTAATCCCACACAACAGGTTCATCCAGAGATGAACACTAGAATGAATCTGGGACACAAGAGTAAAGTAAACCTACCGGTGGGTGATAAAAAAACATCATGAAGTTACACAGCCTCATATATCAACCGAGAATGTAAATAAGAGACTTGGAACTTTAAATCATTAATGTCAGCCCACTTGAGGGCTTTAAATAGACAAACAGACACAGCCAGTGGTAAAATGTACCTAGTGCTCCTTTCCCATACCGCCTCCTTCATTTGTATAAATCTGTTGAAACCAAAGGGTGGTAGCAATGAATAATATCGAAAAGAAAAGCGCAAAACATGTGACTTTGATGAAAAAGAAAATGTGAGAATGTGTATGCTACTGAATAATCCGAATAATAAGGGTAATAGGAGGGCAAAACTGTAAATAATCAGTGAAAGCAATGATTTGTCTGTGTATGATATAGAGCTGGACTACATATCCCAGAATCCAATTGTGAAAAAACATATGGATGTCATCATGTGACTGAGGTGGGTGGGAACTCCCAATTTTAAAACACAACCAGCAAACAGTGTTTGAAACAACTGTGATCAAGGTAGTGGGGAGCTACCGAAACGCGTTGGTTTTTTGCTGTGAACATGCTGTAATGGATTTAAGAATAAATTAAGTGTTGCCTCACGAAAAACTCGAGTGGCTGGAGTGGCGGCTTTTTTTGTCTCCCATGGAATATCGCGTTCTATAGGATACTCTGTTGTAATATATATATATATATATATATATTACAACAGAGTATCCTATAGAACGCGATATTCCATGGGAGACTGTGGTAAAACATAGCACGAACTACGTCTCCCAGGATGCCGAGAGGCCACGCCCCGTGGGGCGGGATGATGTTTAAAACCAAGGTGCTGCAAAACACGCTTTCCCCCTGTATTCCTTACCAGCCACTGACAAAGAGACTTTCTCGAAACGCGTTTGGCTTCACTAATGGTGTGATTTTACCTGTCTTGAGAGACCCTGCTGGCAGGCTGTGCTTCAAGATTAAAGGCTGCTGCAAACACTTTGGTCTCCTCTGGCTCTTCTGAAATTGGGAACTGCATATTTTTGGATGTGTTAACGGCCTGCCCAGGTCGTTGGAAAGAGCCGACTGCATGGTGAGCAGGTCTGCGGCAGCGTCAGACGATGCTGTCTACAAGCGGAGGAGAATGAGCACGCACCGAAGCAGTATGGTGCCTCCTCACAGCAGGAACTGCAGCAACAAAGCGGGGCAGAGACTTTTCTGACAAGGTGCCCGTTACTCATGGACAATTTGACGGGGGGACAACGTACCCACTGTGGTAAAACATAGCACGAACTACGTCTCCCAGGATGCCGAGAGGCCACGCCCCGTGGGGCGGGATGATGTTTAAAACAAAGGTGCTGCAAAACACGCTTTCCCCCTGTATTCCTTACCAGCCACTGACGAAGAGACTTTCTCGAAACGCGTTTGGCTTCACTAATGGTGTGATTTTACCTGTCTTGAGAGACCCTGCTGGCAGGCTGTGCTTCAAGATTAAAGGCTGCTGCAAACACTTTGGTCTCCTCTGGCTCTTCTGAAATTGGGAACTGCATATTTTTGGATATATATATATATATATATATATATATATATATTTTTTTTTTTTTTGGTTGATTTAAATAATACATTTACTGCCAGAAAATTCATTTGAGCGATGTTAATCACTTCGTGAGCAGAGTTGTTAAAAAATTCAATGCATAAAACAGGAAGCGAGCACAGCAAGGAGAGACACATATCAGCCAATATACACTCGATCAGGCTTTAGCTAGTAGTGGCAAGGAAAGGTTAAATGGTGCCAGGATAATCCTACTATATAATACGATAACACGCATGTGTAGGATTTAGCAGAATGGTTGAGGATCACCCATTCAGGCTGACACATAGGGTTCATTGTACAACAAATCTATACTTCGAACAATACTTCCAACCAAGTGCAATGGTAACAGTCAAATCTCCACAGCTATGAATTTAAAAACATTACATACGTATAAATACAACATCATTATGAGTAACAATGTCAGATGGTGTAATTAAGTCAACTAAAATTTCACAGGAGATCTGACACATTGGGAGTTCATCTTCACAAGTTGACACAAAAAAGCCTAAGGAACTCTTGCCCATGGACTAAGGCTACCCCAGTGCCTTGCTCCTTATAGTCCAGGCCCAGTGTAAAATCTTAGTTACACCGCACACAATTGGTTCTTTAGTTCCTGCTCGCAGGAGCCTCAGCGCCACAAGGTATTGTCTCAAGCCTTACTCTCTACAGATAGGCACTATCCAACGCTTTCTTGGTTGGGCATAGCATGGACATAAAAAACAAAAGGCGAGGTACTGTTTCAACTGCCCCCAAGCAGGCAGGGCAGATGTCATTCTGAGTTCTGTAATTCTACACTTTTTGAACTTAAAGAAATCAACTGGGAAAGCTTCTTTGAGCAACTTCAAGAACAATTGCCTAGCTAGTAAAACATAAATGTAATCAAGAAAATCTTGAAATTTACTAAGGTTCTTAAAGGCTATAAATTCAGAGGTAAGGGACCCTGGCTTTTTTTGCACACTTTCAGTCCCAAGTGTAATGACCAGAACATATCATTGACACATTTCTTAGTAGCCCAAACACTGGCTAGGCCTAATTGGGCTAGAGAATACTTGGTGTGATTGAGCCATTTGATTTTCCTGCTATTGTCGAGAATTAATATTTCAAGAAGGGCACTGTAGAATCTCTCAAGGGCTGGGATGTACTTCAGATGCCACAAATAAAGAATAGGTTTTAGATTAGCATTGACCACAATACCTTTAGTGCCCAGGCCCCAGCATAAAAGGGGAAGGGGGTACTTTTAGGTAAGGACAGTCAGGATCTCAGGAAACTATTTTCAATAGATACCATAGAGGTGAGCCCTGAATGGCCCCACAGCTCAGCCCTGTAAAGGGCACTTCCTACTGCCTTTGCATTATATACATTAATTGCTGAAGAGACATACCTTGCCTTGGTAGAGCTATAAAACCTAAGCTATGCCTGCACGTGAAGGGATAACTAAGGCTGATTTTTTAACTTGGGTGGACCAAGACATATATGTGGTTAGCCTAACTCCTAAATAATTAAAACTGGAGACCCTTTCCAGGGTGGAACCCCAAAGCCTAAAAAGCTTTTGAATGATTTGTGGGGGTTTAGGGTCATGGACTTGGTTTCGGAATGACTGATCTCTAACCTCTAGCTAGACAGATGAACTCAAAATGGTCTACAAGAACCTGAGGCCTGCCGGAGCTTTTGGATACTAACCAGGGGCGCAACTAGAGCCAAATTTCAGGGGAAGCTAATACTTCCAGCAATGGGGCATGACAAGAATTTCCAGAAGTGTGGTCCGAGAAATCCTCATAGCCAATATGAGAATAACAAGTGACAAACTGTGCAATTTAAACATATTGAACAAACTTGATATTATAACAAGCATGTTTTTATAGATTTGACACTGTTCCTAGGCTTCTCACAGTGATGTTTGAAAAACAGATTGAGTGCAATGATAATTAAAAAGAGCTTCTATAAAATTGAATCCAGAGCACATAAGACATGTTTTCACTAAGGTATTTCAATTCAACACTCTTTTTGACAATTCCCTGATTCCTTCTGTGCAGGACAATGTGCTTGTAAAATATTTATAATTGAAATTCCAGAAATATGCTCCTGCCCCATAAACGACTGAAGGCACAATTTAGTTTACCCAATTGGATGTGGCAAAATATTCAGGGTGAGGCTGCCCTTGCGTACAGGTCTCAAAATATTAGGCTCAGTGACTGTGCCTAATTTGAGCCATTTGTTGCAGGTGGAGCCCACTTGCACTAATTATCGGGGTCCTGCACTAATTTTTTCTCATCAGACTTTGCTCTAGAATAAGAGAGAGAAAATGGGCGGGGAAAAAAAACAAGCATTTACAATGCAATGGTTTCGCCTTTTGAAAAGTTTGAGCTATTGGCATTGTAATTGATAACATTTTTATTTATGTGTTGGTTTTGAAAATAAATAAATAAATGGCATTGTCATTTACAATGCCAATAGCTTAATCTCTCACAAATGGCGCAGGACCATGACGAAGTTGCTGCTTTTGAGTAACTACACCGATTTTCAAGAAAATTATATAATGTTACACTTAATTACATAAAATAGGGACCCACCATTTAACGCTTTATTTTTAGCCCAAAATGATTCCAGCGCAGTACACAATTGTCAAAATAGCTGCTGACGCTCTGGTTGTTCTCATTGTTTTTACGCACTCTCGCTATAATGGAGTTGCGAAGTGCAGCGTAATAATTATGTGATCTGGCGTAATTTTGGGAATTTCATACCAATTCCTGAAATGACAATGCTGTTGTTAAAATGTTGGCCGGGCCTAGTTGTTACCAATGGTCAAAATTAAGTCCAGCCTTCCCATTACTCGCTCTTTAGGTGTGCCCGGAGATTTCACCAGTCGCCATCTTGTAAATGCTGGTTGACGTGGGGCAGGAGCGCAGAGTGCCGACCCATGTGCCAAGAGTCACAGTGGCCGCACACATGCAGCCTGTAAACGTTGCTGTCTGGAAAAATGGTTGTCATTGAAATGGGTATCCCGCTAACTACGACCTGGCTAGCGCCTAGAGGCATTCAGCTGAACAGGCACTCGATAAGTAAGTTGCCAGAAGTGCTCCGTGGCGTGCACCCGCAAGCACAGTTTACGAGACTGTTGTTCCAAATGTTTTGTGGCAGGCCGGTTGTGCGGTTTGAGTTACACCCGCATTAGCGTCCCGGGGTTTCCAGGCTCCAGTGTTCGCAGGAGAGGCGGGTACTGGACCTCATAGTTACCTGTTGCTCTTGTCTAACTTTAAATTACTTGAGGGATTCCCCCTGCAAAATAAAGACTTTCTAAATAGTGCTTCAAACCGCTCTCCTGCCGCTTCTAAGCACTGTAAATAGCAGGTGTTCCGGTCACCCCATGTAACAGGCTCAGTTTGCCGACCTCAGAAGGATGAGAGGCAGCGAGGCGTACCTGGGAAGTGATCCTGTGTCTAGCATGCTATGTAGAAGTTTCTGCGGCGCGGGCATTAACCCATTGAGCTCTCTGCATTTTGAAGAGCTTGAGGCCTGCACAGGACCAGGGCACACGTCCCCTCAGGACGCACCAAGGACTGCTCTGACAACAACTCGGCACTAATCTGATTACTATCAGCACTTTAAAACCACAGGCACTCCGGGGAGAGGAGGGGGCGGTGGAGGAGGGGAGAGAGAGGGAAAATAAAGAGCGGGAAGGGGAGTGATAGAGAAGGAGGGAAGGAATGGCGGAGAGAGGTTAATAAAGAGCTAGGGGCCAGATGTAGGTGGCCGAAAATAGCCATTTACCGATCGGTAACGGCCGAATTCGGGAGTTACCGACGGGTAAATGGCCATTGACATGTAGGGGCCCTTAAATGTTGCATTTTCGGTAATTTTACCGATTCGGTAATTTTACCGATTCGGTAATTTTACCGAAAATGCAAGATTGAAATGTGGGTAGCCAATTTTCCATTGGCACATGGCTTTCAGAATCGGTATTTTATCATGGAATACAAATCCATGGTAAAATACTGATTCCTGTGTACATGCACATCTGTGCATGTACACATGTGCCACATTGCACACATGTCCGTTTTGGGGGTGCTAGAGGGTGTCAAAGTGACACCCCCTGCACCCTTGACAACTTCGGTATTTACCGATTCGGTAAATACCGAATCGGTATTTGAATTGAATCCTATGGGCTTCAAGGCCCATAGGATTCAATAGCAAATACCGATTCGGTACTTACCGAATCGGTAAATACCGAATTTTTAAGGAATCGGTAAAAAATCCAGATGTTGGTACCTACATCCTATTTACCGATTTTGAAATACCGATTCGGTAAAATTCGGTAATATTCGGTATTTCAAAATCGGTAAATGTGATTTACCTACATCTGGCCCCTAGGAGACATTGTAAAAAACAGAGGAGAGGAAGGGAGAGAGGGTAATAGAACGATGGAATGAAAGGTGCATCCCATTACAAGTATATGTGGATTGCTTGGCAGTGAATTAAAATAAAAAGTACACAAAGATTGCAGCCAAGCTAGAATACCTTAGCTGAATTTGTAATAAATTCTACAGAGATCGCAGCCGAACATGAATACGGCCGATAAAGAAGCCAACAAAAATCATCACAAAAATGCGCACTCTGTTTGCATTATAGTAAACAAAGATCGCAGATACACGTTAATCCCTTAGCTGGATTTGCTTCAAACTAAACAGACATCTCAGCTCAACGTAAAGACGTTTGATAAAAAAATGAAAACTAATCCCATTACAAATATGCGGATCGCTTTGCAGTGAATTAAATAAAAAAGTACACAAAGATTGCAGCCAAACTAAAATTCCTTCGCTGAATTTGTATTAAATTCGACAGAGATCGCAGCCAAACATGAATACGTCTGATAATGTAGCAAACAAAATTTATCACAAAAATGCCCCCTCGGTTTGCATTATAGTAAACAAAGATCGCAGCCAAACATTAATCCCTTAGCTGAATTTGCTTTAAAGTAAGCAGAGGTCTCAGTTAAACGTAAAGCCCATCGAAAACAAAAAATAAAACAAACCCCATTACAAATATGCGGCTCGGTTTGCAGTGAATTAGACAACAAACTACAAAGAGATCACAGGTAAACTAAAATACCTTCACTTAATTTGCATTAAATTAGACTATGAATACGACCGAAAATGATTATCAAATAAGAAATGCCTCTGACACCATAGATTAGATACTTAGTTTAGTTCAATGTCATAGTTTATTGACATTGTCAACCTTTTTACTTTTGTTTTTTACTTTAAAGTTATTCGGTAGTACACAATAGGGTGTTAGCACTTAGATTGTCGTCATCTCCTTTGACAAAAACATTCAACATATATCAAAACAGTAAATTGAAAGCATAAACAGTTTGGACATTATTCTACACAACATTTAACAATACTAGACATGTATATAAACAATTTGATTACAAAAATCTATTGTCAGGTCCTACTTATAATCAATTGAAAGACTGTCTTTGGGATATAAATATTATTCCACAAAGAAATACTCGTTGTAGTCCTGTATTAGGTCGGAGAGTCCCTTTAAAGAAAAGTTTTTTTGTGGCCTATGTGTGAGATACGTCTCTCACTGAATGTCCTGCTAATTTATCAGGTCATTAGGCTTGCATTTCTCCTGGCCTAGATGGTAGTAAGCCTACGCGTTTCGACCTTATGTATAAGAAACAGGAAGTAAATTGAAAAAGGTCTTCATCAGGGCTCAATCTTGTAGATGTAGGACTTTGGGTTACACCTATAGGGATGTAAAAGAGGGGGATTTTTGTTTAGGGTCGTTGGTGTGTGTACAATGCTAAAAATCATTATAATAGCAGTTTATAATGAAAGGGGTCACGTACCCTGTGTGTAAAGAAAGAAGATTCTTCTTCACTTGTCATCGTCAAGATGTCATGTCGATCGCTGAGCCCAGCGTCGTGACGTTTTTCCGAGTGGACCGGCAGTGTGGGGTCTTTACTGCGTTGGTCGTGTATGCACTGGTCAAAAAAAGAAGAAGAAGAGAGGGAAATATTGGTGACAATGGCTATGGTGCATGGTTTAGAGGCCTGTCTGTGGAAAGAAGTTGCATAGGCGAAAGTTGGAGTCTAAATCGCCTCTAGGTTGCTCGGCAAATGGCTGATGATAGCACTGGGGTTCGAGGGAAGCCTTCCCTCGCTGTGTGCATTTAAAAGCCTTTTCCTGGCTGTATTTTCATACCTGCTTTCGTTCTTTTCCGGGGGGGGAAGGGAAGTAGTCCTCCCGCAGCTCCTTGGTTGCTTTGCTTGCTTGCTTCACGGCGTCTGTTCGCTGCGCGGCGTTCCTCCCGTCGGACTCGCTATTTCCGGGTGCTGGTGAAAGCCCTTGGTGATTGGTTCTTTTATTTGACTCAGCAGTGTCCGTATTGGTCGGACGCTTGCGTTGTGCTCGAGAGCCCGTTTCTGATCGATGTCTCGTTGCTAAGATACATGCCGCTGCTCACGGCAACTAGATTCATGGCGGCAGCGTATCGAAAGTCTGTCATACACACGATGTTTTGTGAATAGAACATTTTCAGTTAGATTTATCAGGGGTCACTGAGTCTTTTACTGCTGAGAGAATGTGATTCCGGATTAGCACAATTTAGTCCGTGTTGATCGGCAATCTATGTTGGAGCCTATAATTGCGTTAGTGGGTGGTTGCTAGGATACGTGCCTCTGGCGGTATCTATTAGTTTTAAAAATGGCGCTCTGTTGCTCTTTGAAGCCAAAGCCTATGGAGGTTCCATCAGATGGTGGCAAGTGTTGTGCACAGCTATCGTCTTAGCTGTTTTGAATCACCGTGGATCCATGTTGCTCAAGTGGGTTGAGTCCAATTGATTCTACTCATATTCGACATGTAGGAATTCTTCAGATAAAGCTTGAAATTTCGGCAAATTCATTCAATCCATTTTCGACTGTTCCAAGGTACATGATGATTTTGGCTTCCTGTTTGGAGAGGTTATTGGCCACATTTTTACCCTTGATATGTCTGACTACTGTCCATTTCATATCATCAGGTCCATGATCTTTAGCTATGGAGTGAGATACCATTGGTGCATTTTCGGTTCTACATCTGATCCTTGAGCGGTGTTGGGAAATTCTTGTTTTAATTGGTTGACTGGTTTTACCCACATATGTAAGTCCGCTTATGTGGGTAAAACCAGTCAACCAATTAAAACAAGAATTTCCCAACACCGCTCAAGGATCAGATGTAGAACCGAAAATGCACCAATGGTATCTCACTCCATAGCTAAAGATCATGGACCTGATGATATGAAATGGACAGTAGTCAGACATATCAAGGGTAAAAATGTGGCCAATAACCTCTCCAAACAGGAAGCCAAAATCATCATGTACCTTGGAACAGTCGAAAATGGATTGAATGAATTTGCCGAAATTTCAAGCTTTATCTGAAGAATTCCTACATGTCGAATATGAGTAGAATCAATTGGACTCAACCCACTTGAGCAACATGGATCCACGGTGATTCAAAACAGCTAAGACGATAGCTGTGCACAACACTTGCCACCATCTGATGGAACCTCCATAGGCTTTGGCTTCAAAGAGCAACAGAGCGCCATTTTTAAAACTAATAGATACCGCCAGAGGCACGTATCCTAGCAACCACCCACTAACGCAATTATAGGCTCCAACATAGATTGCCGATCAACACGGACTAAATTGTGCTAATCCGGAATCACATTCTCTCAGCAGTAAAAGACTCAGTGACCCCTGATAAATTTAACTGAAAATGTTCTATTCACAAAACATCGTGTGTATGACAGACTTTCGATACGCTGCCGCCATGAATCTAGTTGCCGTGAGCAGCGTCATGTATCATAGCAACGAGACACCAATCAGAAACGGGCTCTCGAGCACAACGCAAGCGTCCGACCAATACGGACACTGCTGAGTCAAATAAAAGAACCAATCACCAAGGGCTTTCACCAACACCCGGAAATAGCGAGTCCGACGGGAGGAACGCCGCGCAGCGAACAGACGCCGTGAAGCAAGCAAGCAAAGCAACCAAGGAGCTGCGGGAGGACTACTTCCCTTCCCCCCCCCGGAAAAGAACGAAAGCAGGTATGAAAATACAGCCAGGAAAAGGCTTTTAAATGAACACAGCGAGGGAAGGCTTCCCTCGAACCCCAGTGCTATCATCAGCCATTTGCCGAGCAACCTAGAGGCGATTTAGACTCCAACTTTCGCCTATGCAACTTCTTTCCACAGACAGGCCTCTAAACCATGCACCATAGCCATTGTCACCAATATTTCCCTCTCTTCTTCTTCTTTTTTTGACCAGTGCATACACGACCAACGCAGTAAAGACCCCACACTGCCGGTCCACTCGGAAAAACGTCACGACGCTGGGCTCAGCGATCGACATGACATCTTGACGATGACAAGTGAAGAAGAATCTTCTTTCTTTACACACAGGGTACGTGACCCCTTTCATTATAAACTGCTATTATAATGATTTTTAGCATTGTACACACACCAACGACCCTAAACAAAAATCCCCCTCTTTTACATCCCTATAGGTGTAACCCAAAGTCCTACATCTACAAGATTGAGCCCTGATGAAGACCTTTTTCAATTTACTTCCTGTTTCTTATACATAAGGTCGAAACGCGTAGGCTTACTACCATCTAGGCCAGGAGAAATGCAAGCCTAATGACCTGATAAATTAGCAGGACATTCAGTGAGAGACGTATCTCACACATAGGCCACAAAAAAACTTTTCTTTAAAGGGACTCTCCGACCTAATACAGGATTACAACGAGTATTTCTTTGTGGAATAATATTTATATCCCAAAGACAGTCTTTCAATTGATTATAAGTAGGACCTGACAATAGATTTTTGTAATCAAATTGTTTATATACATGTCTAGTATTGTTAAATGTTGTGTAGAATAATGTCCAAACTGTTTATGCTTTGAATTTACTGTTTTGATATATGTTGAATGTTTTTGTCAAAGGAGATGACGACAATCTAAGTGCTAACACCCTATTGTGTACTACCGAATAACTTTAAAGTAAAAAACAAAAGTAAAAAGGTTGACAATGTCAATAAACTATGACATTGAACTAAACTAAGTATCTAATCTATGGTGTCAGAGGCATTTCTTATTTGATAATATTTAACTTGATTCCAGCCTCTGTCTACCTTAATTGAATCAATCCCCTGTGATTGTTTGTACGACCGAAAATGAAGCAAACAAAAATCATGACAAAAATGCGCCCTTGGTTTGCATCATAGTAAACAATCAATCCCTTAGCTGGATTTGCTTTAAAGTAAACAGACATCTCAGCTAAACGTCAAGCCCTTTAATAAAAAAAAAAAAAAAAATACCATCACAAAAATGTGCGTTCGGTTTGCATTAAATTAGCCAAAGAAGTACATAGAGTTTGCCGTGAAACTAAAATTCCTTCACTGGATTCACAGCAGATGATGGTGGGGAGCACCGCCTGTGTCTTGGTGTAAGTTGGTCGACCTCGTATACGCCGTCTGTATATAAGAGCTTTGGCAGTTTTTTTGATCCAGGGCAGGCAGCAGCGCCTAGAGTGGCAGACGCTCCAGCCAGGCAGGCAGCAGCAGGCCCAGAGATGTGATGGTACATGGGGGTAAACTCAAGACTGCACTACCGAACTAAAATGATGGTAGCTGAGACCTCGCAGGCAGGTCCGTTGTAGTCACGTGGGGGGTCCCCACTGGAGCCAGTGTGAGAAGGGGGTCGTCCTCGCGGTGAGGAGTTACTTCACTTTGCACAGGGGCGATACGATGGTAGGTGGGGGTAGACTCAAGGCAGCGCCGCAGAACGGAAATGATGGTGGCTTAGTCCGCGCAGGCAGGCCTGTTGTAGTCAAATGGGGGGGGAGGGTTCCCGATGGAGCCGGCGTGAGAAGGGGACAATCTCGCAGTGAAAAGCGGTGTCACTGTGCCCCCAGCAGTGGATTAGCAGTCGATCACGTATGACCCTATGATGATTGTCACTTGCGCTGCCATCACCTTGCAGCTGTATCCCATAAGGAAAGTGGAAAGCATACGTGACAACTTGTCTCAAACAAGTCAGGTCCCGGGCTGGCAGCCAATCACAGCGCGGCCCGGGGAATGACGTCACGGGGGTGTCCCTGGCCGGCAGCTAATCACAGCGCGGGCCGGGACACATGGCAACAAGGGGCGGGACTTAAAAAAAGAGTCAGAAACGCCCACGATTCGCGTTTTGACCGTGAAAAAGTGATTGACAACGATGTCTTCCAATGGCTAGCCTCCATTTATGGAGCTAGCCAATGGAAGAAGGGGAGTGTTCAAGTCCCCCATACTGTAAACAAATGTTTTCGCCCTGGGCGGAGCACTGCTTTCTCAGTGCTACGGCCAGGGCGAAACCTAAAAAGATTATGACAAAACGAGAAAGTAAATATTAAAAAGAACCTGCAAGAGTGAGGTAAGGGAGCAGGGAGTGCCACAGCCATACCAGAATCTGTTTTGGTAATCTAACAGAAGGTTACTTTCTTCAATGAAAGTAGTTATTTTTCTTGACACTGAGCTTTGAATCTATTTGCTTATAAACTGTTTCTTACTTAATGGAAGTTAGAAGGAGAGCTTGTTTGAAAGCCTCTTTGTTTTGTGGAGTTCTTTTGAGAAGAGACCTCTATCCAAGGAGTTGTTGATAGTTCTGACTAGATCAGTTGCAAAGCTATTAATGATGATATTCTTGCATACATGAGCAGGACATATTTCTACCAGTGATGGTGCTGGTATACAAGCTTTTACAGCTTTATTGAAGTCCTGTGTGGTCAGGAGGTTAAAGGTGAGTAACTGGTGGTTGTTTCCATAATTTGTTTTCTAGTGAACTGTGCACATTGTTGGAATTGTGATTGAGCATTGGAGAGAGTTGGAGGGGGTCTAAAATCATTTGGAGGTTTGAGGTAATACAGGTGTGCTATGCACACCACAGCAAGGGAAAGTCCTAAGGCCTTTAGCTGTGTTGCCAAGCATCAGGATGTCCTAAGGTGTTGTCACTTTATTACTGTGGTTAGAGGATCATTTTACCTTTGAACTATTCCAGTGGGTTTGTCATCTAGTTCAGATCTCCTGACTCATGTTTAGGTCTCTTGACCAAGGTCTACTCTTCAAGCTACAGGTCATCTCTACAGGACATAGGACAGGTTCATCTGAAGCAAGGCAGGCATCAGGTAGCTTGGTTTCAGGCAGCTTACCCTGCTACTTTCTCATAATTCTAGTGCAGTTCGACAGGACAACTATGCACTAACTTTCTCCACTGTTATTCACTAACGAAGATTTCAATGAGAGTCCAAGGCACAATGGGTGCATATAGGTGCATATAGGAACTGTGTAAGATTATTGGCAATAAATGCATGATTGGAAAGAAATGGAAACTACAATTATGAATAAAACTGAGAGGGGTAAAAAACCCTGCATTGCTTTTGGATAATGAAGTGTGCCATGGCAACCCATGACAAAACTCCTTGCATTAGTCTAGAAAAGTTAAGATACTAGTATAGTGCTGTGAGGTGCTTTTAAAAAAGTAGTAACACTATTAGAAACAAATTAATCCACTCTTTAAAAATATATATCACAGCATCCAATTGATCCTATGAAATGCTTGACTGCTTTGGCAAACATGTTTTTATCCAGTAATACTTTGCATCTTGAGATTTTCAGACCCAACATACAATGTAAAAAAAACACATGCTCCTTAATAAACCACTGTGGTGAATGGAAAGCAAGGAATGGCTGTAGGTGTCACACAGTACAACGGGCAACTATGTACAATGTTCATAAACAAGTTTCACTGTGATTTTTGGCCTAATTTCTTTGAACCAATCAAAGGCTATGTAGTGAAATAGTAAATGCGTAAAGATTACATGTCATGTGCAGATGTTAGAATTCAAGTGATAAATGTCAAACATTCAAACTCCTCTAAAATACTGAAGCTGGCCCACCACAGTGACACGTCCGAGGGGTTATTGGACCAATGCTATAGCATCACTTGCAACACTTTGGTCATGCTGTGTAGTAACAGCAACTGAACGTGTCTGACATGAGAAGATGAACAGAAAACCTCAATGCTGGTGGCTGTGTTTCCATGCAGAGCCAAAGCTTTGGTGTGCTTTCACGAGCCCCAGCCACTCAGCTAAAATATTGTTGAATCGTGAGCTCAAGTGTCCTAAAGAAGCTGGTGTTGGTACGCCCAGCCTCAGAAAGTTCTCCACTGTGGTACCTGCCACCACAGAGCACTTCCACCATGCAGGCCAACAGGTCCAAACACTGCTCTACGCCTTGGCTTCAGCAACAGTGATTACACCAGCTCCCTCTGCAGGCCAAGGGAGCTCAGGTGAAGGATTAAATACATGGGGCCAGATGTATCAAGGCTTTTGCGACTCGCAAAGGCTGAAATTCGCAGAATTTCGGCCTTTGCGACTCGCAAACGGCCGATTTGCGATATTTCACATGTATGAAATAATCGCAATTTATTTAATCGCAATTATTTGCGATTCCTTCTTTTGCATAGCATTTAAGGAATCGCAAATTTTGCGATTCCTTAAATGATATGTATGACACATTTTTGGTGTGCGAATTTGTGCAAAAAAATCGCATTTTACCATCAACTTGTAGTTGGTGGTAAATTGCGATTTTTTTCAAAAAAGCCCTAATTGGCATTTGTAAGGGTGGCATGTGACACTCATACATGCCCATAGGGCATGTATGTGTGCCACATGCACACACATGTAGATTTGAGGGGTGCAGCAGGGTGTCTGTGAGACACCCCTGCACCCTTGAAATAATTCTCAAATTGCGATTAGCAAATTGCGAATTCGCAATTTGAGAATTACTGCACAATCATTCCTATGGGCCTCCTGGCCCATAGAAATGAATGGGAAAATTATTCCTTAATTGCGATTAGCAATTTGCTAATCGCAATTAAGGAATTTTAAGGAATCGCTAAAAAATAGCGAAATTCTACATACATACCATTTTGCACTTCTCAAATAGCGATTCCTTAACAATCGCTATTAGAGAAGTGCAAAATGGTTTCTTGATACATCTGCCCCAACTTTGGAGCTAGTGCTACTTCATCAACTGCAATGCACCGTTGACCTAAATCCCAACGTATTCCAGCAGCTGCTCACAGCCTTTGTCTTATTGCTTCATTCTTAGCTTCTTGTGCCTGCTTCCCCCTTCTGTATCATTTACATGCTTTCTCCTGCGGTAACGAATAAGCACTTGCTCCCAGCGTATCCCCACAGCCTCAGACTGATGCTCAGTCTCGCACCATCCCCCAAAATCTCATCCCTGATCTCCCTCCTTTCGCCATCACTCTCCCGTCTTGCACCGGCCATGTAGTTACAGATGGAACTGACTAGGTATCTAGGGCCTTATTTACAAAGCTATTGTGCCACCAGTGCGCCATTTTTTGTGACACTTCAGTGTGCCTCCTCCTATTTACAAGGCCACCTACATTCACCCTGCGTGACTTTTCATGGCATTGTAAATATGGGCCCCTTCAACACATTACTGAAAGGGGCATTCCATGGGTGCTGCTGTGGGTGTTCCCACGCAACATCCATGAAACCTAACACATTCCCAGTTTTAAAAGGTTTTGTAAAGCTTGGAATGCGTCAGAATCCTATGCCTCCCAAGGGGAGGCGCAGGAGTGGCGCAACGAGGAGAAATACTTTTCTTTCTCCTTGTTGCTTCCTCTTGCTATGTGTCCTGCATTCTGTAGCACGCATAGAAAGAGGAAAATGCCTTAAATTATTGTTTTGTGTAGGAAGGTGTCCCTTCCTGCACAAAAACAATCGTCCCCACAACGCAAGCACCAGTGAAACAAGACGCATGGTTGCCTGCACTGCCATATAGCAACCAATTGTGCCCCAGCACAGGGGAAAGCACTCAAATGCATCACATTGTTAATACAACATATCCTTGCGCTTTTACAATGACGCAGCTCAGTGCAGAAAATGCTTGCGGCGCAGCACCATTTTTTTTTTGCAAATGAGGCCCAGAGTTTTGCAGAGAGAACAGATATTTTGCAGGTGCCTTGTAGAAATTGCACATTTTATGATGATGATAGTTGGGTAAATTTTAGGTCTTGCCTGTAAAGAGTATGTGCTGCTTGCACATGCACTCTAGCTTGCAAGACATATGTTATACAACAAGGGTTTTTGCCAATGCTTGTTATGTGTGCAGCATAGGAGCTGAGCTCATGTAAATGTTGGATGATTGTGAACAATGTGAGTGAATGCAGCATGAGTTTTGAGAGTGTGGGGTGAAAGTTGTGCCGATGTGAGTGCAGGGCGAGCTACATGAGTGCAGGGTGAGAGAAGAGCCCATGTGAGTGCTGGGTGAGAGGAGTGCAACAGAGTGAGAGGAATGAGTGCAGGTTGGGTGGTGTGAGCTGTGCAAATGTAGAGTCAGTGACGTGCCTGTGTGCATACTGGGGAACCAGTGTGCCTGTGTGAGTGCAGGGTGAGCGGCAAGAGTGAAGGGTGAGCTGTGATAGTGAGCGCATGGTGAGAGAAGTTAGTGCAGGGTGAGTGGTGTGTCCCTGTGAGTCCGGGCAGAATATTTTGCCTGTGTGCAAGAAGAGTGAGCAGCATGAGTGATTGGTGAATGCAGTGTATGTGTGAATGCAGATTGAGCAGTGTGCCTGTGTGAGTGCAGGGTGAGAGAAGGGAGTGCAGGGCGAGTGGTGTGAGTTCTGGGTAAGTGTTGAGCCTGTTTGAGTGTTGTGAGTACAGGGTGAGTGCTGTGCCCATGTGAGTGAAGGGTGAGCTGTGTGAGTGAATGCAGTGCCTATGTGAGTGCAGGGTGAGTGATGTGGCTGTGTGAAAGTAGGGTGAGAGGAGTGAGTGCAGGGTGAGTGATGTTAGTGCAGGGTGAGGGATGTGCCCATTTGAGTTTGGGTGTGGGTGAAAGTGCTGAGGTGAGTGGTGAGACTGCAGAGTGAGCAGTAAGAGTAACCGATGAGTGAAATATCATGTAAGTGAGGGTAAACGGCATGCCTGCAGACAGGGCCGGCTCTAGGGTGGTGCGACCGGTGCCACCGCACCGGGTGCTGACTCTTCAAGGGGGCGCCGTGTTTGGAAGTATTTTATGGTCTTAGAACCACGTGCAGCTGCATTGTTGGCCTCTGCAATTTTCATACAAAAATAAAAATGTCAAGATAACATGGTGATTAATGTTCTTCCTGGAGAGAGGAGTTTTGTCTAGTGGAAGTTTTAACTCATTTTATGGCAGCACAGAGGGTTAATATTCTTGCTGCAAAGAATGTGCACCATGCAGATAACAAAGTTCATATAGTTTAAATAGGTCAGTGCTTTTGTCAGAGCTATCCATTTGTTACTAGCAGTGTAGATGTTAAAATCCTAACATGGAACAGCGAGCTAATAACTGTCATCAAAGAGCTGCATTCAAACTGCAAGGTACAGATTAGAGCATTATGATGCTTTCCTCCATCTTTCATTATTCTAATGTTCCAAAAAGGGTTCAATTCGGTAAAAAAACTAAAATCCTTATTATCGAATGTAACCCTCAACCATGGGGTTATGTTTTAAATTCTGAGACTGTGCTTCTCCAGACCAAGCACTCTTAAAGTATACTGTCTAGCAGTAAGGATGACATGCAACTCCTACACCTTGTAGTCCTCTTTATTATGTAACATTTCCTATATACTGATTTACACACCTATGATTGTCTTTGTGTAGTGTGTGTGATGTAAACTGCTCTGACATCCTACACTGGCATAGGTAGCGCTATTAAATACATCTGAGAGAGAGTACTTTTGGAGACTTGGGGGGCACTGTTAAAGGGTAGGAGTGAGGGAGTCTGTGGGGAGCGCCTGTGAGGGGCACCAACAAACATTGTCACACAGGACTCCACCAGCGCTAAAGCCGGGCCTGCCTGCAGGGTGAACGCCACGAGTACATGGTGAGCGGTGTAAGTACAGTGTGATCGCCGTGAATGCAGGGTGAGAGTGAAGGGTGAGTGGAGTGCCATGTGAATGCAGGTTGAGAGGTGTGCTCCTGTGGGTGCAGGGTAAGAGGAGGGTCAATGGGGTGAGTGCATGGTGTGAGTGCATGGTGATCATTGAAAATACAGTGTGATTGCAGTGAGTGCACAGTGAGCATTGAGAATGATGGGTTTGTTGTCTGAATGCAGGCCAGACACTTTAAGAAACTTAGCATATTTGTTATTCATGGTAGTGAGTGGGGTCTTAGATATAATTTGTATTATGGCATCCATCAAGGATTGAGGGTGGAGGAATTAAATAATCTGTGGGTCCTGCAACAAACGTTCAGACTATTGATATGCCTTGCAATGTGATATATTGCTATGCCTTGAAATTGGAAAGCATTAGACATAACTGCCAGAGCTGCTGGCTTTGAGTTGGTGGATACGTTTCAAGTTCCAGGACCAGCTCAACATCTTGTGATCCTGGACAAATCACTCTATCTCCCTGTGCCTTCAAAAACTAATGTGTTTCAATGTATAATATAATTGGTGCTCATGCAAAGTGCCTCAATACCTTCGTGTGGAGTTCAAGCAATGTAAAACTGCAAAAAAACAAATCCTAAGGTTACTTTTCAGGAAATGCATTCTCACACTGTGGCAGCAAAATTAATTTGCAACTTTAAGGAATAGGCAGAGTGGA
The DNA here is from genome assembly GCF_964263255.1 of Lissotriton vulgaris. NCBI lineage: Eukaryota > Metazoa > Chordata > Amphibia > Caudata > Salamandridae > Lissotriton > Lissotriton vulgaris. The sequence continues at coordinate 825,024,281 of NC_141696.1, read as the reverse complement.
GATACAGGGGCTCTAGGAATGGGTGAAATAGCAACAAAGACTCGTTATCAAGTATATGGTCTTTTAAAGACCTGTGAAATACTCAGGTGCTGCTGCGATAAGACGCCAGACCAGCCAGCCCACAGCAGCTCAAGAACTGACTGTGTATGTGTCTGGGAAGCTGCCTCAGCCCGGGCTGACAGACACGACGGAAGGTGAGCTGAAGCACTTTGTGCCCTATGGGTGTTGCGCGCCTGATACTAGCAGTGTATCGTCTGCAAAAAGGAGCAAAGGGAACTTTTGACTAGCTATATAAGGGGCAACATTATTACAAATCCACAGGTAGGCTGCAACCTAGTTTGATAAGGGGAGAATAAATTGGTGCAAGGAGGCATGCCTATCAAACTCCTTTGGGAGTCCCTGTGCATTCCGTAAGTTCTCTCTGAGGTCCCCATCTAACTTGTGTGTAATTCCCTTCATGTAAACAAATTAGGGTGTCAAGTAAGTGTAAAGGTATGCCAATATGTTCTAAAACTTCCACTAGTTTACGTCACAGTACTAGGTCAAATGTGGATACTAGGTCAAACGCAGACTTTAAGTCCACGAACACTACATAAAGGTGTTGCTTCTGCAAGGCTACAGACTTCCAATAAATTGTTAGGAACCTCTAATCTATTTATTATCTGCATACAGAACACATTCTGTATAGCATTGATTAGGCTAATGGGCCTCCTGTAGTTTGCTGTGTTATCACTTGGAAAAACCAACACTGGGTCAGGGCTCCCAACAGCAAGGCTAGCCACAAGCAATTAATAATCAAAACGAAGTGCCAATACTGTATGTGAATTCTGAATCAATTATCTCAACACATTTGAATAAAACAAAACGTCTTAGTCTCAAATCTATGAGAAGATTTATTCTTTTATCTTTAATAAATGATTTTTTTGTTCATGAGTTTGGTTTGTAATTTCACCAAATTTACATTTTATGAGACCATATATACACCACATTTACATCAATTACTATAAAAAACCACAACTATTATATACATTTTCAATCACAAAATCCACTCACAACTCTGTCATCCTATCTGACATACAACCACAGACAACATATAATCATAAATTTACACTGGAATGACACTATTGACAGTAAAAAAAAAAGAAAAGATTTTTTTTTTAAAAACAACACACCGATCAAATGGGGGCCCTAGGGAATATTTAAAGACCAGGCTTTGGCACGCTCCCTAACAATACTTCACTACACATGAGTACCAAAGGGTCTAAACAACACAATTACGTACACGCACGGAACAAACGGACAACAGACACATCATACCTCTGTGTCTATAAACAATGGTTAGCCTTAAAAAAAAAAACCTCAGTAGATGGTCAATTAAGGATACCCATCAGTCACCACTCGGAACCGCCCTTCATCATTTGGGATTCCTTAGGGACCATAAAGACTGAGCCCCTATCCTCAGCGGACACTTGTCCAAGATGGAAAAGGCCCCTCCTGCTAAGATAGGTTTCAGAATGGTCTGACCCCTCTATTACAAGGGTGAGTGTGAACATGAAAAGACTGATGGTGCAGTGCAAAAAAAGGTGGAAACTAAAAAGAAAAAAGGTGTATTAAAATTGGATGAGGGAGTACTGAACAACTTTATTCTGATGATACTCGCTCTACCAATATTAAAAATAGTCGAGACAGCTTGCCAAAATAACTGCCTAGGTGTAGTACAAGGTCGACATGTTTCAGCAAATGGGGAAGTGTTTGTCCTTGCTTTCTTCAGGACCTAAACAACTATAGCTACTGCAACGTAAAAAAAATGTGTATGAAAAACATATATACAGTGAAAAACCGATCAATAAGTGTTCAGACAAGCACAGAGATCACCTGAATATTCTAGGTGCCACGTCTGGTCTTTTGTCACAAGTCGTGTATGTCACGAACTTGTAAGAAGTGAAGACCTCACCCCACCTGGCAGCGGCTCAGGGAGAGAGTGAAGCACCGCTCTGTCCGTCGGTACTCCAATGCCGGCATTGGAGTACCGACGGACAGAGCGGTGCTTCACTCTCTCTCTGAGCCGCTGCCAGGTGAGGTGAGGTCTTCACTTCTTACAAGTTTGTGACATACACGACTTGTGACAAAAGACCAGACGTGGTACCTAGAATATTCAGGTGATCTCTGTGCTTGTCTGAACACTTATTGATCGGTTTTTCACTGTATATATGTTTTTCATACACATTTTTACGTTGCAGTAGCTATAGTTGTTTAGGTCCTGAAGAAAGCAAGGACGAACACGTCCCCATTTGCTGAAACATGTCGACCTTGTACTACACCTAGGCAGTTATTTTGGCAAGCTGTCTCAACTATTTTTAATATTGGTAGAGCGAGTATCATCAGAATAAAGTTGTTCAGTACTCCCTCATCCAATTTTAATACACCTTTTTTCTTTTTAGTTTCCACCTTTTTTTGCACTGCACCATCAGTCTTTTCATGTTCACACTCACCCTTGTAATAGAGGGGTCAGACCATTCTGAAACCTATCTTAGCAAGAGGGGCCTTTTCCATCTTGGACAAGTGTCCGCTGAGGATAGGGGCTCAGTCTTTATGGTCCCTAAGGAATCCCAAATGATGAAGGGCGGTTCAGAGTGGTGACTAATGGGTATCCTTAATTGACCATCTACTGAGGTTTTTTTTTTTTTAAGGCTAACCATTGTTTATAGACACAGAGGTATGATGTGTCTGTTGTCCGTTTGTTCCGTGCGTGTACGTTATTGTGTTGTTTAGACCCTTTGGTACTCATGTGTAGTGAACTATTCACAGTAAGCCATCTAATCATTTTTCTTTTTATGCAGATCAATTTTATATGATTTTTGGCTATAATGGTCTACGCGTTTCGAACTCAAGTTGTTGTAGAGTTCTCATCAGGACCAAAATCTGTGAAGAAAGGGAAAAACAACCTTTCTTTAGAATCATCATTTCATTATGAACCTCTCTTGCTTAGCCTCCATCACTACAAACCCTTTATCTCTTACCTCTGCAGTTCAGAGTTCGTGTGGGTGAAATAGGCAGTCCCGACGCTCAATCAAATCTAGTTGGCGGGAACATATACAAAGGCTTCGGTTTTTAATCAAGTACACAACTTGCATACTCTGTCACTCTTCTGGCTGTCAAGGACTTACTTGTGTATTTGCGAATGGTGTTAACTTTTCGGCACTCGAGCTCTGTGAGACAACACGGTTTGTTTGGTCGCTCCTTTTGAATTTAGAACCGAGCAGCATGTATGCGGGTGTTCTATCTGAGTCTGCTGTGTCCCGCTGTCTGCCTGTGGGTGCAGAAAAGGGGAAGCAATGAATATTGGCCAGATCTAACGACAGAACGGCTACTGCTCTAGCTCGTCCGGCGGAGATGTCGAGCGCCAGTCACCAAATTCATTCAACTGCGGCATGTACCTGTCTCCGTTTTGGGCAGCATCCAATCTTGTTGTTCTCCTTAGTCAGTCACCTACGGGCTAATGGTGACGGATTTCCCGGTCCGCGAAGGATCAGGGGAATAGTAGTCTTGGAATTGTATTGGCTCGGTATATATACTGTATGCGCATTGTTTTCCGTCTTCTCCGTTTTCATTAGAGGAACGAACTTTGCGTTGCATTGATAGATTAAGTGCCCATATGTCCGATGTATTCACCTTTTCATCGATAATGATACTTGTATTAGGTATTCATATTCGTTGGGTCCGCAAGGGATCTTGGGAAATGTAGTTGACTGCACAATGTGGTCCATCGGCACAACGAAAAATGAATAAAACGTTTCAGTATTAAACTTGTAAAAATTATTTGTATAAAAAATTCCAAATGCATGGTGTTTTGTAGTTTCTCCGTTTATATTGAACTGTATATTCGATGGTTCATGAATTCGCATTGTAATCTATTGCAACGTGGTGCTGTCATCTAGCATTTCTCCAAATCGGGTGGCAAATGAAGGAGACATATTTGTCTCCCTGTACCGTACGAGCTATGAATTCGATGCTGTATACCAAGATAAAAATCAATTCCGGGCACGTTTTTTGGAATTTGTCCTCTTTAAGCCAGTTTAAAAATTTCGGTGAGCTTGTTGAGTCCCTGTGTTGCTGTATTGAATTTGACGATCAACATCGCCTCTCTTCTTGAAAGTTTGGCGTCAAGATCTCCTCCTCTTGCATCATTTTCTACCTTTGATATTACCGTCCAAATGAGGTCTGCTTCTTTGTGGTTCTGTAGGCGCCAGTGATTCACCAAGGGAGCTGTTAATACATTATTTTTAATTCTTGATTTATGTTGTTGTATTCGTAATTGTACTTCCTGGTTGGTTTTGCCTATATACACTAAATCGCACGGGCATGTGATCCCATATACGACAAATCGTGATTTACAGTTAGTGAAAGCTTCATGCTTCCACATTATATTCTTGTGTTCAAACATTGTTCCTTCTCTTGTGCTTTTACAGCATGAGCATGTTCCACATTTTCGATGTCCCTGGACTGGTGGTAGACCCAACATTGTTCTCAAAGTATTGGGCTTAGTCTGTGGGAGTGCTGCTCTCACTAGTTGATTCGCAAGACTGCAATTCTTTTTAAAGGCAAAAAGTGGTTCTTTGGAAAAAGCCTCATCCAAATTTTTTAAAAGATGCCAGTTCTTCTTATCACTTGAGCTTTTTTTGTAGAGAGGGATAATTTTCGCACCATTCCAACCACTTGGGATTTCTGCACCTTACAGGATAGCATAGTCAATGTATTGATATAGTTAACCCAAACCTCAGTGTCAACTAAAAAGAGATCCCCTGGGATTCCATCCAGGCCAGCTGCTTTCGTGGGAACGATTTTGGTTAAGGGCGCACAATGCTTCCTTAAAAATGACTATCTGGGCATTACAGGAAAGAGTGTCCCTTGTCATTAGTGGTGTCCTAGAATGTGTTTCAGCCTCTAAACCTATTCCATAAAGATTGGAAAAATGGTTAGACCATATATGATGCTGAATGGAATTATGAAAAAATAAAAAGAGTCCACTCAGAATTTACAAAATAAAGTGCTAGCCTTCCAAAAAGTGACTAAACCCAAGTGAACTGTTTGATTACTAGCATGGGAAAGCAATAACCCTCACCCTCCAAAAGGTCCCTTGGTGCCATGCTTCATCATCGGGTTCATCCCGCCTGCTGCGGGATGGGGCCTGCTACGACCGACGGATACGTAAGAGCACTTTGGAATGAAATTAAACTATGTGCATTGGTGTGAGAGTGGAAGGGTCAGGAATAAGTGATTTAAAAAATACCTGGCTTTATGGAAAAACTAAACTTTAATGCTCCATATAGCTTGTATTGATAAAAAATGGGGAAAGAGGAGGGAAAAATCTTCAATGAGCAGCTCCCTCGTTGGTCGACATGTTTCGAAGCCTACCCCTAAGCATCTTCTTCAGGACCAAATACAATGATCCCTGTTACCGCTCGGACTAATGCCTAGTGCTGTTAGCCTATTAGGTGTTTCGAATTAATAGACATCTGTGCAAAACATATGTTCAGTACCTACTTGGCAATATTCTTTAATATAATGAATATACAATTTGAGAATATTATAGGTTTCCTAATTGGACCCTTAGCTTCAACACAGAAGGGGAGGAGCGCTTGTAGTAAAACTTTCGTCAAAGCATCTCGCTCACCTTTGGAACAATGCCAGCCCATGGCTCCGTCGAATCAAATTGAATGGAATTAGCCAATAAATTATTTTCGCACTGGCCATGATTGGCCACCATTTGGCAACATTTCTTAGCATCTTTACTTTTGCTGGTGTCAAAAAGGTCTGTTCAGAGCTGGGTATCCCAGCTCCGGTGAGCCTTAGCTTGCATTAATTTATAGTGCTGACTTTGCCTTTGCTGCACCCTAAAAACCATGATCCTTCATCACAAGCCAGAGGAAGGAATCCCCCAGCTGTGAGTGCTGGACCTTCCTGCTCTGAGTTCCTTTGCTTTTCCCTCTGCAGCTTTGATTGCCTTACAGTGGAGAAAAGGTGGCAGCTACCTGAACTGGCCCCTGTCAGTGAAACTGTTCACACAATACAGTTAAAGACTGCACACTCTTGCTTGGACATCCCAATGAGGCTTCAGATCAGGTAATGCTAACACATTGAAACATTTTCTACTGAGAACTTGAATAATTAATTTTGGAGACTTTTTGTTGAGATTATTACAACTGTCTTAAGAGAACTGCCTTGCCAAAGAATTAGGCCTAACCCTCCCAACTGTTATGCAGGGGCGGCTCCTCCATTTGAGCAGAGGACCATCGCCCCAGAGCTGAAAAATAAAATGACAATGAAGTTTATTTATTACCATTGTATTTTTCAGCAACCCGTCCAAACTAAGCATCAGGACAGGGCGGGCCTTCGCTTCCAAGGGGCAGCAGCAGGGAGCTGTGCGCTTTATTTTGCGCATATCTCTTTGGTCAGCCATCTTGGGCCACCCAGCCAGACAAGGCTGCCTTAGATAGCTGGGTTAGAGAAAGCACAGGCCTCCAGGGCTTAAGAGCACTAGGTAAAGCCTGCTCCAGCCAATCCTGGTGCTGCTCTCATGCTTTAATAGCAGCGCCAGGATTGGGTAATGCAGTTTCCAGCACCGGGAGCTTCCTGGAAGACACCCGAGGGAGGAGGATATCGCGCTGCGAAGGTAAGTGAATTTATTTGTTTTGTGTGTGTGTATCCCACCCTCCTGCCGCCCCTGCTCCACCACGTTCGGTACAAGCCAGCCACCACTGCTGTTATGGCTCACAAATGCTGCCCATTTTGGTGTGGGAGCTTGGGAGCAGTCCAGTATGTTTGTGCAGGTAGGCCTTTAACCACCTAAGAATACTGAGGAGGAAAATGTATTTAGGAGAAAAAGAAGTAGGGCAATCGGTTGTTTCTCTGGAAGGCAGACTCACATCAAGTACTTCAAGTACTAATTACTGCAACAAGGAAGAAAAGACACTAATGGAATTACAGTTAAGTGATTAAATCAATACATTTTATAGTGACTCTTCTTGGATTTTCTTACAGTAGCAAATACTTTAAATAAGATTAAACTAAAAAAAAACTAGGCTTCTTATCGCTTAGTGTAAATAATATTTCCCCAACACTGGTTGAACAATATTTTTAAGCATTCAATCCCTCACATGAAACAGTATTTAAAAAGGTTATATCAAAAAGGCAGAGGAGGGGGAGACCCTAGTCTATCACATTTCTCTTTATAAAAAGTGTTAACATTCTTGCAGCTCTCTCACATTTGTTATTTCTTCAAAGTTCACTTTAGCATATTTAAAGGCATTTCCAGTTCTTAAATATCATTTTTAATAAAAACCGTTTTGCAATATTTTAATGATGTTCGTTCCTATTTATGTATTGCCATTTAAATTTAAATTTAATTTTATAGCATTCAACATTTGTGGCTCTTCACTTTAAGCATTCATTATTTTGCATTCTTTTTGGCTAACCAGACTTATCTTTGTGTATTTAAACGTGTGGGTCTCACTGAAGCTCAGCTGTCGTTGACAAGGTCTGTCTATTTCTTTCATGGTCCTAAGATATCATTGTACCTTATATGATAGGAAGCTAATTGCCATGTGCAAAGATATGCCAGGCCTAGATGTCAGTCTGGTTGTCAACATTTCCAGTACTGCTGAATGCAAAATGAGATGGCATTTTGGAAAATAATTACATGCTTAGCATTTGCAAAGGGGGTCGGCATCCTAATATTATTGAAAAAGTCTCTTGCGCTCCTGACAAGATTTTATAGGTCCACAACTGTTTGTCTGGTGAAGCCCCACTGACCCGTGAAACAGAGTCTGCCTTGAAGATGGGACCATTTTGAAAACGGAATTGTCAGGATGGGTGGTCTCATATTTCCATAACCATAGAAAGCATTGAATCTCCACCATCAGATTTAGGGCCAGATCTACCTTTATTTTTACAATTGTTGTTTTTATTTTACTTCGTTTTTGACGCCTATGATTAGTTTTCCATTGTTGTTTATGATTGTATTATGCCCATTACCTACTGATGTATTTGTACTCTCTATTTCTCACTATATTATGTATTGACACCGCACTCCTTTCCCCTCACCCGAAATAAAATTATTTTTGAACTTAAAAAAAGATTTAGGGCCAGATGTAGGAAGCAACGCGACCAGAAAAAAGCTTTTCCTGATGTACCAAACCCTATTTACGATTCAGTAGCCTATTACTGAATCGCAAATAAGGGTTTGCCATTCGGTGTTAGGAAGGGGTGTGTTTAGGGTGTCCCTTCCTAATACCGAATCGCGGCGGTATGTAAGAAAGTTTTGCGACCGATATAACTACAAGTTGGTGGTAACCCTTCGCAAATGGGAAGAGGTCTCCAAGGGACCCCATTCCCTTTGTGAATGGTAGCACAAACGGACCCCTTTACCTTTGTTAATGGTAGTGCAAAAAAAAATTCTGAGCAGGCAGTGGTCCCTGCTCTTAAAAATGAAAAGAAAACTTTTCATTTTTATTTTTTAAACGCAACCCATTTTCCTTTAGGCAAATGGGCTGCATTTTTTTAAGAATGAATGCTTTATTTAAAAGCAACCACGGACATGGTGGTCTGTTGACTCCAGCAGACCACCATGTCCATGTGTTTCCTCAATAACGGTAAGTGCAGGAGCGCGTTACCGTTTACTTACATTTTGGGGCATTTTCGTCATTACAACTATAGCAAGCGCATGAGCGTGTTGCGGTTTACATACATAAGCCGCTTGCGTTTCTTCGATAAGCGCGTTATCATTTACTTACATTTTGGGGCATTTTCATCATTGCAAACTACGGCGAGTGTAGGAGCGCATTACCGTTTACATACTTGAGGCGGCTGACAGCACTGACCACGGAGCCCAGCAGAGAACCCAGTTAAGAGCTAGGAGCACCCCCCGCCCCCCGGGGGAGAAAGAGAACACACGCCTGCACGCCAGCTGATGGTGACCGGCAGTGGAAACGGGGGCAAACGATGACATACAGTGAGAAGCTGGTGCGGGGGCGGGTGTGTGGGGGCTCTGATTCGGAAACTAACTGCCCCCCACCTCGTCCCTACAGGTCGGAAAGGCCAAAATCCAACACTCATTTACTCACCACTCAGACTGATTAAATGAAAATCTTTAAACAACAACCACTGGCGTTGCCAATAGGTCTCGCAGTAGGAAAGTTGGAGCTATTGGTTTTGTAAATGACAAAGGCCTTTATCTTTTTAAAATGATTAAAAAATTAAAAGGCATTGTTATTTGCAATTGTAATAGCTCCAACTTTCCTACAGGGATTCCTATTGTCAACGGCAGTGCTTGTTTTGTGTGGTGGTGAGTGATGCTGTGGTGGTGCTGAGTGTTGGTAGTGTTGCGCTGAGTGATGGCGGGGTGTTGCAGAGTGATGCTTGTTTGGTGGTGAGTAGTGCTGTGGTGTTGTGAAGTGATATTCTAGTTGCATCTAGTGATAGTTTTTTTTTGAGTGGTGCTCTGTTGGAGCTGAGTGTTGTTGTTGTTGTGGTGACTTATGGTATTTTGTGTCGTGTAAGTTTTGTGCTGACTAGTGCTGTGGTGTTGTGAAGTGATGTTGTAGTTGCATTTAGTGTTTCTGTTGTTTAGCTGAGTGGTGCTCTGTTGGAGGTGAGTGGTGTTGTTGTTGTCCTGACTTATGGTGTTTTTTGTTGTGTAATGCTGTGTTGGTGCTGAGTGGTGCGGAGGTGTTCCTGAGTGTATCTGTGTTGTTGCTTAGTGTTGCTTTTTTGGTGGTGACTTGGGCTGTTGTGTTGTTGTGGTGGTGTGTAATAGTGTTGTTGTGTTGAAGTCTAATGGTTTTCTTTATCATTATGAGTGTATTGTATGTTGCTGCGTGATGCTTTTTGTGTGATGTTTGTATGTGATGTCTCAGATTTGATGTTGTGTGAGTGTGAGTTTTTGCCTGTTGTAATTTAATGAGTGGTGCTGTGCTTGTGTTCATTGTTGCTGTAGTGGTGCTTATTGGTGTTGAGGTGGTGCTTAGTGATGCTGTAGTGGGGCAGAGTGGTGGTGTGGTGTTGCCGAGTGATTGTTGTGCATTGCTGTATTTTTTTTTTTTTGCTTGTAGTGATGTTGTGGTGGTGTTGACTTTTGTTGTAGTGATGTTGAGTGTTGCTGTGGTAGTGCTTTTTTTGTGCTAAGTGTTAATGTGTTGCTGCTGAATGATAATGTGGTGGCACTGAGTGTTGCTGCGTTGGTGCTGACTGATAGTGATTTTACGCTAATTTATTTTTTTGTGTGTTGCTGACTGATGCTGTGTTGCTGCTGACTGTTGCTGTTGTTGCGTTGAGTGATGGTGGTGTGTTGTGTAGTGATGGTGGTGTTGGGCTTAGTGATGGTGGTGTGGTGGTGAATTCTGCTGTGCTGTTGCGCAGTGTTGAGTTTTAGATGCTGGTGTGGTGCAGAGTGGTGCTGTGGTGGTGCTGAGTGTTGCTGTTGTTGTGCTGACTTATGCTGGGGTGGCCTTGAGTAATTTTTAATTTGTTGAGTGGTGTTGTGGTAGTGTACAGTGATGCTGTTGTGGTGTAGAGTGGTGCAGTGCTGTTTGTTAGTTGTTGCTTAGTGATGCAGTGCAGTTTTGTTGCAGAGTGTTGTTGTTGTAGTGTTGAGTGGTGTTGTGTTGGTGCTTTTGTGGCGCTGAGTGTTAATGTTGGGCTGCTGATTGATAATGTGGTGGCGCTGAGCATTTCTGGTGTGTTGCTGCTTGATGATGGTGTTGTTTTAATTTTTTTTTGGGCGGTGCTGATTGATGCTGTGGTGGTGGTGAGTGTTGCTAGTGTTGCGCTGAGTGATGGCGGTGTGTTGCAGAGTGATGCTTGTATGGTGCTGAGTAGTGTAGTGGTGGTGTGAAGTGATGTTGTAGTTGCATTTAGTGATGCTGTTGTTTTGCTTGATTGGTACTTTTTTGAGCTGAGTGGTGCTGTTGTTGTGCTGACTCATGCTTGTTTGGTGATGAGTAATTTTTTTTTTTTTTGAGTGGTGCTGTGGTGGTGTACAGTGATGCTTTTGTGGTGTTGAGTGGTGCTATGCTGTTTGTTAGTTGTTGCTTAGTGATGCAGTTGTGGTGCTGAGTGTTGTTGTGGTGGTGTTGAGTGGTGTTGTGGTGGTGTTGTTGTGGCGCTGAGTGTTAATGTTTGCCTGCTGATTGATAATGTGCTGGTGCTGAGCATTGCTTGTGTGTTGCTGAATGATGATTTTGTTGTTTTTTTTTGTTGTTGCTGAGTTATGCTGTGGTGGTGGTGAGTGTTGCTAGTGTTGTGTTGAGTGATGGCGGTGTGTTACAGAGTGATGCTTGTATGGTGCTGAGTAGTGCAGTTGTGGTGTGAATTGATGTTGTAGTTGCATATAGTGATGCCGTTATTTTGCTTGTGTTGTGCATATTTTGAGCTGAGTGGTGCTGTTGTTGTGTTGACTTATGCTGTTTTGGTGCTGAGTATTTTTTTTTGTTTGTAGAGTGGTGCTGTGGTGGTGCACAGTGTTAGTGTTGTGGTGTTGAGTGGTGCTGTGCTGTTTGTTTGTTGGTGCTTAGTGATGCAGTGGTGATGCTGAGTGTGTTGTGGTGGTCTTGATTGTTGGTGTGGTGTTCCTGAGTGTATCTGTGTTGTTGCTGAGTGTTGCTTTGGTGGTGCAGAATTGTGGTGTTATGTTATTGTGGTGGTGTGTAATAGTGTTGTTGTGTTGAAGTGTAATTTTTTTTTAACATGATGAGTGTTTTGTATGTTGTATCGTTATGCTTATGGTATGATGTTTGTATGTGATGTTGCATATTTGATGTTGTGTGAGTGTGAGTGTTTAGCATGTGTTAATTTTTTTTAATGTAATGTGTGTGTGTATTGGTGTATTTGTATTGAGTGTTTAGCATGTGTTATTTTTTTTAATGTAATGTGTGTGTATTGGTGTATTTGTATTGGTATTATAAGTGTGTTGTGAATGTTTTTAAACAGTGTTTTAATATTTCTATTTAAAAATGGCGTACGCTATGTATTCCCTTTACGTTCGTTACGTAAGGGAATTTAGCTTTCTAGTCTTTTTTTTATTTTTATGTAATGTTTAGTGTGACGTAATTTCTAGCCAATCGCAGCGCTACGTTTGGTGACGTAGCGTTGCGTTTGACGTGAGTCAATGGGGAAATTCCCAGATTGGTGTGAATGTTAGTGCGGGAAAGGCGTGTTCTTCTTCCGTTCTTGTTGCTGCGTCGTTTGACAGGTAAGATTTTAATTTAATAATATTTAGTACATTAAGCTGAATGTATTATTGCTTGTGTTTCTATTGTTATTAAATGTATTAATTATTAGGATGTATTATTGATTTTTTTGTATTGCGACTTGTTTATTTGCTACCGTATGTACTTAGTATATAGTTTTCTACTGTTATAAACTATAGATGTTCTAATAATTGTATTGTTTTGAAATGTAATATATAGCAATGTATATTTTTGTATGTGTTATGTATCTGAAGTTCTCGAACGTTGTTATATTTGTTGTATGTACTTTCTTATTATCTCTCGAAATACCATAAGTTCTTGAATTGCTATGTTTTGATTATTTTTTTATGTAGTATATGGTTATGTTTATACCGTTTATTATGTAATTTTGATATGTATTGGTATTATTTCCCTTAGCGTATGTGCGAGTTGGTGCAACATACCGGTAAATGTTTGCTAAAATCCATTTTATATATAGATGTTGAATGTATTGTGTTTTACTTTGTGTTTTCCTTTTTATCTGTACGTTTAATTATTAAAAATGTTTTATGAATTTATTAATTCTTTTATTTGTTGAAAGTGCTAATCCTAATTTTTATCGGTGAATATTTGAATGTAATACGTCATGGTTGGGGAACGTTTTTGACGTAAACGTCAGTTACGTATATCTTTTGTGCTTTTCTGCAGGTAAGACCAACTTTTGTCTGTTGATGTAATGTCTTATGTGTTATTTTTTATTGTTATATATATATATATTTTATTTTTGTAACGAAAGTGTTGTCCCGCGTTTACTATGTTGAATACTTAATCTGAATACGTGCGGGCGGGGGGACTTTTTTTTACGTAAAGGTCAGATGGCGAGATCTTTTGCCAAGTGATGCAGGTAAGAACACCTTTTCTGTGAATGTAATGTAATGTATTTGTTTATGATGTAATCTTTTAGTGGTATTCATTCGATTAAGTTAGCTTCTTTGTGTTCTGTTTTGACCGTTTGTGACTTTCCGACACTTCTCCGTCTCTGCTGCTGTGACGTCAATTACCGATATGTCCCGCCAATTTCTACAGGTAAGAGTAACTTTTGTCAGTTAATGTAATGTGTTTTTAGGATCTTTGTCTATGAGATACATGTTTTCTTATTTTATTTCTAGCTGTTCATTGTTCGAGTCCTTTTTCGCTACCGCTTGTGACATGTAGGTAAGTGTAAAATTCTGGTTGTTGTGTGATAATGCGTTTCTGTGTAATGGAAGAATGTTATTTTTAAGCTGTATTTTTAATCTTTCTAACATTTGTAAGTATGTAATTTGTTTGTGTTGCTTGTGTTTTTTGTACACTTTAATGTCCGAGTTGCTGCGACAAACAGGTAAATGTATTTTTTTCATTTATTTTTTTCTTCACCATTTTGTTATATTCTGTATTATTTATTGTGTTGCCTTATAGCTGTAATTGCATGTGATATAATATTTTCGTGATCTTTCTTCTTTATTTATTTGACGAAAGTGCGATTCATAATTGAATACGGGGAGTACTTGATTTTAATACGTCACGGGTGGGGCACGTGTTTCACGTAAACGTCAGTTACTGATATGTTTTGTGAAGATCTAGAGGTAAGACCAAATGTTGTCTGTTGATATAATGTTTTTTGCTTTTTTGTATATGTTAATTTTTTTAATTTTTTTGGGGGTATTTACAGCTTTTGAGTGTACCGTTCCTGTTTGACTCCGTCAAAGTCACTTACCAATGTTTTCTGTGAAATTCGACCGGTAAGCTAACATTATGTTTGTTGTAATAAATGTAATAAGGTTTGTGTTTCCGAAGTACTTTTAATATTTTCTAAATGTGTACGTTTTTAATGTTTGGGGACTGATTGTGATATTTCTCTACTTCAATGGGCGACTCGCTGCAACATACCGGTAATTGTTTTTTAGGTCTCGCCTTTTCCATTCCGCAGGAATGGTAAATGGGGAGAATTCAAGTGCTCAAAATACTCGTCAAACTACCGCCTTTCCCGTGCGGTTTTCTTCGAGTTCACGTGGGCACAGGCACGCGCTTTTGTGCCATAAACTTTTTTTTCCCGAGCCTTTGTTGTTTTTTCATTGGCTCTTCACTTTGTCCACGCCTCATTGAAGCTGCTTCCTCCGCCCACCTTCTCTCTGTCCTGCGCGTGCCTCTTGCTTATCTCACCGTAGCTTGACAACATTCAGACGTGCACTTTTTTTTTTTTTAAAACATACCACCCTGTCTTTCACTTGCTGAAACACATACACGAAAAACATCTCTCTGTTCGTGGCTCTTCGTTATCCTATCCCAATCACGCCCGGCAACACGCACAACACGCACAAACAGCCCACAGAATTTCTTTCTTTTCCATTCACGTACGGAAGAACACAGACGTTGACAACATTTAGACGTGCATCTTGCAAGCAAATCCCCCCTGCCTTGTGTCTCATTCATTCATCTGCACGTTTCTGCCTTTCACATTCAGACGTGCACTTTTTTTCTTAAAAGCATACCACCCTGTCTTTTAATTGCTGAAACAATTACACCAAAACATCTCTCTGTTCCATTCACCACGCCAGGCAACACGCACAACACGCACAAACAGCCCAACAAAAACATCTCTCTCTTCATGGCTCTTCCACCCTGTCTTTCAATTGCTGAAACAATTACACCAAAACATCTCTCTGTTCCATTCACGCATGGCAACACGCACACGTGCGTGCCTCTTGCTTATCCCATCCCAATCACGCCCGGCAACACGCACAACACTCACAAACAGCCCACAGACTCTCTCTCTTTTCCATTCACCCACGGAAACACGCACACGTTGACAACATTTAGACGTGCATCTTGCAAGCATACCCACCCTGCCTTAGCTTATACCCCCCTGTCTTAGCTTCAGTCTCATTCATTCATCTGCACGTTTCTGCCTTTCACTCACGGAAATACGCACAAAAAAACAAACAGTCTCTAGACTCTATCACATTCATGCACGACATGTTGTTTCTTCATTTTCACCTCTGTAAGGTGGGGAGGGGGCGAGAGCCAAACGTCTGGGGCCTAACCACCCCAGGAGACTGCATACCCCCCTGCTTTAGCTTCTGTCTCATGGCAACACGCACACGTGCGTACCTCTTGCTTATCCTATCCCAATGACGCCAGGCAACACGCACAACACGCACAAACAGCCCACCAAAAACATCTCTCTGTTCATGGCTCTTGCTTATCCTATCCCAATCACGCCCGGCAACACGCACAACACGCACAAACAGCCCACAAACTTTCTCACTTTTCCATTTACGCACGGAAACACGCAGACATTGACAACATTTAGACGTGCATCTTGCAAGCATACCCCCCCTGCATTAGCTTCTATCTCATTCATTCATCTGCACTTTTCTGCCTTTCACATTCAGACGTGCACTTTTGTTTCTTAAAAGCATACCACCCTGTCTTTCAATTGCTGAAACACATAGACAAACATCTCTCTGTTCCATTCACGCATGGCAACACGCACACGTGCGTGCCTCTTGCTTATCCTATCCCAATCACGCCCGGCAACACGCACAACACTCACAAACAGCCCACAGACTCTCTCTCTTTTCCATTCACACACGGAAACACGCACACGTTGACAACATTTAGACGTGCATCTTGCAAGCATACCCACCCTGCCTTAGCTTATACCCCCCTGTCTTAGCTTCAGTCTCATTCATTCATCTGCACGTTTCTGCCTTTCACTCGCGAAAATACGCACAAAAACAACTAACAGTCTCTAGACTCTTTCACATTCATGCACGACATGTTGTTTCATCATTTTCCCCTCTGTAAGGTGGGGAGGGGGCGAGAGGCAAGCGTCTGGGGCCTAACCACCCCAGGAGACTGCATACCCCTCTGCCTTAGCTTCTGTCTCATGGCAACATGCACACGTGCGTACCTCTTGCTTATCCTATCCCAATGACGCCAGGCAACACGCACAACACGCACAAACAGCCCACCAAAAACATCTCTCTGTTCGTGGCTCTTGCTTATCCTATCCCAATCACGCCCGGCAACACGCACAACACGGACAAACAGCCCACAGACTTTCTCACTTTTCCATTCACGCACGGAAACACGCAGACGTTGACAACATTTAGACGTGCATCTTGCAAGCATACCCCCCCTGCATTAGCTTCTGTCTCATTCATTCATCTGCACTTTTCTGCCTTTCACATTCAGACGTGCACTTTTTTTTCTTAAAAGCATACCACCCTGTCTTTCAATTACTGAAACACATACACAAACATCTCTCTGTTCCATTCACGCATGGCAACACGCACCCGTGCTTGCCTCTTGCTTATCCTATTCCAATCACGCCCGGCAACACGCACAACACTCACAAACAGCCCACAGACTCTCTCTCTTTTCCATTCACCCACGGAAACACGCACACGTTGACAACATTTAGACGTGCATCTTGCAAGCATAACCACCCTGCCTTAGCTTATACCCCCTGTCTTAGCTTCAGTCTCATTCATTCATCTGCACGTTTCTGCCTTTCAATCGCGGAAATACGCACAAAAACAACAAACAGTCTCCAGACTCTTTCACATTCATGCACGACATGTTGTTTCTTAATTTTCCCCTCTGTAAGGTGGGGAGGGGGCGAGAGCCAAACGTCTGGGGCCTAACCACCCAGGAGACTGAATTGCTTTCATCACAGTCGTAAAGATTCTAATCTGTTGTCGGCCATCCGCTGGGAAATGCAAATCTAAACTAAAGAGACCGAAAGGCGCCTTTTCCCTGCAAACCATAAAGCAAGGGAAGTAACTTTAGAAACAATGTGTCAAGCGCCACGTTCTTTTACACATTCGATTACATGCACGTAAAATGGTTTTATTGATCTTTTTTTTACGTTTGATAGGGCAAAGTTACACACCAAACACGCATAGCAACATCCGTAAGGGCCTACTTAGGCCATTCACCCACAACAAAACTCCGATAATGGCAAGACATTTTACGTGTGCGGAGAAGGAAAAATACCACATTCAGTATGACCCTAGAAAAATATACTAGGATTACACGAATCACTATTGTATTTGGATAATAGTGTTGGGAGTGCTGCTTAAACACGGAATCACACTTTTTGTCGACCTATTTTTAGAAACTATAATCGTGCAAATATTGTGCCCCCACGGAACTTATTGCCGAACAGAGCCAAAATGAATGAGTCCAGAACTTTCGGATCTGCAATTAACTGATGTGCATACTGTACACACACAGTGCATAATGCACAAACTCACTGAACACTGCCCTAACTCACAGTGCACACTGCACTAAGTCACACTGCACCAAGGCCTCACTTGCACTGCATACAGCCTTCACTTACACCACACACAGCCATCACTCTGAGCACACAACCATCACTCTCAGGTCACACAGTATCTTGAGCCTATTCCGCTGCTCCCTACTAAGGCACACACAGATCACACCACTTCGCCACATCTATAAAATGCGGTTGCATCTACATTAAAATTATTTGGGACGAAATACACAACTTTGACATACATCACAATACACAGACACTACATCTCAAAACACATTCGTCACATGCATGCACACAATCGTGATCCAACTCTGCTGCTCATTCATTTTGTACAGGCAGCTCACACCACTTCGCCACATCTTCAAAACGATTTTTCGTGCTAATTAACGGCTATTATAACAGGGCATTTTATACACATTTGTCCCATGCCTGCATAGCCCATCCTTCCTACTCCGCTCTTCCCTCCTTTTTAACATAGAGCTCACACCACTTTGCAACATTTAAGTAACGCATTTGACTGGAAACAAAACATTTTTAATGATGCAGATTTAATACTATAGACTTCCTACAGCTGTACGATACCACATTCAGTATGACCCTACAAAAATGTACTAGGATTACGCAAATCACTTTTGTATTTGGATAATAGTGTTGTGAGTGGTGCTTAAGCACGAAATCACACTTTTTGTCGCCATATTTTTAGAAAATATAATCGAGAAAATATTGTGCCCCCACTGAACTCATTGCCGAACAGAGCCTAAATGAATGATTCCAGAACTATCGAATCTGCAATTAAGTGATGTGCATACTGTAAACACACACTGCATAATGCACACACTCACTGCACAATGCCCTAACTCACAGTGCACACAGCACTCAGTCACACTGCACCAAGGCCTCACTTGCACTGCATACAGCCATCACTTACACTACACACAGCCCTCACTCTGTGCACACAACCATCACTCTCAGGGCACACAGAATCTTGAGCCTATTCCGCTGATCCCTCCTAAGGCACACACAGATCACACCAATTCGCCACATCTCTAAAACTATGTTGCATCTTCATGAAAAATACTTTGCAAGAAATACACAACTTTGACAGACATCACAATACACCGACACTACATCTCAACACACATTCGTTACATTCATGCACACACTCGTGATCCAACTCTGCTGCTCACTCATTTTGTACAGGCAGCTCACACCACCTCTCCACATCTTGAAACCTATTTATCGTGCAAATTAACGGCTAATATTACAGGGCATTTTAAACACAGTCAGCAACAACACAATATCACTCTACAACGACACAGCAGCACTCATCACCACCACAGCACCACTCATCACCACAACAGCATTACTCAGCAGACAAACGTCACACAAACAGAACATGTACATTTCACCAGGCACACACACCAACAGCTATCAATGCACGCTTTTACAAGGCATACACACACACTAACAGACATCAGTGCACGCTTTCAACAGTCACACACACCACCGGCCGTAAGTGCACGCTTTCAACACATTTTTTAACGTAGCACACACAATTACAGCTATAAAAGCATGCTTTGTTGCTGTTGAGTACTGCAGTAGTGTGTATGAATGAAACTGTTGTTGTGCTAAATACGGCTGTGGTGGTGCAGAGTGATGCTGTGTTGTTGCTCAATGGTACTGTGGGGGTGCAGAATGATAATGTGGTCATACTGCGTGTTGCATTGGTGGAGCTCAGTGATGCAGTTGTTGGGAGAAGTGCTACTGTTGTGAGGCTGAGTTATGCTGTGGTGGTAATCATTGAACACCAACACAGCAGCACTCATCACCAGCACAGCACCACTCATCACAACAACAGCATTACTTAGCACCACACTAACATCACTCGGCAACATACCAGCATCACTCTACACCACCACAACAGCATCATTCAGCAACAACACAATATCACTCTACAATGACATAGCAGCACTCATCACCACCACAGCACCACTCATCACCACAACAGCATTACTCAGCAGACAAACATCACACAAACAGAACATGCACGCTTTCACCAGGCACACACACCAACAGCTATCAATGGACGCTTTCACCAGGCATATACACACACATCAACAGTCATCAGTGCATGCTTTCACCAGGCATACAAACACACACACAGCCA
This sequence comes from Lissotriton vulgaris, assembly GCF_964263255.1. Taxonomy (NCBI): domain Eukaryota; kingdom Metazoa; phylum Chordata; class Amphibia; order Caudata; family Salamandridae; genus Lissotriton; species Lissotriton vulgaris. Next base: position 825,004,564 of record NC_141696.1, on the reverse strand, counting down.
TCAGTCCACGCTTTCACCAGGCATACACACACACCAACAGCCATCAGTGCACGCTTTCAACAGGCATACACACCACCGGCCGTAAGTGCACGCTTTCACCACATATTTTAACATAGCACACACAATTACAGGTATAAAAGCATGCTTTTTTGCTGTTGACTACTGCGTTAGTGTGGATGGATGAGACTGTTGTTGTGCTAAATACGGCTGTGGTGGTGCAGAGTGATGCTGTGTTGTTGCTCAATGGTACTGTGGGGGTGCAGAGTGATAATGTGGTGTTGCTGCGTGTTGCATTGGTGGAGCTCAGTGATGCAGTTGTTGGGAGAAGTGCTACTGTTGTGGTGCTGAGTTATGCTGTGGTGGTAATCATTGAACACCAACACAGCACCACTCATCACCAGCACGGCACCACTCATCTCAACAACAGCATTACTCAGCACCACACTAACATCACTCGACAACACAGCAGCATCACTCTACACCACCACAACAGCATCATTCAGCAACAACACTATATCACTCTACAACGACACTGCAGCACTCATCACCACCACAGCACCACTCATCACCACAACAGCATTACTCAGCAGACAAACGTCACACAAACAGAACATGTACGCTTTCACCAGGCACACACACCAACAGCTATCAATGGACGCTTTCAACAGGCATACACACACCAACAGCCATCAGTGCATGCTTTCACAAGGCATACACACACACACACAGCCATCAGTCCACGCTTTTACCAGGCATACACACACACCAACAGCCATCAGTGCACGCTTTCAACAGGCATACACACCACCAGCCGTAAGTGCACACTTTCACCACATATTTTAACATAGCACACACAATTACAGGTATAAAAGCATGATTTTTTGCAGTTGAGTACTGCGGTAGTGTGGATGAATGAGACTGTTGTTGTGCTAAATACGGCTGTGGTGGTGCAGAGTGATGCTGTGTTGTTGCTCAATGGTACTGTGGGGGTGCAGAGTGATAATATGGTGTTGCTGCGTGTTGCATCGGTGGACCTCAGTGATGCAGTTGTTGGGAGAAGTGCTACTGTTGTGGTGCTGAGTTATGCTGTGGTGGTAATCATTGAACACCAACACAGCACCACTCATCACCAGCACAGCACTACTCATCACAACAACAGCATTACTCAGCACCACACTAACATCACTCGCCAACACACCAGCATCACTCTACACCACCACAACAGCATCATTCAGCAACAACACAATATCACTCTACAACGACACAGCAGCACTCATCACCACCACTCATCACCACAAAAACATTAATAAGCAGACAACTGTCACACAAACAGAACATAAACAGTGCATACATACTATGTTTAAAAAAAATAAAAGTCACAGAACAAAGGCCAATGCAGAGCGGCGATACAAGACACGTACGGCGAAACACGAGAGAAAGACGAGCCAACAGCGAGATAAAACAAACAGGATGCGAGCTCAGACGAAACTAGACTACAGGACCCGCATACCAGGACGACACAAGCAAACATGAGTCAATAAAAAAAAGGGTGCGAGCTCAGGCGAAACTAGACTACAGGACCCGCATACCAGAACGACACGCGCAAGCATAAGTCAATGCATGGCGGAGAGACGAACTAAGTAGCAGCCAGTGATAACATGAAAAAGCACACTAAAAAGAAAGGAGCCGGACACAAGCCAAGTGCGAGCAAAGAAAGGCCCAAAACCATAATTACATTCACATCACACAAAGGAAATTCATAGACAAAAGTGTACAAACTCACAAAGGCACTCTTTAATTATATTTGAAAAAAATAGCAATTACCTGTCGATCGTAGCAGCTCAGTCAGTGAAATGTAGAGATCAGACAAACAACGAATGCAGAAGTTTGTCGTGCACACCTCTTTTAATTCCATGTACTCCTGCTTTTAACATGATTATTCACTTAATGCGTGCGCCGTGGAATACGTGATCCGCCCCTTGTTCACGTTAACGTTTACAACAGTTGATGATGGAGTGGAACTCCACTCCAATCCAGGCGCACAGCGTCAGACGTATTTAGGTGACATTTCACCTTATTCAGTAATTGCAACTCGTACTCACAAATTATTCTTCATTAGGTTTTATTTTTCCAAATTCTTTTCACACGTAATATGCTCCTGTGTAAATAACTTCTCTTAACACGGATATGCTCCAGGCCTTTTTCTGTGCACGTTATGACAACATTAAACATCCTTGGTTGTAAGATCTTATATTGCCCAATGCATTTCGGATTATTCAAAATCCTTCGTCAGGGGTCCACTACAAAATACAAAACATTGCTATTAGCATCTGATTTCAAGTCTCTAACATTTGCTCTGTTACATTAACATTTCAACTAATCCATACTTCGTTTTAGACAAAACTTCTTAACAGCGCTTTCCCTCTAAACATAAAACTCAGTGCCCCAGTTATTAAACCTGTCGAAGCATTTATCAACCTGTTTAATCTATGTTTATCCAGACTGCATCAAAATACTCTCGTACCTGGTCAAGTGTTACTCTCGTCGTAGCTTTCACTAACAGATCCTTCTCACAATGCGCCTCGTAATGCTGCTGATAAAACACCTGTGTGACTGCCCCGCCTCTAAGATTTAACCTCTCCCAACCTTTCAATTGCCCTGTATATTACCACTCATGCCTACACTTCCCAGAATACCCTTCGACTGAGGATCTAATGTCCTTCGTGCTTCTTATAGATCATTAATGTGCTGCAGTTTCATTTGTAACGTTCCTCGGGACCTGCAATTCTATGCCCCGCCCTCCCTAATGATGTTAACTGTTGCGCTTATACAACGTTAATAAAGTTCATCATGCCAGATCTCAGTTCAACTATTGCATAACATATATGACATTTAAAGAAATGTTCCAAACAGTTCGAAAAAGTCCATGAGGTATTTAAAACCAGATATCCACTCGCAAGATTTCTTTAATCCTTGGATGTGCATTGTACGTGTGTGTTGATGTCTTTCATACTAAATGCTCTGTTTAGTCTTTTCAATGGGTGCTACGCGCAGGTGGGACAGTTGTATCAAATATCGAATGCAGAAGTTTGTCGTGCACACCTCTTTTAATTCCATGTACTCCTTCTTTTAACATGATTATTCACTTAATGTGTGCGCCGTGGAATACGTGATCCGCCCCTTGTTCACGTTAACGTTTACAACAGTTGATGATGGAGTGGAACTCCACTCCAATCCAGGCGCACAGCGTCAGACGTATTTAGGTGACATTTCACCTTATTCAGTAATTGCAACTCGTACTCACAAATTATTCTTCATTAGGTTTTATTTTTCCAAATTCTTTTCACACGTAATATGCTCCTGTGTAAATAACTTCTCTTAACACGGATATGCTCCAGGCCTTTTTCTGTGCACGTTATGACAACATTAAACATCCTTGGTTGTAAGATCTTATATTGCCCAATGCATTTCGGATTATTCAAAATCCTTCGTCAGGGGTCCACTACAAAATACAAAACATTGCTATTAGCATCTGATTTCAAGTCTCTAACATTTGCTCTGTTACATTAACATTTCAACTAATCCATACTTCGTTTTAGACAAAACTTCTTAACAGCGCTTTCCCTCTAAACATAAAACTCAGTGCCCCAGTTATTAAACCTGTCGAAGCATTTATCAACCTGTTTAATCTATGTTTATCCAGACTGCATCAAAATACTCTCGTACCTGGTCAAGTGTTACTCTCGTCGTAGCTTTCACTAACAGATCCTTCTCACAATGCGCCTCGTAATGCTGCTGATAAAACACCTGCGTGACTGCCCCGCCTCTAAGATTTAACCTCTCCCAACCTTTCAATTGCCCTGTATATTACCACTCATGCCTACACTTCCCAGAATACCCTTCGACTGAGGATCTAATGTCCTTCGTGCTTCTTATAGATCATTAATGTGCTGCAGTTTCATTTGTAACGTTCCTCGTGACCTGCAATTCTATGGCCCGCCCTCCCTAATGATGTTAACTGTTGCGCTTATACAACGTTAATAAAGTTCATCATGCCAGATCTCAGTTCAACTATTGCATAACATATATGACATTTAAAGAAATGTTCCAAACAGTTCGAAAAAGTCCATGAGGTATTAGATCAGACAAACAACACACAAAGAGAACATAGACAGTGCATACATAATACGTTTAACTAAAACAAGAAAACATCACCAAAAAAACGCCAATGCATTGCGGCGAGACAAACCACATACGGGTCAAACACGAGCCAAAGAGGAGCCAGGTGCGAGATAAAATAAAAAAAACAGGGTGCGAGCTCAGGCGAAACTAGACTACAGGACCCGCATACCAGGACGACACTAGCAAACATTAGTCAATGCATGGCGAAGAGACAACCTAAATACAAGCCAGTGATAGCATAAAAAAGGACACTAAGAAGAAACGAGCCAGACACAAGGCAAGTGCGACCCAAAAAATGGCAAAGTCCATAATTACATTAAATTCACATTAAAGGAAATGTATACAATTTTGAGGAAAAAATCACAAAGGCAATATTTAAATATATTTAAAAAAAAGGCAATTACCTGTCGATCGTAGCAGCTCAGTCACTGAAGTCTAGAGATCAGACAAACAACACACAAAGAGAACAGACACAGTGCATACATAATACGTTTAACAAAAAAAGTAAAACAGCACAAAAAATAGCACTGCATAGCGCCAAAAAGAGCCAAATACGAGCCAGACACGAGCCAAACACAAGGCAGGTGCGAAATAAAAAAAAAAACAGGGTGCGAGCTCAGGCCAAACTATACTACAGGACCCGCATACCAGAGCGACACGCGCAAACATAAGTCAATGCATGGCGAAGAGACGAGCTAAAGACGAGCCAGTGATAGCATGAAAAAGCACACTAAAAAGAAACGAGCCGGACACAAGCCAAGTGCGAGCAAAGAAAGAGCCAAAGCCATGATTACATTAACATCACACAAAGGAAATTCATACAAACTAGTCTACAAAATCACAAAGGCACTTTTTAATTATATTTGAAAAAAATAGCAATTACCTGTCGATCGTAGCAGCTCAGTCAGTGAAATGTAGAGATCAGACAAACAACACACAAAGAGAACATAGACAGTGCATACATAATACGTTTAACTAAAACAAGAAAACATCACCAAAAAAACTCAAATGCATAGCGGCGAGACAAGCCACATACTGGGCAAACACGAGCCAAAGACGAGCCAGGTGCGAGATAAAATAAAAAAAACAGGGTGCGAGCTCAGGCGAAACTAGACTACAGGACCCGCATACCAGGACGACACTAGCAAACATTAGTCAATGCATGGCGAAGAGACAACCTAAATACGAGCCAGTGATAGCATAAAAAAGGACACTAAGAAGAAACGAGCCAGACACAAGGCAAGTGCGACCCAAAAAATGGCAAAGTCCATAATTACATTAAATTCACATTAAAGGAAATGTATACAATTTTGAGGAAAAAATCACAAAGGCAATATTTAAATATATTTAAAAAAAAGGCAATTACCTGTCGATCGTAGCAGCTCAGTCACTGAAGTCTAGAGATCAGACAAACAACACACAAAGAGAACAGCCACAGTGCATACATAATATGTTTAACAAAAAAAGTAAAACAGCACAAAAAATAGCACTATGCATAGCGCCGAAAAGAGCCAAATACGAGCCAGACACGAGCCAAACACAAGGCAGGTGCGAAATAAAAAAAAAACAGGGTGCGAGCTCAGGCCAAACTATACTACAGGAATCGCATACCAGAACGACACGCGCAAACATAAGTCAATGCATGGCGAAGAGACGAGCTAAAGACGAGCCAGTGATAGCATGAAAAAGCACACTAAAAAGAAACGAGCCGGACACAAGCCAAGTGCGAGCAAAGAAAGAGCCAAAGCCATGATTACATTAACATCACACAAAGGAAATTCATACAAACTAATCTACAAAATCACAAAGGCACTTTTTAATTATATTTGAAAAAAATAGCAATTACCTGTCGATCGTAGCAGCTCAGTCAGTGAAATGTAGAGATCAGACAAACAACACACAAAGAGAACATAGACAGTGCATACATAATACGTTTAACTAAAACAAGAAAACATCACCAAAAAAACTCAAATGCATAGCGGCGAGACAAGCCACATACGGGGCAAACACGAGCCAAAGACGAGCCAGGTGCGAGATAAAATAAAAAAAACAGGGTGCGAGCTCAGGCGAAACTAGACTACAGGACCCGCATACCAGGACGACACTAGCAAACATGAGGCAATGCATGGCGAAGAGACGAGCTAAACACGAGCCAGTGATAGCATGAAAAAGGACACTAAGCAGAGACGAGCCGGACACAAGCCAAGTACGAGGCCAAAAAGAGCCAAGTACATCATTACATTACATTCACAGAAAGGAAATGTATACGATTTAGTGTAAAACTTCACAAAGGCACTCTTTAAATATATTAACAAAAAAAGCAATTACCTGTCGATCGTAGCAGCTCAGTCATTGAAGTGTAGCGACGATACCAAAAAAAAAAGATAGAATTTATAATCAAAAAAATAGGAAAACATACACAAACTCAAACATCGCAATAAATTGAAGACACAATGGTGAAAAGGCTAATAGTAGGCATGTACATTATTAAATCCACACTCCAATAAATTAAAAAGATACAATAAAGTCGAACAAGACAAAAAACACAATAAGAAAATATCAAACAAAATAAAGAAACTTACCTGTATGTCGCTTAAAAAAAGTCCGTGAAGTATACAAATGTCAAAAGCGGTAGCCGAAGAGGACCCAGAAAGTCAATAGCTGTAAATAAAAAAAAAAAGTACAAAACATGTACAAAAATACATAAAATACATTACATCAACAGACAAAAGTTGTTCTTACCTGCAGAACTTCACAAAAGATATACGTCACTGACGTTTACGTCAAAAACGTCACCCAACAGTTACGTATTACCATTAAATATTCACCGAAAAATATTAGGATTAGCACTTTCATCAAATAAATACAGTAATAAATTCGGACATCATTTTTAATAAATAAAAGTACAGATAAAAAAGGAAAAAACAAATTAATACACAATACTTTCAAATTCAATATAAAAATGTATTTAAAAAAAACAATTACCGGTATGTTGCAGCAAGTCGCCCATTGAAGTAGAGAAATATCACAATCAGTCCCAAAACATTAAAAATGTACACATTTAGAAAATATTAAAAGTACTTCGGAAACACAAACCTTATTACATTTATTAGAACAAACATAATGTTAGCTTACCGGTCGAATTTCACAGAAAACATCGGTAAGTGACTTTGAAGGAGTCAAACAGGAATGGTACACTCAAAAGCTGTAAATACCCCCAAAAAAAATAATTTAACGTATACAAAAAAAAGCAAAAAACATTATATCAACAGACAACATTTGGTCTTACCTCTAGAACTTCACAAAACATATCAGTAACTGACGTTTACGTGAAACACGTGCCCCACCAGTGACGTATTAAAATCAAGTACTCCCCGTATTCAATTATGAATCGCACTTTCGTCAAATAAATGAAGAAGAAAGATCACGAAAATATTATATCAAATGCAATTACAGCAATAAGGCAACACAATAAATAATACAGAATATAACAAAATGGTGAAGAAAAAAAAAAAAAAAAATACATTTACCTGTATGTCGCAGCAACTCGGACATTAAAGTGAACAAAAAACACAAGCAACACAAACAAATTACACACTTACAAATGTTAGAAAGATTAAAAATACAGCTTAAAAAAAACATTCTTCCATTACACAGAAACGCATTATCACACAACATCCAGAATTTTACACTTACCTACATGTCACAAGCGGTAGCGAAAAAGGACTCGAACAATGAACAGCTAGAAATAAAATAAGAAAACATGTATCTCATAGACAAAGATCCTAAAAACACATTACATTAACTGACAAAAGTTACTCTTACCTGTAGAAATTGGCGGGACATATCGGTAATTGACGTCACAGCAGCAGAGACGGAGAAGTGGCGGAAAGTCACAAACGGTCAAAACAGAACACAAAGAAGCTAACTTCATCGAATGAATACCACTAAAAGATTACATCATAAACAAATACATTACATTATATTCACAGAAAAGGTGTTCTTACCTGCATCACTTGGCAAAAGATCTCGCCATCTGACCTTTACGTAAAAAAAAGTCCCCCCGCCTGCACGTATTCAGATTAAGTATTCAACATAGTAAACGCGGGACAACACTTTCGTTACAAAAATAAAATATATATCTATAACAATAAAAAATAACACATAAGACATTACATCAACAGACAAAAGTTGGTCTTACCTGCAGAAAAGCACAAAAGATATACATAACTGACGTTTACGTCAAAAACGTTCCCCAACCATGACGTATTACATTCAAATATTCACCGATAAAAATTAGGATTAGCACTTTCGACAAATAAAAGAATTAATAAATTCCTAAAACATTTTTAATAATTAAACGTACAGATAAAAAGGAAAACACAAAGTAAAACACAATACATTCAACATCTATATATAAATGGATTTTAGCAAAAATTTACCGGTATGTTGCACCAACACGCACATACGCTAAGGGAAATAATACCAATACATATCAAAATTACATAATAAACGGTATAAACATAACCATATACTACATAAAAAAATAATCAAAACATAGCAATTGAAGAACTTATGGTATTTCGAGAGATAATAAGAAAGTACATACAACAAATATAACAACGTTCGAGAACTTCAGATACATAACACATACAAAAATATACATTGCTTTATATTACATTTCAAAACATTACAATTATTAGAACATCTATAGTTTATAACAGTAGAAAACTATATACTAAGTACATACGGTAGCAAATAAACAAGTCGCAATACAAAAAAATCAATAATACATCCTAATAATTAATACATTTAATAACAATAGAAACACAAGCAATAATACATTCAGCTTAATGTACTAAATATTATTAAATTAAATCTTACCTGTCAAACGACGCAGCAACAAGAACGGAAGAAGAACACGCCTTTCCCGCACTAACATTCACACCAATCTGGGAATTTCCCCGTTGACGCACGTCAAACGCAACGCTACGTCACCAAACGTAGCGCTGCGATTGGCTAGAAATTACATCACACTAAACATTACATAAAAATAAAAAAAAGACTAGAACGCTAAATTCCCTTACGTAACGAACGTAAAGGGAATACATAGCGTACGCCATTTTTTTTTCTTTTTGTTTTAATCCTTTTTATTAATGGATATCACAGGCAGAATGAAACAGAACAATCAAAATTTTGTTGTACATAATTTCTAATGTCTTTAAAGATTATTACAAAAGGCAGTTTACCATAGCGAGTAAGTAATAGTCAATTCTCCGACAGACAAATGAAAAATAATTGTAAAAAAAGGGTTTACAAAAATAAATACAAACTTATCTGAATTAGAGTTAAGCACGACTTCAAAACAGGTTAGTTAGTGTCGGGTATATAAAACATGCCTCCCCATATTCTCTTTACTTTAATCATTGCTTTCACTCCTCTTTTCCTAGCTAAAGATAGCTCCATATGATGTATCTCTTTAACCAAGTACCACCATTCATTCACATTAGGTGCTTGATCAGCTATCCAAGCTCTGGCCAAAACTAACCTTGCACATGCCAGCACAATAAAAATTAAATCTTGAAAAGGTGTAGGGTTAGTCTGTATCCCTAGCAGTATCATTTCGGATGTTAAAGGTACATCAATTAGCAATTTCAATCTCAATATCTTCCCTATACTATTCCAAAATGAAGCTAGCGCAGGGCATAGAGCCAACATGTGTTCTAGATCTGCCGCTTGTAAATGACATTTGGGGCATTTGGTTCGATCGTTAGAACCATTATTCAAGGACCATTTGCTTATTTGCAGAGGAGTGTAGTAAAGTTGGCAAATTGTTTTATATGCTTGCAGTTTTAAGCTTGAAGAGTGAACCAGCATATCAATTTTCTTTAAGGAGTAAGATATTTCATTCAAAGTGATACCTGTTGGAAAGCAAAGGGCCCATTTCTCTGCTATTTTTGGACACTCGTCTGGTTTATTTTCAGTAAGGCATTTGTATCCCTCACTAATGGTTACTATTTGATTTTCCTCTCCTTTGTACAAACATTGCCAAAAATTCGAATCCAGAATCTCTTTCATTTTTAATTTTCTTACAAAAAAATCACGAATTTGTGTATATTTAAAGTAAGTATGCTCTGGTAATTTGTACAATAACCTTAATGTTTCAAACTCCAAAAAGCCTGAGGAACCGTAAAGATCCCCAAGTTTCGATATTCCTAGACTCTCCCATATTTTACACCCAGAATCAGAAAAAATACTAGGTAAGCCTGGGCTGTTCCAAAGACTTAAGAGTGGGTGATAAAATAATAGCTTATTCTGATTCATAAGTATCCTCCAGATGTTAATTATGTCCTTTGCAGTCTTAAACCTCACCCTTTTAAAGTAATTTGGATCATTACTTCTAGCCAAAAACTGCAAGCATTCTGGCCCCAGCATAAATTGATGAAAGAAGTATGGATTATTGGAATTAAATAAGCTCTGTATCCGCCCCAAAAATGATGCGATATAATACGATCGGAAATCTGGGAAATTAAGCCCTCCTTTAATAAACGGGAGTTTCAGAGAGGAAAGTGCTCTTCGGTTCTTTTTATAGCCCCAAATGAAGCTGCCCAATATACCATCTAGTTTTCTGAAAAAGACTGTGTTTATTTTCAACGGTATACATCTGAATAAGTATAAAAATTTTGGCAAGATATTCATTTTAATAAGGTTGATTCTCCCGATAAGATTTAAAGGTACCTTATGCCATTTTTTAAGGAGGGCCTCAGTCTCTTTTAATAAAGCATCATAATTCAGTATATTAATTTCCCTTATATTGGATGTTAGCTTAATGCCTTAGTAAGTAGCAGAATAACTTACTCCTGCCACAGGTATTGTCGGTTTGTAATTAGCTATTATTTGTGTTTTATCTAGGTTTAGCTTATAACCTGAAACTTTTCCAAAGGCTTCTGCTTCTTTAACTATACCTAACATGGATTCAGTCACGTCGCTTGTATAAATTGCCAAATCATCGGCGTATGCTGTTATTTTAAGAGAGTTTGCCCCGATGTAAATGGTTTTATCATGATTTGAAGCTGTATGGCATTGATAAAGGGTTCCATAGAGAGGGCAAATAAAAGGGGTGATAAAGGGCAACCCTGCCGAGTTCCTCTTCTAATGGGGAATTTAGTAGAAAGTAGGCAGTCGTATCCAATTAATGCATTAGGTAAATAATAAAGTGCTTTTATCCTGGTAATAAACTTACTTTTAAACCCCATTGCTTTCAAAACTGACCACAGGTAGTCCCACCCCACTCGGTCAAATGCTTTTTCAGCATCAAGTAGTATAATACCGAGTGGAAAGATCACGAAAATATTATATCACATGCAATTACAGCTATAAGGCAACACAATAAATAATACAGAATATAACAAAATGGTGAAGAAAAAAATCAATAAAAAAAATACATTTACCTGTTTGTCGCAGCAACTCGGACATTAAAGTGTACAAAAAACACAAGCAACACAAACAAATTACATACTTACAAATGTTAGAAAGATTAAAAATACAGCTTAAAAATAACATTCTTCGATTACACAGAAACGCATTATCACACAACAACCAGAATTTTACACTTACCTACATGTCACAAGCGGTAGCGAAAAAGGACTCGAACAATGAACAGCTAGAAATAAAATAAGAAAACATGTATCTCATAGACAAAGATCCTAAAAACACATTACATTAACTGACAAAAGTTACTCTTACCTGTAGAAATTGGCGGGACATATCGGTAATTGACGTCACAGCAGCAGAGACGGAGAAGTGGCGGAAAGTCACAAACGGTCAAAACAGAACACAAAGAAGCTAACTTAATCGAATGAATACCACTAAAAGATTACATCATAAACAAATACATTATATTACATCCACAGAAAAGGTGTTCTTACCTGCATCACTTGGCAAAAGATCTCGCCATCTGACCTTTACGTAAAAAAAAGTCCCCCCGCCCGCACGTATTCAGATTAAGTATTCAACATAGTAAACGCGGGACAACACTTTCGTTACAAAAATAAAATATATATATATATAACAATAAAAAATAACACATAAGACATTACATCAACAGACAAAAGTTGGTCTTACCTGCAGAAAAGCACAAAAGATATACGTAACTGACGTTTACGTCAAAAACGTTCCCCAACCATGACGTATTACATTCAAATATTCACCGATAAAAATTAGGATTAGCACTTTCAACAAATAAAAGAATTAATAAATTCATAAAACATTTTTAATAATTAAACGTACAGATAAAAAGGAAAACACAAAGTAAAACACAATACATTCAACATCTATATATAAATGGATTTTAGCAAACATTTACCGGTATGTTGCACCAACTCGCACATACGCTAAGGGAAATAATACCAATACATATCAAAATTACATAATAAACGGTATAAACATAACCATATACTACATACAAAAATAATCAAAACATAGCAATTCAAGAACTTATGGTATTTCGAGAGATAATAAGAAAGTACATACAACAAATATAACAACGTTCGAGAACTTCAGATACATAACACATACAAAAATATACATTGCTATATATTACATTTCAAAACAATACAATTATTAGAACATCTATAGTTTATAACAGTAGAAAACTATATACTAAGTACATACGGTAGCAAATAAACAAGTCGCAATACAAAAAAATCAATAATACATCCTAATAATTAATACATTTAATAACAATAGAAACACAAGCAATAATACATTCAGCTTAATGTACTAAATATTATTAAATTAAAATCTTACCTGTCAAACGACGCAGCAACAAGAACGGAAGAAGAACACGCCTTTCCCGCACTAACATTCACACCAATCTGGGAATTTCCCCATTGACTCACGTCAAACGCAACGCTACGTCACCAAACGTAGCGCTGCGATGGGCTAGAAATTACGTCACACTAAACATTACATAAAAATAAAAAAAAGACTAGAACGCTAAATTCCCTTACGTAACGAACGTAAAGGGAATACATAGCGTACGCCATTTTTAAATAGAAATATTAAAACACAGTTTAAAAACATTCACAACACACTTATAATACCAATACAAATACACCAATACACACACACATTACATTAAAAAAAATTAACACATGCTAAACACTCACACTCACACAACATCAAATATGCAACATCACATACAAACATCACACCATAAGCATAACGATACAACATACAAAACACTCATCATGTTAAAAAAAAACATTACACTTCAACACAACAACACTATTACAAACCACCACAATAACATAACACCACAATTCTGCACCACCAAAGCAACACTCAGCAACAACACAGATACACTCAGGAACACCACACCACCACTCAACACCACCACAACACAATCAGCATCACCACTGCATCACTAAGCACCAACAAACAAACAGCACAGCACCACTCAACACCACAACACTAACACTGTGCACCACCACAGCACCACTCTACAAAAAAAAATACTCAGCACCAAAACAGCATAACTCAACACAACAACAGCACCACTCAGCTCAAAGTATGCACCACACAAGCAAAATAACAGCATCACTATATGCAACTACAACATCAAATCACACCACAAATGCACACCGCCATCACTCAACGCAACACTAGCAACACTCACCACCACCACCACAGCATAACTCAGCAACAACAAAAAAAAACACAACAACATCATCACTCAGCAACACACCAGCAATGCTCACCACCAGCACATTATCAATCAGCAGGCAAACATTAACACTCAGCGCCACAACAACACCACCACAACACCACTCGACAACACCACAACAACACTCAGCACCACGACTGCATCACTAAGCAACAACTAACAAACAGCACAGCACCACTTTACACCACAAAAGCATCACTGTACACCACCACAGCACCACTCAAAAAAAAATTACTCAGCACCAAACAAGCATAAGTCAGCACAACAACAGCACCACTCAGCTCAAAAAAGCACCAATCAAGCACAACAACAGCATCACTAAATGCAACTACAACATCACTTCACACCACCACTACACTACTCAGCACCATACAAGCATCACTCTGCAACACACCGCAATCACTCAGCGCAACACTAGCAACACTCACCACCACCACAGCATCAATCAGCAACGCCCAAAAAAAATTAAAACAACACCGTCATCAAGCAGCAACACACCAGAAATGCTCAGCGCCACCACATTATCAATCAGCAGCCCAACATTAACACTCAGCGCCACAAAAGCACCAACAAAACACCACTCAACACTACAACAACAACACTCTGCAACAAAACTGCATCACTAAGCAACAACTAACAAACAGCACTGCACCATTCTACACCACAAAAGCATCACTGTACACTACCACAACACCACTCAACAAATAAAAAATTACTCAAGGCCACCCCAGCATAAGTCAGCACAACAACAGCAACACTCAGCACCACCACAGCACCACTCTGCACCACACCAGCATCTAAAACCAACTAACGAACATCACTCTACACCACCACGGCAACACTGCTCAACAGCACAGCAGAATTCACCACCACACCACCATCACTAAGCCCAACACCACCATCACTACACAACACACCACCATCACTCAACGCAACAACAGCAACAGTCAGCAGCAACACAGCATCAGTCAGCAACACACAAAAAAATTAATTAGCGTAAAATCACTATCATTCAGCACCAACGCAGCAACACTCAGTGCCACCACATTATCACTCAGCAGCAACACATTAACACTTAGCACAAAAAAAGCACTACCACAGCAACACTCAACATCATTACAACAAATGTTAACACCACCACAACATCACTACAAGCAAAAAAAAATAAAAAATACAGCAATGCACAACAATCACTCGGCAACACCACACCACCACTCTGCCCCACTACAGCATCACGAAGCACCACCTCAACACCACTAAGCACCACTACAGCAACAATGAACACAAGCACAGCACCACTCATTAAATTACAACAGGCAAAAAACTCACACTCACACAACATCAAATCTGAGACATCACATACA
Source organism: Lissotriton vulgaris (assembly GCF_964263255.1). Classification (NCBI taxonomy): domain Eukaryota; kingdom Metazoa; phylum Chordata; class Amphibia; order Caudata; family Salamandridae; genus Lissotriton; species Lissotriton vulgaris. The sequence goes on along the minus strand of NC_141696.1, from coordinate 824,989,291 downwards.
AACATCACACAAAAAGCATCACGCAACAACATACAATACACTCATAATGTTACAGAAAACCATTAGACTTCAACACAACAACACTATTACACACCACCACAACAACACAACAGCCCAGTCACCACAAAAAAAGCAACACTAAGCAACAACACAGATACACTCAGGAACACCTCCGCACCACTCAGCACCAACACAGCATTACACAACAAAAAACACCATAAGTCAGCACAACAACAACACCACTCACCTCCAACAGAGCACCACTCAGCTAAACAACAGAAACACTAAATGCAACTACAACATCACTTCACAACACCACAGCACTAGTCAGCACAAAACTTACACGACACAAAATACCATGAGTCACCACAACAACAACAACACTCAGCTCCAACAGAGCACCACTCAAAAAAAAACCATCACTAGATGCAACTAGAATATCACTTCACAACACCACAGCACTACTCACCACCAAACAAGCATCACTCTGCAACACCCCGCTATCACTCAGCGCGGATCTATGACAGAATTTCGACAGACAGAATTTCGACCTACACAAATATCGGAGTAATTATATCGATTGCAAGAATATCGACGCCCTATGTACAACACGGTAAGTACCAAAATATCGAAAAAATAATATTGATGTTAAAAATATCGTTGTCAAATATATCGTTTTTTTGGGGTTTAAAATAACATGAAAAATACTGTAAATAATACTTATAAATTACTTAAACATATTTAAATAAATGTAATAATGCTAAAAAAAATAATAATACATATTTAATAAAAAAAAATTAACAAATCATATATAATATATACTTACTTAACAATAAATACTATTCCCACTCCAGAGGGTGCAACAGTAGAGAAAGTGTTGGATAGCGTAGGGGTAAAAATTACTATTCCCACTCCAGAGGGTGCAACAGTAGGGAAAGTGTTGGATAGCGTAGGGGTTAAAATTACTATTCCCACTCCAGTGGGTGCAACAGTAGGGAAAACTGACCCTGAACCCAAAAAATATCCCTTTACCCAAGAACTGAAAACTGACCCTGAACCCTAAAAATACCCCTTTACCCAAAAACCCAAAACTGACCCTGAACCCTAAAAATACCCCTTTACCCAAAAACTGAAAACTGACCCTGAACCCCAAAAATACCCCTTTACCCAAGAACTGAAAACTGACCCTGAACCCTAAAAATACCCCTTTACCCAAAAACTGAAAACTGACCCTGAACCCTAAAAATACCCCTTTACCCAAAAACTGAAAACTGACCCTGAACGCTAAAAATATCCCTTTACCCAAAAACTGAAAACTGACCCTGAACGCTAAAAATACCCCTTTACCCAAAAACTGAAAACTGACCCTGAACCCTAAAAATACCCCTTTACCCAAAAACTGAAAACTGACCCTGAACCCTAAAAATACCCCTTTACCCAAAAACTGAAAACTGACCCTGAACCCTAAAAATACCCCTTTACCCAAAAACTGAAAACTGACCCTGAACCCTAAAAATACCCCTTTACCCAAAAAACCAAAACTGACCCTGAACCCTAAAAATACCCCTTTACCCAAAAACCCAAAACTGACCCTGAACCCTAAAAATACTCCTTTACCCAAAATTAATTAATATTACAATTAAATTACTTCCCACCCTATTCCCCTATAAACCCACAACCCGCTCCAGTAGTAAAACATATAATTTAGTTAAAAATATACATAAATTATCAATTAATTATTCAATTAATCAATTAAAATAATTCATTGCCAATTAATATTTAATTGCAAAATGAATTAATCATTAAAAAATAATTATTTAATTACAAATAAATTACTTCCCACCCTATTCCCCTATAAACCTACAACCCGCTCCAGTAGTAAAACATATAATTTACTTAAAAATATACATAAATTATCAATTAATTAATCAATTAATCAATTGAAATAATTAATTGCCAATTGATATTTAATTGCAAAATAAATTAATCATTAAAAAATAATTATTTAATTACAAATAAATTACTTCCCACCCTATTCCCCTAAAAACCCACAACCCGCTCTGGTAGTAAAACATATAATTTACTTTTATATATTTTTTATTTATAAAAACATATTAAACACATATAATAACAATTAATTTAAATACTTAACTAAAATTTCTAACACATATTAGTAAATGGAAATTACTTACATCAATATATATGCTATAGATATAAGTAATGTCGATATTACTTACATCGATATATATGCTATCGATATAAGTAATTTCGATATTACTTACCTTAGGGTCGATATTCTGGCCATCGATATTCTGGACATCGATATTCTGTCCCTTCGATATTAGCAACTCGATATAAGTGTAAGTCGAAATTAAAGATTCGATATTTTGACTGTGTACCACTCAGCGCAACACTACCAACACTCAGCACCACCACAGCATCACTCACCACCACACAAAACAAGCACTGTCGTTGACAATAGGAATCGCTGTAGGAAAGTTAGAGCTATTACAATTGCAAATAACAATGCCTTTTAATTTTTTAATCATTTTAAAAAGATAAAGGCCTTTGTCATTTACAAAACCAATAGCTCCAACTTTCCTACTGCGAGACCTATTGGCAACGCCAGTGCTTGTTTTAAATACATTTTTATATTGAATTTGAAAGTATTGTATTGTGTATTAATTTGTTTTTTCCTTTTTATCTGTACTTTTATTTATTAAAAATGATGTCCGAATTTATTACTGTATTACTGTATTTATTTGACGAAAGTGCTAATCCTAATATTTTTCGGTGAATATTTAATTGTAATACGTAACTGTTGGGTGACGTTTTTGACGTAAACGTCAGTGACGTATATCTTTTGTAAAGTTCTGCAGGTAAGAACAACTTTTGTCTGTTGATGTAATGTATTTTATGTATTTTTGTACATGTTTTGTACTTTTTTTTGTATTTACAGCTATTGACTTTCTGGGTCCTCTTCGGCTACCGCTTGTGACATTTGTATACTTCACAGACTTTTTTTAAGCGACATACAGGTAAGTCTCTTTATTTTGTTTGATATTTTCTTATTGTGTTTTTTGTCTTGTTCGACTTTATTGTATCATTTTAATTTATTGGAATGTGGATTTAATAATGTACATGCCTACTATTAGCCTTTTCACCACTGTGTCTTCAATTTATTGCGATGGTTGTGTTTGTGTATGTTTTCCTATTTTTTTATTATAAATTCTATCTTTTTTTTTGGTATCGTCGCTACACTTCAATGACTGAGCTGCTACGTTCGACAGGTAAATGCTTTTTTTGTTAATATATTTAAAGAGTGCCTTTGTGAGGTTTTACACTAAATTGTATACATTTCCTTTCTGTCAATGTAATGTAATGATGTACTTGGCTCTTTTTGGCCTCCCACTTGGCTTGTGTCCGGCTCGTCTCTGCTTAGTGTCCTTTTTCATGCTATCACTGGCTCGTGTTTAGCTCGTCTCTTCGCCATGCATTGCCTCATGTTTGCTAGTGTCGTCCTGGTATGCGGGTCCTGTAGTCTAGTTTCGCCTGAGCTCGCACCCTGTTTTTTTAATTTTATCTCGCACCTGGCTCGTCTTTGGCTCGTGTTTGCCCCGTATGTGGCTTGTCTTGCCACTATGTATTTGAGTTTTTTTGGTGATGTTTTCTTGTTTTAGTTAAACGTATTATGTATGCACTGTCTATGTTCTCTTTGTGTGTTGTTTGTCTGATCTCTACATTTTACTGACTGAGCTGCTACGATCGACAGGTAATTGCTATTTTTTTCAAATATAATTAAAGAGTGCCTTTGTGATTTTGTAGACTTGTTTGTATGAATTTCCTTTGTGTGATGTTAATGTAATCATGGTTTGGGCTCTTTCTTTGCTCGCACTTGGCTTGTGTCCGGCTCGTTTCTTTTTAGTGTGCTTTTTCATGCTATCACTGGCTCGTCTTTAGCTCGTCTCTTCGCCATGCATTGACTTATGTTTGCGCGTGTCGTTCTGGTATGCGGGTCCTGTAGTATAGTTTGGCCTGAGCTCGCACCCTGTTTTTTTTTTTATTTCCCACCTGCCTTGTGTTTGGCTCGTGTCTGGCTCGTATTTGGCTCTTTTCGGCGCTATGCATAGTGCTATTTTTTGTGCTGTGTTACTTTTTTTGTTAAACGTATTATGTATGCACTGTGTCTGTTCTCTTTGTGTGTTGTTTGTCTGATCTCTAGACTTCAGTGACTGAGCTGCTACGCTCGACAGGTAATTGCCTTTTTTTAAAATATATTTAAAGAGTGCCTTTGTGATTTTTTCCTCAAAATTGTATGCATTTCCTTTTGTGTGAATTTAATGTAATTATGGACTTTGCCATTTTTTGGGTCGCACTTGCCTTGTGTCTGGCTCGTTTCTTCTTAGTGTCCTTTTTTATGCTATCACTGGCTCGTATTTAGGTTGTCTCTTCGCCATGCATTGACTAATGTTTGCTAGTGTCGTCCTGATATGCGGGTCCTGTAGTCTAGTTTCGCCTGAGCTCGCACCCTGTTTTTTTATTTTATCTCGCACCTGGCTTGTCTTTGGCTCGTGTTTGACCCGTATGTGGCTTGTCTCGCCGCTATGCATTGGCGTTTTTTCGGTGATGTTTTCTTTTTTTAGTTAAACGTATTATGTATGCACTGTCTATGTTCTTTTTGTGTGTTGTTGGTCTGATCTCTACATTTCACTGACTGAGCTGCTACGATCGACAGGTAATTGCTATTTTTTTCAAATATAATTAAAGAGTGCCTTTGTGAGTTTGTACACTTTTGTCTATGAATTTCCTTTGTGTGATGTGAATGTAATTATGGTTTTGGGTCTTTCTTTGCTCGCACTTGGCTTGTGTCCGGCTCCTTTCTTTTTAGTGTGCTTTTTCATGCGATCACTGGCTGCTAATTAGTTCGTCTCTTCGCCATGCATTGACTTATGTTTGTGCGTGTCACTCTGGTATGCAGGTCCTGTAGTCTAGTTTCGCCTGAGCTCGCACCCTTTTTTTTTATTGACTCATTTTTGCTTGTGTCGTCCTGGTATGCAGGTCCTGTAGTCTAGTTTCGTCTGAGCTCGCATCCTGTTTGTTTTATCTCGCTGTTGGCTCGTCTTTCTCTCGTGTTTCGCCGTACGTGTCTTGTATCGCCGCTCTGCATTGGCCTTTGTTTTGTGACTTTTATTTTTTTTAAACGTAGTATGTATGCACTGTTTATGTTCTGTTTGTGTGACGTTTGTCTGCTGAGTAATGTTGTTGTGGTGATGAGTGGTGGTGATGAGTGCTGCTGTGTCGTTGTAGAGTGATATTGTGTTGTTGCTGAATGATGCTGTTGTGGTGGTGTAGAGTGATGCTGGTGTGTTGGCGAGTGATGTTAGTGTGGTGCTGAGTAATGCTGTTGTTGTGATGAGTGGTGCTGTGCTGGTGATGAGTGGTGCTGTGTTGGTGTTCAATGATTACCACCACAGCATAACTCAGCACCACAAAAGTAGCACTTCTCCCAACAACTGCATCACTGAGGTCTACCAATGCAACACGCAGCAACACCATATTATCACTCCGCACCCCCACAGTACCATTGAGCAACAACACAGCATCACTCTGCACCACCACAGCCGTATTTAGCACAACAACAGTCTCATTCATCCACACTACCGCAGTACTCAACTGCAAAAAATCATGCTTTTATACCTGTAATTGTGTGTGCTATGTTAAAATATGTGGTGAAAGCGTGCACTAACGGCCGGTGGTGTATATGCCTGTTGAAAGCGTGCACTGATGGCTGTTGGTATGTGTGTATGCCTGGTGAAAGCGTGGACTGATGGCTGTGTGTGTGTGTGTATGCCTGGTGAAAGCATGCACTGATGGCTGTTGGTGTGTGTGTATGCCTGTTGAAAGCGTCCATTGATAGCTGTTGGTGTGTGTGCTTGGTGAAAGCGTACATGTTCTGTTTGTGTGACGTTTGTCTGCCAAGTAATGCTGTTGTGGTGATGAGTGGTGCTGTGGTGGTGATGAGTGCTGCAGTGTCGTTGTAGAGTGATATTGTGTTGTTGCTGAATGATGCTGTTGTGGTGGTGTGGAGTGATGCTGGTGTGTTGTCGAGTAATGTTAGTGTGGTGCTGAGTAATGCTGTTTTTGTGATGAGTGGTGCTGTGCTGGTGATGAGTGGTGCTGTGTTGGTGTTCAATGATTACCACCACAGCATAACTCAGCACCACAACAGTAGCACTTCTCCAAACAACTGCATCACTGAGCTCCACCAATGCAACACGCAGCAACACCACATTATCACTCTGCACCCCCACAGTACCATTGAGCAACAACACAGCATCACTCTGCACCACCACACCCATATTTAGCACAACAACAGTCTCAGGCATCCACACTACCGCAGTAGTCAACAGCAAAAAAGCATGCTTTTATACCTGTAATTGTGTGTGCTATTTTAAAATATATGGTGAAAGCGTGCACTTACGGCCGGTGGTGTGTATGCCTGTTGAAAGCGTGCACTGAAGGCTGTTGGTGTGTGTGTGTATGCCTGGTGAAAGCGTGGACTGATGGCTGTGTGTGTGTTTGTATGCCTGGTGATTGCACCATCAGGATTCAAGCAAGCCGGGCCGAAGACGGCTGAAATGCCAGAAACCGGTCCCCGGTAGCTTGTTTCCTTCCCAGTGTAAGAATTGGCTTTTGTAGTTTGGTTTGCCCTGTTCCCATCATGCACTGGGACAGGAACAGACTAATTTGCATACAGCCAGGTTCTGAAACTGGGATGGTGCAGTGAGCTAAAAAACGGTGTTGGATCGAGCCCTGATCTCTTGACTGGGTGAGAGTATTCTGCTTAATTCAGAGACTCTGTCCCTCACCACCCCTTGTTGTAAATATTTTTGTCCACCCTAAGCGTGGAAGGGTATACTCAGATGTGAGTCCCTTGCTCATTGCACCATCAGGATTCAAGCAAGCCGGGCCGAAGACGGCTGAAATGCCAGAAACCGGTCCCCGGTATCTTGTTTCCTTCCCAGTGTAAGAATTGGCTTTTGTAGTTTGGTTTGCCCTGTTCCCATCATGCACTGGGACAGGAACAGACTAATTTGCATACAGCCAGGTTCTGAAACTGGGATGGTGCAGTGAGCTAAAAAACGGTGTTGGATCTAGCCCTGATCTCTTGACTGGGTGAGAGTATTCTGCTTAATTCAGAGACTCTGTCCCTCACCACCCCTTGTTGTAAATATTTTTGTCCACCCTAAGCGTGGAAGGGTATACTCAGATGTGAGTCCCTTGCTCATTGCACTATCAGGATTCAAGCAAGCCGGGCCGAAGACGGCTGAAATGCCAGAAACCGGTCCCCGGTAGCTTGTTTCCTTCCCAGTGTAAGAATTGGCTTTTGTAGTTTGGTTTGCCCTGTTCCCATCATGCACTGGGACAGGAACAGACTAATTTGCATACAGCCAGGTTCTGAAACTGGGATGGTGCAGTGAGCTAAAAAACGGTGTTGGATCTAGCCCTGATCTCTTGACTGGGTGAGAGTATTCTGCTTAATTCAGAGACTCTGTCCCTCACCACCCCTTGTTGTAAATATTGTATGCCTGGTGAAAGCATGCACTGATGACTGTTGATGTGTGTGTATATGCCTGGTGAAAGCGTCCATTGTTAGCTGTTGGTGTGTGTGCCTGGTGAAAGCGTACATGTTCTGTTTGTGTGACGTTTGTCTGCTGACTAATGCTGTTGTGGTGATGAGTGGTGCTGTGGTGGTGATGAGTGCTGCTGTGGCGTTGTAGAGTGATATTGTGTTGTTGCTGAATGATGCTGTTGTGATGGTGTAGAGTGATGCTGGTGTGTTGCCGAGTGATGTTAGTGTGGTGCTGAGTAATGCTGTTGTTGTGATGAGTGGTGCTGTGCTGGTGATGAGTGGTGCTGTGTTGGTGTTCAATGATTACCACCACAGCATAACTCAGCCTCACAACAGTAGCACTTCTCCCAACAACTGCTTCACTGAGCTCCACCAATGCAACACGCAGCAACACCACATTATCATTCTGCACCCCCACAGTACCACTGAGCAACAACACAGCATCACTCTGCACCACCACAGCCGTATTTAGCACAACAACAGTTTCATTCATACACACTACTGCAGTACTCAACAGCAACAAAGCATGCTTTTACAGCTGTAATTGTGTGTGCTACGTTAAAAAATGTGTTGAAAGCGTGCACTTATCGCCGGTGGTGTGTGTGACTGTTGAAAGCGTGCACTGATGTCTGTTAGTGTGTGTGTAGGCCTTGTGAAAGCGTGCATTGATAGCTGTGTGTGTGTGTGTGCCTGGTGAAAGCGTACATGTTCTGTTTGTGTGACGTTTGTCTGCTGAGTAATGCTGTTGTGGTGATGAGTGGTGCTGTGGTGGTGATGCGTGGTGCTGTGTCGTTGTAGAGTGATATTGTGTTGGTGCTGACTGTGTTTAAAATGCCCTGTAATATTAGCTGTTAAATTGCACGATAAATAGGTTTCAAGATGTGGGGAAGTGGTGTGAGCTGCCTGTACAAAATGAGTGAGCAGCAGAGTTGGATCACGAGTGTGTGCATGAATGTAACGAATGTGTGTTGAGATGTAGTGTCGGTGAATTGTGATGTCTGTCAAAGTTGTGTATTTCTTGCAAAGTATTTTTCATGAAGATGCAACATAGTTTTAGAGATGTGGCGAATTGGTGTGATCTGTGTGTGCCTTAGGAGGGATCAGCGGAATAGGCTCAAGATACTGTGTACCCTGACAGTGATGGTTGTGTGCGCAGAGTGAGGGCTGTGTGTAGTGTAAGTGATGGCTGTATGCAGTGCAAGTGAGGCCTTGGTGCAGTGTGACTGAGTGCTGTGTGCACTGTGAGTTAGGGCATTGTGCACTGAGTGTGTGCATTATGCAGTGTTTGTGTACAGTATGCACATCATTTAATTGCAGATTCGATAGTTCTGGAATCATTCATTTAGGCTCTGTTCGGCAATGAGTTCCGTGGGGGCACAATATTTTCTCGATTATATTTTCTAAAAATATGGCGACAAAAAGTGTGATTTCGTGCTTAAGCAGCACTCACAACACTATTATCCAAATACAAAAGTGATTTGCGTAATCCTAGTACATTTTTGTAGGGTCATACTGAATGTGGTATCGTACAGCTGTAGGAAGTCTATAGCATTAAATCTGCATCATTAAAAATGTTTTGTTTCCAGTCAAATGCGTTACTTAAATGTTGCAAAGTGGTGTGAGCTCTATGTTAAAAAGGAGGGAAGAGCGGAGTAGGAAGGATGGGCTATGCAGGCATGGGACAAATGTGTATAAAATGCCCTGTTATAATAGCCGTTAATTAGCACGAAAAATCGTTTTGAAGATGTGGCGAAGTGGTGTGAGCTGCCTGTACAAAATGAGTGAGCAGCAGAGTTGGATCACGAGTGCGTGCATGCATGTGACGAATGTGTTTTGAGATGTAGTGTCTGTGTATTGTGATGTATGTCAAAGTTGTGTATTTCGTCCCAAACAATTTTAATGTAGATGCAACCGCATTTTATAGATGTGGCGAAGTGGTGTGATCTGTGTGTGCCTTAGGAGGGAGCAGCGGAATAGGCTCAAGATACTGTGTGCCCTGAGAGTGATGGTTGTGTGCGCAGAGTGATGGCTGTGTGTGCTGTAAGTGAGGGCTGTATGCAGTGCAAGTGAGGCCTTGGTGCAGTGTGACTGAGTGCAGTGTGCAATGTGAGTTAGGGCAGTGTTCAGTGAGTGTGTGCATTATGCACTGTGTGTGTACAGTATGCACATCAGTTAATTGCAGATCCGAAAGTTCTGGACTCATTCATTTTGGCTCTGTTCGGCAATAAGTTCCGTGGGGGCACAATATTTGCACGATTATAGTTTCTAAAAATAGGTCGACAAAAAGTGTGATTCCGTGTTTAAGCAGCACTCCCAACACTATTATCCAAATACAATAGTGATTTGCGTAATCCTAGTACATTTTTCTAGGGTCATACTGAATGTGGTATTTTTCTTTCTCCGCACACTCAAAATGTCTTGTCATTATCGGAGTTTTGTTGTGGGTGAATGGCCTAAGCAGGCCCTTACGGATGTTGCTATGCGTGTTTGGTGTGTAACTTTGCACTATCAAACGTAAAAAAAAGATCCATAATACCATTTTACGTGCATGTAATCGAATGTGTAAAAGAACGTGGCGCTTGACACATTGTTTCTAAAGTTGCTTCCCTTGCTTTATGGTTTGCAGGGAAAAGGCGCCTTTCGGTCTCTTTAGTTTGGATTTGCATTTCCCAGCGGATGGCCGACAACAGATTAGAATCTTTACGACTGTGATGAAAGCAATTCAGTCTCCTGGGGTGGTTAGGCCCCAGACGTTTGGCTCTCGCCCCCTCCCCACCATGTCGTGCATGAATGTGAAAGAGTCTAGAGACTGTTTGTTGTTTTTGTGCGTATTTCCGCGAGTGAAAGGCAGAAACGTGCAGATGAATGAATGAGACTGAAGCTAAGACAGGGGGGTATAAGCTAAGGCAGGGAGGGTATGCTTGCAAGATGCACGTCTAAATGTTGTCAACGTGTGCGTGTTTCCGTGGGTGAATGGAAAAGAGAGAGAGTCTGTGGGCTGTTTGTCAGTGTTGTGCGTGTTGCCGGGCGTGATTGGGATAGGATAAGCAAGAGGCATGCACGTGTGCGTGTTGCCATGCGTGAATGGAACAGAGAGATGTTTTGGTGTAATTGTTTCAGCAATTGAAAGACAGGGTGGAAGAGCCACGAACAGAGAGATGTTTTTGTTGGGCTGTTTGTGCGTGTTGTGCGTGTTGCCTGGCGTGGTGAATGGAACAGAGAGATGTTTTGGTGTAATTGTTTCAGCAATTAAAAGACAGGGTGGTATGCTTTTAAGAAAAAAAAGTGCACGTCTGAATGTGAAAGGCAGAAAAGTGCAGATGAATGAATGAGACACAAGGCAGGGGGGGTTTGCTTGCAAGATGCACGTCTAAATATTGTCAAAGTCTGCGTGTTTCCGTGCGTGAATGGAAAAGAAAGAAAGTCTGTGGGCTGTTTGTGCGTGTTGTGCGTGTTGCCGGGCGTGATTGGGATAGGATGACGAAGAGCCACGAACAGAAAGATGTTTTTGGTGTATGTGTTTCAGCAAGTGAAAGACAGGGTGGTATGCTTTTATAAAAAAAAAAAGTGCACGTCTGAATGTTGTCAAGCTACGGTGAGATAAGCAAGAGGCACGCGCAGGACAGAGAGAAGGTGGGCGGAGGAAGCAGCTTCAATGAGGAGTGGACAAAGTGAAGAGCCAATGAAAAAACAACAAAGGCTCGGGGAAAAAAAGTTTTTGGCACAAAAGCGCGTGCCTGTGCCCACGTGAACTCGAAGAAAACCGCACGGGAAAAGCGGTAGTTTGACGAGTATTTTGAGCACTTGAATTCTCCCCATTTCCCATTCCTGCGGAATGGAAAAGGCGAGACCTAAAAACGAAAAGTGAACTCCTCCAGACTTACCGCCAATTCCGCAGTTCCGGTTCGCCAGGCGGGAGGGCAACAACTCACTATGAGGTCTGGAAAAACGAGGGGAGGGGAGGGGAGAAAAAAAGACAAAAAATTGTCAGCCAATTTTAAAAAAGAAACGTAAAAGGATGGTCCCCAGAGTTGGTCACGGTGGATACCAGCACCCCACCTGGCATCACGCCAGGAGGAAAGACCCAAACAGAGCCAAGGCAAACAAACAGTGACAAGCAGCACGTGTTGGGAGCTTCATTCACGGTTACTGCAGCAACCTCTGGAAAGGCAAGTGCCAAGTTAACCATCAGTAAAAAAGTCCCAGAGTCAGCTTCACACGTCACTTATGAAGGAGGCAAGAAAGGCACTCCATCTTCAACATCCAGGCACCATTCATGCCCAAACAGTAGCAAACGGGCGCTGATCACGATTTTTTAAAAGTGGCCACAAAAACCATCAAGAATAACCAGGACCGCACTGACCTGAAACACCTTAAATACCCTAAAAACAATAATTTTAGCAACAACATCACTGACGCCCAAAGTAAAGTCGGCATGAATTCCTTCCAGGACAGAAGCAGTAAGACTCACAAGAACGAAACCGAAGAACTTTGGAAAATGAGACTAGAATCCCAAAATGCAACAAACAGTGAAGCGCAAGGTCAGCAATTTCATACAACCAAAGCTCTTCTAGAAAGTGGACAAAGTTACAAAGTTAAAGCCACGGAGGCACTAATACATTGCCATCCGCCTTCTTCAGGATCACAACTGCAACAGCAACATCAATCCTCACTCAGCTTCAACCGTAGCAATGAGGTTGTCCCAACATATCAGACAAATGTAAACATCTTTAGTCCTTTTGGAAACACACACACACCGCAGGTGATCTTACCTACAGATGACTTGGACCCAGTCGAAGTAAATACCAAGAAGCAAGACCAGTTTACACCGCCACTTCCCTCATTGGAAACAGTTCATCAAAGTGGTCAGGATCTCTCGTTTTTTAAGCAACACGGTGACACGCCCTTCAAATTCAAAAACCTCTCATGGTGCGGATGTCACAAAAAGGGAGATATCAAGAGAGATTCCGGATTAACTGGATTTTCCGTCTCCGGATCTCTAATTACCACCAGAACAGAAAGCCAGCTCACCACCAACTGCAGTCTGGCTGCATCTGTTAAACACTCTGTATACCATCGGCAAAGCTATGATTTACGACACAGACAAGTTGGACGCCCAGGTGGATCTCTTAAACACCCTAGCCATCTAAGTTCAGGGGTGGAACAAAAGCTGCAAAACTTTAACGAGATGATCACAAGGGCGCAACAAGATCGAGAAACAACTTACCAAATGTTCCAAAAGTCTGTGATAGTAAGTATTCTCTAAGATGCTCTTCTCCTCCTGAAAGCGCTAAACGTAGGGCCCACTCATACTCCTTTCTCGACGAGAAAGGAGTATGAGTGGGCCCTACGTTTAGCGCTTTCAGGAGGAGAAGAGCGTACTTTTGGATGTATCAAGATTCAAATGGACAGTACTATTCTATAAAGGATGGACTTGGATCCTAAGACTGGATGTTAAACTTGGAGAAGGACAAGATTTTATATATTGGGGCCACGACTATCATATTGATGAATGAGAATAGGAGCGAAAACTTACAATATTAATCTGCAAATGTGTTGTCAAACATCCGGGATACTATCCATCCGCCACAGAGAAGTGCATCTTAGAGAATACTTACAATCACAGACTTTTGGAGCAATTAGTAACGAGCCTTGAGAAAGCCCTGTGGGCAAAACGCGCGTCGGCTGCTGTTTTCTTCTTGTGAACTGTGGAAATTAAAAACAGACCTCAACCTAAGAAGATATGTTTGGACTACTTGATTTTCCTTTTTGAGACTTTCTGGATCTAGAACATATAGGGTGCTGAGACGTCATTGGATTGTTTGGAGAAATACCGATATTACCGAGTTTGGAAACAATGATATTGGTGTGCTCAGGTGTTTTGTGTGTATATGTATGACCTGAGTTCGGTTTGAATCCTGGGACTGAATGACATTTTGGTGGGTAGGTGTCATATACCTTATGAGCACCCTAGCCATAGTTGCTTCTTGTTATTAATAGATGCTTTCCTTACAATTGGCATAACATTGTGATGTGCGGCTCAATTTAAGCAAACCCATTCAATATATATGTAACTTACCAAATGTGTCACTGCCACTGCACCCAAATAATAGATCAATTAGCTGTGGTCCCAACTTTAACGTCTGAATTATTGGCGGTCATCAGGGATACGTCATCCAAGACCAACTCACCAGCCAATAAAGCAAAAGAAACAATGAGGAAAGAGGATCAGGTTCGCCCTAGCCTTTCAAGGAGCAAAATGCTAAAGTATTGGAGACTAACTTAGCTCAAACACCGGGAACTATAAATACATCTCAACCAACAAAAGTCTTGGGCAACACAGGCACCTTGGCCATTCCTGCAACAGATTATTGCAATGAGTTACCAGTAAATCAAACAAAAGTAACAGCTCCATTATCCAAGCGGGAGAGAAAACGCTGGAGAAAGGCCAGAAAAGGAAAAAACTAAGACAGGCACCGAACGTAACCAGTACCACTAAGGAGCAAGATGTAACCCAAAGTGAAGACGATATAACATCTGCAAACACTGAGGATGTCAGCTTAGAGGCTGACATGACCCCATATACTAATAAGCCCTCCACCTCAAAAAGCCATACTCAACGCATAATGGAACACTTGCAGCCAGTAGATGTATACAATATATTCAAGCCCACCGAAAAGGGAAAAAACGGTACGCAACAACCCAGGTCATACAAACTATGAAAACAACTCCCATATCGAGACATAATATACTAGAATCCACCACAACCAGCTTAAAGGATGACATCCTGCCCAAAGAGGGTGACGGCGAGGTCAGGAGCAACCTCGAAATAACAAACAGCTACCGCATGGGCAGCGGCGCAGCAACAACCTCAAAGAACAATGACACACATATCCAAAACATCACATGTAATATTAGGAATCTCTGCCCGATCTTACCTGGACAAATCGCTGAGGAAAAACAAACTGAAAAGAGCCAAGACACTGAACGAGGGCCGATCTTTTCTGATTTCACTAACAACAACAATAAGTTGGACTTCATTCCCCATTATGTATTGAGGGGAACTCATGATATCAACAGAGGTGTATTACTAAAACTATTCAAAGCATTCCCCTCCTTGAGTCATATCGACACCAGTAACCTAGAAAGCATAGAGTTCAGAGTCAATCATGACTCAACCGGTCATGAAATCACGACAGCAACTTTTTTTGACAATTCCATCACCAAGCAGATCTGGCAGCAACAGGACACATTTGCTAAATGGGGCATAGAAATAAAAAAGCTAGCTCCCCTCTGTTATCCAACCCCGATGCAACAACTAAACCCCCCAGAGGGCATGCTGAGAGGTGTGAAAGGCCCGGCTCAACACAGCACAATAAAGGGCACAGTCCTAACTGGAAGGAAAATCACCATCACCTTCGCTCACCCTGAAGCAGTCAAGCATACGGGTCATAGGCAGTAGAACATAAATGGAACACGCCATGGAATGGCATGAACAAATTAAACTAAAGCATTAAAACCAGACAATGGTTGTAACATCTGCTCCTGGAATGTGAATGTCCTAAGCACAAAATTAGAAGATCCCGTCTTCATGGAATTCATCAAACAATCCGACCTACTTCTATTTCAAGAGGCATGGCAGACAAACCCTTCACAAATTGTGGGATATTAAGAATATTTAAATCCGGCAAAGAGAGATTCAAAACACGGAGGAGCTAAAGGAGGCCTCTCTATTTTTTTCTCGACCTACATCTCATGGCACGTCTCTGAAGTAGACTTCGACTCGACCTGGATGTTATGCATCAAATTAGTGGCCTCGCCCTTCTTTAGCCTGCTAATATTGAATGTCTACATCCACCCTTCACCTAAACAAAAGAGACCATGTATAGAGACTCTAACTGCAACATTACCCACCCTCAAACTTGCTCACCCACAGGTCAACATCATTCTGTCAGGAGATTTCAACATGAACCTATTACATGGCAGTAATGAAAGACCAAAAGGGCATACTAGACCCAGCAAACGACGTGATACACACGGTAACAGATGCGCATCCCTGTAGGAAGAACTATCAGTGTGTGTACTAAACGGACAAGTCTCGTTGAGAGCCTCCCAGCATATACCAGGGTTACACAAAAAACAGGTTAAACTAACTACACACTAACAGATCTGGACATTCTCCCATACATCTCGAACTTCCAAATTAAAGAAAGGACAGAAAGCGACCACCACCCCCAAACCTTCTCTTTGCTCATAAGCATGTCAAACTCTATAACAGAGAAAGCGATGTCCCTACAAATGCAATGCTATAACTTGAAAACAACTCACTTGGAAAAGGGAAAATAGCGGCGACATCATGGCCACATGCACCACTTTTTTGGAGAGGTTCAAAGTTGAATCATCATGTATAAAGGTCTGGGTATCTTTCACTCAGGATCTAAACAATGAATTCACAAGACAACGTAACGGCCACAAAGTAGGAAGATCAGCGGGGGCAGCGTGGTTCACCAACAATCTAAGGAAACAAAAAAATCAAGTGAACAAATACCTAAGACAACTACGAACACAAGGTTCAGCATTCTCTCATGATATTCTTTCCATAATATTAAAATCAAGAAAAGACCTAAAAAGGAACATCAAGGCAGCTAAGAAAGATCACAGAGAACTTCTCTGGGCAAAACTCCACCATGCCAGCAAACAAAGAGACTCCAAGCTCTTCTGGGAAGTCATTAACCAGCTATCAAAGCCTTAGTCATTGTAATTCAATTGAGAGATTTTTGCAGCAGCTGAGGACACGTAGGCATTTCTTTACTTCAGGTTTAATGAAATATATTTCATAATGAGTGTGAGCTAAAAGTTTCACTATTCAATATCAGTTATTCCAAATCCTCTGCAATGTGCCCTGCAGAAGTAGCAGAATGTCTAATATTGAGCATTATTTATAAGTAACCACCTTGCAGAGATGTTTTCAGAGGTTTATGTTTTTATAAACATCTTTTACCTGATCTACCCCTGCAAAAGACGCGATAATGTATTCTTCACTTTCTTTCTGAGGGGTTTATAGATTTTTTGATTTCAAAATATTACTCTCTCAGCTGAGCATGTATAGGCTCCTTGAATAGATTTATACTTGAATTAAAATGGGAAGAGGAAGAAAAAGGAATTTCTAAGTTAGCTGTTGCAATGGTGTCCTAGTCATTATTAGTGAGACCAATGACACAGGCCCTTCAGGGGCCCTTACATCCTGTGAGGTCCCTTCAACCTACACAAGAATTCTCTGTAGATCCAAGAGAATTAGAGTCAACTTGATCCGTTTTAATATCTCAAAAATGCTTTCCACATTAATTCTATCAATCTTTATGTTTCTGTTGGTGGAATTTATTAAGCGCTCGTATACCAAACAGTCTCTTGGCACTGTGAGGGGTTGGAGAGCCTTCCTAAGGAGCTCTAGCTGTAGGCTAGGGTGAACAACCGTGTTTTCAGTTTTTCCTAAAACTGGTGTACTCAGATGTTAGTCTGATGTCTATCGGCAAGTAATTCCAAAGTGTGGGGCCAAGTACCGAAAAGCGAGAACCACCCATTCTCTTACGCTTAATTCTAGAAATAGTCAGCATATTCATAGTGGCTGATCTAAGATTCCGTTTGGTTAAGTACCTTAAGATCTTTGTAGATATAAATTTGGGGCCCGTCTCGCAAAGTGCATTAAAGACCATGCAACCTGTCTTAAACATGGACAGCTGAGTCACAGGGAGCCAGTGTAGCTGCTTCATAAGTGGCTTAGTGTGACATTATCATGGTTGCTGAAAGACTAGCCTAGCCGCTTGGTTTTGGATCAGCTGCAGCCTATGGGTTTGATTGGCAGGGAGCCCTAAATAGATGGCGTTGGCATAGTCCAGCTTGGACATAATCAGGGCCAGCATGATAACCATGCTTGCCTCCCTGGTGAAAAATGTCCTGATTTTCTTTAAGGTCCTCAGGTGGTAGACACAGGAGAAGGTAACCAGGTTGATCTGTTCCTGCATGGATAGATTGGCATTTATTTTCATCCCCAGACTTAATGATGCCAGTGTAGAGATGAAATGCCTTACTTAAGTGTTAGTTAAATTGCAAGCAGGTTAATAAGACCTTACAACTAACGGGTCTTAAAAGACTCTGCTTTTTGCTGTTGTTTAATTTATTCATTCAAACCTCCTCTCTGTCCTGAAAGGAGTCAACTGAATGTGAGCGATTAGTAAACTGATCTTTCTGGACTCTTACTTTTCAGCCCTTAATTGGCTAGGATTTGTAGAAGAAGAGAATATGAATCGTTTAGTTGAAGGCCTAACCAAAGGAATGAATACTCAACATATACAGGAAACAGCCTTTACACCACAGCTCAAACAACGCTGTGCCTTAACAGAGCCGTCCGAACCAGGGATGATTCCTTTACCACGCAAGTTGTTACAATGACTTGCCTTAAGGAAAGCGTTGTTGGATTGATGTTGGACTTTAAGTCCAACGCTTTCCCTGCAATTAAACATACTAGAGTTGGAATTGTAAATTATACTATTCCAACTCCAGCGCTTTCCCTAAAGCAAGTCGTTGTAATGACTTGAGTGGTAACGGAATGGATTGTAAAGACGCATTTGTTGTTCGGATCGCGTTATTAAGGCAGGCGTGAATAGCGCCTGTCTGGTTCTGACATACAACTAACAAATACTGTTTTATAAAACCAGTTAAAATAGACTTTAGATAAACAATACTGTAATTCAGTTACTTTGGCTGGGTAACCTTCCAGGCCCTGTATAATGAGGCCGAACCACAGTAGGCTGCACTCTCACTCATCCCATGCCTCCTAAAGGGGTTTGTTAGCAGAGTGGTGCAAAGTTGAACACCCTGGTCCTAAAGAATAGCAAGCAAGATGAACGTTGTTCATTTTAGAATGGGGGAGATAGCATCCCCTAGACCCAGCCCTGCCCCAAAAGAATTTTCTGGGATTGGACTGCCGTGAAATAGCCTTGACAAAGGTCCTTATTAGGAACTATAGAAATATATAGATAAAATATAGTCTTCAATGAGTCCTATATTAATCGGTGTCCAGCCGGACACAATTTAATTAGTTAATAAATTCAAAAACTAATCGTGATGGAGCGGACAAACAATGCAGTAGGACGCAATCCTGCATCCGGGTTTGTAAAGAGAAACACACAATACAGTTGGACACAATCCTGTATCCAATTTACACAGAAAACACATAAATGAAAAAATGTTAAATTCAAACAAAAAGTTTTTCAGGCAACAGTTGTCGGGAGCTTATGATCAAATGGAAATATATAGACAAGCTATCCGCGATAGTTAGCACACTAATAGGACACAGTGGTCGACTGTGTGAAACTATACAAGTGGTCGACAGCGTTTTGATCCCTTACAGCGTATATTGGGATCATCATCCGGACTGTTGTATCCACATGCCTGAATTGAATTTCTGCCTGTTGGAAGGAAAGGGATAGAGAAGGCAGACAGAAGTGTGAGTACAGCTAGTCGAGACCAATTATGTGCGGTTTAGAAGATCATGAACTAGTTCATTCAAGGCCATGCGGGAGTGCATAGCTCGCAGTGAAGATTAAGGAAACTGAAAGATGTCTGTGAAATTATACGATAATTATAAGATTGGAGTGACTCCGTGGATGCATAGAGTTGGTGTGGTCCAACTGAGGGCGAAATGATCAAGGAATTGCAAGCGGAGAGATTACTCGAATCCATAACAGAAAGAGAGCTTGAGAGCATTCATAAGATTGATGCTTGAGTGATCGCAGAAAGTGCAGGTGGCATGGGCTGTAAACGTGCCACAGGAGGTGCCGACTACATTACTTAACGTGTTGTCGGTACGAAAGGTTGGCACGGGTGGAATTTGAGAGCCCGTTTGGTTGATAAGTAGATTAAAACAAAAAGGGCAAAGTGGTGCATTTGGTAAGATCCTTAAAAAGTGTGATCCGCAAAGATAACGTGGCGTGGATCCCGAATAGTAACAGGATGGCGCGGGTGAGGCGGTGGTGCTCGTAGAAGGATTACCATGATGGGGCCGAGTGTGGTAACGAGGTACAATTACCGGTATATTTCTATGGTGAGATGCATCTGAGCATGTTTGGAATGGGATCCTGAAATTAGATTAAAAGGTTAAAATTTGGCGCTCGTGCAGTGGCAGTGTCAGTGCTGTGATTACGGAGTGAGAGATCCGGCAAGGTAAAATCTGGACTATCGGAGTTTATACAAAGCTCGATGGAGGAAGTACATCCGAAAATTTCAAGGTTGACACCTAGAGGGGAAAGCAACTGGTTAAATCGGGACTATCGGAGTTTATACAAACTTCGATGGAGGAAGTACGTCCAAGAATTTCAAGGTCGACACCTAGAGGGGAAAGCAACGGGTAAATTGCAACCCTGGGATACTAAGTTTGAGTGAAGGTGAAGTTAAAAAGCGGCAAAAGTTACCTTGATGGTGTGATGAGACTTCAGGGGCTGGGCGGACAATTCCTGAATATAAGGAATATGAGTTTGCCGGAATAATAATCCGGTGGGCAACCATCCGTAGAAGGGGAATGCCTGGGGGGTTAAAAAAGGCATTAGAACCCGTGTTGACCAGGAGTCCAAGGAGCAATTTAAGCACAGAAATCTCCTCTTGCCGTATGAGACTGCACAATGGCTTCTGACTGCTTCCGCGAATGCACGAGAAGCTTGGTCTAGCGTGGGGGTGTGGCCCTGTGCTTACATACTAGAGTGTATGGCGCATGCTTTCACGGTGGCCATATTGCATGAGTGTAGCGTGTGATGGGGAGAAGGTGGAAAGTACGTGATGGTGGATGAAAGTAGGGTATAGAAAAAAGATCCTGAGTGTGTGACGAAAAAGAGCCACAATTGAGATATAATTAGAAAAACTGTCAATTCAGGATCAACAACTATTTAGAAGGCAATAAGGTTAAAAGGCAATAAGGTTAGAAACTGTTATACATATTGTTGAATATAGGAGAATTCAGTTGGCCAGACACCAAAATACACGGATTAGGGTCCCAGTCCCATGGTCAGATTGAGCAAGTGAATTCAAGGGTAATATCAGGTGAACAGTTAGGAATTTTGACATATAATTATATACATTTGAATAATGGAATCAGGAAACTGCAGGTGAACATGACAAGAGTTTGTAGGTCATCAGTTGGAAAGTTCATGTTTAAAACAGAGACGTCCAGTCTTCTGTACGGTTACGGTCAATTCTAATGCTGTCAAAGCGGATTATCATTTTAAACTCCTCTCTGTTCAACAAAAGAGACATGTTGCCACCTCTTGGGGGCAATTTAAGTACACTCAATACCGTCCGATGTAGGTCAAACTCAGTGTGGCCAGTCTGTATGCAATGTTCTACAAGCAGTGCGTTGGGTGTTTTACACCGGACTCTGCTCCTGTGTTGGCCAATCCTGGTCTTTACCTTCTGCATGGTCTGACCGATGTATACATGAGGGCATGGACACTGAACCACATATACAACGTTACATGTATTACAGTTGGAAAATGAGCGGAAATTCACAGTTACATTGTTGTGGATGAAAGATTTTCCTTTCATACTGAATTCACACACATTGCACGCACCCCATTTGGAATGCCCGACTAAAGGTGCAAGGCCCCACAAGGAATTAAGGGTTGTGGGTGGAGCAGGGTTGGGAGTGCGGCTCTCACTAGATGGTCTCTGAGGTTGGAGCTCTTTCAAAATGAGAATAAAGGGCGTTCAATGTTTAGAGTCCCCGCATTCAATATTGGCCAGTGTCTAAGTATAGACTTGCGAAGTGGATTGGAAATGGGGGAGAAAGTAGTCACGCAGAACATTCTTTTACCCTGGTCTCTTATTTTAGGGGTTAGTAGAACCTCCCTTGGGCAATCCCAGGCTCTTTTAAGTGCATTACGCACAAGCCTTTTTGGGTAAGCTCAATCCCTTAGCTTGACGGAAAGGATGGTGGCCTCTTGGAAGTAGTGCTCTTTGGCAAAACAATTGTGTCTAATTCTTAGAAATTGGGAATATGGCAATGAATCCCTGAGAGCCCGGGGTGGTTGCTACTGTAGCTGAGCTGTGTATTTCGTTCAGTAGGCTGACGAAAGAGTTTAGTGTGTAGAATGCCTTCTGAGTGGTAAATGGTCAAGTCTAGAAATGCAATTGATGACTTGTCGATGGTGAGGGTGAAGGTGAGTCCTGAGCAGTTGTTATTCAGCCAGTGTAGAAATTGGTTAAGTGTCTCTGTGCTGTTATGCCAAATCAGAAATATATTGTCGATATATCTGCGCCAGAGTGTTATTTCAGTAGAAAATTGGTTGGCTGGAGAGAGGATAGTGTTAATTTCTAGGTGGTCCATGAAGAGTATTGCCAAGTTGGGGGCAAAAACATCCCCCATAGAAGTACCCCTCACCTGTTGGTACAACTGATTTTCGAACAGGAAAAAGTTTCGAGTAAGGCATAACTCCAAAAGTTGGAGAATAAAGATACTAGGCACAGGATGAGGACGGGGTCTCGAGTCATGCACACCCTGAATGACGAGCATAGCCTCTTTCTGGGGAATATTCGTGTACAACGATTCCACATCCATTGTACAGAGTGAATCGATGTCTTCATTGAATGGGTGGTGCTCAAATAAATTGATCATAGCTATGCTAGCTCTCATATAGCAGGCAGTGGATTGAACAAATTCTTTAATAAAAAAATCTACATACTGGCCCAGATGCTCCAAGATTGATCCACAGCCGTAGACGATAGGTCAGCCGAGTAGGCTAGTCAGATTTGTGTGCACTTTCGGGAGTGTATAAATCACAGGAGTTCTTGGTGATTTAACGTTGAGAAATAAAAATTCTTTCTTGTTAATAAACCCTGTTTCTAAGGCTTCTGTAGTGATTTGGGTGATAAGCCCCCGTAATTCTTTGGCCGGGTTTGTTGAAAGTCTCATGTAGTGATCAGAGTTCGAGAGTTGTCTAAGGATCTCAGTACTGTATATATCCCTGTGAGACGCCGTCCCGGCCACCCCAACATGAACACCGCCCTTCCCCGAACCTACCTCCTTCGCTACCACCGGGACGGTATCCGCGGCCTCAAAACGCCGCCATAAGGACCGGACTCGAAACGCCAACCATAGCCCAGAGAATCACGCCCTTCTTTTCCCCACAGGGACCAACCAGAACACCGGGATTGACAGACTCAAATCTCGCGGACCCCGGAAGCTCCGCCCCTGTGGCAGCGACAGCACAGGATAAAAGGGAGAACCAGGAAGAGAACGTCGTCGGAGATTTGTGGCAGGAACCTCGGACTGGTGGTCGTGAAAGAGAAGAAGCTGGAGACGGAGAGCAGACGGGCGAAGCAGACGTGTGGACCGAAGAGTGGTGGAGTCCACAGGAGGTGGCTGAAGAGCGGCCGTAACTCAACGGAGAGTTACGGCGGACCGCATGAGTGCCTTAAACCTTCCTAATTCCCTGCTCACTAGGAGTCCCCTGTTAAGTCCCTGTTCCATATTCCCCTTCTCTTTAGAATCACGTCCCCTGCACTGTATTATAGTTGTATAGCACCCCACTGCATGCCCCGCCATTGCCTTCACATCCCGACCGAACACCCTTTCTTCTTACCGACCCGTGTTCCTACCTCCCCGATACCCTCCTTCCCTCACGGTCTCTTTCCGTCCCTTCCACAACACGTCCCGGGTGACGGTGAGTGTTACAGAGTTTCTGAGACTAGGATAGGACTAACGGTCCCTTGTTTTCTCTTTTGCTTTCTGCCCTCCGTGGATCCCCCACGTCCCCGGAGCCGCCGTTGGGACACCCGAAGACAGCGAGCCGTAACGAAGACCCGGAGTGGATCCCGTACCCTGAAATCATCATTGTTTTCCCTGTGTCCTACTCTGTGACTTTCTGCAATAAACAGCCAGTATAGCACACTATATACGGCCTCCTCGCCTGCTTTTCCGGCCCGCTGCACACCCTCCCTCACATCTGGTGTCAGAAGTGGGATCTGCCGGAAGCATGGAGGCCGTCGTTAGAAAGATGGCGGAGTCTCAGGAACAGTTCGGGAAACTGATGGAGCAGTTCCTAAAGACCGCCGAGGACGACAGGGGCCAACTTCACGACGTCCTGAAGGGTCAAGGGACAGTCCACGAACAAACCATGGAGAAGCTAACAACGGCCCTGGGTCAACAGAGACCACTTGCCTCCCTCCCATCTGTGGTACTACAGAAGTACGTCCCGGGGGAAGACCCGGACTACTTCTTCACTAACTTCGAACGACTGGCCCAAGCAGCCAATTGGCCAGTGGACCGTTGGGGTCAATATCTGGGTCCCCTTCTCACAGGTGACCTACAAGCAGCCTACCAACAGGCCAACATACAGGGCACCACACCTTATGCGGATATCAAGCGGTGCATATTGGAACGTCTTGGGATTGACGATGACACCTATAGATTAAAGCTACGACAGGCAAAAGAGAGGCCCCAAGAGAATCCAAGGGCCCTCTCGTTTCGGATTAGGGATCTTGCTAACAGATGGCTTCGGCCAGAGACCTCCACAAAGGATGACATTCTTGAGAAGATCTATTTGGAACAGTTTCTGAACTCTTTACATCCGGCCACCCAGCGTTGGGTGAGGCAACATTCCAGACTCACTCTGGAAACGGCCATTGAGATAGCCTCAGCCTTTAGTCGAGCACAGGAACTCCAGCGGGGCAGGGAGGAACATCCGCACCGGGCCCCGAACGTCGGACAGTCACGGCCTCTCCGGCCCCCACCAAATCGAAGACCAGAACCTGTCCCCCTGTTTCCTTCACCGATCATATTCCGACCCCCTAATCCCGGACCCCAGTGCTATGCCTGTGGTGGGTTCGGACACATTGCCCGGATGTGCCCGCAGAAGGAAGAACCGATGGACGTCGGTCTTGTAAGGAACTATCTGTGCAACCCTCCAGGGACCACACCACCAGCCTTCCACTGTCCGGTGTCCATCGACGGTCAACGACTAATGGCCCTTGCCGACAGCGGCTGTCGTCAGAGCGTCCTGAGGCCTCAAGACCTGGCACATCCAGTCAGTCCTACAGGGATGGTTGCCATACAGTGTGTCCATGGGGACACCAGACAGTACCCCACTACCCAGGTGCGTGTCCAGCATCGGCACGACCCCGGAACGTCTCTCACCGTTGGTCTAGTGCCCGCTCTCCCCGAACAAGCCATTCTAGGGAGCGACTATCCGGGACTGCCTATGCTTCTCCAGGACACATCGGATTCCCTGACACAGTGGTGGAAGGACGCTCCATACCAGGGACAGACCCACCCAGCAACGATTCCTAAACCCCACAAAACTAAAAGCCAGAAGAGGAAAGAGAAGAAGGAATACGTCAGCGCTTACCCCACGTTCACTGAAGACCACCCGTGGCAGACCGACAGGGAGTTCAGAGCTGCCCAACAGGAGGATCCCCTTCTTCAGGAAGCATGGGGAAGAGCCCTCGATCACGAAGACCCCTTGCAAGTAGGTCCCTACTTCTTTAAGAAAAACGGGTTGCTGTACCGAAAAGGGGGGCCACAACAGAACGCACAGCTACTTATCCCCGGTCCCTTCCAGGACAAAGTCCTCTTCCTGGCCCACAGCCACCTTCTGGGGGGGTCATTTCGGGGACGAGAAAACTGGTCAAACCGTCCTGGAGAAGTTTTATTGGCCCGGGGTGTATCAAAGGATCAAATCCTATTGTCGTGAATGCATTGTATGCCAGAAAAATAGCCGACATAGACCTCCCAGAGCGCCTTTGCAACCCCTCCCTCTCATAGACATCCCCTTTAGCCGAATAGGGATGGACATCATAGGACCACTCTTGCCCTCCCGTAGCGGGTGTCGCTATGCCCTGGTCATAGTGGACTATGCCACTCGCTTTCCTGAGGCCATACCCCTGCGCCAACCCACTACCCAAACGATCGCCAAAGCCCTGATCTCCCTGTTTTCCCGGGTAGGGTTTCCCCGGGAAATTCTGACCGATCAGGGCACGCCTTTTGTTTCTGCCTTGATGAAACGAGTATGCGCTGAACTTGGAATAAAACAAATCAGAACTTCTGCCTATCATCCGCAGACGGATGGATTGGTGGAGCGCTACAATGCCACCCTAAAGCAGACCCTAAAAAAACTCTTAGGCCTAGAAGCCAAAAGGTGGGAGGACATGCTACCTTTGGCCCTCTTCGCCATCCGCTGCAAAACCCAGAGTAGCACAGGCTACTCACCGTATGAGTTACTGTACGGGCGTCCCCCTCGTACCCTGCTAGACATGGCACAGGAGGCCTGGGAGGCCGAGCCGGATCGTACGCGTCCACTCCCCGAATACCTCGAGAATCTGAAAACACACCTATCCATGATCCGGGACATAGTTAGACAGAATCTGGAGAACGCTCAAGATAGCCAAAAGAAGCAGTATGACAAGGGCACCAGGTCCCGCGTCTTTGCTGTCAACGACCTGGTACTCCTCATGATGCCCTCGTCTGACCAGAAACTTCTTGGGCAATGGCAAGGGCCTTATACCATCCTCCGACAGGTGACCCCGGTTACCTATGAGGTAGAAATAGACCCTATACGTGGGACCTCCCAGATATACCACGTAAATTTACTAAAAAAATGGGAAGGACCCCGTCCAGTTCTGTACGGAAACCCCGACCGTCTTCCGTTCTCTTTTGATTCCTGTTTAGATCCGGAACTGACCCCCGTACAAACCCAGGAGTTACGAGACTTCCTGTCGCCTCTGAAAGGGGTCTTCTCCTCCTCTCCTGGTCGAACCAACATCACCGAGCATGCCATAGAAACGGTACCAGGAAAAGTGGTCCGCTTGAGGCCCTACAGACTTCCCAAGGCCCGCCGAGCAGTCATACGACAGGAGATAGCGGACATGCAGAAGATGGGAATCATAGAGCCCTCAGTCAGCGACTGGAATTCTCCTATCGTCCTGGTGCTAAAACCAGATGGGTCAGTCCGTTTTTGCATAGACTTTAGGGAGGTCAACAAGGTCTCTACCTTCGACAGCTACCCATTGCCCCGCGTGGATGAAATGATTGAGAGGATAGGAAAGGCGAAGTACAAATCTACCCTGGATCTATGCAAAGGGTATTGGCAAATACCTCTCAGGGAACAAGACAAAAAGAAGACCGCCTTTTCCACCCCTGAGGGGTTGTACCAGTTTTTAGTCATGCCCTTTGGTCTACACGGCGCTCCAGCCACCTTTCAGCGGGCTATGAACCACGTCTTGAGACCCCACTCACAGTACGCCGGCGCCTATTTAGATGATATCGTCATCTTCAGCGACAGCTGGCCCCAACACTTGAAGCATCTTTTTGACGTTGTCTCCTCCCTAGGATCCTTTGGGTTCGCCATCAACCCCGCCAAAACAACGCTGGCGGCGAAAACAGTTAAATACCTGGGGTACCTTCTGGGAGATGGCTTGATAAGGCCCCAAGAAAGCAAAACTGGTGCGATTCGATCCCTACCCTTCCCCCAAACAAAAAAGGACCTTCGAGCCTTCCTAGGGCTTCTCGGGTATTATCGACGGTTTGTGCCGAACTTTTCCCAGAGAGCAGCAGCCCTGACGGATCTGCTAAAAAAATCGAACCGATCCGAAGAGAAGCTACGGAACCCCTCTCCCGAAGCGTGGCAGGCCTTCACGGACCTAAAGGAAGCCTTGACCTCGAGTCCTGTCTTGGTCCCCCCCGACTACTCCCTACCCTTTATCCTACAAACGGATGCCTCCGATCATGGGTTAGGGCCGGTACTCTCCCAAAAAGATCCCCTGGGTAATGAAAGGCCTATCCTCTATGTAAGCCGCAAGCTGTTTCCTCGTGAAAAACATTACGCCGTGGTGGAAAAGGTAGCTCTAGCCATCAAATGGGCGGTGGATCATCTCCGATATTATCTGGAGGGCAGAAAATTTGTCCTCTATACCGATCACGCCCCTTTGGAGTGGATGGCCCGGAACAAGGGTCATAACGACCGGGTCCTCCGATGGTTTCTCTCACTGCAGCCCTTCCACTTCAAAACCAAACATAGGAAGGGATCCGATCAGGGCAACGCGGATTTCCTTTCAAGATACCCTTCGTCTCCCTCCCCTACAAGAAGGACAGCTAGGGAAAGGGGATGTGAGACGCCGTCCCGGCCACCCCAACATGAACACCGCCCTTCCCCGAACCTACCTCCTTCGCTACCACCGGGACGGTATCCGCGGCCTCAAAACGCCGCCATAAGGACCGGACTCGAAACGCCAACCATAGCCCAGAGAATCACGCCCTTCTTTTCCCCACAGGGACCAACCAGAACACCGGGATTGACAGACTCAAATCTCGCGGACCCCGGAAGCTCCGCCCCTGTGGCAGCGACAGCACAGGATAAAAGGGAGAACCAGGAAGAGAACGTCGTCAGAGATTTGTGGCAGGAACCTCGGACTGGTGGTCGTGAAGGAGAAGAAGCTGGAGACGGAGAGCAGACGGGCGAAGCAGACGTGTGGACCGAAGAGTGGTGGAGTCCACAGGAGGTGGCTGAAGAGCGGCCGTAACTCAACGGAGAGTTACGGCGGACCGCGTGAGTGCCTTAAACCTTCCTAATTCCCTGCTCACTAGGAGTCCCCTGTTAAGTCCCTGTACCATATTCCCCTTCTCTTTAGAATCACATCCCCTGCACTGTATTATAGTTGTATAGCACCCCACTGCATGCCCCGCCATTGCCTTCACATCCCGACCGAACACCCTTTCTTCTTACCGACCCGTGTTCCTACCTCCCCGATACCCTCCTTCCCTCACGGTCTCTTTCCGTCCCTTCCACAACACGTCCCGGGTGACGGTGAGTGTTACAGAGTTTCTGAGACTAGGATAGGACTAACGGTCCCTTGTTTTCTCTTTTGCTTTCTGCCCTCCGTGGATCCCCCACGTCACCGGAGCCGCCGTTGGGACACCCGAAGACAGCGAGCCGTAACGAAGACCCGGAGTGGATCCCGTACCCTGAAATCATCATTGTTTTCCCTGTGTCCTACTCTGTGACTTTCTGCAATAAACAGCCAGTATAGCACACTATATACGGCCTCCTCGCCTGCTTTTCCGGCCCGCTGCACACCCTCCCTCACAATCCCTTTCCTGGAGGACAATGCCACCACCCTTATCAGCACTCTTGATGACTAGCGACTCATTGGATTTGAGGGTCTTGATGGCTTTTTTCTCATCAAGGGACAAATTGTAGGGTATAAATCTTTTGGTTTCTTTCAAGGCGGTTAAATCTTTAATTGCCATTTTCTCAAAAGTAGCAACCTCAGATGGTAACATCCCTGATGTGGGTGAAAATTTTGAGGGTGGGCGGAAGGGAGTATTGGCTGAGATAACAGGCGAAGGGTTGAGCTGGAAGTAAGCTTTTAGGCGTATGTTCCTGAAGAATCTAAGTAGTTCAGTATGTAATTCAAGATAGTTAGGGGGGATGGTGGGAACAAAGGAAAGTCCTTTTTTGAGGGGGTATAGTTCAATGTTGTATGATTTTACATCTTTCTTCACTTTGTTGGACTTTTTATTCTGTTTAATTCTTTGAAAGTCGTCTATAGTTTTTTGGATTTGGTCTAATAGTTTTTTACTCTCAGTGACAGGGTTAGACTCCTGCAGTTGTTTCGCAATGTCTGAGATTTCTTCAGCTATAGTGACTAGGGTGTCAATAGCAATGTCAATACCGAGGACTAATCAATGTCGTGAACAAGTTGCCCCAATGTGGCTGAAATTATGAATGTATTAATGGTTGTCAGTAAATATCCCAGGTATGTTTTGTACTTGTAATCAAACGGGAATTATGCCTGCCTTAAGGTATTCCCTGAGCATCAGGCTCATGAGCTGTAGGCGAACTTGTTTTTTCCTCAGTTTTTCTAATTGTTCAGGGAGTGTGGAATTTGTGTGGCTAGAGGTGTCTGGTGAATCAGAGAAAAGGGAAGGACCTTCACAGATTTTTTTAATGTATTCGTCAGAATACAAGGGTGCAAGGTCTGACATAGTTGTTAATGTTAGCTGTAAGCAAAGAATATAAGAGGGGGAAAAAGTGGTGCAAGAACCCACTGTAAGGAAGAGGGTAATGGGAACTAAATCCCTTGCAATCTAGTGATTGCGCTGATTCAAGTTAAGGGGGGTACAAGGGAACCAAGTAGGTAGTTAAGGGCCTTGGGTAATGATTTCAAAAGCAACAAAGGTCCTTATTAGGAACTATAGAAATATATAGATAAATTTAGTCTTCAATTAGTCCTATATTAATTGGTGTCCAGCCGGACACAATGGGCCTGATTCACAGAACTAACTTAGACAAAATCCTAAACTTACTACTTTTGGTATTCACAGAAGTTAGGATTTGGTCTTAGGTTTGTCTTAAGACAGACTTAAGACAGACTTAAGCCAAAATCCTAACTTAAATCTGTCTTAAGTCTGTCTTAAGGCAAACTTAAGACAAAATCCTAACTTCTGTGAATACCAAAAGTAGTAAGTTTAGGATTTTGTCTTAAGTAAGTTCTGTGAATCGGGGCCAATTTAATTAGTTAAGAAATTAAAAAAATAATTGTTTCCCTTGGTTCTGGCCTGTGTCTTGGAGGGCTGGGGCGAGTT
The DNA here is from genome assembly GCF_964263255.1 of Lissotriton vulgaris. Lineage (NCBI taxonomy): Eukaryota > Metazoa > Chordata > Amphibia > Caudata > Salamandridae > Lissotriton > Lissotriton vulgaris. The sequence goes on along the minus strand of NC_141696.1, from coordinate 824,959,031 downwards.
GATACCGTGGGGCTTGGTGTGCTGTGGACGCCCCGGATCCTGCTTGTTGGCCATTTTCACGGGGCGACCCCGTTGCGGGTACGTACCGCCAGACCGCCTCTGCTGCTGCCATGACTAGAGGCGAGGGAGGCAATGCCGCCGCTAAGACGGGGCCCATCGACAAGTTCACCGGCTCCGGAGGTGGTGCCTGGGCGGCCGGGGGAGGCCAGAATGCTGGACCGGACAATGCAGCGCTGCTGACGGCCATCACGCAGTCTCGTGACATGCTGGATGCGAAGATCGGCGTGGTGGGTGCCGATGTGATGCTGCTGCGCCAGGACCTTCGCAATGCGGTTGCCCGCATCACTGAAACAGAAACCAGGGTCACAACGGTGGAGGGCGACGTCGGCGCCCTGAAAAAGAGGGTTGCCGACCTGGAGCAGACGCAGCGGGGCCTAGCGCTCCGGGTGGAGGACGCTGAAGGACGGGCGCGGCGGAACAACCTGCGTTTTGTCGGCTTTCCGGAGGACTGCGAGAAGGGGCCTATGGATGTTTTCCTATCCCGGTGGCTGGAGAGCTGGCTACCTCCGGACACCCTGTCACGTTGCTTCGTGGTGGAGCGCGCCCACCGCGCCTTGACACAGAAGCCGCCGGCTGGGGAGCGGCCTCGCCCGATCATCGCTCGGATCCTCAACTACCATGATAGGGACGTCATTCTCCGGGAGGCACGGCTCAAAGACACTCTGCTATATGATAACTGCAAAATTATGATCTTCCCGGACTATACAAGGCTGGTCCAGCAGCAGAGACATTCCTTCCTGGCGGCCAAGGCCAAGCTGCGAGGCCTGAAGATTCAATACTCGCTGCTCTACCCGGCCTGCCTCCGCGTGATCTTCAACTCAAAGACCCACTTTTTCGATTCCCCGGAGGCCGTCTTCGCCTGGACTGACGAGGCGGTCAGGCTTCGACCACATGTCCAGCCGGGGCTGCACTCCGGATCCTCACGCAGCTCCTCTCAGGAACGGAGCGATCAGCCGAACAAAGGGAAGCGGCATCGCAAGTCTCGCTCGAGGCAGAGGTCCTTGTCCCGGGACCCCCTCTTGGGGGACACGCAGCCTGATACCGATCATTCTGGCAAGGGGCCCTGATTTCTGTCCACTGCCTGTTTGCTCCTTGCTTTTCTTCTATGGCCGTCCACTGCGGCGGCGGCCTGCCGGTCGGCGGTACGGACATGATTTGGTGCAGTATTACTTTGCCCTTTGGCTTATGCTTGGGACTCTTGCGAACTGATGTTCTTTGTCATGCACTGCTCTTGATTGTACTCTATGCTGGGGGGGGGGGGGTTTGGGGCATGTTCCAAGGGCTGCCTCCTCCTGTTGGGACTGGGGGTAGTGTTGGGAGTGTGTTTGGTTGGTGGTAGGGGGGCTGTTTGGGATCCTTTGGCATGCCTAGCCTTCGGCGCTATGTTTTGGGCCTGAAGTACCGTATGCCGCGACAGATACTTCATTGTTTCGTGAGGTATTGGGGTGGGGGAGGGGGGTCTTGGGTTGTTGGGTTGCTAGTCGGGGGGTCTGTTTTTCGGGGGCTGTGGGTCTTGGGGTCCTGTTTTGTGGAGTGCACGTGGTCTTCGTGATTTTTGCAACTGTGGTGTTGGAGGCCTGGGCCGGGAGCCGGGGATGGTGGTGTTGGGCGCATTGTGATAATGGTTGATGTCCCGCAGATAGCGTCTTCTGGCGCTTCCATACATGTTCTTAGCTGGAATGTTCGGGGACTCCTGGACAAGATTAAGCGGGGGGCAGTGCTCTGCTGGGCGAAGAGGGACCTGGCAGATGTACTCCTTCTCCAGGAAACACACATGCTGGGCACTAAGGCCTTGAGTTTGCAGCGATTTGGCTTTCATCAAGTGTTCCACGCTGGGTTTACTAGGGGCTCCAGGGGAGTGGCCATTCTTATTCATAGACGGCTGGCGTACACTCACGAGCGTCAATGGCTCGACCCTCAGGGCCGCTTTGTATTTGTTCAAGGGAAGATTGGTGTGGAGCCTGTGGTGTTTGGTAGTGTGTATGCCCCCCCCCCCCTGCAGTGGACCTTAGCGGAACGACTGTTTGCCCTATGGACTGAGCTCCCCCACTCCTTGGCTGTGATTGGTGGCGACTGGAACGATGTGGTAGATGTGGCAGAGGAGGCCTGGGGTGGCGGCCGTGACCTCCCCTACACGGTTGGGGGCTATGATTGATGGTCTTGGATGGGTGGATGTGTGGCGGCACCTGCATGCGGAGAGGCGAGAGTACACATATGTTTCGGCTGTTCATGGCTCCCTCTCGCGCCTTGATTGTGTGTTTGTACCGGGGGCCTTCCTTGATAGGGTGAAGGGGGCGGCGATTCAGCCTCGCGGGCTTTCTGATCACTCCCCTGTGGCGGTCCAAATTGATTTGTGCAAAGCACGCCAACCGTTCAGATGGCGGATGTCCACGTGGCACCTGCAGCGCCCTGATTACTCCCAGCACCTCCGTGGCGCGATTGCCCGCTATTGGCAGGACAACCTTACCGGGGAGGTGGACGCAGTGACTGTCTGGGAGGCCATGAAGCCCACCTTGAGGGGTTTAGATATCGCTTGGTGTGCCTCTGCTCGCCGAACTCGGCAAGAAAGTATTGTTGCTGCTGCAGAGCGGGTGGAGGAACTAGAGGCTCGTCACAGGGAAGTGGCCGATGATATCTCGCTGCGGCTGCTCCTACAGGCACAGCAGTCTTACTCCTCGGTCTTATTGGATGAGGCTCGCCAGGCGTGGTTGGCCACACGTAGTAGAGTGTACCAGTGGGGCGACAAGTCTTGCTCTATGCTCCACAGGCTTTGCCATGTGAAGGTATCAACCCAGGCTATCTTGAGCAAAGAACCATACTAGCTATGTATTAAGAAATAAAATTATGAGCATCAACTATAACACAACAGAAAAAATTTGATATGAAAAAGGATATTTTTAATTTAAAAAAGAGAGAAAATATTTGCATCGTATATACATAATAAATTGATATAAAACATATATTTCTCAAGCTTAAAACATATATGATAAAAAAGCATTCAACAAGTAATATTGTTGTCTTGTGTATAAACGCTGCGGTAGTAGTGTGTCAACGCGTTTCGACACGCCGTGGTGTCTTCCTCAGGACAAAAGTTTTTTTTGCAGCCCAATATTCTAGAAAAAACAAGACATTTTCAGTTTTTGTTCTAACATACAACTGAAGTGTTATAGTGCATGATTACATTTTGTTTATTTGACACTTGTAGAGAAGAAATTGCTATTGGAATATTAGTTTCTATTCATTTCTTTGTAGACAATGTCTCTCTATTTTTGACATAGCATAGTATTAGGTTTATATAAACAAACGGATATTCCATTGGAGGTGCTAAGAGACAGAGGGACACTCCTCAACAGTTAAAATACACATCCCTTTTGTATATTAACAGACGGACATAGAACGATATCTTTCTTTTATGTCATTTGTTTCTCTTATGACTTGATGAGATGTCCGCTTTTAGTGGCCTTTTTTGATAACATGTGGATGGCATTTCGGGCAAAATTTCATAATAAAGTACATCATTTTATTATAACCCATGTAAAAAACTATACTCCTAAACTGTAGGATATTTCTTTTCTTTCAATTATTCTGGGCAAAAGTTCAGAGTGATGGATCAAGACAAAGATAGAAACGGAATTCACAGGTCACAGAAAGAAACTATTATATAATGTCAGTGGCTGAAATAGGACGTAAGGTAAAGGTAGCTAAAGTTTTGATTTTAAGCCTATTAATTTAGTCTTATTCTTGTATCCCTAACGAATTATTTTAAACTATCTTTATTTGTCATGTAGCTAAACTTAAAGTGAACTCATAGTATTTTTTCTCTTCGTATTCCGCTTTTTTTACCTTTAAAAACACTTGTTAGACAACTTCGGAATCTCCTGGTAGTTGTAGCGCAGAGTGAGGCACCTTTAAATATTTATTTCATGGTATGTGAAATCTGAAAAGGACAAGACAACATATCTCTGTCTTTCATTTTATTTACATAAATCTGGGCTCTTACTTTATATCTATGCGACTTTTTCGTTCATATGGTATCAAATTACCTTTTAGTCAAGATTTCACTGCCCCCATCTCACTCTTTGCAGTTTAAAAACATGGAAAATCTATTTTTTTCTTTTGGAAGACCTGTCTTTTCTGTTGAAAACCACAGGCTTTGCCAACAGACTTTGCAGCCTCTCACTCTACCGGGACTTGTTGACGATGCCGGGGTGGCGATTATGGACCCGGCAACTCTTGCAACTCTTGCAACGAGCTTTGCGCGCTATTATGGGATCCAGTATGCCGCCCGGGAGACTCTCTCCCCCGACGACATCGCGGGTTACCTCGCGACAGTCCCCCCGCTTACTGTGTCCGATGAGGTACGCGATGCCCTAGATCTTCCCCTAACGGCTGAGGAGCTGGGCGACGCGTTGGGTCAACTGAATGTGGGCAAAGCACCGGGGCCGAGCGGATTCCCCAGTGAATTCTATAAGAAATGTTATCTGTAGCTCGGGCCGCATTACATGCGGGCCCTGGAACAGGCGCGGGAGCACGGCCGCCTCCCACCGGATTGGCGCCATGCCGAAATTGTGGTATTCCAGAAGCCGGGTAGGCCCCCTGATCGCCATGAATCTTATCGCCCCATATCCCTCATTAACTTTGAAGCCAAGCTCCTGGCCAAGGCGCTCGCGAACCGCCTGCTTCCACACATTTTGGCCCTCATTCACCCGGATCAGGCGGGCTTTATGCCGCGCCGGGCAACAAGGCACAACATTCGGCGGGCGCAGGCTGCGATTGACGCGATCGGGTCTTCGGAGGATCAGGCGGCGCTTCTGTTGGCTGATATCGACAGTGCCTTTGATTCGGTCAGCTGGACCTTTCTCTTTGCTCTCCTACCGCTGCTGAACCTAGGCCCGGTCTTCGTCTCCTATGTCAAGTTGCTTTATACAGATGTCACTGCCTCGGTGCGTGTCTCAGGGGCTACTTCCGCTCGGTTTCCGGTGACCAGGGGCACTCGTCAAGGGTGTCCACTCTCCCCTTACCTTTTCGCGCTGGCCATGGAGCCGCTGGCCGCCCGGGTGCGCCGTGATGTGCTTTATCAAGGCTTCGTGTGGGGAGCGGATCATTCGGACCGCATAGCTCTATATGCCGATGATGTGCTATTCTTCATGACTGATCTGCAGCGCACGGGCCCTCGTGTCCTGGAACTGATGCAAGAGTTTGGTCGGGCGTCGGGGCTCTTCCTTAACCCGCGCAAGTCGACCCTATGGGTGTTGGGGGGTGACGCAGTGAACTGTCCTTGGGCTGCATCCCTTCAGGTGGCTGTGGATGGCGTGAAGTACTTGGGTGTTTTCCTCTCTGCCTCGCCCGCGGTGGCGTGGGATCGGAACGTCCAGCCGGTGTGGGATCGGGTCCAGATGGACATCAAGACATGGACGCGTATGCCTCTTAACATTTACGGCCGGTCGGCCATCTTTAAGATGGTGGCCCTGCCTCGTCTCCTCTACCAACTACAGAATCATCCATTCAAGATTGACCCGCAGTGGTTCCGGAGTGTTGACTCTGTGCTGGGCCGATTTCTGTGGGCTGGAGGTGCATCCAGGGTGGCACTACGCACGTGCTTTCTCTCTACATACTGCGGCGGCTTGGCGACCGCGGATATTTTGTCTTACTATCAGGCCTCCCATCTCCTTGTGCTTAATGAGTGGTGGTATGGGGACCGTAGTGATCCGGCCTATGCTCTGGAGCATTCTCTAATGGGTGGTGCCTCCCTCCACACCCTGCTGTACTCGGCCAGGCGGAGGCGACTGCTTCCGCAGGTTACCCAAGTAGTCTTCGCGGTCTGGCGGCGGGCTCTGCACCGTATGGGTTGGTGGGGTAGACTGATGGCCGAGACTCCACTGTGGCGTAATGGCCTACTTCCGGCGCTGGCGTCTCTGTCCGGGTTCGGTGGCTGGGACGCGATCGGGATCTCATCCCTCGGCCATGTCCTCTCTGGCACTACGCTTAAGTCCTTTCAGGACCTTAGTTCTGAATTTAGCATGCCCAGGTCTCAGTTCTTCCGGTACCTCCAATTTCGCCACGCTCTTACCCCTAGCCTGGTGGGCCTGGAGCAACTCCCTGACTTTAGCCCCATCGAGGCAAAACTTTTTATGGGGGACCTGGGCGACAAGAAGGTCTCTCAGATATACCGCTCCCTGGTCACACACTGCTCCCCTTCCCTCTCGACATTGAAGGCCTCCTGGGAGAATGATGTTGGACCCCTGGATGAGGATGACTGGCGTGAGGCCCTTGAATCTCCCCGTGGTGCTGCTATAGCTATCCGCCTCCGCTTTATCCAATTCAAATACCTTCACCGGGCTTATTACACTAGGGACCGCCTGTGGCGAGCGGGTCTTATAGCAGCTCCGGAGTGTCTGAGGTGCGGTGCTGAAAGGGGGACGCTTTTCCATACTGTGTGGTCCTGTGAGAGACTGACTAGATTTTGGGCAGGGGTTTGGGACTGCCTGTCGGAGGTGTTGGGGTGGGACCTGCCTCGTACCCCTAGGCTGGGCCTTCTTCATGTTCTTGAGAACGTTGGGGGTAACATTTACAAACGTCATCTGTTGTTGCTGGGGCTTGTGGTGGCGAAGAGGGATCTGGCACAGGCCTGGAAGAACGAACGTGCCCCCCCGCTCGGTGCCTGGAAGGCGGGCCTGGACTTCCTCATGGGTCTGGAATAGCCTGTTTTCGAAGCCCGGGGGTGTCCCCGCAAACATTACAAAATCTGGAAACGGTGGGCGGACTACAGGGGCCTGACCCTGGACCCCCCCATGGACATTGATGATGCACTGCCTCCAGATGTGGATCCCGTACCCTAGGCTGCTGGCCAGCACCACCTTTGGTTTCCATCTCATGTTGCTGAACTGTGATCACGTGCACTGGGTTAGGGTGGGATAAGGGGTGGGTAGCTAAGGGAGGGGTTGGACGGTGTTCTTGGGTTTGGGTGGGTTGGGGTAGTTGGGGGTACATCATTCTAAAGTACTGGGTTCAATGCTGTGTCAATGCTGTATCTTTCCATATTTGTCGTTGACAGTCTCCTCCTGACTGTGGAGGGCTGTACCAAAATTTGCTTGAACTCGCAATAAAAATGGTTTTGAAAAAAAAATAATTGTGATGGAGTGGACAAACAATGTAGTCGGACACAATCCTGCATCCGGGTTTACAAAGAGAAACACACAATACAGTTGGACACAATCCTGTATCCAATTTACACAGAAAACACATAAATGATTTTTTTTTAATTCAAACAAAAGGTTTTTCAGGCAAATGGAAATATATAGACAAGCTATCTGCGATATTTAGCACACTGATAGGACACAGTGGTCGAGGTGTGGCACCGCAGCTAGGGCAACTGACTCCGGAATCTGGGGATTGCGGTTCGATCCCCGGCACCGGTGGCAGATTAGCCCTGCACCATGTGACTCTGGGAAATAGCTTACTTAATCTTCCCGACGGCCCGCAGCACCTAGAGACCCTGACGGGCGATTGTGTGCTTTACAAATGTGGATTATTATTATTATTACTGTGTGAAACTATACAAGTGGTCGACGGCATTTCGATCCCTTACAGCGTATATTGGGATCATCATCAGGACTGTTGTATTCACATGCTTGAATTGAATTTATGCCTATTGGAAGGAAAGGGTATTGACATTGCTACTGAGACCCTAGTCACTATAGCTGAAGAAATATCAGACATTGTGAAACAACTCCAAGCGTCTAACCCTGTCACTGAGAGTAAGAAACTATTAGACCAAATCCAAAAAACTATAGACGACTTTCATAGAATTGAACAGCATAAAACGTCCAACAAAGTGAAGAAAGATATAAAATCATACAACATTGAAAACACATACCCATACCTTCAAAAGGATTCCTACATAAACAGAACATTATACCAACTCTCAGAACACTAGACCCTGGGGACGCATCAATAGACGCCAAAATCTAGTAGGATTTTCAGACACTTCGGCAGACTCTTCTGAAAGTTCAGACACGGGAGAGAATCCAAGTACCTCCACCAGAAGCACTCGCCCAAGCAGCAATTTTTTAGGCAGAGGCCAGACAGGCACTCCAAGGCGAGGCAGTGGGAAGCGCACCCAACGCTGGTCCAACCAACCAGGGGAACGGCAGACCCGTCAGAAGTTTTATCAATGGTAGGACAAAACCGCATTGAAAAGTCACAATCCGAGATCATTCCCATTTTTAACTTGTCCAAACACACTTGTTCTGAGGCTGAACTATCCCTCCTCAAAAAAGGACTTTCCTTTGTTCCCACCATTCCCCCTAACTATCATGAACTACATACTGAACTACTTAGATTCTTCAGGAACATACGCCTAAAAGCTTACTTCCAGCTCAACCCTTTGCTTGTTAACTCAGCCAATACTCCCTTCCGCCCACCCTCGACATTTTCACCAACATCAGGAATGTTACCATCTGAGGTCGCTACTTTTGAGAAAATGGTAATTAAAGATTTAACCACCTTGAAAGAAACCAAAAGATTTATACCCTACAATCTGTCCCTTGATGAGAAAAAAGCCATCAAGACTCTCAAATACAATGAGTCGCTAGTCATCAAGAGTGCTGATAAGCGTGGCGGCATTATCCTCCAGGAAAGGGATATATACAGTACTGAGATCCTTAGACAACTCTCGAACACTGATCACTACATGAGACTTTCAACAAACCCGACCAAAGAGTTACAGGGGCTTATCACCCAAATCACTACAGAAGCCTTAGACACAGGGTTCATTAACAAGAAAAATTTTTTATTTCTCAACATTAAATCACCAAGAACTCCGGTGATTTATACACTCCCGAAAGTGCACAAAAATCTGACTAGCCCACCCGGCAGACCTATCGTCTACGGCTGTGGATCAATCTTAGAGCCTCTGGGCCAGTATGTAGATTTTTTTATTAAACAATTTGTTCCATCCACTGCCTGCTATGTGAGAGATAGCATGGCTACGATCAATTTAATTGAGCACCACCCATTCAATGAAGACATCGATTCACTCTGTACAATGGATGTGGAACCGTTGTACATGAATATTCCCCAGAAAGAGGCTATTCTCGTCATTCAGGGTGTGCTTGACTCGATACCCCGTCCTCATCCTGTGCCTACTAACTTTATTCTCCAACTTTTGGAGTTATGCCTTACACGAAACTTTTTCAAGTTTGAAAAAAAAAAAAGGCCACAGTGTAGAGGGGTTTTTCTTATTATCAGCTAAGGGATTGTGGTTCCCAAAAAGGCTTGTGAGTAATGCACTTAAAAGAGCCTGGTATTGCCCAAGGGAGGTTCTACTAACCCCTAAAATAAGAGACCAGGGTAACAGAATTGCCTGCGTGACTACTTTCTCCCCCATTTCCAATCCACTTGGCAAGTCTATACTTAGACAATGGCCAATATTGAATGCGGGAACTCTAAACATTGAACGCCCTTTATTCTCATTTTGAAAGAGCTCCAACCTCAGAGACCACCTAATGAGAGCCGTACTCCCAACCCTGCTCCACCCACAACCCTTAATTCCTTGTGGGGCCTTGCACCTTTAGTCGGGCATTCCAAATGTTGTGCGTGGAATGTGTGTGAATTCAGTATCGAAGGAAAATCTTTCACCCACAACAATGTAACTGTGAATTTCCGCTCATTTTCCAACTGTAATACATGTAACGTTGTATATTTGGTTCAGTGTCCATGCCCTTAAGTATACATCGGTCAGACCACGCAGAAGGTAAAGACCAGGATTTGCCAACACAGGAGCAGAGTCCGGTGTAAAACATCCAACGCACCGCTTATTGAACATTGCATACAGACTGGCCACACTGAGTTTGACCTACATTGGACGGTATTGAGTGTACTGAAATTGCCCCCAAGAGGTGGCAACATGTCTCTTTTGTTGAACAGAGAGGAGTTAAAAATGATAATCCGCTTTGACAGCATTAGAAATGAACTTAACCATGCAGAAGACTGGACTTCACTGCTTTAAACATGAACTTTCCAACTGATGACCTACGAACTCTTGTCATGTTCACCTGCAGTTTCATGATTCTATTATTCAAATGTATATAATTATATGTCAAAATTCCTAACTGTTCACCTGATATTACCCTTGAATCCACTTGCTCAATCTGACCATGTGACTGGAACCCTAATCTGTATATTTTGGTGTCTGGCCAACTGAATTCTCCTATATTCAACAATATGTATAACAGTATCTAATTGCCTTTTAACCTTATTGCCTTCTAAATATTTGCTGATCCTGAATTGACAATTTTTCTAATTATATCTCAATTGTGGCTCTTTTTCTTCACACACTCGGGATCTTTTTTCTATACCCTACTTTCATCCACCATCACGTACTTTCCACCTTCTCCCCATTATGCGCTACACTCATGCAATATGGCCACATTTTAGTATTTAAGCACAGGGCCACACCCCCACACTAGACCAAGCTGCTCGCGCATTCGCGGAAGCGGTCAGAAGCCATTGTGCAGTCTTGGAAGATAAGAGGAGATTCCTGTGCTTAACTTGCTCCTTGGACTCCTGGTCAACATGGGTTCTAATGCCTTTTGTAACCCCCTCCAAGGCATTGCCCTTCTACGGATGGTTGCCCACCGGATTATTATTCCAGCAACCTCATATTCCTTATATTCAGGAATTGTCCGCCCAGCCCCTGAAGTCTCATCACACCATCAAGGTAACTTTTGCTGCTTTTTAACTTCACCTTCACTCGAACTTAGTATCCCAGGGTTGCAATTCAACCAGTTGCTTTCCCCTCTAGGTGTCGACCTTGAAATGCCTTGCCTTGAATGAACTAGTGCATGATCTTCTAAACCACACATAATTGGTCTCGACTAGCTGTACTTTTTCTTTACCCTCACACTTATGTCTGCCTTCTCTATCCCTTTCCTTCCAACAGGCAGAAATTAAGTTCAGGTGTGGGAATACAAAAGTCCTGATGATGATCCCAATATACGCTGAAAGGGATCGAAACGTCGTTGACCACTTGTATAGTTTCACACAGTCGACCACTGTGTCCTATCAGTGTGCTAACTATCGCGGATAGCTTGTCTACGTATTTCCATTTGATCATAAGCTCCCGCCAACTGTTGCCTGAAAAACTTTTTGTTTGAATTTAAAAAAAAATCATTTGTGTTTTCTGTGTAAATTGGATACAGGATTGTGTCCAACTGTATTGTGTGTTTCTCTTTGTAAACCCGGATGCAGGATTGTGTCCCACTGCATTGTTTGTCCGCTCCATCACAATAATTTTTTGAATATCTTAACTAATTAAATTGTGTCCGGCTAGACACCAATTAATATAGGATTCATTGAAGACTATATTTTATCTATATATTTATATAGTTCCTAATAAGGACCTTTGTTGCTTTCGAAATCCTTTCCCAAGGTCCTTAACTACCTACTGGGTTCCCTTGTACCCCCCTTAACCTGAAATATCCTTGAACCATACTATATTGTTGGTGGATTTGTTTTGCTAAGAAGGCTAGGCCCAGCGAGCGAACTGTAGCTAAGCTGTTTTGAAGCATTCTACAGTAGAGACAACTTCGTCTCCAGATAGCTGCTGAACGTTGAAGACCATATCTAGAAATGTGATTTGCACACCTATGAACACATTTGTGGAATGCATCCAAGCTGGTTAGTGCAGCATTACAGCTTTGCCCATAGTATGAGCAATAGTATATGCAGAATCCAGTCCCGCTCAATGAATGTTTTTTTCTTGTCTGGCAAGCTGGTCACAGTACATTTCTTCAACTCCCATAAGGCACGACATATTGGCCCAGAAGACAGGTTGCGTTAGCAGTGTGGAGGACGATGCTACGATAAGCAAAATCTTTTCAGCCTATAGAGCCAAGTTTCTTTGGCTGCCTGTCAGGTGGTGCAGTTGGGAAGGGATTTGGGGTTTTCTCCAAGGAGAAAGTCTGGACAAACAGGTTTTCCTGGGACAGGTGATAGGACAACATGTAAGGGTCACCCAGAGCAGCTATGGCATCTGGCTATATGACTGTGGACTTCTGAGCTCAAAAAGTGTTTTTCTGATGTAGTGATAACAGGACCAAGGAGAACTCTGTTGAAAGAAAGTGCTCCACCACAGAGGAGGAAAGTTGCAAAATCACAATGAAAATATGAAACCTTACCTCTATGGAGGGCAAGGGCAGTTCAAAGGGTTCAGCTGCTTTTCATACAACAAATGTAAATGAGGGCACTTCTCCAGAAGCAAGGCCAGGGGGTAAGGAATGTCTCCTTCTGGTGAAGTATCCAGGCTACTTGCATTTTGTAAATCCAGATATAAGCCAGCATCAATGTTATAATGAGCAAGGAGCTTTTCATCTTCTATGCAGTCATAGTAATTGTAATTGCATTTAGATAGCGCTTACTACCACTGATGAGGCGTCAAAGCACTTTTCAGCGAGTAGCCTGCTACTCTGGAACCCAAAAAGTATTAGTGGTGAATTAGTATAGGGAGATATAAAATTAATTTGAGCGGTGGACATGTGAGTTTGTTATTTGGATTGAAAAAGGATAGTTGGGGTACTGAGGATGGAAGGGTCTAGAAAGGGTTATTTCGGAGATCATAGAAGTAGGAGGAGGTTTGGGATGAGTAAAGGGAAGGTGGAGGGGGGAAGAGTCAGAGGGAAGGGTTAAGAAAGGTTTGTTTGGAGATCTGTATAGTAAAAAAGGTTTGAGATGATGCACGGAGGGGCAGTGGAGGGAAGATTCTAGAAAGGGTTGTTTTGGGGGTGATAGTGGTAGGATGGGGCTTGGGATGAGTAGAACTTATCAGACATTGCAAGAGCATTGGAGCTGAACAACTCATCCTTCCAGGCAAATACCCTGAAGAGCTATTCTCCCAAAGGAATCATGTTGATGTGCACTTGCTGCACAAATGACTTCTGGCATCAGCGGCTTCTATGGCGGCATCTTAATCAGCTGCTGTGGCACTGTCTATAACAAAGGAGGCTCCAACCAAACTGGTGATAGCACCTTGCTAGTGTCATTTGTGACAGGGCACTTGTATGTCAATAATACAGGTTACATCTACATGGCAAACATGACAGCATTTCACATCAGAGAGAGTGGGTATGCATGTGTAGGCATAAGGTCTAGGAAAATTAGAAAATAAAATGGAAAATGTACAAACTGTGTGCCAATGCGTCATGTTTTCAGTTTAGAAACTCCATGTTTGTGTGACAAGATTCATAATAAGGAAGAGAAGGAAACGTTCCCACTTTCTCACATAGGGGCAGATTTGCAATAACTGGCGCATCCCCAGGGATGCACCAGTTATTGTGCGCCGCAGCTCCGCCACCCATGGTGCGCCGCATTTACAATGCGGCACACCATGGGGCAAAAACGGCACAGATGCGTGACGCATCTGTGCCGTAAAGGTGGCGCATTGCTGGAGTTGCGTCGCAAGCGCGACACAGCTCCAGCAAGGCTCGGGGGTGCCCTATTTGTCCAATGCTGCGTCAAGCCTTACGCCTGCTTCAAGAAGGCGCAGGGTTTTGATGCAGCATTGGCCTAAAAGTGACTGAGTGAAATCTTGTAGATTTCACTCAGCCACTTTTGCGAGGCGCACCTGCCCCGGAACGCCCACCCTGCGCCGGAACACCCACATGTGGCGCAGGGCTTTACAACGTGACGCATCTGCCTAGATGCGTCACGTTGTAAATGGGTCGCAGGGATGCGCCACGTTTACGCCGCCGTTGCGTGACGCAAACGTGCCGCAAGTCCAACATACATCTGCCCCATAGTGCGGAGAGGCAGCGCAGCAGGCACTTTGCAGTGCTGCCCTGCATCACTGGGAAAGGGCATACAGCTCATTCATGTCTTTCCCCCCCTGTGTTTCGCCAGCCTAGTGCCTACACAGGTTTAGGCAGGATTATTTTTGTGCAGGAAGGGGCACCCTCCTGCACTAAAACAATCCTTAAAGGTATTTCCTCTTTCTATGTTTGCTACAGAATGCAGCACACATAGAAAGAGGAAAATGAGAGGAGAAATTCTCATCGTTACAGGGGGGGGACGTATTCTTTGGCGCATTCCTAGGTGTGCCAGCCTTGGTAAATCTGTGAATGCATCAAAAACCATGGGCGTTGCTTGGGAACACCCACCGCAATACCCATGGAATGCTTCCCTCGCTGAGAGAAAGGTGACACAGCCATTTGTGCTGCATCGCCTTACTCCAGATGTATGAAGCCATTCAAAGCCACGCAACGTGGCTTTACGTGGATTCATGAATCTGACTTAAAGGCTGCTCCACGCATGTACCACATCGCATGGTGCAGACGTGATGCAAGCCTCTCGTAAATATGCCCTCAGATGCATTTGTCATGTGGGTCCAAAAAAGAACATCTTCATGGGCGACCTCCACAGGGCTTAAAGCCTGAAACTTTTGGAGGAAACATTTGACCTGGTTGCTAGTGAAATGCTGAGCAATTTGTTGGTGCGATACTGAGAGAGAGCTTCGAACCAGGATCAATGAGTTGGAGACACAGGATCTGATCGGTGGCGGCTCGCAGAGGTAACGCTGTGGGGCGGTGAGGCGGGGCGAGGAGGGGCTGGGTGGGGGGTAGTGGAGTCTAACATACCGGGCAGATATTTATTTATTTACTTATTTACGTTCACCTTTGCCGCCGTATGTCGGACTGCCCAACCCCCCCACCCACGCCTCACCACTCCACAGTATTACCTCAGTGGGCTGCCACTGGCTTATGCTAGCGCGTAGGTTGCCACCTAATATACTCCAGTGTCAACATGGAAGGAGGTCGGAATTGCAGCTGGAGCTGCCTTGCCATCACTTGGCAGAACTGGAAAGATATTGCTAGGACAAGGTTGCCTGGACCAGTCTGTAATCATCAGAAACATCCAAATTATTTTCATGATCCTGGTCAGCCGAAAGATTCAACCGTCAAACCATCATTTTCCATCTTCCCTTAACTTTATTTAAATTTCCCGCCCATATGTAGGCCCAAAACCTGGATACATTGTTTGTGCCTGGTTCTCTGGTCCAGTCACCAAAATCAATTGTTTACTTTGGAAGGAAAAGTGACCTATTCGAGAGACGGGAGCGCTGTGGTCGTGTTAACATTCATTTATGCAAACCATGATTTTTATATTCACCAAGTTGGAGTTTTTTTTAACTCCAGATGAGGAAGAAAATCAAAGCTTAACAAAAAAAAGCAGGAGCAATAAATAATAAACCCAGCTCTTACAGCTTAACATCATAAGAAAGCAGATGGAAAACTTCCCTCCAGAGATCGTCGCACCAAGCGAGACTGAATGAATTTCTGGACTTGCACAGGGTGAACAGTTCAAGCATGAATTACAATGAGCTCTGTGTCACTTTTTTCATTATAAATGCAGGGGTTTCATGCCTTCCTTTTGGATAATACTGCTGCTTCTATTACCACATTCGTCTACTTCAACGAAGACGTCTAGAAATCATGAATGCAAATCCTCAGACTGCTGGAGCCTTACAAGGCTGCACATAACTCAGGCTACAGGCGAAACGTTTCTCGGCGCCGCTTGCCACAGTCTTATGGCGCCCTCTGGTGTCCAGGTTGAATAATTTTTTTTTTTACATCTTTCAAAGAGACCCAATATTTTCTTTCACAGCAGAAAAACCAGGCACGGCCGCTTTGCTACTTGAACAGTTAATTGAATGCATTTATTGTTGATATACAATTCTAATTTCCATAGCATGAGCTCCTTCTGATTGTCAAGCAAATGGCCTGAAAAGAATGATTGTGGAAAGGCACTTTAGGAACCAGGGGAATCACAAGGGGAGAGCAGATAGGGACTGTTTACCTTAGCCCTACACTTTTTAGGGAGTAGCTTTTTCCAGGACTCGTATTACTTCTGCAAAATGCAGCAGTATTAAGCGGTGGATGTGGAACCTAATGTAAGCAAGGAAACAGAGCCCTGACTGCTGTTTGGCTACCTTAATACAACAATATTCAGAGCTGAGTGAGTGGCTCCCTCCCTCCCCTTAGACCTCAGGTGCGTTTGTGCGACCCTGGCAAAAATGTATTGACATGCTGCAAAAGCAACCCCTGTCAGCTTTTGTGATGCATTCACAATAGGAGTGCCACCTGGCTGTGCTTTTTATGGCCCTGGCCCGTATTTCTAAGTCTCCAGGACGTTAAAAATATCGGGAAAAGCAGTAAAATAAGGTACTTTTCCCACTCTGAAACATAATCTTAAAACAACAAACACATAAATAATTCAATGAAAAGTATTTGAGCGCTGCCTAAATCGTTGCTTATTAGAGCTGACAAGGGTAAATCTGCCATGTTACAAAAGAATCCGGGCAATTTCACTTGAATTATTTTGCAGCTACCAGGCTCGCAAAAGGTTAAACAAAAATACGTGTTTTTTCTACAAAAGGTTGCAACCCTAATTCACAGTGAGCCACGTAACATCAGCCGTCACTAGTGGCCACATTTGGAGCGGCTTCCAAATGTCTCAGGATATATTGTTTCTGTTTTAAAAGAGATGCCCTTGCTGCGGAAAACAGAGAGCACGCAGGAAGTTAGTGACCTGGGTCCCACAAAAGCGCACGAGAAGCAAGTCTAGAACTGTAGAGGATTTGTGAGCAAGGGGCGGCTTTAAGGCGGTGCGACTGCACGGGGCACTGACTTGGAGGGGGCGCACGGACCTCAGGGGTCGCTGTGTTTAGCAATAACTTAAGATTTAAAAGCACCTGCTGCAGAGTTTCTCGTGCATCAGCTTTCAGGCAACAATAAAAATGTCAAGAGAACTCTTGTGATTAATGTTCCTGCTAGAGAGAGAGAGAGACTGGAGTGGACAGCTGAGTGGATTAGTAAAGCCAGCCTTTACCAGCTCAGTGTGTGAGAGAGGGGCTATGGAGGGATGAGGGGCACTTATGCCTGGTGGTGGTAAGAGAATCGGAGGTGGTCCTGGGGAGCGGGGGCGCCAAAAAAGATTGTCACATCAGGCGCCGCCAGGGCTAAAGCCAGTCCTGGAGCAAGCATGGAAATTGGATGTAAACAATAAGGATAGTCCGTTCCACAGGAAGCTGGGACATTACCATCATGAAGCTTTATTAATTCCTTTGCTGCAGCAGTAATTCCGCCGCAGCTCTAGGGGGGAGGGGCGCCGTGCGGCGCTCCCATGCTCGTGACGGAACCGCTCCGTCACGAGCCTCGGGCGAGCTGTGCTTGTGACGGTACGGTTCCGTCACGGCCCCGCCCTCTCAATAGAGCGCGCCGCGCAGGGGCGAAATCGCTGCCGCGCAGGCGTGCCGGGCGGGCCGCGACGGAACCGTTCCGTCACCAGCACAGCGCGTCCGAGGCTGGTGATGGAGCGGTTCCATCACCAGCATAGAACTGGTTAATAAACTAACGGATGCCTGACTTGAGCAGGACCCTGGATGTTCATTCCCATAGCAGCTGGGTAATGAGGCACACTGAGGTCAAGGATCCTTCAGTTATGTCCTGTGTGAATGGTGTGTGCTGGATGAACTATGCTATAATAAGTGATATTTTAGAAAGTGGAGCTCACAGGGTTAAGAATGTAATTTCTACTTCATTTTGAATTCTGGAGTCAATTGCTGGCAAGTTGTGTGTCCGGCAGACTCTGCCCTAGGGTGGCCTAATCAAACATTATTTATCAATCAGTTGATTCCTCCTTGGCTTAATATTGGAGATGAGCAATACTAACTTGAAGTATCCCCTTGCTGATCTGCATTGTGCCCCATGGTGCAGCCCATACAGAAAGACTGATGCAGATGGGCCTGATTTATGGAGGCGGCACTGTGACATGCGCACCTGGCTGGTCAGGTGGGCTGAAGCCGAGGCTGCCATTTTGTGATGCGTGCTTGTTGCCAACACTCGCTATGTATGCCACATAAATATTCCGTTGGCTTCATCCCACAGAGGAATCACAAGGGCTAACAACACACTGGATCTGTGAAATGTTATAAAAGGGGACAATAATCATGGCGCTGCTGCCTTCTGTACCATGCAGTTGTGCTTATATTCCAGCGCACAATAGAAGCCAGTTTATCTCATGCTGAAGATACAGTGCTGGATGCTTTGTAAGTGGGACGTTGTAGATCATTGTGAGACTAAATGAACTACATCCGTCTTTCTTGCCCTTATGAGCAACATATCGTGTTGTGTGAGAAGACCACATTTGGTCTTTCAGATTATAAATGAGGTTTTAAAAATACTCATAATATAAAACTACCATGACTTTTTATTTCAGGGGAATCTTCATACCTCAGTTCGGGTGTCTTCCCAATGAGTTATGCTCAAGTATCCTATACAGCATTGAGATATAGATGCTATTCAAGCAATTTTTTTACAAGATCAGAGCCTCATATTATGCTAAAAAATAAAAATATTAATCAAGGCTTTGTGTCTTTCTAGTGAGATAGCCACATTGACATTGTCACCAAAATGCAAAGCTAGTTCACACAAGTTAGAAAAGACCGACTTCTGAATCCATGGACTCCTTGGATTGATCTGTGAGTTCTAAAATCTTAATAAGTGGATCTACCACATCTAAAAGCTTGTCCTAACAGGCGACTCAGGTCCTCTCAATATCAGGGACAGGCAGGGGCAGCAGCAGAATAATAGCAGGGAGTGCGGCTGCTGGGATTGAACGAGCCGGTGGTTTATTGCCTGTGACGGGGTGCGAGAGGAGGTAGGAGCCCGGAGACAAAGACCATCTGCAGCTTTCCCTGCACGGATCTATGCACACAAGGGAGGCATCAGGAGGCCTGCGGGATCATCCTAGCTGTTTATATGCAGAACGTGTAGAGGCTGGGGATAGTGATGTCCAGGAAATGCAGCACTCCAGCGCATCTGAACATGAGGACACACCAGCTCTGCCAACTAAACAGTCACGTCCACCAAATTCACGCAGGGCACCTGTTCCAACACTGGTTCCCATGGCGTCAGATGATGAGGGCAGTGCAACACCTGAGGGCAGCCATCGCCAAAGTACTACCATCACAACTCCACCAAAACAGGTCAGCAGAGGCAATCTCAGAGTCCGGCGTCGAAGATGTAGAACACGCAGACCACAGCAGGCGGAGCAGACAAATGAGGTCTGGGGTAGCCTGGAGGGACAGATGCTTCACACGCATCGCCTGCAGAGCAAGAACACAAGATTAGTGAAGATGGAAATTGCAAAGATGGCAGACAACATAGCAGTACTGTCCAGTAGTGTGCAGCAACTGACCAGGGTCATGCAGGAGGGACATGCATCTCAGAATAGACACCATCGGGAACTTATGCAGCACCTCAAAATGTATGTTAAATCTAACAATAGGCTGGCCACTACAACTGCACTGCTGGCACGTAGGTCTGTGACCATGCAAACACAAATGTGCCATTGGAGCGGAGATGTGGCCAAAGCACTGACCCAGGTGACCAATGCTGTGGAGATGGTGAATGCATCCACTAGTGCAGGCAACATGTCTGCGAAGGAAGAGGGTAGTGAGTGTGCCTCAAGCATGAGCAGTACAACACTGCCAGTTGCCACTGCAGTGAGACACAACACACGCAGCAGTACCCCCTCCACTCCCAACGTGAGGGATGAAGATGCTGGCACAGACAGGCGTCTGGGTGTTCGTGGGAGAAAGCGCTAGGCTCCCATGTACAATTATCTACAAAGATGGTGAAGTAACCATTGTTGCAATGTGACCTTATGACTGACTTTCAAGTCTTTGTTACTTTTCATCCATACATATCTATTACCAAGACTCATGTGCCACTGGTCACATTGAAAGTGTGCTTCAACACCCTGGTCATTATTTCCTTACATAAAGCTTACTTTGCTTGCAAAATACCGTTTCTGTGTCATCATTACTCACCTTAGAAGTAATTCTGTGTGATCTCCAATCTTCTCCTGCACCCTTCTGCTGTGCCTGATCCTTGTAGGGCAGGGTGGTGTTGCACTTGCTGGTTCCCATCCTCCGAGTCACTGTCAGACAGCTCTATTTCCCTTCCTCCCTTTGTCGCAATGTTGTGCAGCATGGCACATGCTGCCACAAACTTGCAGCATTGTTCAGGTTTGTATTTCAATGCTCCGCCGGTCTTATGGAGGCATCTGAATCGGCTCTTCTACAGCCCAAATGTGCGCTCTACAACGTTCCTGGTTGATATATGTGCTGCATTGTACCTCTGTTGGTTGGCAGTTGTAGGATTGAGTTAAGGTGTCATGAGGTAATTCCGCAAGGTGTATGCGCTGTCACCTACATGTGAGGAAGCAAAGGGGGTCAGTGGTTGTTTGACATTGAACATGACAATTTACTGTCTCTACTTGAACGAAGGATGGGCCTAACTGGTCCAGTGTTACAATGGTTTACCTCCTTCCTAAGCAACAGAACCCAAAGAATCAAGTTGAAGCAATCACTCTCTCAACCTTCCATGGTCACACCCCCACCTCACCATAAGGCAGTTGGAAAAAGATCTCCACCAAAGAGCCCCTCTTTGAGGTGAGCCCGTCGGGGATTGCACCGCCTCCCCGACGAGGAGCAACCGCCGATGATGAAGCATGACATCCTTCGGGGTGTGTGAGGCCATTATATCCAACAAAATGGATGCCCCAGGATGTTACTCCAACATCCGTGGTCATGCCAGCTAGACACTTTCCCCAATTCCCATAGGAACAGTACAGCGACCCCTTTTGTTTCCACACTAGGAGTCCCACAGGGATCAGCATTATCACGTATTCTCTTTAATCTACTCATGGAACCCCTTGCTAATGCGCTTTGCTCTGCAAACATTCTATATCATCTATACGTGGACGACACTCAACTATATTTGAAAATCTCCTCACCAGATGACTTCATCTCCCTCAACTCCATTCTTCATAATACCCAAAGTTGGCTCAATGGCAGCCACCTCATGCTTAACACCAAAAAAACTGAGTTCCTCCTCATCTCCCCTCCCAATAATGCACCCAACATAGAATTATGGCTGAAGCATCTGACTTCCTTTGATTGCGCCCCTCAAATCATTGACTCCGCAAAATCCCTGGGAGTCACCTTTGACATACACTTAAATATGCAGGAATAAATCTACAATACTACCAAAGGAGCCAACTTTCAGCGGAGTATCTTAAGGAAACTTAAACCCTTCCTCCCACAGATTGATCTAAAAATGGCGGTCCAAGCCCTAGTACTATCAAGACTGGACTACGGAAGCACCACTCTTTGCGGTCTTCCAAAATACAAACTAGCACCGCTCAGGGTATCGCTTAACGCCGCGGCCAGGCTCGTCTCCGGAATAAAAAGAAATAACCACATCACTCCGGCCCTGAAGGCTTTGAACAGGCTACCATACGAATCGAGAATACAACTAAAGATCGCCTGCATGACTCATAAAGCCTTACATAGCAACACCCCCAGCTACTTAACACAAAAGCTAGAGCGGTCGGGAGGTGGTAGACATCTGCGAAGCGCAAGCTCACTACTACTAAAACCTCAATCCTTCCATAAAAAGAGAACTGGATGCAGAGCTTTCTCAGGTATCGCACCGAAGATCTGGAACAACCTTCCCCCAGACTTACGCAGAATCCCTTCTTTTACCACCTTTAAAAAGGAAACGAAAATCTTTCTCATGAACAAATTATCATCTTAAAACTTTAACTCCTAGAAGCCTACTTACCTCATTTGTATTATATGTGATTCCCGAATGTATGTATAACTTGTGATAATTATGTACTGTAAAGCGCTCTGATACCCCCGTGGGTCATGTCCGCGCTATATAAAACTTTATAAAAAATAAAAATAAATAAATAAAATAAGATCACAGAAACAAATTGCTATTTGCTTGTTTCCTTGAACCTTGAACCTCTTTGTAATGAAACAGGCACATGAACCTAAAGATGCCAGGATTTGAACGCTTAACATTCAGACTACGGGGCAGGCTTACTATTTTTTTACGTAGCGCACTGCAGCAGCCGCAAATGCTGTGCTGCACTACATGAAAAGGAGAGAGGAGGAGAGCACCCTATCTACTCAAATAAGGCTGTCTCCTCCCCTCTCACAAGCGCCGGCACTGAAATCAGCTACCGTGCTCCATGGAGACACCTTTAACCATGGTGCAAGGGTGTCTCAGTGAGTCTAGCATCGATTTGACACTGGAAGGAACCCATCCAGTACAAAATACTATGCACAGACTCACTTTAATCATTTTCCCACTTTGTATGTGTGCTGTAAAGTGAAGCACACTAGCAAAGTCGGAAAAGGATGGAGAAATGAAAGCATTTCTCCTTCCTTGCGCATACTTGAAAAGGCAGTTTTCTCATGCTAAACCCAATCTACTGTATTTAGTAAATTGGGTTTCACGCTAGAAACCTTGGCTGGCTGCATGGGAATGCCCATGCGCCACCCTTGGTACGCCCCCATGGTGCAAAGTAAAGCAAACCAGAGCTATGGGTGCTTCACATTACTTTTCTGGTATTTACAGCAAGCACATTGGGAAAAAAAGATTTTGCGCCAATTTGTGTCACTTCTGTGATGCAAACACGGTGCCCAATCTTAGTAAATCTCTCCCTAAGAGTCTAACATTTTGATGTTTAGCAAGCAAGTGACCTTCCCACTTTTGGTGGAAAGGTACCCATTCTGGACTATAATGCAGGGGCAGCTGTGGAATTTGGATGCTGAATAAGAGATGGGTCTGACATAGGTTTAACGTTGGCATCTATATTGACTGACACTTGTTCTGGGAGACTCCTGTCCTTAGGGACAGGAACAACAGACATATTTTGTCGTTTTGATGGATCAGTATCAAAGTAGAAAGTATTGGAACCGTCTCCAGTATCACTGTCTGAATCAGTGGTGCCCTTAGGGAATTAGATAGGATACAGCAAGAATGTATTGTAATCCCTTGTCTAGAGACCCCTTACCCACCAGGGTGGCCCCTAGGTGGCATGCTTCATCATTGGGGTTCCTCTACGGATTGAGGCATGCTGCGACATGAGAATTACGTAGGAACACTTTTTTGTAGATTATGTGTAGTGCAGTGATGTGGAGTGGAAAGGGAAAGAAAATCTAAAAATACCTAACTAGTTGGCCACTCTTTTATTCCCGCCCTAGTTGGTATGGTTAAAAACAGGGGTTGTTTACTGAGAAGAAACCTGACCTTAATGAGTCTGGTTGTCTCAGCAATGTGTTTTTGTCGACATGTTTCAAGATGTTCCCCTAATAGCTCTTCATCAGGACTCCACTGGGTCCAGCCTCGTATGTATCACTCCTAGTGAATCCTGTAATAAGAACACAAACCATGCACACCTAATGTGCACTGTATACATACGGTTCTAGTGATTAATCTGTATCTGTAATTAGAAAGCAAAAAGATATATCAAAAACAGTAACCTGTCAGCCGTGCTGGCAGGTCGCATTAGCATGATTGTGCATGCAACTATCAAAATATTCCACCTGTATATTGTGGGTGCTCATATGGTCTATCCTATGTGCTCATATAGTGTGTCATGAACATGCCACACACTGTAATGGGTGACATCACTGGTAAAATAGCACTCACAAAGCAAGAAACCACGTGACAGTACAACATAAAACATAGAAGAGATAATCCATGTGACGTACTTCTGTAGATGCTATATTATAGCATCATAGTCAAAGCTAGGGGTAGAGGGGCTTGTAGTCACACTCTAAAAAAAGGGGGGTCTATTTATCATGTTCATCTGTTGCTGCTTAACAGGTGGGTAGAGTACTCCATCTGTAGGAAAAAAGAAGCCCCCTGCCACTTACTTTGTCAAAGCTGCCTCTGGTACAGTAACCTACTTCTCTCCATGGAGACAGCATACTAACTGGTGCATAAGCCGTTTCGGTTTATAAAGCCCTTTGCTAACCATGCAGCAGGAGAAAAAAGCCCTATATTTCCACTTCATAGTACTAGACCGCTCGGTTAGTTCAAAATGGCCGCCGTTGCCGGAGTAGTGGCAGCGCCAGGTTGGGAGAATTCCCATCCTGACAAGTATTTCGTTACTGGAAAGGAGTTGATTTTAAAATGTTTCACATAATGCAGAATGAAATCAAACGATATGCATATAAATACATTGGGAAATACACTGGCATAGTGTTTTGCCATTTCCCTGCCCAGAAAGCAAGACCTATTTTTAATTTTACATTTCATGGAAATCATCTCATCTAATGACGACAACTCGATGTCCCAAATCTTCCTGGGAGATTTCAACCTTCACTGGTCGAACCCTAATGATCAAGCGGTAAACTGCTTAAAATCCTTCCTATCTGATCATTAGCTAACTCAATTCTGTCACAGGCCAACTCATAACAAGGGAGAAATTCTGGACCTTATCATATCAAAAGGAAACACCATAAAATTGGATTCCATTAGTCCATCTGATTGGTCTGACCATTACAGCATCTTCTTCTTTATCAAGAGGGAGGTGTCCTTAAGAAGGGTTCACCTTAAGAAAACGAAGCAATGGAAAAGGGACCTCAGGAACATCAACACCCAAGATCTAGCATCCCACTGTAAGCAGGCCTTGTCTTCCCAAGCTGATATGACAGATGTTCATGTATTCACCGATTTCTACAATTCCACTATCTCTAATATCCTGCACTCCCTAGCTCCGCTACAACAAAAAAAGGCTTCAGCCACAATCTCCAAAACCTTGGTTCACCAACATCCTAAACGCGGATCGCCGCAACTTAAGGGCAGCTGAAAGATCTTGGAGATCCAAACCCTCCATGGATCATTTAATTAACCTGAGATTGGTTAGGAGTTCCTCCAGTAAAAAAATCAAGAATGCAAAGGCTGATTTCTTCAGAACTCATCTTAATCAAACCAAAAACTGACCCAAGAAACTTTTTGAAATTGTTAAACAATAATCGGTCAAAGCACCCTACAGCCCTGACCCTGGTGACGGCTTTCCATCATGCGACAATTTGGCTGCCTTCTTCATTGAGAAAACAAAAATCATCAGTAGTGACCTGGATTCTAAAAGGGGTCTTCTTCCATCCTACGGGTTTGCTTCTCCCTTTGCCAACCATGAGAGCCTTGATCCCTTGAGACTTAGCACCAAGAACAATGCCACTTGGAATACCTTTACTCCTTTCAGCGAAAGAGACATTTACAGCATTCTTCTTATGATCAACCCATCTGACCGCTTCAGTGACCCACTACCTCCACCCATCTTCAAAGAAATCAGAGACTCCATCATCCCCCTTTGGACAAAGATTGTCAATACTTCACTGTCACAAGGCATGATCACCGACTGCTTAAAAGCTGGTCAGATATCCCTCATCCTAAAAAAACCTAATGCCGACATATCTGATCTTAGTAACTTCCATCATATTTCCAACATCCCCACTCTGGCTAAACTTCTAGTCAAGTCAATTCAAGTCAAGTCAAGGTTATTTGGTTTAGTTCTCTGCTGAGAACAACAAATTTTAAAAATACATTTGGTATTAAACACTAATAAAATAATCATTTCAATACAATTTTTTAAAAGTTTTTAAAAATGTGATCAAATTATAACACACAAATTCAGGCGATGATTTAATAAGCATAATAAAACCCTGTACAGAAGTACTATTGCATCTACCTTGAATACATTTTAAGTACCGATTTCTGGCCTCAACGAATGTCGTAGGGCATACAAACAGAACATGCTGCAAATCTTGCACTCCTCCATTGCAGAGATCACAAATACTAGTGGCATTTTCCTTGTGGTTCCATCTAGACGTAAATGATTTTAAGGTGAAAATCCCAAGCTGTAATAAATTAATGCATCGTCGAACTCCGTGCCTTAAGGTAAAGCTAATGTACTGTTGCAAATGTTTTTATTCTGTTGACTCTGCATAAGGTTCATAATGATGCAATTTAGAACAATGTTTGATGTCAAGATCATAACTTATCCTCGGCGTTAGATGTTTTAAGAAGAGCCTCAAGTGCGCAGTAGATCAAGATTTCAGTAGTGCGGTTGTGCAATTTGATAATTTAAAAGCTGTAATTAAATTTTGGCTAGAAGTATACTTTGATGATTCGATTTCAAAAGTCTCAATTTTTAATAAAAAATCTTGAGGTACCTGGGAAGCATCCGCTCTACATTATACGCGAGTAGCCTGGTTGAAGTGATACCACAATTGGGCAGTAGTCATTAAATATAACCACCCTGAGTAGGACTTGCTTTCTGGGGAGGGAAACGGCGAAACACTATACCTTTGTATTTCCCAATGTATTTGTATGCATATCGCTTGATTCCATTCTGCATTACGTGAAACATTTCAATATAAACTCCTTTCCACATACATTTCCAGTAACTAAATACTTTTCAGGATGGGAATTCTTCCAACATGGCGCTGCCACTACTCTGGCAACAGTGGCCATTTTGAACTAACCGAGCGGTCTAGTACTACGAAGCATTAGAAGTCACACAAGGAGCCAGACTTAATTCTGCATTGTAAGAAAGGAGGAGTATGTAGCACTAGTAAGTAGGAAAGGTTGTAAGAGGGCAAAAGTCCAGAAAGTCAGATAGTATCCACAAGCAATCACACAATTCTGGTGTGGATGAGCTTACATTTAGCACACCAATAATCCATCCACCTGTATAGCTGCATGAAGTAGCCCAAAAGCAAGAGATAGACTCAGCATAATAACAATAGGAAGGAGGGGTTGGAAAAGGCCAAGCTAGGTCCCAAATGTTCCACTCAGTCTGCTCAGGGACTAAAGGGAAAATTAAAAGTAGCTAAATGTTAAAACCCAAAGAATATGAGGCTAATAAGAGATTTAAAAAAAGAAAATCAGCAGTACTTCTGGCAAGCCAAGTAATCCTTAGTGGCCACATAGCTAGTTCAATTCAGTAAACTGAAGTCTGTCATCACTTTGCATTAATACATTCAAACAACTGATGCGCTGGAGCGGGCAGTGTGAGTCCCAGAGGATGGGGGCCCCAGTACAAATAAAGAATAAACAATATTCAAATTCAAAACCATGGGTGAATTCAAAATTAAGAATCATGACAGAAGTCATAAAGTAGTTAGTCAGATTCAAATCAGCACCAATAATGAAGGAAAATCAAGACAATTGTGAGAGGTCATAACATAAGGAAATTTGCCACAAATCGCATATAGTTTATTAATGAACTTGCAAAAATCTACTCAATTATAACCAAAGAAAGAGTCTGATATATATACCCGAAAAACAGTCCAACATACAGGCTGCTCAGTAAGAAATAACAATTGATGGACAGAAGGCAGAACAATGTCATACATTCACCCCAGTACAGAGATCTGGGCCTAAATCCATCCATCCAGCCACAACGCACTAGATATGGTATAGTGGTATTATAGGACTGTTCTAGTAAAGATACATGACACAAATCAAGCAACATAATAGAAATTGTGCTACATAAAATAAGTTACCCCAAGAAACAGCTAAGTCATAAATGAATATTAATTGACTTTACCCTGCAAACAAGGGAACTGACATTGCACTATTGAAGCAAACTGAACAACAACCCATTTTAAGATGAATAGAAATACATTTATGGGTTGGACACCAACAGCCTTGATTATTGGAACATATAACTATATTTATTTATTTGACATTCGAGTTTTGTAAAGCGCAAACCTAACCCGGAGGTGTCAGAGCGCTTAGGAGTGTAAGCACAGCAGCAATTACACAAGTTACATATGGACTAAATAAAAATACATTGTAACAGTATATAAAAGAAGAACACAATAGACAGTAGGATATGTGGACGATATAGTTCAGAGGTATTTATGGTCGGGTGTTGTGAAGGTGGGGAGAGAGGAAGCAAATTTTTTTCCCCAAGAAAGTGATGCTCAGAATTATTTGGAGGATGTGAGGTAGGAGCATCAGGCCAGTCAGATGGCTTTGGAGGAGGGTGGTTAGGTATTTATCGAAAAGAAGGAGTTTACGTTTTTTTCTGAAGTAAGCTAATGAACGATTGTCATGTAAATCCTGAGGCAACAAGTTCCAGATTCTAGGAGGGTTCCCTGAGAAGGAGTGGGTGCAGGATTTTTTTTTCTTAAAATGGGGCGGAATCAAGAGCAGAGTGTCGGAGCTTTGGAGAGGTCACTTTTGCCGGCTTTTGTTGGTTTGTTTGCAATATCTAGACATGGCTTCCTCCAAAGGGTATAGATATAGTACAAGAAAAAACACCATGAAATGAATACTAATTTGCCTATTTTATAAAAAGGAAAATAAAAGAAAAAAACATGCACATAAGAAATTGTTTGTGCAACTTTAAAAGCAACATTTCCTTCAGCAACTTTAAAATGAATGTCAATGAAAACAAGCAAAGGTCAAGTAAATTACATTGCAGCCTAGTTTTCCTAAACTAAAAACACATTAAAAAACATTATTTTCTAATTATTAAACACTTTATCAAATCCCTTTCTGATAATTTTTCAAATCATCACAAACTGCCATACAATATTCTCTAACAATTCATCCATCAATTTTGATTTCTTCAACTGCGTCTTCTCCAAGGCCTTCATGTCAGCATGGTAACATTAAGTACAATCTCTTCCATCTTTCCTTTTCTGCTCATCTTCATCCCCATTCCACAATTACATTTCGAATTTCCCTTAACACAGATGACTATTTTTGTTAGTTGAAGCATGCACCACCAGAAAGTACAGACTTGCAAGTACATTGATCAATATCATTAATATGAAAATCGTAAAAAAACATCTTTAATGCTGGGCAAACATTTTGTTTGCAAGTACCCATTTTCTTCCTTTAAAAACTTTTAGCACAAAAACAAAATCTCTAAAGTAACATTTTTATAAATGTGATGTAAATAATTACAGTTTTCAAAATAAGTTGACAAAAGCAGATATGAGCAAACAATTGAAATTCAGCAGTTCAGTTCATAAAGTTTAATTCAGAGAAAACTATGTTCAACTGGATATATAAGGTACAAAATTAACCTTCTTCAAAATTGAGCATTACTATTAAAAAAACTAATTTAGCATAACAAAAAAAATCTCTAGGACTCTAATCTAAGAGAGGTCTACAGGCACCCTATGAACAATCAAAAATCAGATTTTAGTCTCAGATTTCCAAAAAGCAGTTACATTCTTTCTCCGTTCCTCAGTTCATGCCTCTTCATGGAGGTTCCTCCAACAGAAATCAGTAGTCTCTCATATACATGTCTCTTTCTTCTGATTTCCTCTTTGTCAAATATATTGCATTTCGGAAGTAGCATACTTCTTGATTGGTACTCCAATTCTAGTTGATTTCCTGATCTCAGGCTTTTCAGAGTCTCTGTCGTTCGGATCTGTCTCTCTTTTAGCAGATTTTCTCCATCTTTCTTCAAACTTTCAACTCTTTGCAGCCCTCTTTTTTCTTCTTTCATACCTTCAGACCAATGAACCTGCATCAAGCTTCCATCTTCAGTCAGATTTGTTCCATTTGCCTCGGTGTTATCTTCTTTTGTTTCATGATTTGAGCAACATGCAACTGGAGCACCTTGAGTTGCTCCTGGGGTTTTTAGAGTTGGTGTTTCTGAAATCTGATTTTCATGTTTTTAATTGTTATTCTTCTTCTAGAACTCTATCCTCAATCCCCCATCCCACCACCCTCTGGATTCATGTAGCAAACTTGAGCTTGACTCTGTGAATTAGTGGCTCGTGTCACCACTTCTTCATCTACAGTCTTCATTCTCTTTATGTGAGATATGTGGATGCACTGTGGCAAATCTCCACACTTCACAGCAGTATTTCTCATAAAGGTCACTTGGTAAGGACCTTTCCATCAAGGTTCCCAGCAACACATACGATCATGTTTCTTCACCACAAAGCAAATACTAGGCTCAAGGTTGTGGCAGAGGTCTTCACTTTCTGTTGGTGTAGCCAGATTCACCTGGTCAGAGACTTACTAAATCAGCTAAATCCTTTCAGTAATTCAGAACCAGATCCTCAGTAATCTTGACAAGTGCAGCTGAAGGGATAGCAGAATCACAGCTTTCCCTGTTAAGACTTCATGGGGAGACCCACCTGTAGGCTTTTTGGTTGTGCTCCTCATACTCAGAACTAATGGAAGGGTATCTGGCTAGTTCAATGTTGTTGAGGCACACACTTTGGCAAACTTTGGTTTTAGGGTACCATTAGCCCACTCTACAATGCCTGTTGACAATGGAATTGCTGCTTCATTTTCAATGCCATTCAAAGGACTCTCATGACTTCATTATTTAAATGGGTTCCTCTATCTTATTCCAAAGAAGTTAGCAAACCGAATCCAAGGAATAACTCCCTCAATAAAAGCGTGGCTACTGTGAGAGAATCACATCTTCAGACTGGGAATGCCTCCACCCACTTACTAAACAAACAACCACTTGGATATACTTTAAACCATCGCACAGAGGCATTTCCAGAAAATCTATCTGTAATCTTGTGAAGGGACCTTCTGATTTTCCTACATGACTCATGGTCGCATTTGTCTTCCTACCTATGTGCACCTGTTGATAGGTGGCACAATTTTAACATAATGTCCCTGCAATTTTCCTGAAATGTGGATTAAGCCAATATTTGTAAAGATCGTCAACATACAGTCATGTCCCATATGTGTCGGCCCATGACTGAATCTTGCCATTTGCAACAACATGGAATCAGGTAGTACGAACCTTTTATCACTTGACATGATTGCTCCCATCTTTTCTTTTCATCCTCTGGCAGCACTTCAGTTGTGCATTTACCTCAAGTATTCAAGTGATTGAGCTGACATTGACAAGAATCTATTGATGGTTTCCATTGCACATTCAGATTTTTCATTTATTCCCAATATACCAAACTTAACAGCACAGTATTTTGCAACCTCATGTACAAAATGATTGCCTACTGAAACCATATTTTTCCACTCTTGTGTGTAGCACATTTAACAATATCAATCTTCTTTGGGAATTGTAGGGCTTCGAGACAATCTAGAATTCGTAGCCCGTTTCTAATGGAGGTGCCAGCGCATGTCAAGGAAAACCTCTGTGACCACTATTGGCCAAAGTCACCGAGCTCTCCAAAGCTCTACTGACTTTCTGTATAAATTATAAACCACAATTCTTTGGCTACACAGCATACACTTGCAATTCTGATAAATTATGCTACTTGTGTTGAACTTGCATTACACAAGTATTATGCTTCCACAATAGATGATGTTGTTGTACAAACTGCATGTGACGCCGGAAGGGTTCCATAATGGTCTCTCCGACAAAACCATCCACACAAAAAAATCCAATCAGCTACTTTGACTGGTACATCTTGAATATCTCGTCTTGGTTTGGTACAGAACTTTGTCACATTAATACAATCATGGTCACTTTGATCTATTTCATCATCAAATTTCTCATTTGGCATTGGTAGAAAGGTTGCAGAATTCAGGGAATTGCAGTTTTTAATTGAAATGTTCTTTGCCATCAGAATAAGCTTCTCATACTAAGTTAAGTCATCAATGTCTCAATTAAATGTAGAACCAGCACAATAAGCATGTCTCTCATCACAATCGCACTTTGAACAATTGCCAAAGAAGCTGCTGCAATGATCTTCATACACCCAGATACTGTGTCTGCCACTTCATTTAGTGTAGCAGAAAAAATTGCAACGGTCTACTTCACACCGATGTGCTGTTGCTTGAATACTTAAAGTGTGCACCCTTGTTTTTCATGACAAAATATACAAAAAATAGTTTGCCTACTTTGTCACTCATAGAGCAGGCACGCTACACAAGCTTTGTCTGAGTTTAAGGAAGGCTTTCATATATTAATTGACTCAAAGCACATGGTCTCTCACCTCACTGTGAGTTAGGCTCTGTAAAAGCTTTGCAATCAGGAACAAGTTTTGGAATCCACTGACAATAGTAGTCAACCATTTTTAGAAACATGCTCACTTCTATCTGTGTTGTTGGTGGGTTCATTTTCAGAATGGCAGAAATGTGTTCTTTGGACACCTTCCCCGTTCTCTTCTCAACTTAGTGTCACAAATAAATCACTTCCTCCTGATAGTACAGTAATTTTGCAGTAAATACGTTATGCCCATTTTCAGCAACATTACTCAACAAAGCAAGTGTGTCAAATCTACAACCCTCTCATATTTTGGCTGCAACCAAAAGGTATCCATTATATTGGATTAGCACTGAGTCACAGGGCCATTTTAGACTTCACAAATACTTCTTCAGGGTTTGGTAAAATATTTGGGGACTTTACATATAGCCTAGTGGGATTCTATACCAAACAAGAATACTATTTCTGAATCTGAACAAAAAAAACCTCTTTTCTTGAAGAGGAATTGAGAAAAATGCTTGGCAGAAATATAATACAATGAACGGCTTGGCTTCTGTGGGAATCTAAAACAATATTACTGTAGGATTCTGTACCACAGAACAAGAAATCACTATAACATTAATTTGGCACAGGTCCTGTATCATCCTCCGTTTTCCACTAAGCTTCTTTATGTCCATAATCAGAGAGTTACATGAGCCCCCTAGTACTTCTTTTAGAGTTCTGTGCTCACTAATTTTATCAATAACTGGTGAAATCCCCTCCTCTGTTTCACAAGTAAACTTATAATGAGGAGTGCAGTGATAATCTGAATTTGTTTTTACAGTAACTTGCACTGCCTCCACACTTTTGATCAACCCGTTTTCTTTTCCTAAAAAATCCCAAACCTACTTGTCCACAGTATGTCTTTAATCTGTAGGTGAATCTACTTCTGTGAGACCTGGGAATATTTAAATTATTGCTTCTTGTGGGATTTTATTTAAACTTGGAATCCTCATTCTTTGTTTGAATATCACCACCAGCTGGTGTGCAGTGAATTACGCAATTGAATTTTTTACAGGAGATCTCAAAAATTAACTGGACTTATTTCACTGGTTATGAACTAATTTTCATTTATGATTGAACCAGTTTTCAACAGGACAATAACTGACAACTTATTGACAACTTATTACTAACTTGTTTGCTTGAAATGCCTACAACTTCGACATTTTTTCCCCACGAGGGATAGGTCGGGAACCACCATGGGTCTCACTGTGGAGAAGGTAACATCTGTTGAAAGTGTTCAAAGTATTATAAATGATACTGGATGGCCATTCACTTCTCCTACCATAAAAGAAAAAGACAATTCTGATGTGTAGGGAGTAAGCATGAGCGAATTTTGCGGATCTCGCGTTCGCGAATTTTGCGGATTTGCGGATTCGCAATCCGCAAAATCCGCGAATTTCCGCGAATTTGCGGATTTTTTTTTTTTTTGTGTTTGCGCGGGTTTCTGCCAGTTCGCGAGGGTTTTGTACAATGTCGCAAATTGCGAACTTACCTGTCGGGTCGCAAGTTTCGCGAACTTGTTGTTTCTACGTGTCCAGCCTGTTTGGGACACTCTTCTTCATCACTGCCACTCTCTGTCACCACTGCCACTCTCTGACTACTCATGCCACCCTCTGGCCCACCCATGCCACCCTCTGTTTCATCACAGCACCCTCTGGTTGTCCAGTCAGTGTACATTATTGTGGCAACAAGCACACCTTCCCTGCCTCAAGTGACCTGAATTAATTTGGGGCTGATTAATGTGTCACAGAATATTTTTTTAGCTGGCACCTGCTTCCTTAGTGCTTCCTGATTAGTGATCTTTTGAACTTGCTAAGTGCTTTCATTGTTGCAAAATTAGTTACAACACCTGCCCTGCCCCAACTGACAATAATGAATTAGGGGCTGAATAATGGATTTGAACCTCCAGCCTGGCTCCTGCTTGTCTCCCTTAGCTGTAATTCAGGACCTTTGTGGCATATATGTAACTATTCTGAGGTTCAGAGCAGGGTCACATAATAGTTGCAACCTGCAACTGAACTCTGGAGGGGCCCCTCAGGAAGCACTACAGAAAATGGCTACTAATGATGAGCCTGAACTTTTGAACCTGGTAAGTAGTTACTTTCAGTTTTGCTAAGAGCGTATTTCTGCAATTTTGCACTTATTCGCACTTATTCGCGGGGCGCGAACTCACGCGAACAGTGCGAGCAGTGCGAGCCAAATCCGCTGCTCGCGGATTTGCGGATTTTGCAGGAAATTCGCAAATCTCGCGGATTGCGGATTTCCCGAAAATCCGCAAAATCCGCGAGCGGAACGGATTTTCCGCCCACCCCTAGTAGGGAGCTGTTTTTTTTACGTAGTGTACCAAAATGAGGTACACTATGTAGAACTCCAGACAACGCTTATTGGCTTACAGGGCTTAGATTAATGATCCCAAAATCCTCTCTTTTGTGGTAATGTGGGCGAGCAATAGTGAGGGTAGTGTTGAGCATTTGTTGAGCACTTAGAGCCAATAAATGAGACACACACTAAAGAACAAAACTCAGGATCAATTTAGAAAAATTACAGGTAGTCATATATATTTTTTAACACCAAGAACTTTTTAATTGGGTCAGTACTTTGGGTCAGTTGTTTTTGAATTATCAATTTTTACAGTTAAGCAAAAATGTCACACAGATGCATTTTTACCTTGGTAATCCTTTCCTATGGAGAAAGAAACATATATTGCATACAGGTATATTTGCAATTGGATTTTGGGGGTCCCCTTTAAGACTTAAGTCAATGTATCCGCCAGCAGTTTGGGTTTACCTGCCCTGGAGTGTCTGGGTGCAGAGGTGCATGTCGGGTTGGTAGCCTTGCGCGCTACACCCGTGGTCAAAGAAGGAGGCCACCTAGACACAGGATGCAGAGGGGGACTTCAGGAGAAGTCCTGGAGCTCCCAACAGGGGCGCCCACTCCGTGAGGATCTTGGGAGCAGTGGGGGCACAGTCATTGTTCGTGCATCTTGGGTGCAGAGGGTTCAGTCGACTGGGCCTGTGCATCAAAAGGCCCTCACGGTTCATAGTTGGACCTGCAGAGGGAGTCAAAGCGGGACAGCTGAGACGATCTCAGTGCTGGCCTCTGCGATACTGATATGGCTCGTAGCTGGTCGGTCTATCCGGTGTTGGAGTCTGCATTGGATTTCAAACAAGCGTTGGTTGCTGCAACAGGTTCGGTAACCCGGGTATTGGTGCAGGGCGGCTCCTGGGGTCCTGATGTCGCCATACATGGTGGGAGATGGATCTAACACATGAGAGCACAGTGACCTCCTCCTGGGTGGCTGTTGTGCTATTGGGCCTGGTGGTCAACGGAATGGTGAACCAGATGTTCCCCATGCCCTTGGTACAAGGGGTTCATTTTCCAGGGCCTTAAAGAGGTGCTATAGGTCTTTCCAATTTGGGGAACAATTGAACAATTACCTTGTTTTAGCGAAAGAGCACTGGCACTGGAGACCTGATCAAATACCAGGCAAAAAGTGGGGGTGGCCATGTCAAAAAGGGGCACTTTCATAAATGGTCTACCTTTAGGACTGCTCCAAGCATACAATCCTTCTAAAGCATCCAGGCACAGTTATTTCTCAAATTCAGTCCTGTAGTAACTCTGAGTGCACCAGAAAACTGTGGAAAATCATAATTAATCACTGAAGGTTTTTGCTGAAACCTGAAACTGGAAATTCTGCATATTATTTTCTATGGACTGTTGCATGATTAGAGATGAATCCCATTCAATTGCCTTGAATTCTGAATGATCACCGAAGATGCTGGTCGGACTGTGACAGTCATTGGTCCCACTATTTGTGACTTTATAAAAAACTATTTTAATTAAATTTACAATCCTGTTTCCAGTGCCCATTTTTCTCTCCGGTGTGGCAATGACCATTTCTCATAGGTGCATTATTAATGTTTTTGATTAGGCACGTTGTTAGTAAAACCCCTGCCTTAACCACGAGGACCACTATTCACACCTTCCACAATGGTAATAATTCCCCAGGAGTATATTGTTGATGAACAATTAATAAAACCCATCGAAGAAATCAACCAAATAAACTTTAGATCATGGAATATAGCTGGGATCAAAAAGAAGCTAAATGATAAAGAATGGTAAGATAGCATAAAACCACTTCATGTCATGTGTCTCCAGGAGACCTGGTTTACTCAGGAGCCATATATTGATGGTTTCATCACTGTCTCAACCCCAGCTATACCATCAGTTTCTGGATGAGCAAAGGGAGCTCTGGCAACTTTTATTTCCACTACAGCGCTAATAAAACTTAAAAAGACGTATAATGGTTCCCCTTATTTTCAATTGGTCCACTTAGTAATGGGGAAAAATCAACCCTTTATTGTAGTGAATTTTTATAATAACATCTTTAACGTTACTCGTTTCAAGGTTGTGAATGAGCTGGATAGGGTATTAGCTAACTTTATAAAGGGATTGGATCCCGCATATACATGTATCTGGGTTGGGGATTTTAATATCAGCAAATGCAGTTACTCAGGAACGAATGTTGGTGGCTTTTCTGATATAACAGGGACTAACCAACATAATTTCCCACATGACAGCTACGGGGAAAAGTTAAATGAACTCCCATGCAAATATAGCCTAGAAGTTTTTGTACCAAGAGGAAAAGAGGGAGAAACTACAAATTCAACCTACCAAGGTAGAGGAAAGCCAACATGTATTGATCACATTATAGTGTCCACTACTGGCCTTAAACATTGCGGTCTACCAAATTGCGAATTCACCAGATTTAGTTACCATGCCTCACTAACTGTGGCAATAAATGTTAAAAAAATGATTTGGAAGAAAAACTATTGTTGCCTAATTTAGTGGCAGCTGGAAATAATACAATTTGCATACAATGGACAGGTATCAATGAAGACAGCATGTTGCATAAGGTTGTTAAACATAATAAGGAAAGCTTCTCCATATGCAGTGATATTGACTCTCCCCCGCTACGATTAGGACCGCCTATGAGAAAATCACCACAGTAATATCCATTATTTTAAGAAAAGAAAGCACTACTAAAAGGAGACACGTAAAAGGCGGGTTCAATAAGGATTGTACGCGGGCAAAACAATAGTTAAATAAGGCCCTACACATAATACCTAGATATAGGATCGAAATTAAAAGACTTAGATTAATATATAAACAAGCCATAAAAAGTAGGAAGACTGAGGTACAAGACGAGGCCTGGTTGAAATTGAATCAAGCTGCAGGCACCAGGGATACCACTCTTTTTTGGAAAGTGATTAATTCACCAATGTGGAAAGATGAAGACGATCCCATTATCGAAACAGTCATTGCACCAAGTGATTGGCTTACCCATTTCAGTGGAATTTTTATTACACCTACCATTAATATAGAACAGTCACCCCTATAGCTGTGATGCCTCTTCAACAAATAAGGTTGGAGGAGGTAACCAAGCAATACATAGGATGAAACAGGGTAAGGCACCGGGACCCAATAGGGTTCCAGCCGATGCATATAAAAAATACATACAGTTATGGGCACCAATCTTAACACAGGTCTGTAATGCAGCTGCTAAAGGCTGTGTCCTTAAAATATCAACAGATAGCATTATCGTCCCTATTTTTAAAAAGGGAAGTCAGGGAGATGTGAGATGCTACTGCCCCATATCCCTCCTACACTTATCTGTTAAAATCATGGGGCAAATTGTCTTTGGAAGACTGGAGAATAAGGTTAATGAAAGAAATATCTTGACGGAAACCCAATATGGCTTTAGGGGGAGATGGGGACAGTGGAGCAATGTATAAACCTGCATCTAATCATTGATAAATATACGATGGCTAAGGAAGAAAATATTAATCTATGCTTTGCAGACTTAAGTTCGGCCTTCGACTGCGTAAGCCATGTTAAATTGTGGGAAGTGATGACTGATATGGGGGCCCCTGATGACACTGTCTTATTTTTATCTCAATTATAAGCGAGACGGACATCTAGAGTAAGGTATGAGAGGGAAGGAGAGTGCACGCCTAATTTCAAGGTGTCCAGGGGAATAAGACAAGGTTGTGTCATCGCACCCCTTCTCTTTTCATTATATATTAATGGGGTTGACACTACTCTTCAGAAACTAAATACTGATGTCCCAAAAATTGATGCACGACCAACCCCGCTGCTCCTGTATGCAGACAATGCGGTTCTAATTTCTAGGACTGCAAATGGATTTCAAGTATTGATTGAAGCCTTCATCTCATACATGGAGCAGAGAGACTTAAAACTAAACCTCACCAAAATGTTTGTGATGGTCTGTGGCCAAGGTAGGACTAAGAAACAAAAGCAATATTTTGCAAGGGACTATACGTTAACAGAAGTCCAAAACTTCTCCTACCTTGGTATTTTAATTTCTTTTAATAGTAATTGGGGTCCTCACTCAATTTGATTAGAACTATAGATTCGATATTTAGATTTTGTAACAAAATAGTTAGCAAACCTATCAGTGACATGCTTAAAATATATGGCAGTAAATGCCTTTCAGTAGCAACCTATGACTCTATAGTATGGGGTAATGCCAACCTTAATATATTGCAATCTTGCGAAAATAATTTTTTCTGCCGTATGCTGGCCATACCGGGATCTACCTTTACATATCTCTTGCACAAAGTGCTGGATGCACCATATGTGGCCGACCTAATTCAAGTAAGAGCTTTGTGTGCGTGGCACAACATCTGGTGCAAAGAGGGACCAAAGCTCACAAGGGCTTTAATCATGGATTGTTTAACTTTGGAACACACTAACAAAATCCCATGGCTAGCACACATGGACAAATTGCTAAAGAATATTGATAAAGGTTCATTGGTAAACCCCCCCACAGATATCTTGCAATTTGGTAAAAGGGAAATTAAAAAATTGTATATGGAGAAACTAAGACTGGAAAGGGCTATGAGTGATGAGGAAAAAACAAGCGTGTCAAGATGCATGGCCTACCAAATTATTTGGTCAAAATTACAAATACTCAGGATAGATTTTGTACGAAAAGGTTACGTTTGGGTACAGTT
Organism: Lissotriton vulgaris; assembly: GCF_964263255.1. Lineage (NCBI taxonomy): Eukaryota > Metazoa > Chordata > Amphibia > Caudata > Salamandridae > Lissotriton > Lissotriton vulgaris. The sequence continues at coordinate 824,920,086 of NC_141696.1, read as the reverse complement.
CAGAACTGGTGGCGTTCCCAAAACGTGAAAATGGCAGAAAATCATTCATAAATGCCCATGTGATGGCAATTTATGCTGTTTTGTAAATTTTATCGAGACATTAGAAAAAAAATTACCACCAATATTTATTGTACAGAAAGTATTTTTTTAGAAGGACGCCATGAAATGTATTTGTGCCCTTGAAAATTAATTTGTCTATTGTGCTGTTGCTGGTTATACAAGTAGGGCTGTACATAGAAGGAAATCGCTTGCATATCTAGATCATTTAGTTTATGAAGCTGATTGAAGAATGCCCCTGATTGAAAAGTAAAACTAATAAATGGGACAACAAGGTGATTTGTACATATGAAGTTTTAACAGTCATTATGTATTATACAAAATTGATAGCAATGTTTTAATTGTATGTACTTTTATGAATCAAAACAAGATTCAAATGAAGTTTTATGATAACCTTGCACAAACACACTCTATTTCCTTGTGTATTTTCACCTTGTACACCAACACCGGTATAAAAACCAGGTGCCTGAAACCGACTTTGACCATCATTTTGCAAAACTTTTGTCTGAGACCCCATCAAATTCTTCTTTATAGCTTTCCTTTTAGCATTGCAACAATCACTACAATACTTCTCATAGGCCTACATTGTATCCAAAGTCAACACTTTGCTTAGTATAGAAACAAATTTCCAGATATAATCCCAACACAAAAGTCAAAGCAAATTTAGAAATGCCTTCTTTCTTGGGGTCTTCAACTCAATTGTATGGTCTTCAAATCCGCATCAATCTCTCATAATATGCATACACTGATTCACCAGGTTCTTGTGTCACTTTCATGATCTTTGTCCAATTTACTTTTTATTAGGGAACCTTTGTTTTTAAATGCCCAATAAGCTGATATTTCGCCATGAATGTGAAAATGAACTAGAGACCATCTCATCTCTCCTGACATCTGGTTCTCCTGCTCCTATCTTTTCCATCTGCACTTGCAGGTAATCCTCGTTATTTTAAGGTGGTCTCACTTCAGTCAACAACCTATCCCTAAACCCATCCTCTACCTCAGAATCACTTTTTTGGTCTCAATGTTGTTCTCATTTTTGTCATCTTTTGTTTTCTTCTTTTTCGACTCATAAGTAACAACAGGGAAAGCACCCTTGGTTTCTAACACTTCCTTCTTCTATGAGCTCAGTCTCACATCCATCCAATGGTTGACAGCCTTACCAATTTGCCCTTTAAACATTTTTTTATGTGCTCTCTCATTCACTATGTAGTCTAAGTCAATTAAGGATTGATCAGGTCTAGGTAGTGGCTTAATCGCCGACATGGCACACCTCAGATTCTCAATCTTTTTCACTTCAAATGTACCATTTACAAGAAATGTTTTTTTTTATTGTCAGCAGTATTTCTGTTTCATTCTTTCAGCCACAATGTGTGTAATGCATGGTCCAAGTAGGCAAGAGTTCGAATTGGGGCCAGGACTGTCCTCCATTAGTAGGAATCACAGACTTATTCAAAAGTAAACCCATTGTAATCTCAACCTAGCTCACAATATAAGCAAAACAGCAATATAACCAATCACAATATAATTTAAAAACAAAACTTGAAATGCAATATGCAAAACCAAACCAAATACCCTTGGTATGCCCACCAGGATACAGGACGGAAAATGAAACTCACCACAGGGAGGGTGTTGTATCCCGTTAACCCTTGTATGGTTTAGACTGCTATCTCCATTGTGCTGCTGTTGCCGAGTCGTGGTATTCCTGGCTGGAAACTCGACTGGACAACAGCTTCACCGGAGTATCTGGTGTACACCGTGGGATTCTTCTATTTGATTCTCGCTTCATTTTCAAAGTGAATTAAAAATAATTACTGTCACTGAGGATGCAAATTCCGTTGGGTTGGGAGCTATTCTTACTCAGTCACATAAAGGGAAAGAATGTACCATTGCTTTTATTTCACAAACTTTGAGTAAAGCTGAATCAAATTACAGCACAATAGAGAGGGAAGCCCTTGCGTGTAAATGGGCTGTTGAAAAATGTAAGAGTTATCTTTCGGGAAATTCTTTTGATTTGTTGACGGATCACAAACCTTTAATATATTTGATGAGAGGACATGCTACAGGATTAGCATCATCAAGACTAGTTAGGCTCATCCAAAAATTACTTGAGTACAATTTCGAAATTAAACATATTTCTGGTGGGGCAAATTTTAGAGCAGATTATTTGTCTTGGTTACCTTTAAAAGAAAGTTTGGATCATACTGAGCATTCTGATGATGAGTGTGTTGTTTCAGCCATTGACTAGTCAGAGTGCACTGTTGGAGTAATTTCTGAGAAGGATTGGGTTCAACATTACGAAGGATGAAGTTCTCAATAAGGTTATAAATTACATTATCAATGGTTGGCTACCAGTTAAAAATTTGGAAAAATGTTTAGTACCTTTCAGCAAGTTTCTTCTGATGTTAAGTGTTGAGAACAACTGAATCACTACACAAGGTGTGTTTGTACCAGCTTATAAATTAATTGAATCCTTGGTCAAAGCTGCACATTTTGGTCATTCGGGCTTGTCACGGTACTAAGAAATTGTTGCATAGGTTTTATTGGTGGCCAGGGATGAATGTTTGTGTTGAGCAATATATTAAAAAGTAGTATCCAGAGTGCTTAATATCCGATAAGCATTGTAAAACTAACAATGTGCCAACTTATTTCAATAATTTGCCAAATGAGCCTTGGGAAAAATTAGTTATAGATTTTTCAGGACCATAAATTGTGTTGTGCAATGAAATGAAATATCTATTTGTACTCACTGAAAACTATCCGAAATGGGTTACATATAATTTTGTTTCTTTTCCTATTACTGAATCTGATTAAATTGTTGGAGACAAAAAAATTGCACTGAAGTCTTTCCCAAAAAATGTGTGTTTTATAATGGTACACATTTCACTTCAAAGAAAATGGTTGATTTCTTAAACAAACATTTTATTAAACATGAGAAAAACCTTTGCATTTTCCAGCAGTAAATGGTTTAGTTGAGAGATCTAATACGTTTTTTAAAGAAGGTATTCAGACAGCTTTGGCATCTGGATTAGTATTTAAAACAGAAACTCTTGAGTTATCTTAATACTCCACATATTATTACAGGTTTTTTACCTTTATTTTTGTTGAAAGGTAGAGATGCAAAGATTATTTTGGATCCCAGTTTTGATAGCAAAATGAGTTTACAGTCTATGGACATTGGATTGAAGAGTCACAGATGTGTGGATGAATGTGTTAGAGAGAATTTTTAACGCAGATATAAGTCATTAAATGAGTCCTCTGCTAAGGAGCAGAAAGAAGTTTTGGTTGGCGATTGGGTCATTGTTAAAAAACAACTAAAAAAACAATGAAGGGAAATCTAAATATACTGGACCACAACAAATTGCAAGAGTAGCAATCTCAGCTGTTTTATTGAACAATCGTGGGTGGTGGAATAAAAGTGCCATTGTAAAAATTGAACCTTATCAAAAGGACATTATTGAAAAGAAAATGAATGACAAGGAGAATGTTTTGGATTCTTCATCTTGGGATTTTTGTAATGATGTTTCTAATCAGATTCGCATCATTGAACAACAAAATGGTATTTCTGATAATACTGTTCCTTGTAGGTTAGAAGACAATTCTAATTGTTCCTATAAGGAAGTGTCTGACAGTGGTATTGTTTGTAACAAGTCTTCCATTTCAGGTTCTTCATCTGTTGTTGGAAAGAGAAACGTTGTTATATCTGCAAAGTTTAATGGTTATTATTTGTATTCATGCATTTTGTTGTTTAATTTTCTTTCTTGCATGTTATCTTTATTTTTGCATTAGAAAGGGAGATGTTGTATCCCTTTAACCCTTGTATGGTTCTAGACTGCTATTACTATGTTCTATTCTTTCGCCATTGAGCTGCTGTTGCTAGGTCGTTGTATTCCTGGCTAGAGACTCAACTGGACAACGGCTTCACCGGAGTGTCTGGTGTTCTACGTGGGTTTCTTATATTGAATTCTCGCTTCATTTACGCCGACGCTTCTGAACGAAGCCGGCTTGGATACAAGGTGGCAGCTCCCGATCGGAGGTGCTGAGAGCATCAGTTAAGGCGAACGTTGGTTTCTCCACTTCGCTACGCCACAACAGCCGCCGTAGGCAAGATGGCGGCTGCAGCTGGCCGTGCCCAGAATCAGCGAGCTAAAGAACAAGGACTAGAAGCGCTCGGATAAGGGAACGAGCGCGGATGGAATTATTGGAGCTGTGGTGAGTGCGGACTGTGGGTGCTTCAACCCCCCCCCCCCCCCTTTGGGAAGTAGCTGCATACCCGGCTGAACGCGTGCTGAGTGGTGCGATATTGGAACCTGAGGGGGGGCGCTCCTGACACTGTGCTGGACATTGCTGCTCCCTGCCCCCTGTGAAAGGCAGCCCTCTGCGTGGCATTGTATTGTGGTGATGTACACACGCTACCCCCGCCTTGGAGGTATACACTTCATCTTTATGGTAATGGAGGAAGTGCTGCTGGATGGTCAGCCTGTGAGGGTTTGCGCCCCTTCCCGCCATGTTTAGTGACCACACGAGCTGAGCGCGGTGACGCTCTCCACCTGCGGCCTGCCCTGGATGGGGGGGAGGAGCACACAATTGCATTGGAAATGCCATGTAGCTCTTACAGCTGGGAGTGTTCTGTTAGCTGCTGATGATACAGAGCCTGACACCCCTGACAGTGTCCACCAGAAGTGTGTAACACAGACCAGGAGAGACTGAATACTTGCGGCTTGCGGGACTTCTGCCTCTGGGTGTAATTTGTGCACGCCAAGGACCACTACTTCTCTGGGTGTGTAAGCGGTGTAGTGTGGTCCCTGGAGGCCCCCCAAGAGACCATCCTGGAGCAGAGGTGGATGGGAGGACGCTGAGGTGCGATGGGTCGCACCAGAAGCAAGCAAGTGGATGCCACCGCAGATGGAGAAATGCAGCTCACATTTGGCAGTGATCCCTTTAACGCTTCAGGCAATGATGTGATACCTCCTACTGGTACAGACCCCCCACAATGCTAAACTGGATTTCATCTTGAAAGAAATACGAGACTCATGAACGGCGCTGGAGACGCGCATGGGCACGATGTCCACCAATCTCAGCTTACTACAGGCGGACTACAAAAAGCTGGCCAACAAGGTCAAATCGAATAAACTGGCACTGGATGATCTCATACCCTAGCAGACTATGCACTCCACTCAACTTGAACAATTCCAGCGACAATTGAAGGGCTTGCAGGACAGAGTAGCTGGCACCCCTAAAGTCCACCTAGCCCCTATCAAATCCGTTTTTAACCTCGCTGCCAGGCTTGTAGGAGAGTAAGGTCTGCTTCCTATGGTTACCCCCACTTTTTGCTGTGTTTCACTGGTTTTTCGACTTAGGGCTGGCTATGGCCCTGCTAATCCGGACCACAGACTTGCTGTTCTCTCTCTAAATTGATACCATGTACTTTAGGTACATACCAGATTGGTTACGTGGTCACCCTTATGAGTCCCTGTATATGGTACCTTAGGTACCCAGGGCATAGGGACCCCATAGGCCTACCAGGGGCTGAAGCATGTATTGTACCACCCCTGGTTAGCCTTCCAAAATGACACCACAGGTCTGCACTTGCAGCCTGGGTAAGGTGGTGTAAGCACCCCTTACTTAGATATAGTATACCTATATCTACCCATACATATAGACACTTATTAACTTATAAGTCACTCCTATGGAAGGCCTTGACAATCCTGAAGGCAGAGTGCTTGGTTTTATGTGAGAGTGCGCCCTAACATGAGCTGAGCCCCGCTGAAGCTTTTGGAAATATCTCCTTACAGCTGTTCTATGATACAGCCATACCATATACCTTTAAGTGCATTATAATCCTCGCGGTTCAATCCTAACTTTGGTTTGGCTTTATCAAAACATGTTGTGTAAGGTGTCAAGCGATTTGGAATACTAACCCCCCCCCCCCCGCCAGTTCTGGCGGCGGGGTAGCATTCCACTCTTCTAGAGGGAAAAGACCTGGACACACTGGTATACCAGGTTAAAGTTAAACAGAACCCCAGCATCACAAAATGGATGCTGCTGCCACAGACACGAGTCTGACCTCCAGCTGCTGGACAAAACTGCGGCAGGGGAGGCCTGGACAATACGTTTCCTGTCCAGGGAGGTGCCAGCACCTCCCCAGGCAGGCTTTAGTGTATTGGGGCAGGGTGTGTTGCATTCAGTGAATGCTTTTCAGACACTGCCTGGGGCACACAAGGTGCTCCATGCATTTCCCAGTTCAAACCGGTTGCTGGGGCACTCAGCCCCAGCTCTGGTGTGAAACTGGACAAAGGTGAAGGGGTGTAACCACCCCCTCCCTAGTTCCACCAATAGGTGGGACCTTAGAGCTAGCCCAACCCCTAAACTTAGTATAAGTATAGGAACACACCGCCCGATTCATGAACCTAAATTGCGCTCACAAGAGCTTTGCGAGAGCGATTTTTGCATTTGGGATTCAGCATCCCAAATGCAAAAATCGCTAATTGCGATGTCGCAAATGTGCGAGGAATTACATTTAAGGAATCTCTATTAGAGATTCCTTAAATGCAATTCAACATCCAATTTAAATTTGCGAATTCGCAATTTCTTGCCGCAATTTACCGCGAGGTCAGACCTCGCTGTAAATTGCGAAAACTCAGAAAAATGCATTTAAAAGCATTTTTCTGAGTTGCATGTTACACACACACATGTCCTTTGGACATGTGTGTGTGCAACACCTGTGTGAAATTTCATTTGAGGGGTGCTACAGGGTGTCCTGTGGACATCCCTGGCACCCTTCAAATCGCAATCTTATTTGCGATTAGCTAATTGCTAATCGCAAATAAGGAATACTCCCCATTCATTCCTACGGGCCTTTTGGCCCATAGGAATGAATGGCGAGTTATTCCTTATTTGCGATTAGCAATTTGCTAATCGCAAATAAGGAATCAGTAGGAATCGCATTTTATTATGCGATTCCTACATGATTACCGTTTTGCGAGTCCTTAATAGCGAATCGCTATGATTCGCTATTAGGGGCTCGCAAAACGGCCCGTTGATGAATCAGGCTGACAGTCCCTAGGACTTTAGATTACCCTGCACAAAACTCTGAAGAAGAAATCCTGGACCTTCAACATTTCATTTCGACTGAAGGCCTGAAGAATCTCCCTTGAGGTCAAGAAGTGACCCCCTGTTCGAACAGGCACCAAAGAAGCATCCTTGCCGGTCTACATTTTTGAGGCTCCCGCCGGATCCCGAAGAATCTGCGACACAGGACACAGACTTCCAGACATCTCTGAAGCTGACACGAGTTCCCAGCAGAGCTGAGACCTGTAGCTGACACAAGAGATGTGGGACTGGAACTTCTGGACATTCTGCATTTTTGCGACTATACCTACTTCCTGAAGTTTCTCGAAGTTGTGCATTGGGGTATTTGAAGCCCCAAGCACCTTTTCCACTGAAATATAGAGGCCAGCACTCCAAGAGTGACTCGTGAGTCCCCTTTCTTCACCGCAGCTTGAGGCTCCTTTGTGGTTCCTAGTCTGCTGGCTAGTGGGCCTCCACAAAGGACAATACGTTGTTTCTTGAGCTTTCCTGATTTCTCCAGATGTGCTCTGACTCCGCTACAAAAGGTGAGTCCCTCAGACCTTGCTGACCTGCACCAAAGCCAATTTTGTCATCTTGCTGTTGCCAAGGCTTGTTGGGTCCAATCCAAATTCTGACACTGCAGCACTTGACATCCTTCATGGGATAGCTCGAATCCAGCTCCTGGTCATCGTCAATGCCTCCTGGACCTAATTGCTGAAGAGTCAAGCTTCACCTACTTCACTTGAAAGCACCCGACATCTGCTGGCATCCTACTGTCGCCATCCTGGTCACTGGCTAGTGACCCAGACTCTGTACCCTTTGCTTTCAGGTTCTTCAAATCTCCGATCCACCCTTGGATCCACCAGACACTTTTCCTCTGGTCCCCTGCAGCACTTTTTTTGCACAGCTCTCCATTGGAATTGACGACGAAACCCGACACCAAAAGACACCTATGCACCCGGCTTCCCTGGGTGATGTAACACGAGTACTCCGGTGTTCCCATGGGTCTTGACTCTCGAAGTGTCCTAGTCTGAAAGGGTTCCATCGTAGTTCACCTCTAAGTGTCCTTAATCTTTAAAATTGTAACTTGTTTGTTCTCCATAGAAAGTCAATGGTGATTTGCGGCTGTGTTTAGATACTGCACGCGTCCCCCGTGGGTCTCCTGTGTCCATTTCTTGGGTGGTCCCTGGTTGCCCCAGTGGTTCTACAGGCCCTAGGCCTGACTTCTATCCCTCATGTGGTTCGTGTACCACTATTTTAGTATATGGTTTGTGAGACCCCTAGGGCATAACGTATACCGTGCAACTTATCATATGCTAATTAAGTTCCTTGTATTGTACTTTGACCTCTAACCTCAGTGAGTCCAGAGGGATTGTGCTTAGAATAAATACATATATATTTGATATATACCTTGTGTGGTGTACTTTTATTTGATAATTCAAGAGATTATAATTTGGTAAAACAACGTCCTTAACTCGCCTCTAAGTCTTAGCCTGAAGGCTTCTCTCCACAGCTACCACTAGGATAGCTTTCTATAAGGTTGACTTCAAACCTACCATCAATAAGGGTTGGTTGGACTGGTGCAAGGTGCCCACTAGAATAGTGGACATCATATGCCAGGCCAACTTCTCACAAGGCTTATCTCTGACTGTAAGCGATACGATCACATCTCCCCTGTTCTCAAAAAACCTCAAATGGCTTCCAATCGAAGGCGGATCCACCTACAAGATTGCCTGCATCACACACAAAGCCCTTCACCAAAATACCCCTTCTTACCTTTCAGACAAACTCCAAAAAGCTGGGTGTACTAGAACATTGAGGAGCACTAACGCTCTTGTCCTAGTCCCTCCTCAGCTAAAAAAAGAAAGCAACTCAATCTCGCTCATTCTCTGGTAACGCACCTTCTATCTGGAATACTCTTCCCAAAGATCTTTGTTGTAACCCATCCTACCCCTTCTTCAAACAAAACCCTCAAGCTGCTTCTTCTCAACAAATATTGGGGTTCTTAATTATACTTACTGTCTCTGCCCACGAGCTCCTCGTTTATTCACTACTTACACAGGCTCCCCTCTACCTATAATTCACCTCATCCCTCCCTTCCACAATTTTTACCTAAATCTCTCGCCTTTTTCCAACTACTGACTTACTATATAATTTGTCTCTGTCTTCCTGATCTACTATCTTCAATTTGCTACATGCTTGTGAATTTCTTAACTTTAGTCACTCTGAAAGCTTGACTGCCTTACCTTATCTTAGCAACTGTACTTAGTTTGGTCTGTTGTCTATGTTTAACCAAATCCTGTAAAGCGCTCTGATACTCTTGAGTCCAGCTAGCGCTACATAAAACCTTTTCAAATAAATATATATATATTTATTTTTTAAGTAGATGATGCGGAAGGGAGGTCCCGACATAATAACGTTTGCATACTTGGTATACCAGAACGCAGGAATGGATCCAAACCTACACAGTTTGTGGAGGACTAGCTGAGGGACCATATAGCGACAGAGAGATTAACATCCCTGTACAGTGTGGGGAGAGTGCACTGGGTGCCTTCCAGACCTCCTCAACTGGGTGTGCCACCCCACCCGCTGATAGCACACATTCTGCACTACAAGGACTGTGACACTATCCTGCGGGCTGCCAGAGAGAACGCTCCTGTGCGTTTCGAGAACAGGACAATTTCACATTCTCCCGGATTTTACCCCGGCAGTTCAGAAAGCTAGAGCTACATTTTTGGGAGTGAAGAAAAGCCTGCATGAACGCAGCTTGAAATATGCACTGCTCTTCCCGGCTAGGCTGAAAGTTGCCTATGGTCAGAAATCGTATTTTTTTTAAAACCCTGAGGAAGTGGCAGACTGGCTTTAAATAACTTTTACACCAGAGGCTTCTCAAACTTCACTGCCGTCAGGACAACTGCGTCGTGCCTCCCCTATACGAACAACTGGACTGCCCCGATTGGGTCATGGCACTACCATGGTCACTCTGGACTCTGGCCCAACCTCGGAACAGATCACGACCAGCTAGAAAGATGCACTACTTACAGCGGCGGCTTTGGCGGCTCATGATGCTCAGGCTGCGGCATCTTCGGAACACTCATCAGATGCAGACACGGTGCTCTCTGAATCTGAAAGTAGCATAACGCTGTTTCCTTCGATTACAGACCAGGTTGCCAGAGACTTCTAATATTGTGATCCGGGATGCCTGGGAGTGGTAATGCATACGAAGGTTATGCAATATATATATTACTGGTGATGACTGGTTTGTAGGTCCAGGGTACATATGCTTTATAGGGAAGTGTGCTAATGTAGGGGGCGCTAGAGGGCGCACTGCGGAATGGCTGGCTGCTAAGTCGGCTCCGCCGGACGGGCGCGCTTTATCGGACCCCTTGGCCCCCAGCCTGCCCCGATTCCCACGCAAGTTGGCGGAATGGACACCTGACGATCCCTGCTCCGCGCTGTGTGAATATCAGCCTTCAGGAGAGCGGCGCGCCAGAGAAATCGGCAAATGACCGCACAACACAGCGAAGCTGGCCAAAATGGCGGACGGCGGTGGTGGCGACCGTAAATAGTAAGCGACTGATGCCGCCTCCGGGAGCTCTCCTGGCTACCCTCGACCGGACGCGCTAGCGGCAGGGGCTGGCGGCTGGCGAGTTTCAGGTGTTTTATGCCCGCGCTGCAGGTGGAACTCGCAGAGAACTGTGTGCGTTCCAGGGCGGCCAACATGGCGGCGGCGGTGGAACGCACGACCGGCGACCCTGCTCAGGACGCTGCCGGCTCCCTGTTTCGGTGCGCCGAGATTTGACGAGGTGGAGCGACGAAGCGGACGGTGGCAAAGGAAGCAGATCAGGGGGCAAAGCGGCCGGAGGCGCACTGGCGACTGTGGAGAGGTGAGGTGCTCCCCCGCGCTGCTGAGCGCTACGCAAATTGGCGCGAAGTGGTCCCGCCTTCTGCCACGGGCCCATCTCTACAGACGGGGAGCTGCCCGGATGATGGTTTCACCCCATGGCGAATTAGCAATCACGGGTCCCGCCTGCATGGACAGTCATGCTGCAATGAGCGAATATGTGGCTGAGAGGAGCGTCTGATGAATAGAACCACAGCGCAGAGGGCGGTTGGTGCACAGACACGGCGCACACGGGCGACGACCAAGCCAGCAACCCCACCGTGCCCGCAGGTCACTGGCCCTGCAGCATCCCCGGGGGAGATGGGGAAGCCTGACAAGCAGCAATCGAAGCTGCCCTTCGAAGCAAGAAAACAAACGGCGAAAACAGGGGCAGCGCAGGAAGCAGACGGCGATCAGTCTCTGGGGGACGGCACTGGCATGGAGTCAGTGCTACGGGCTATCCAGCAGAGTCTGCAAGATATGAACAACAAGATGGACAATGTCGTGGCACGAGTGGACTCTCTGTCGACTAAGCTAGAAAATCACGAGGAGCGATTAGTGGAGGCGGAACAGAGGATCTCCTCGGTGGAAGACTGCTCCAGAGATCTCACGAAATCGCACAGCGCCATGGAGAAAACCCTGGAGACCCTGAAAGCGAAGGTGGAGGATCAGGAAGCGAGGTCCCGCCGCAATAACGTGCGCATCTCGGGCCTGCCGGAATCCACCAACACTGGCAGGATGGAGACGTACGTGGAAAACATGCTAAAGGACATATTTGGTGCTGGAAGCTTATCAGACGTCTTCCTGGTTGAACGGGCGCACCGTTCCCTGGCCCCCACTCCGAAGCCCGGGGCTCCACCTCGAATAATCATTGCCCGGGTGCTCAACTACAGGGACAGGGATACCATACTTCGCCTGGCGAGGGAAAAAGGCGCCATTACACACTAGGGCAACACACTGGAGTTCTACCCCGACCACACCATGGCGGTACAGCAGGCTAGAAAGGAGTTCGCTCCAGTAAAGAAGAAGCTTCGTGAGCTGGAAATTGGATACGCGATGCTGTACCCAGCGAAACTTAAAATCCTAACGGATGGCAGACCGGTGGTCCTCACGACGGTGCAAGCTGCGCAGGACTACGTCAAGACCCTCACCAAACGTAGGAAGGAGCGGGAAAATGCGGGCAGAATGAGCGACAACGACTGACATCGTGCTGGCTGTCCTATGTGTGTCTAGGGATCGCTTCTTCGAGGTTGGCAGCAGGCGACAGACGCTACATTGGGGAACGTGCCTGCAATTTGAACTCCAGACAGTTGTGATCGTTGCTGCTGGCGACCATTGAAAGAGAGCTGCACATGACAATACCACAGTGAGTACTCTTGGGGAGCGTTGGTGTAATAACCGCACCAGGAATCAGTGGGTCGACCGTCTACAGACCTGCGGCTGGCAGATTGTACTAACTGCACTGTAAAAGTGAAAACCTTGTGACACTGACTTTAAAGGTGAACAGCACTGCCTGTATATGTACTGGAACCAGTGGGGGGAGGCGGAAGATTAATGATCGTCAAGAACGCAAGCGTGGGGATGGAGTGGGGGGAAGGGGGGGGGGGGGAATTTTGTCATTATCACTATGCAAAAAACGCGCCCGTCCACGTCCACCATGTGGATGGAGATGTGTGCTCCGGGCGGCACCCCCAAGAGGGTGTTCCCCACACCAAGTTTGATCACAGTTCTAAAATTCGGGGGGGGAATGGCTTTGGCACAGTTTGGGCGCTGAAGTGGGTGGTGGGGGGGAGGGGAAGCTGAGTATGGTTTCTATGTTTGCACTGTGTCTGAGAAACATTGCGACCTCTTTTGTTGCCTGTACTATTACTGTTAAAGTTACACTATTTCACAGGTGGCCTAACAACACACGCAGCACACGATTACACAAGCCCACGTGTTAATGGCACAACTTGACACACTTAACTTTCTCACATGGAACGTCCGTGGGTTGGGGAACCCAAGAAAGAAAAGGCAGATGTTTGCATACCTAGATCGCCTTAAGGTGGATGTGGCATTATTGCAAGAAACGCACATGGCACCCACTTCCACAACCCGGCTGGGGAATAAATGGGCGGAATCCGCCACTGGCTCGTACTACTCGACGTACTCCCGAGGCCTCAGTATTTTGATCAAAAAAGGGACTCATTTCAAAATCAGGGACACGTACACTGACACGGGGGGACGTTATGTCATAGTTGTGGGCGAGGTGCGACAGCAAAAACTAGCTCTGGTGAATGTGTATGGCCCGAATGTGGACGATGCAGGGTTTTTTGAAAGGCTATGGCACACAATAGCGGATGCACAGGCAGATACCGTGATCTGGGGTGGGGACTTCAACGTCACATTCAAAGATGGCCTTGACAGAGCTCCACACACACCTGAGCAACACACCAAGACGAGGGACATGCTACTAGACGCACTGTCTGACATGAATATGCGCGACCTGTGGAGGATACAGCACCCTGGGGAACAGGTAGCCACACACGTTAATGCAGCGAATAGAAGCTGGTCCAGGTTAGACTACTGGCTAGCCACACAGGACGTCCTCACGTGGGTGGAGCAGATCACACATCTCCCGAGAACACTGTCAGATCACAGTCCGGTACTGTTACGGTTACGAATCCCTAACTATGTCTCACCGCCCTACACCTGGCGATTCAACGCACAGGCCCTGCGGGACCCACTGTACGTTGACACAGTCATGAAAGCAATTACTGACTACTTTGAGCTGAATGCCCCCACCACGGAGGACCCGTGCCTCCTGTGGGAAGCATTCAAAGCAACGATACGGGGCGTCTGTATTAACACATCCGCGGGTATACTAAAAGATATCCGGCACCAGCTTCAAAGGAGGGAGAGGTTGCTACGAGACCTGGAACAGCGATACACAAACACTGGGGACACGACACTACTTAGCGACATTCAGGTACTACTGCAGGAATACAACACATTTGCTGATGACGAACTTAAGTACATTTTTAGGAGGACCACGGCTAGGAGATATGGGGAAGGGGGCAGACCGGGTAGAGCACTAGCGGAAAAGATCTGATCGGGTAGAGCACCACAACATATAGCGACCATACGCACTAAAAACGGCACGCGTGCACACGATATCCCGACCATTCTGGGTCAATTCAGAGAAACCTATGGGGCACTGTACGAGGCCAGGGGTCACATACCACGGGAGGAGATATTGGAATACATGGCTGACGTGGAGATCGCCTGGCTGGCGGACGGACACAGGGAATATTTAGCTAGACCTATCACAACACAAGAAGTCATAGACACTATCAAACGACTCCCCAATGGCAAAGCACCGGGCCCGGACGGCTTCGTCATAGAATTTTATAAAACGTATGCAGACACGCTAGCCCCGCATCTGGTGAATCTATATGAATCCGCGCACGAAGCCCAAACACTCCCACCATCCATGAGAGAGGCGCTGATCATCGCTCTTCTCAAACCGGGCAAGGATGAGGAACAGTGTGACTCATACCGCCCCCTCTCATTGATTAATGTGGATACTAAGATACTGGCTAGCATACTAGCGGACCGACTGAAGCCGCTCATGCCTCTGTTAATAAGACCGGACCAGGCAGGCTTCATTCCGGATCGGTCGACCACGCACAATACCCGCACCCTGTTCGCTTTGGCACATTACTTGGCTCCACATATTAAGGCGGTAGCTGTCTTACTGGACGCGGCCAAGGCATTCGACATGATTGATTGACCCTTCCTGCACGCAGTCCTAATCCGGATGGGCTTCCCCCCATTATTCATCGGATGGATCACAATGCTTAACTCGGGCCTGTCAGCTCGCATACGGGTGAACAAACATCTATCGGCCCGATAGACATCAGGCGAGGCACTAGACAGGGGTGCCCTCTGTCGCCGATGCTGTTTGCCCTTATCCTAGAACCGCTAGCGTGCAAAATACGACAGCACCATCACTATTCAGCTATCCAGTTACCAACGCGGCCCATACACATAGCCCTGTACGCAGATGACATGGTCCTCTACGTAAAAAACCCGGAGACGAATCTCAACCCACTTCTGAGGGAATACATTAAATTCGGCCAATATTCGGGTCTCCGCATCAATTGGAGCAAATCCCTCATAATCCCACTGGCGGACGGTACCCAGCCCACAGCGCTTGACTATCCCCTGGAATGGCAGGAGGAACCGACGAAATACCTAGGCATTTGGTTCCACAGAGACCCGGAACTAGTCATCCGCACCAACTATGGGAGAACTGTCTCAACACTGGAAGATAAAGTCAAGAGATGGATTGGGCTACCGCTCTCACTGGCAGACAGACTCGCCATAGTGAAAATGGTACTCCTACCAAAATTCTTATATCTTTTCAATAACATACCCATCAAGCCCCCGGCGGAGGTGTTTCGCAACATAAAATCCCTCATGCTCTCCTTGATCTGGGCGGGAAAGCAGGCCAGATTGGACCTGCAAACCCTGACACTGCCATACGCTAAAGGGGGCTTCAAGGTGCCAGACATTTACCTATACTATCAGTGTGCGCAGGCGCAATTTGCGCATTACTGGTTTCACGAGATCCCATTTCTAACGCACGTTGCTGTAGAGCAGGGTGATGCTGACTCCATCCCACTGACAAGCATATTACCGCACAAGCGTCCCAGATTACACGATCATGACATTAACCCAGTGAACACCACGATAGACGCATGGAGAACACTGAGTAGGATGGCAGGCTGTACACCACTTTATGCACCACAACTCCCCTTGGCTCATCATCCGGCACTCTCTGTCACACAGGAACAAATGGGGATGGACCTACTTAAGCGAGCGGGAATAGATACCCTAGGGGATTTGTATAGAGACGGACGCTTCATAACGCTAGACCAATTGACATACGTCAAGAACCCAACTCTGTTGTTTAGCTTCAATTATTACCGATTGCAGAGGGCGGTGAAAGAGCATTTTGCAACATTCCCGGAAGAACCACAAGCACTTGCACCACTGACACTCGTGCTCACCACCCCCTCAGCATCTCATATGGTCTCTCGACTGTACCGCAGCGCGCAGTCTAGCAATGGGGGTCACACCACTAAAGCCAGAGAGAAGTGGAATGCAGCACTGGGGGAGGTACTCACAGAGGAGGACTGGGAGGCCTCCTGCATGCTCACGGGCATGCTTACGCCTAACGGGAATCTAAGACTGATTCACTATAAATATTTGCACCACATGTACCACACACCGGAAAGGCTACATAGATACGGCCTGAGGGACAATTCTAACTGTACCAGGTGCGGGCAGGAACACGCAGATTTCATACACTTGGCGTGGTGCTGCGATGCGGTGGCACAGTACTGGGGCCAGGTGATACAAACACTCAACACTATGCTGGGGGCCGCATTGCCCTGCACTGCGAAAGTCTGTCTCCTGGGATTGGTGCCGCACTTGAGGGCAAGACGACGTAAACTGTGTGTGATTGCTCTATTGATGGCAAAGAGGAGAATATCCCTACTTTGGAACAGTAAACGGAAACCAAAGGTGAAAAACTGGCTGGAGGATTTGACATATTGTAGAGATACTCTAGTCACGTATGAGGAGGAGTTACCCATGGGGTCCCGACCCAGAGACTTTTGGGAACCTTTCAGACAGTACCTGGTGTCGGTGGCATCAGACGGCGAAACATGCTGAACGCTTGGCCACTATGGACCGCTGGCAACTCTGTGCATAACATGGCAGGGCAATGAGGGGGGGAGAATGTTGTGACACAGTGCTTTAAGTTTTTTTTCAAGGGTGTTACTGTGTTGTTGTTATGTCATCCCCCTAAGGTTCCGGGGGCTTTGGCTGAAAAAACTAAAAATGTGAGACTGACCAGGCATTTACACCGTTTTGATGCATTGTCCAACAACGAGCCTCCACGGCAGCTGATCACGCGCCGCCGGACCTATGGTTGTCGGCTGATGGGCTGTGTAAGGATTGATTTCTGATTTACTTTCTAGTAACGTGAACGGCCGGCCTTTACAGGATGTAGGCGATATCGAATGTATTATTTCTATGACAATGTGCAATAAATGTCTTACACAAAAAAAAAAAAAAAAGTGTGCTAATGTAACCAAGACACACTCGAATGTACATTATGTTGTTTTTACGAACTAACGCAGTTCAGGCCTCCACCCTCCAGGCGACTGCGATGACGCATTTCTTGTTTGAAGTCCATGTTGGACTTTTGTTTCATGTTTGGTCCTCTGTTGTTTTATGGGGGAACCAAGTATTGGGAAGTTTCTATATAGTGGCGTGCTCAGCTCTTCAGCAGTTTCTATCTACGGGATTTCGGTTTCCACAGATCACATTGCACTTACGCTTTCAGCGCCGCAATGGCATTGCATAATACATACACCTACTGCCCATGGAACGTCAGGGGATTAGGCTCCATTCATAAAAGACACTGGGTTCTGGCGCAACTTACTAGAAGGAAGTTTGCTATAGTCTATTTACAAGAAACTTCTCTTAATGTTGATGAGGCAGTCAAATGGCAGAGAAAATGGAGAGGGCAACTATTCACTACAACATACTCAGCTTTCTCCAGGGGGCGGAGGTGTGGATGCGGAATACTGTCCCTTTCAAGCTCCTAGAGCAGAAAATAGACCTCAACGGTAGATATGTGCTGCTTCATGGCTTATTGGATGGGGCTCATGTGGTCATGTGCTGTATGTATGCACCAAACATTGACCAGGATAAATATCTGACTACACTGGGCACTGCCTTGACAGACTGAGCTGCATATCCCTGGGTGATATGGGGTGACTTCAACGCTGTGTTAGATGTTGACTTAGACAGGTCTCATCCCTGTTACATACCACTGAAAGCAAGAAACAAGCGTAGGCGCTTAGGGGTTGGACAGATGGCTGGTAACTACATGACACATGGCTGGTAAAACACACCAGATACAGGGAATACTCCTTTTATTCGCTACCACACAGACTACACACTCGGATAGATCAGTTTCTGTGTTCCGGCGCCTTGTTGGGGTCCATTTCTTCGATGCTCCATATGGGAAAAACCCTGTCACACCATAACCCAGTGGAATTAACTATGCAATGGGGCAAGGTTCCAACTCCGATACAGACTTGGAAACTGCAACCTGAGATGTTGGAGGATCAAGTCTTCGGCAAAACCCTCTCAGAGGCGATCGTCCATTATTTCTCAGAGAATACGGGGTCTGCTAGCTCCCGACAAATAGAATGGGATGCCTTTCAAACGGTCATTAGGGGAGTGCAATTAGCACTAAGACAGGAGTGCGTCTCGCTCTTATAGAGCGACTTACGGAGATAGAGGGTAGTTTAGCCGCGCTGGCGGGAGAGGCTGCTGGGACAAATGAACTATTGCGAGAGGCTAACATTCAATGCACGGAGCTGCTCGAGGAGCTACGTGTTGTTGATTACAGGTTATACATGCAAAAGCAACACACACAAACTGACAGGTCAGGGCTACTGCTGGCACGGTTGGTCCGAAGCGCCCCCTTGCCCACACCCATATTAGAAATTAGGAACAATGTAGATGTAGTGGTAAAGACGCAATTAGACATCAATACCGCTTTTAAGAACTACTATGAAAATCTTTATGGTCCGTTGCCCGGACTTAATGACACTGACTTTGAATCATTATTTGATGGTTTAGGCTTCCCCCAACTTACACAACACCAACGTGATGACTTACTATGACCAATAACAGGGGCGGAAATACGGCAGGCAATTAAGGCTTTACCACTTAATAAGACTCCAGGGAATGATGGCCTACCGGCCGAATTTTACGCACTGTGTGCTGACTTGCTAACTCCGCATTTGCAATTTCTTTATCACGACTCATTGGAGGGAGGTGGGCTCCCCACTACTACATTGCAAGCATTAGTGGTTTCACTATTAAAGCCCGGGAGGGATGCTTTGCTTATTTCAAGCTATAGACGCTTATCACCCCTCAACACGAACTATAAAATCCTGAGTTAGTGATTGGCCACTCACCTTAATCAGTTCATTCCCGCACTGATACATTCCTATCAGTGTGGGTTTGTACCTGGTAGGTTATGTTAGGCACACGCAGCACCGGAAACACAGAAGGCTGCATATCCCTTGATCTGAGGCAGGCGTTTGACTCTGTACGATGGGATTATATGTTCTATGCTCTTGCACGCTTTGGTATACCTGAGGAATACATAGCATGGGTGCGCTTACTATACACGAATTCCACGGCGAGGGCACCCACGGGTGTGCAATTCTCAGGTCAATATATAGTGGCCCGGGGGACAAGACAGGGCTGTCTCTTGTCACTGTTGTTGTTCATCCTGGCATTGGGACGACTTCTACACAGACTCCGTACTTTTGCAATCGGTCAGGGAATAACGCATGGCCGTATGTTCCACACTGTCTCGGCATATGCGGATGACCTCATTCTTTACATCAAGGACATGGGCGCGGATCCTCATCCAATGCCCTTCATTTTTTAGTCATTCCAAGGTCTTTCTGGCCTGGCTATTAATGCTGCCAAGTCGTACGCATATTACTTTGACAGCATTGAGAGGAGCGGACACTTTCAGTTCGGTCCCAGGGCCTTCCACATAGCACCTGATACCTTTAAATATCTCGGAATACAAATTTATCGCAATAACTCGGACCTTCTGGATGGCAACCTGGGGCGTGCGATTGCCACTCTCAAATCCCAAATTCAGTTCTGGGTCTCACTGCTCCTGTCATTAGCGGGCAGAGTAGCCATCACGAAAATTGTACTACTACCGCGGCTCCTTTACTTCTTCACCAACCTACCGTTACTTGTCCCCACGAGGATCTTTAAACTATTGAACACTCTGGTAACAGACCTAATATGGGGTACAGGACGTAGACGTATTAGCCTGATGAAATTGCAACTTAACGCGAAAACAAGGAGGGATGGGAGTGCCGGATCTGCGTGCGTATTGCTATGCCAGCCAGTTGCAGTGGCTGGCATATAGGCTTGCAGGACGCAATTAGCACGAGTTTGATACGTCATTATGAGATAGGGACAAGGGGATCATCCACAGGTTCTTACTACCACAGGCCCCCCAGTCGACGTCGACACCCCACTTACTGAAATTAGCTATTACTTATTGGCGGAGTGCGGTGAGGTACATGGACGGATGAGACCGTATGCCCCCACCATTCCACTGCTGGGTATCCCTACACGTTCGGGACTAACCTCTAACCATGCCCTACAGGCATGGACCGAGGCGGGTATCACCACACTAGGAGAATTTTATACAAAGGGTGTACTAATGTCACATGAAACGTTTATACGCGTACATGGTGCCCCCGATACGTTGTTCCTATTACACGCACATATTTCCAGATATATACGCATCAGATGGTCGCCCGAGGATACTGAACCACCCACAAACACACTGCTTACCATGCAATACCTGATGGGTAATGGGGCTCGACTGACAACATGGCTAACTCACAAGATTCGAACTGAGAGAGCGATCTCATTACAGCTGCTACGCAACAAGTGGGAAGGGGACGTGGGCCGTGCATTCACAGTCAAGGAATGGGACACTATATTGGGGTTCCCCAAGAAGGTCTCTCGTAATCCCAAATTTAAATTTATTCAGTTGATGTTGTTACAAGGGCATACTTAACCCCACACAGGCTGAGCATTATGTTTCCAGGGGCGAATGATGACTGCCCGCGCTGCCAAGCACCCAATGGAGGGTTGGTACACATGGTATGGGCTTGCCCTGAGACATTAATGGGCACCGGGTGGCCCCGGTGCGCCAGAATGACACCTTGGAATACTGCATACTGGGTCTGGGGCCCCGAGAAAAGAAGTTTAACCCTGCCTCACGATTTGGTAACCTTGCGCTCCTTCTAGCAAAGAGAGCCATAATCACACGATGGAAATCTACTAGAGCCCGTCCTTACAGGAATGGCACATAGAAATGTTGAGATGGGGCAAGGCAGAGGGGACTGAACTGAAAAGGGAGGAATATAGGGGCCCAAGAAAAACACTGATTTTGCTGAGCTGGTATGCAATGCTAGAGGAATACGCTGTGATAGATATTTTGTCCTACTAAGGGGTGTTGTGTCTGTCACATAGGGCCTTGATCTGTGGTTACGGGACGCTTGGGCTCCTCACATTATCTGTGTGCTATACCGGGTAAGTTAGCAGGACTGTGCAGTTCCACTACGACAGACTTTGGAACCGAGTAACTCACACCTGTGGATGATATGCAAATACTACTGTTGGGTATTGAGGGCCGCGCATGCGGGGAGGGCGGGAGGTTGGGTAACAAATTTTGTTAGGATGTTATAACTGTGTTGAATCCTGATAGCTTTGACAAATTGTAAACAAAGCCCAGAGCACACGTAAAAGAGTTCCTTTAAAGTAAACAATGCGTACGAGAAATAAGATCGAAAGTCAATAGGTTTTACTGTATGCTTTTATAGGTGAACAAGGTCCTCTTTCAAGAGGAGATTCAAAGAACATGAAACCAGCCGACACGTGATTCGTCTACCGGGTTGGAATTATCACCGGTCCCCCGATACAGCTCCTACTGACAGATATTCAGCCCTAAAGAGTCACGGGTAATTCCCTTGTACGCATTGTTTACTTTAAAGGAACTCTTTTACCTGTGCTCTGGACTTTGCTTACACTAACTGAAAGAGGAGGTCTTTACCCACTCTTTTTCAGGGGTTTCTGTGGTTTCCCCTAACCTAGCAGCACCGTTCCATATTTGTATATTACTTTCTACACTCCCCGTTACTTGTAGTGCACCAATATTTCTGAATACTAAAACCCTACGCATAACCCTTAGCTTTGACAAACTGCCATCTGTTTCGCTAAACTCTTGCTGTAGGTGACATTAATCTGTATTTACAAGCTGTTAGAGTATTATTTTAACGATCCTGGACCACTGTATGATGCCATGCATGGATTACTCTGCGTTGGAAAGGCGTTCCATGGGTGGAGCATGTGTGCTCCCATGCTTCCACCCATGGATTTTGACACAATGCCAAATTTACTAAGGTTAGTAAACCTGGGATTATATAACAATGGTATGCCAAGAGGGGCATAATAAGGAGAAATATCTTTATTTTACTTATTTCCTCGTTCCTAAATAGCAACATACCTCAACGTATTGTTTTTGTGCAGGAAGGTATTCCTTATTGCACAAAAGCAATCCTTCCTGTAACATAGGCACCCTTGCACCATGGCGCCCAGGGCGCAAGGATGCCGGTGTTGGCGCTAGACAGCACTCAGTGCGCCAGCGCAGAGATGCAGGAATGCGTCATATCTTATTAGTTATGGTGCATTCCTGCTCTCTCCCTGTCACGCAGTACAGCACAGCAAGTTGTCTTTCTGCGTTGCATGACTTTTTGACAAATCTGCCTCTCAGTTTGGTACTGGCCATTGTAGTCCCAATTCCAGGTGCCTGCCTTGGTGCCGCCATGTCAGATGTGCCAGGCTCCAACACCTCCAGGAGGGGTTTGTTGTCCATTCTCAGGTGAAACTGTCAGCCCTTTAGGTATGCCCTAAATTAAGCTGTCACCCATACACTTCAATCACTGCGTACTTTCCTTCAGTGCCTGAAAGTGACCTTGAAAACAAAAAGCTATTATTTGTTCTCTGCACTTACCCTCTTTCGTGGTAGCACTACCTCAATTACAGCCACAACGTATCAATACTAAGAATGGTCTGTTTGTCAGTAATGAATGTTGTCAATATGGGTGCTTCAGGGATCTGTGTCCTTATCAAAATTAGGTTTCAAATGTAAAGGTATCTACCCAGGCTGACTTTAATAGAAGAGACACACTGGCTACATTTAAACAAAAACCTCTAACACAAACACAGAACTATAACACAGTCATTGGTACTGATAAAAAAGATTTTTAATTGTTTTGATAAAAAGAGATTTAAACACATATACCTTGTATACAGATAATTTATACAGTTAAAAGTTTTTACTGATAAACAAAAATAAAACATGTGTTCTTAAAATAATTAAGGGACAGTACTGTTATCCTGTATATTGTTGGTTCGGCTGTAGTCAACGCGTTTCGACACACTAGGGTGTCTTCATCAGGACCATTTATTTTTCAGCCAATTATTTCTAAAAAGAACAAAACATTTTTTTGTATTTGTCTAAAGTCGTTAAAAAATGTGTTATAGTACATGTTTATACTCTAATAAATCATGATAGAGGCACATTTGTATCGTTTTGAATCATCATTTTCTTAAAAAACAACATTTCATATAAGTTGTAGCCAGGTGTTTCAGTTATACATTCACTTCAACCGTTTACGTACCCAGCGATTTGCGAGTAGAAACGGATATAAGTGAAGCGTCTTTTTCGAAATCGTCTGCTACAGCAAACATATTTAAAGGTATGACTATGTTCTGTTTCCCTGCAAATACTTGGGTTGAATAGAACACCTTCAACTGAAAGAGCCTAAATTAACTCTCTTTCCGCTTAGGAAGAAAGAGAAAGCCTTCGTAACAATCACTGCGCTCTGAATAGCTTCTGTGTTTTCCCTGTCAATCACAAAACGGCGCCGCTTTCAGTACCGCCTTGCATCATAAAGCGTTCTGAGGCCGTAAGTATTTAAAAGAATTGGTGACATGATATAATTCAAAAATACTTTTTTTCGATCGTAATTTCATGTCCAATTACATCCTCTAAAATAGGGTCTGCCTTTTTAAATAGAATATAAAGTTCGAGAATACGAGGAGATGAAGAGTGAGATGGGAGCAGTGAAATCCATAAAATAAGGTAACGCGATAATATGCTAATATTGCATCGTGACTATGCAAATTAGGATTTTGCTTTAGCCACGGAAGGAATTAAGCAACAAAACATTTAGAAATACTCTGTTCTTGTTCCCTTAGATTTCACAAACTGAAAGGTGCCTCACTCTTCAAATTTTTTACGAAGGTTTAGAGTCCTGGAATAAAGCTGATCCAGGTAAAATAGGATATTTGATCAGATTAGAGCAATGTCAGATCAGGGACCTAATAAGTCGAAATAAAGAGAGTAAAAATGATGTAAAATAAACAGCAGGGTTTTTTTCTATAATTCTCCTAGGCGTGATAAAATTAACACTGACTGGTTTCACCTGCAAGTTTAGAAGCTACAGGATTTCAGGAAAAGTAAGGGTTCATCCTTCATTGGTAAGTCCCCCTCATCCCTGTTTCCTATTGAGAAGCAAAACATCGCTATAGAAGATAAAATAGGCTGTATACATTATTTTAACCCTTTAAGATAGAACCATACTGTATGGATACAAAATACCAAGAAAAAGACAATTTTAGAAGGATATCTATTTTTTGCAAGTTACGCTAGACAATAGGGAGAACAACTGAGGTTTTGTACTTTGAACATTCTCAAGCTTCCCTCTTCCTTTCCTATACTCTTTTTCTAAGCAAAATGAGAAGCTTACACAATCATCTAATCCAAGATGTAATAGACAATGAAAATGTTATCATGCATCCTTTTATTATGTGACAACCTTATCAAGAAATATGTTCCAAGAATCTGATATGATCTTGTCTGTTTTTTTAACATTGACAGTGGAGATTTGAATGTATAACTGAAACACCTGGCTACAACTTATATGAAATGTTGTTTTTTAAGAAAAAGATGATTCAAAACGATACAAATGTGCCTCTATCATGATTTATTAGAGTATAAACATGTACTATAACACATTTTTTAACGACTTTAGACAAATACTAAAAAATGTTTTGTTCTTTTTAGAAATAATTGGCTGAAAAATAAATGGTCCTGATGAAGACACCATAGTGTGTCGAAACGCGTTGACTACAGCCGAACCTACAGGATAACAATACTGTCCCTTAATTATTTTAAGAACACATGTTTTATTTTTGTTTATCAGTAAAAACTTTTAACTGTATAAATTATCTGTGTACAAGGTATATGTGTTTAAATCTCTTTTTATCAAAACAATTAAAAATCTTTTTTATCAGTACAAATGACTGTGTTATAGTTCTGTGTTTGTGTTAGAGTTTTTTGTTTAAATGTAGCCAGTGTGTCTCTTCTATTAAAGTCAGCCTGGGTAGATACCTTTGCATTTAAAACTTTTTCCCTGACCCAGGTACT
This sequence comes from Lissotriton vulgaris, assembly GCF_964263255.1. Lineage (NCBI taxonomy): Eukaryota > Metazoa > Chordata > Amphibia > Caudata > Salamandridae > Lissotriton > Lissotriton vulgaris. The sequence goes on along the minus strand of NC_141696.1, from coordinate 824,894,905 downwards.
TTATCCTTATCAGGGGGTCCTTCATACTTTACAAAATTATTACCCACGGTAATACCGTGTGGGGCTTTACCTCTTTCAGATTTATTTCTCCTCCACTGAACTTCTCAAAAAATCAAAAAACTATGTTCTAGGTTGCTCTTTTACAGTTTATACTTTTTTACTTTTATTCCTAATTCTTCTTTATATCCTTCTTTCCATCCACTCCACAGTACTGGTGTAACCTGCAAAAAAAGAATAAATAGCATTAATGGCGCAATTTCAAACCTTCGGGTTTTCGGATGAGGACTTTGCCACACTGGTAGGTACCAGGTAACAGGTAATCCCCTAAATAATAGTGATACAAACAAACTATTGAATTTACAAAAGAAATTGATCAGAATAGAAGCCCATGGAGAATTTATGTTGAATTATCTTAAAAATGGAATAATCCCATTGGGACTAAGAGTTAGGAACATCCCATGCCTCTTTGTGGACATTAAAACCTTCCTTACAAAATGGAGCATGATCGCTACTCGCTGCTCCAGAGATCTTATGATCCTAATAATCTCTACATCTAAAGAGCTTGCTGCAGAAATAAGAAAAGAAATAGAGGAGTTGGAAGATAAAATCAAAAAATCCACAACTTTAGAGGAGGCAGAAAAACAATTTGAAGTAATAAAAAAAGACATTCTTTCTTTCTCAGACTATCTTAAAAAAAGAAAGGAAGAGAAATTTGTCAAAGATAAAAGATTCTATACTTTGGAACGCACCTATCCATATATTGTCGATGGTTACTTCAATTCAGATTATCAACAAGGAACACCTAACTATGATGCCCTACTCAGAATTAATACTTTCTCTGATTCTTCAGATCCAGAATCATGGGAAGAAAGCAACATGGGTTTCCATGATGAAAGATCATTTGATCCCAGAAATAATCAGAGAGGTAATCGTCAACCTTTTTTAGGACACCGAGGGGGGAGAGGGGGCCGAAGAAAAGTGAGGTTTCAGAATACAACAAGGAGCAACTATCAGAGCCATCAATATGCGCAGGAACCTCAACAATACCTGGAAACAAGGAGCAAACAGTATTGGAGGAACGGAATGTAATTCCGATATTCAATTTATCCTCACACACCCTAGCTCCCTCAGACCTTTCCTTACTCACGAAATGTTTGTCTTTTGTTCCACATGCACAAGCAAACATCTTCGAATTATATCAGGATATCCACGCATTTTTTCGAAAAATTAGACTAAAAAAATTCTTTAATGACACTGATCCTATGGCATTAGACAATATTTCTCCCAACATAGTATCCCTTCCCTCGACTTTCACCCCAACCCTAGAACAGGTAGGTCCTAAAACAGCAATCTTTGAGAAAGTGGTGTTAAGAAAATTAGATCAAACTTTAAGATTTGTTCCCAAACCCATATATAATCTAACTAAAGAAGAGCATGAATCAATGAATAAGCTGAAAAATGATAACACCGTTACTGTAAAAAGTAGCGATAAAGGAGGAGGAATAGTCCTTATTGATAGTATCATGTATGAATCAAAAATGTTAGAAATGCTAAATGACCCTACGTTCTACAAAAAAATCAAATTAAACCCAACAGAAAGGATAGTTAAAAATATCAATAAAATAACAACTAAAGCAAGAGACGCAGGGATTATTAATAAGAAAGAGTTTGAATTTCTGAATAATTCAGAGAAAAAGGTATCGTGTATATACGGACTACCGAAAATTCATAAAAATCAAGAAAACCCCCCCTATCACCCAATTGTATCAACTATAGGAACCCCTTTGGAAGCTATTTCCAAATATTTGGATAATATACTTCGTCCTTACATTTCACTTTCACCTTCATATATTAAGGATACAGGTGACATCATAAAGAAAATAGAAAATCTCAACTTTAATGAACATCAGGATATCTTAGTGACCCTTGATATCGAGTCGCTATACAGCAATATTCCACAAACAGGAGCCATTGAAACAACAATGTGGTTTATTGAAAAATATCAGATTCCCTGCTCTAATAATTTTATCAAGGAGTGCCTTATATTGGTAGTGAAAGAAAATTTCTTTGAATTTGGAAAACAATTGTTCCTGCAAATAAAAGGAGTAAGCATGGGAGCCTCTATGGCTCCCTCAATAGCGAATATATACATGACTGCTTTTGAACACAATCACATCTTTAATGAAATGGCCCCTTTCTTCGAGTCTGTTTCCCATTGGTATCGATACATAGATGACATCTTTTTTGTATGGACCAATGGGGAACAGACTCTTGAGGAATTTCTTTTATGGCTAAACGCAGCAGATGATAACCTGTGTTTCACTGCTCATACCAGCAGAACAAAAGTAGAGTTTCTTGACATCTACATTAAAAATAATGAGGGCCTCTTAGAAGTAGATCTATACACCAAACCTACCGCCAGAAATACACTGTTACATTATAAAAGTTACCACCCTGAATGCCAGAAAGACAGTATTCCCTTCTCTCAATTCTTAAGAGTTAGGTGCAACTGCACCAACTTGAAAGATTTCGATACACAATCCGAAACTATGAAGCGTAAATTCCTCCAAAGAAGATATCCCCATCGCCTAATTAGAGAGGCATATAAAAGAGCCAGATTTTATGACCGAGATGCACTTCTTCATTCGCAGAAACAAAAATCAGACCCTAAATTGGTCTGTATTACTAAACATTCTACTCTGGACTCTACTGTCAGGCAAATAATTAATTCCAACTGGCACCTGATAAACCTAAATAGGAATCAACAAAAAATAGAGAAACCAATGTATGCACATAAGCGGAACAAGAACCTGAAAGATCAAATTGTTCGTTCTCGCTTCCAAAAGAGATAATTAAGCCCGCCTTTCTTACAAAGGTCCTTTGAAAATGGCAATACCGTAAAAGGTACCTCTCGTTGTGGCTCTTGTCAGCCATGCAGTGGTATCCTCCCTGGAGAAACTATGACCTTTAATGATAAAAAGATTCAGGCGAAAGAACTATGGACGTGTAACACACAAAATATTGTCTACTTGATTACATGTCCCTGTAATTTGGGATATGTAGGTGAGACAGCAAGGGCCATAAAGACGTGGTTAACAAAGCATAGATCTGCAATAAAAACAAGAAAGATGATAGCACCACTTGTAAGCCATTTCTTAGAATACAAACACTCTACCGAAGAACTAAAGTGGCGGATTTTAGAAAAGATCCACACACCAAACAATAAGGGAGGTGACAAAATAAGGAAAAAAGAGAAGTGTACTGGATCTTTACTTTGGACACTTTCGAACATGGTTTAAACCAGGATCTGCCCTGGGAGAATGCAATACTATAAAACTGATTCCCTGTTTAGTTTTTCAGGCTAGCTTTTCTGGTTTGCTTTATAGATAGTTTTTTTCAACCAGAATGAATCAATAAATTAAAACAACCTAACCTTTTTTCAAATGATTTTTCTTTTTAATAAACACCAGACGAATACAATGATTTGATTCGTCTTTTGTTTTTGTTTTGGTTCTGTAAACTCTGTATATACCCCTATACATAATTCGAATTAATGAGAAAATAACCAACTATATAGTCCCTGTCCCCTTAAATAAGGGTGGAGCTTTGAATGGATGACATCACACTTTTCAAGCTATAAATACCAATAGGTATACGGCTTACAAATCCCTCTAGCTTTTTAAGCCAGCAGACACGCGGAAGAACCTCGGAAACAGAAGAAGCTGTTCAGGTAAGCATATATAGAGAAAAAGAAAGCTAACCCCCCTTCTTTCTTGCTAGATCAAGAGAGACTAATAGAATAAACTTTTTCTTTTTTGTCTCTTGATATATTAAAAAGTCTTCTCTGTAACATTAAAATCTAATATTTATCTGCAGCATTTTAAACCTCTGCAGAACTCTCCTATCTTTGCTGTGAGTACGTCACTTCAACCGTTTACGTACCCAGCGATTTGCGAGTAGAAACGGATATAAGTGAAGCATCTTTTTCGAAATCGTCTGCTACAGCAAACATATTTAAAGGTATGACTATGTTCTGTTTCCCTGCAAATACTTGGGTTGAATAGAACACCTTCAACTGAAAGAGCCTAAATTAACTCTCTTTCCGCTTAGGAAGAAAGAGAAAGTCTTCGTAACAATCACTGCGCTCTGAATAGCTTCTGTGTTTTCCCTGTCAATCACAAAACGGCGCCGCTTTCAGTACCGCCTTGCATCATAAAGCGTTCTGAGGCCGTAAGTATTTAAAAGAATTGGTGACAGGATATAATTCAAAAATACCTTTTTTCGATCGTAATTTCATGTCCTATTACATCCTCTAAAATAGGGTCTGCCCTTTTAAATAGAATATAAAGTTCGAGAATACGAGGAGATGAAGAGTGAGATGGGAGCAGTGAAATCCATAAAATAAGGTAACGCGATAATATGCTAATATTGCATCGTGACTATGCAAATTAGGATTTTGCTTTAGCCACGGAAGGAATTAAGCAACGAAACATTTAGAAATACTCTGTTCTTGTTCCCTTAGATTTCACAAACCGAAAGGTGCCTCACTCTTCGAATTTTTTACGAAGGTTTAGAGTCCTGGAATAAAGCTGATCCAGGTAAAATAGGATATTTGATCAGATTAGAGCAATGTCAGATCAGGGACCTAATAAGTAGAAATAAAGAGAGTAAAAATTATGTAAAATAAACAGCAGGGTTTTTTTTCTATAATTCTCCTAGGCGTGATAAAATTAACACTGACTGGTTTCACCTGCAAGTTTAGAAGCTACAGGATTTCAGGAAAAGTAAGGGTTCATCCTTCATTGGTAAGTCCCCCTCATCCCTGTTTCCTATTGAGAATATGTGTGAGCGGGAAATCCGTTACGCTCGCGGATTTTGCGGATTTTTGGGAAATCTGCAATCCGCGAATTTTGCGGATTTCCCACAAAATCCGCAAAAAAAAATCCGCGAACGTAACGGGTTCAAAAGTTGAACCCCCACTCATGCAACTATTTTACAATGGCGCCAGCAAGCTGCCAGCGCCGTTGTAAAATAGTTACAAAGTTAGCTTGCACAGGAACCACAAGATAAAACAAAGCAGGTGCTGCTTTATTTTATCTAAGTGCTTCCTGTGCAAGCTAACTTTGTAACTATTTTACAACGGCGCTGGCAGCTTGCTGGCGCCATTGTAAAATAGTTGCATGGCTGGGCACAGGTCTGCAGCTCACTCAAGGGACCCCTGCGCCCTTCGGGGCGATTGCATAGTAACACACACATGGTCGCTCAAACTAGTTGATGCTCAAATTCAGTGACTCATTCATTAGCCCAAAAACAATTGTGAGCGTCGTCGAGGCTGGACAGGTGTGCCTTCTTCCCAAATCTACCGTGGAAAATCAGCTGTGATGCTGGATAGGCTTTGCATCCTTGACTTTCACGAGCGCAATACCCGTGCTGTTCCTGTGACCAGGAGCTTCTTTCTCTTCATCTGCTGAACTGATCTTTCTCTGACCTTTTATTCACACAAGAGGCACATACCCTACTGGGCACATTGTGTTCGCACGGGTTTCTGCAAGTTCGCACGCGTTTTGTACAATTTTGCAATTTGCGAAATTGTACAAAACCCTCGCGAACTTGCAGAAACCTGTGCGAACATAAAAAAAAAACATCCGCGCGGATTCGCGGATTTTGCGGATTTTCGCAATCCGCAAATTCGCAAATCCGCAAATTCGCGGATTGCCAATCCGCAAAATCCGCTCATGCCTAATTGAGAAGCAAAAAATCGCTATAGAAGATAAAATAAGCTGTATACAATATTTTAACCCTTTAAGATAGAACCATACTGTATGGATACAAAATACCAAGAAAAAGACCATTTTAGAAGGATATCTATTTTTTGCAAGTTACGCTAGACAATAGGGAGAACAACTGAGGTTTTGTACTTTGAACATTCTCAAGCTTCCCTCTTCCTTTCCTATACTCTTTTTCTAAGCAAAATGAGAAGCTTACACAATCATCCAATCCAAGATGTAATAGACAATGAAAATGTTATCATGCATCCTTTTATTATGTGACAACCTTATCAAGAAATATGTTCCAAGAATCTGATATGATCTTGTCTGTTTTTTTAACATTGACAGTGGAGATTTGAATGTATAACTGAAACACCTGGCTACAACTTATATGAAATGTTGTTTTTTAAGAAAAAGATGATTCAAAACGATACAAATGTGCCTCTATCATGATTTATTAGAGTATAAACATGTACTATAACACATTTTTTAACGACTTTAGACAAATACTAAAAAATGTTTTGTTCTTTTTAGAAATAATTGGCTGAAAAATAAATGGTCCTGATGAAGACACCATAGTGTGTCGAAACGCGTTGACTACAGCCGAACCAACAATATACAGGATAACAATACTGTCCCTTAATTATTTTAAGCACACATGTTTTATTTTTGTTTATCAGTAAAAACTTTTAACTGTATAAATTATCTGTATACAATGTATATGTGTTTAAATCTCTTTTTATCAAAACAATGAAAAATCTTTTTTATCAGTACAAATGACTGTTATAGTTCTGTGTTTGTGTTAGAGTTTTTTGTTTAAATGTAGCCAGTGTGTCTCTTCTATTAAAGTCAGCCTGGGTAGATACCTTTGCATTTGAAACTTTTTCCCTTACCCAGGTACTTTATCCTTATCAGGGAGTCCTTGATACTTTACAAAACTTATCAAAATTAGGGGCATATTTACAAGCCCCTATCGCCACAGGAACATCACTTTTTGTGACGTTCCTGTGGCAATAGGGGCTCTGCCTTATTTACAAGGTGACGTTAACCCACGTATGGGGTTTAACGCCACCTTGTAAATGAGACCCCCTTTCACGCTAGACTTAGCGTGAAAGGGGTAGGCAATTGGTGTTGTGGTGGGTGTACCGCTGCAACACCTATTGCTTTTGACGGTGCTCCCTATTAACAAGGGTGGCGTAAATAGGAGGCCATGCCATAATTAAGACCAGGTAAAACATGGTCTTAACATGGCAAAATGAGGATACATTATTTTCCTCTCCTCGTTTTTGTCGATTCATATGTGCTGCATTATTCAGCAAATTTAGAAACAGAAAATTGTGATGAATGGTTGTTTATGTGCAAGAAGGTGTCCTTTCCTGCACATAAACAATCATAAAAAAATGATGATTTGCAACTCCTATGTGTGCTGCACAATGCAGTACACATAGTAGTTGCAAATCGCCATTCTGGATTGTTTATGTGCTGGAAGGGACACATTCCTGCACATAAAAAAAACATTCACAGCAAGCACCCTTGCACTATGGTGCAATGGTGCCTGCGTTGGCACTTGGCAGCTGAATTTACCACAAGCACAGGGAGAAACACAGGGAAGACTGTATTATTGTAAATACGGCGCATCCCTGCATTTCTAAAGTGACAGAGCACAGCTTTAGTAATTTTGGAGCTAACCTGCGCTCCGCCACTTTTGTGTAAATATGCCGCTCAGTGTCTCATTTTGTCTCTCCATTTGAAAGTGCAACTTTCTTTTAGCCACCAACATAATTGTTCTGTCTTGGTACTGAAGAGAACACTAAACTCCAACTAGTATTCTACTAGTCCTATAAAGGACCATAACTGGTTCTTGCTGGATTTTTCTGGAGTTCCTGTTATACACAGCAAAAAATCAGGGTTGAGCTTTACCCTTAGTTCTGAAATTTCCTGACCTAACTATTCAATGTGACTCTTGTTAAAGCTGCACTTCTCTTTTGTGAGTCCCAGGCCAGCCTTTGAAAACTTCACTAAATTGCTTTTCAGTGCATCATTATGAATGTCCTCACACTCCCTATATATTAAAATATCATTTTCTGGCCTTTTCATGAGCCTCTGAAAAACTGAAGCCATGGTGGCGAGACCAAATGGTAGTATCCAAAACCGGAATACACTAAAAAAAAAACTGTGGTAACCTGGGACTCCAGGTAAACTCTAATTGCATGACACACAGATTGCAACCCCAATTTGCTGGAACTCAGGGTCCCTTTTAACATGATCAAAGCGCATATACATAATCCAATCTAAATTTGTCAATACTACATTTTGATAAACATACTGGCAAGAGTCATTCAGTTGACTGCCTGTTCCACAGTTTGAGCCACTTCCTTATCCCTAAGCATCTTTTTAGTAATCTTTCTTTATAAATTAAAGGAACGATACTAGGAAATCAGAAGACATCCTCGAATGGAGATGGGGAAAGGAAATGCAATATACCGCTAGCATGTTTTTAACCTTCTCCCTCATAACCATAGATAGAGGCATTATTCGGGGTGTCCCTGGAATTACTTCTTCTTTTATCTTTAATCGGTGCTTAAACCCTGCTAACTCACCCACTGTGTCAGCAAACACACTTTGGCACCTGTGTACCATGTCATCAAAACTTTGGTCCACCACAAAAACCTGCTACCCATAATTTGATTTCTATGGTATTCTTTAACCCTTTTGCTGCTTCCAGACTAATATTACAGGGCATTTTTACGTGAAATACTCTCTACCAATGCAATAGCTTTCTTTAAAAGACCAACTTAGCATCCCAAGGTCCCAATAGCTCAATTTTCCCCCCATTGTAAACATTACAAATTGAAGAGCTGTGTTTTTGTTAGTCTTAATTGAAAAAGAATACTTTGGTAGTTCTCATTCCTTTTCAGAGTATTTTAAATTTTATATTATAATGATTACCACTTATTTATGAAGAATTCACCGTACTGGCACAGCACCCTGACACATGCAGTTCAATTCAATTAACCATCTGTGCAGTGGCGGCTCGCAGAGGGAGTGCTGCGAGGCAGGGGTTCTGGGAGGAGGGGGGGAGGAGGCGGGGCAGGGGGGGGGGGGGAATAGTGGACTCGGACATACGACGGTCAGGAGGAAAGTTAGTAATTTAATAAAACTATTTACCTTGCGCTCGCTGCATCGCCGAGTTCTTAATACAGTATGGTAATTGACGATTGTTTATTTATCAAAGTACTTCTTTTTTTATTACTGTATTTATTGCCATTAACTAAAATATTTTAAACAGAATAAAGAGTGTTCTTTAATGATTCATCTGGGAAAATACAAATTAAATGTGCTTCTTATCTACAGTTATGGCTATCGATACGTGTGACTAAATTAAATACAGTTGAAAACAAGTGGTCCCCCGAGTATGTGAGAAGGCACGCTAGTCTCTAAACTCATCTTAAATTGGGTAGTTAGTTCCTGTTTTCCATACAGAAATGACTTTGCTTTCCGAGAATTAGAACACAGAAAAAAACGCGTCGCATTTGCCCTCCATTGAAGCCCAGTCTCTGGGTCAGTCAGTCCACTGATAATCCCGCGTCCAGCTCCTCGGCACTGATCTGTCACGCAGGGATTTATCAACAGAGCAGTAAACAGAGATAACGGCTCCAGTGATCTGCACAGCTGCGCGGACAGGTGCTTGAAATTCGTCTTGCCTTGCTATTTTTGACACGAGAGCGCACCCCCAAGCAATAACTATAAAGAAATGACACGCGTAAATCACCAAGGCATACTTAAAGGGAGAAGACGGGAAAGAGACGGAATGCAATCTTATACAGAAAATCCCCTCAAATACCCGAGAGGGTGCTATAAACTGTGCCGGAGGAACACACGTATGAATGAAGAGCAGGATTTATCTCTTCTCTCTGTCACAGTAAATGGCCTGAATTTATCAGTTGCAAGTAATATGAATGTAACTGTCACTCCCAACAACAGCATTGTGGCGCGGGATGTCCCTGAAGGGAGCCCCTAGGCCTAAAGTTCTTAAGAGGAAGACACCCTCGGTTGCATTCTTATGTGTTCCTGCTGGAGAAATGCGCTTCAGACAGAAGGCTGCGGTTCTTTGTGTCTTGATTGAGGAATGCTGCAGTATCTTATGCTTTGGCGCTTTGCATTTGCACAGTACAAAGTAAGAACAGGAATAAGGGGGCATATCAGCAAGCCAATTATCGCCGCTTTAGCGTGAAACCTTGTTTTAGCGCTCTGTCCATGAATGCCTAGCTTTGCATCTCTAATGAGATGCAAAATGGGCGTAGCCAGCCAAAGTATCACTGAGAATGTCACTAACCGACATATCTCCTATTGTCAATGTGATCGCTAACAGGCCTAGCGTTCATAAAAGTAGCGCCAACCGCGCTTTCCGCAGGTTTCTTTACGCCTGCTGACGACCTGATTTAGCCATAATATCCAATGGAAGGTGGATATTATGGCTAAGTCTGGCATGCCCTATTCTCAAAGTATCGCCGTTCCCTGTGTGATTATCGCTGGATTACCAGCAATAAACCCACAATTTTCAGATAACTCTGGGATATTTATCGCGTTTGAGATAAGCGTTGCTGATAGCGCGATCTCAGCGATAAATCCCTGCGATAGCCAACGATAATTATCCTCGCGCTGAGCGATACTTATCCCCGGCCCTTAATGATATGCCCCTTTGTCAATTAGCCAAAATGCATGTGGTATCATTAGTGACACAATAGAGGGGTTGCTGAACTGTTCCTGTAGACAGACTAGGGGGATTTAACTGGCGTGACCAAAGGTGTTTGAAAGACACCCAAGGGCATACATTTTGTTGGATGTAGTTGCCTCACACACCCAGAAGGGTGTCATGCTTCATCATAGGCGTTTGCTCCTCGTCGGGGAGGCGGTGCAACCCCCGACGGGCTCACCTCAAGGAGGGGCTCTTTGGCGGAGATCTTTTTATCCAACAGCCTTATGGTGAAGTGGGGGTGTGTGGGCAGGATGGTATGTTGTTTTAGTGAAGTTATTAAAATGTAGCGAGGGGTACCGGAATTCACTTTATTCTGGGGGTCCCCTGGCTGCAATTAAAACGTGGAACTAGCTCGCTAGGTATCAACAGGTTAGGTCGAGTGACCCTAGAGAAGGCTAGAAGTGAGACTGGCCGACATGTTTCTCGCTCAGGGTAAAATCACCCGCGATTCATCAGGACCTTACAAAAAGTGCAAAGAAGAAGAACAACAACATGCTTGTGTCATGTGTGTGGTGCAAGTTACCTCTGTGGAAGCTCGAGCTCGGCGGAGATGGGTAGGTTTTCCCACGCGGACAAGGGCAGATGGAGCTACATCCATTAGACTCCCCCCCGATGTACTGACCCGCCGACCCCTCATGTGGCAAGTAGTCCCTGACCATTAGGCATAGGAGCTTCCACAGAGGTAACTTGCACCACACACATGACACAAGCATGTTGTTGTTCTTCTTCTTCTTTGCACTTTTTGTAAGGTCCTGATGAATCGCGGGTGATTTTACCCTGAGCGAGAAACATGTCGACCAGTCTCACTTCTAGCCTTCTCTAGGGTCACTCGACCTAACCTGTTGATACCTAGCGAGCTAGTTCCACGTTTTAATTGCAGCCAGGGGACCCCCAGAATAAAGTGAATTCCGGTACCCCTTGCTACATTTTAATAACTTCACTAAAACAACATACCATCCTGCCCACACACCCCCACTTCACCATAAGGCTGTTGGATAAAAAGATCTCCGCCAAAGAGCCCCTCCTTGAGGTGAGCCTGTCGGGGGTTGCACCGCCTCCCCGACGAGGAGCAAACGCCTATGATGAAGCATGACACCCTTCTGGGTGTGTGAGGCAACTACATCCAACAAAATGGATGCCCTTGGGTGTCTTTCAAACACCTTTGGTCACACCAGTTAAATCCCCCTAGTCTGTCTACAGGAACAGTTCAGCAACCCCTCTATTGTGTCATCTGTACTAGATACGGACACATGCTGATACTGGACCTTCCACCCTTCAGAGTGGTAATCAGTGTCCGTTGATCAATTGATCAATTTTTCTCCCTCTTCTTTGATAAATATCATTAGTGACACCACACGCCCTTTGACCTTTCAATTTCACTCACACACACACACACACACACAAATCCTTACACAAATACATTCACACATTCATACACACACTCTCTCACATAAACACACACTCTACCCTAAGGCATGCACATAACATATATGATAGAAATGTGGCTTCTGGTTGGCTAGGGTATGCACCTAAACCAGGCAAAACCAACCACTCTGGTGAGGGTAAGGTAGATCAGTGCATAGCAAGGGAGGGAGGTGGCAAGGGTTTTGGGAGCAACAGCCTCCTTCTGCTCTTACCTGGAGTCTTGGTGCGGCAATTCACCCCCCACCACTCTTCAATGCTGCCGCTGTAGGGTGGCAAATGGAGGGACCCCACGGGCGTCCAAGAGGCTAGCTACGCCACTTAGCTAGATACACACCTAAAATTACCTGTGCGCATCCTCTGGTAGCTTTGCGTAGTGCAGGCAGGCTTATCATAAGAGGCAACGTGTAAATATCTGTGTAACACAATGAAAACACCACAAAAAGACTCCACACCGCTTTAGAAAAATAAGGAATATTTAGCTGCATAAAATAAGGCCAATACTACAAAAATCCAAATAATAGATCATTAGATATCGATATGTAATGAATCAATGCAAAAGCAGTATTTTCAAGATCATAAAAGACCTAGGGCTAGATGTATGACCCTTAGATTTTGCGACTCGCATTTTACGTTGCTTTGGTTATTACTAATGGGGTCGCAAATTGCCTACCTAATTAATATTCATGAGTGAGGTGCTATTTGTGACCCCATTAGGAATGGCCAGCACTCACAGTGATGGTGGTCTGCTCCATGTCTGTGACTGCTTTTTTAATCAAGCAGTTTTTTTTAATGCAGCCAATTTTACTCAAAGGAAAATGGGATGCATTTAAAAAAGAAAAATTAAACGTTTCTGTTTCATTTTTTAAGAGCAGGCAGTGGTCCCTGGGACCACTGCCTTCTCTTAAAAAATATTTTCGCACACACTCTCAAAGGGGATAGGATCCGCTGGGGACCCCTTCCCGTTTGTGAGTGGCTTACCACCTACTTGAAGTAGGTGGTAAACTGTGAGTGCTTTCCGACCCCAAATGCAGTCGTAAAACAATGGTACATTCCATTGTTACTCGCTATTAGGAAGGGACGCCTCTTCCTAATAATGAGTCGCAAACGCTATTCTGCAAGTCAACGACTCGCAAAATAGCATTTGTACATACCGGTACCCTTTTTTGCTGTCGCAAGGGCCAATTTCCCATTTGCGAGAGCAGAAAACGGTCATACATCTGGCCCTTAGTTCAGGGTATAGTTGCTGCTTTAGTGAATGCACAGTCACTACGAGCATTCACTACAAATCACTACGAGTCACTACGAATTATGTCAAAGTATACTTACTACAATCGTAGCTTAAGCAAGTCACTTAAAGCGGGTCTTGAGACCGAGTGATTCGGCAATTCAGCAGTGAGTAAGTTGGGTCCTTAGCAATCACCCCGTGGACCCACACTGCACTTAGTACCTTTTAGAATTCCGCTGCCAGTGCTGCCCACGGGCTTCAAGACACGGTGTTGTGCTCAGGCCTCTCAGGCTGGGGATAGTAGTTGATACAGGCTCCACTGTCGTCACTCGACAAGCACACTCTGCTGGAAGGGCAGTGCTTAGGGGTTCCCTTGGTGCAGCGTGGATTCCAACTAAGCATGGGCGGAAAATCCGTTCCGCTCGCGGATTTTGCGGATTTTCGGGAAATCCGCAATCCGCGAGATTTGCGAATTTCCCGCAAAATCCGCAAATCCGCGAGCAGCGGATTTTGCTCGCACTGCTCGCACTGTTCGCGTGAGTTCGCGCCCCGCGAATAAGTGCAAAATTGCAGAAATACGATCTTAGCAAAACTGAAAGTAACTACTTACCAGGTTCAAAAGTTCAGGCTCATCATTAGTAGCCATTTCCTGTAGTGCTTCCTGAGGGGCCCCTCCAGAGTTCAGTTGCCAGTTGAAACTATTATGTGACCCTGCTCTGAACCTCAGAATAGTTACACATATGCCACAAAGGTCCTGAATTACAGCTAAGGGAGACAAGCAGGAGCCAGGCTGGAAGTTAAAATCCATTAATCAGCCCCTAATTCATTATTGTCAGTTGGGGCAGGGCAGGTGTTGTAACTAATTTTGCAACAATGAAAGCACTTAGCAAGTGCAAAAGATCACTAATCAGGGCGCACTAAGGAAGCAGGTGCCAGCTAAAAAAATATTCTGTGACACATTAATCAGCCCCAAATTAATTCAGGTCACTTGAGGCAGGGAAGGTGTGCTTTGCTTTGCCGAAAATAATGTACACTGGACAACCAGAGGGTGTGGTGATGAAACAGAGGGTGGCATGGGCGGGCCAGAGGGTGGCATGAGTAGTCAGAGAGTGGCAGTGGTGACAGAGAGTGGCAGTGATGAAGAAGAGTGTCCCAAACAGGCTGGACACGTAGAAACAACAAGTTCGCGAAACTTGCGACCCGACAGGTAAGTTCGCAATTTGCGACATTGTACAAAACCCTCGCGAACTGGCAGAAACCCGCGCAAACACAAAAAAAAAAAAATCCGCAAATTCGCGAGAATTCGCGGATTTTGCGGATTGCGAATCCGCAAATCCGCAAAATTCGCGAACGCGAGATCCGCAAAATTCGCTCATGCTTAATTCCAACACCAGCTCAGCTGAAGGGGCTGTGCTGAAGGATTGTCTTGGTGCTCCGTTGAATCAGATATGCCTACTTGACTGAAGAGGCCACGCTGTAGGAAGATCTCGGAATGTCGGGGGTGGTTAAAGGAGATTAACAGTGCTGATCGTCATGCCTCTGGGAAAAAGACAGTCACGAGCAGAAAGGGTCACCTAACAGAGCCTCTGGCAAGCCAAAACATGGCACATTGAGCCCAGCATGACAGTTCCCCACACAAGGAGTTGTGGCCCTTCCGGAGCGGAGCACTTGTGTTTGCAGGAAAGCTTCTGCAGGAGCTAAATAGTTGCAGAGTAGATATTTAGGTCTTTGATGTCCCCGAGACCTCAAGAAAACAGGGGGCAAGCCAGCAAGCCCTTGGAGTCACTCTGGGGCTTATCCCTTGGTCCTTTAGCAGGGCAGAGGTCAGCCGGGCAGCTCAGCAAAGCAGGACATCAGTTCGTTAGAATAGTCAGACACAGCAGAGTGGCAATCTTTCAGCACAGCAGCCTTTACTGCAGCAGTATTTCTTTCAGGTCCAGTAGTGTACTGATTTGATAGGGCTAGAACCCTAATACTTATTCTCCAAAGTGCCTTTGATGTAGAAGGTGACTTCAAAAGAACCATCTGAAGTGCACACAGATCCCTTTTAGCCCAGTCCTGGCTCCAGGCTACCAGTAGGGGGGAAATCGGCACTTTGAGGGAGGCAGGACCCAACCTATTCAGTTGGAAGTGTGAACCATCTCTCCCTCTCCCTCTCCCTGGCCAGGAGCAATATCAGTATGCAGATATTTCCCCTGTCATACCCAGCCCTTCCTGTATTGTGGCTGTCTAGAGAGTATGCACAAAGTGTAGCTGTCACCTAGCCCAGACATGTATAAGAGACAGGCTGCAGGCACACAGAGCAAAGAAATATCCCCTTTCTAAAAGTGGCATTTCTAAAATGGTAATGTCAAATCTAACTTCATCACTTAAGAGAATTTATAGCCATGATTCCAGAGATATTAAACATAAAGTAGGTACAATCAGGAATTACAGCTTAAAAAGGTATTTTAAGGAATCCCTAATGATAACCTACTGAAGGAGTAGGCCTTACAGCAGTGAAAAACGAATGTAGCTGTTTATCACTGCCATGACATGTAAAATGTAAAAGTGCATGTCCTGCCTTTTAGTTACACAGCACCCTGCCCTTAGGGTCACTTAGGGCCTACCTTAGGGGTGACTTATGTGTAATAAAAGGGGAGTTTGACAGCTTGACGAGTGGTTTTATGTGCCAAGTCTAAGTGGCAGTAAATAGTGCACACAGGTTGTGCAGTGCAGGCCTGAGACAGGTTTGACTGAGCACCACATAAAGTTTAATAGGAGTGCAGGTGTACTGTGCCCTGTTTTTAAGGGTATATATTGTGATTCATGTGCTTTTTCCTAATCTAACTTGCATTACTTGCACTAATGGTATGATGTATGCCATTATGGTCTTGCCTTGAACAGGATAACGAGTGCTATCTAAATAATTGCATAGTGTGCAAATTATGTATGCTTCATGTCAATTTGTGCTTCTTGTATGTACAATATAACCTATTTTGGCATAATCCTGTGTGGAGTCTCCTTTATGGTGTTTTCATTGAGTTGCTGTTTGAGTGTGCTGCACAAACACTTTATACATTGTCTCTGAGGATAAGTCTTCCTGCTCTATGCCAAGCTACCAGAGGACGAGCACAGGTTATCTTTGGCGTGTAACTGACTTGCCATGACTCAAGTGATGGATTCTGCCTGGCTTAGGTGTATACCCTAGCCAATCAGAAACCCCCTTTCTAACAGACGTGGCTAAAACCACAAAATATTCTGCAACTTTGTGTGGTCCTTCATCTCCAGGTAACTACATAGAAAATAACGCATAACTTAAATTAAAATTAAATGCAAGGTATGTTAATCAGTGGTAAATGCACTATCGTACATTATGAAACCTTTATTAGTTAATGCATCAAAGAGCCACATAATTGAATCCTGAGGAGTGCAGTGGAGAATGTCTTGTGTATGTTTAGGGCTACAAGGACACTTTATATGAGAGAAAGCACTGTGAACATGTAAGTCATTATTGTGAGAAGTTGGCCTGATCTATGATGCTCACTAGTTCTAGTGATCACCTTGGAGAAGTGTGGCTCACTGGTTAGAGGAGGCAGACCTGGAAGCAGAGGTCAGCCCGGGACCAGGGTTCAATTCCCGGCTCAGCTGGGTCTTGAGTCCTAAAATGTCCATGGACTCGACAATTCTCGCTCCGGTGCCTACTCGATTCACGGGTTCACACTCTGCGACTCTGGGCAATAGCTTGCTTAATCTCCACAACGGCCCCTCGCGGCGGGATGCCTGGCTTTCACCTTGCGGATACCCTGCTGGGGTTATCTCACAGGGGAATACCAGGACGGGTTCCCTAAGCAAGCGCTTGGAAGCCGCTCGGTGATTTGCGCTATATAAATTCCTGTACATTTACATTTACATTTACATCAGTCCAAACAACCCTTATGGTGATTGGTTGTAAGTCAACCTTATAGACCAGCTATCCTAATGGTAGCATGGACAAAAGCAGTCTTTAGGCTAAACTCTTTTGGCATGTGAAGCCAGCTGTTTTACCACATATAACCCCTTGAATACCAAGTGAAAGGACACCACACAGGTTGTTATGAAAATAAACAAGTATTTATTAACTAATATACACCTCTGAACTCTTTATGAGATCAGAGGGCTAAGCACATGACAAACTCTTAGGAAAAATACGTTTAAGTTGCACGATTTACAATGGTGCCCTAGGGGCACGGCAAACCATATACTAAGTAAGTGGAATGTGAAAGTCAATAAAAGGAATGGAGCTGTCCAGAGGCTGTAGGATCGCTGGGACCACGCTATACTAACTTGAGGTAAGTACTAGGAGGCCCACAGAACGCGTGTGCAGAGTGTGAACTCACACGCGAGATGCGTACAAACGTCTATGGACAGTACAGTTTAAGAAAAAGGTCCCTGACTAGATAGGACAAAAACGACTGTGGAACTGGACACTAGGAGAGTCAAGCTACCCTTGAGCACCAAAATGCTTGTGTTACCTCACCCACGGGCTGCGGGTGCATAGGTGCCAAGTCGTGTCGGGTTCCGGCGTTGAAGTCTATGGAGCCTGGAGGAAAAGATGCTGCAGGCGGTCAGGAGGAAGATGTCCGCTGTGATCCAAGGGTGGATCAGTGAAGAGAAGAACCTGAAAGCAGAGGGGACAATGTTCAAAGTCACTAGCCAGTGACTGGAGTGGAACCAGGAGTGGAACCAGATGTCGTTGTCGCGATCAGGTGAAGGTGGACGCTTGTCTCTGCAGCCACGTGGACCAGGTGGTGTCTTCGACGACCAGGATGGAGGCACGAGCTGTCCCACGCAGGCTCTCGCTGTCGGCGGTGTCTTCTCCGGATTCGGGTTCAACAGGCCTTGGCAAAGGCAACCCACGCGGTGAGTGGAAACGGCATCTGGAGTGGACCAGGAGGGTCCGAGGTGCTCCTCTTTTGGAAGGGAGCAAGGGCCAGTCTGGAGCAACCAGACCAGCAGCAAAGTTGTCGGAGTTCGTTGTCTAGGAGGTCACTAGCCAGCCGGCAAGTGACCAGACAACGCGTCGAGCAGCAAACAGGCAGAAGGGCCCCACGCAGATCTCGTGGATGCTGGAGGGCTGATCTTCGGTGCAGGAGCTGCTCGGGGTTGGGGCTTCTCAGTCCCCAAAGCACTTGGACGAGGATGCCTCTGAAGTTGTGCTGGAGCGAAGTGCTGCTTCTTTCAACATGGCCGGTCCCACGTGTCTCGTCACACTCAAGGGTCTCAGCTCTGCTGCAGATGTGGATTGAGGTCGAAGAGGTCTGGGAATCTGGGTCTCGTCGGGCTCTGAAGTCTGGATCCTTGCAGGAAGACGACAAAGGGAAGCCACTGTACGCTGATGGTGCCTGCTTGTGCAAGGTGGACACTCCTTGCCCACAAGGGAGATTTCTTCCGTCTTCTGTGGAGCAGAACGTCGAAGTCCAGAGTTTCTTCTTGTGAAGTTGATCAGGATAATCTAATTTGGAATAGGACCAGCTCCTACCTTTATTCAGCTAAAGGGAGTTGCACTACGACTAGGTCCCTCCTCTGGGTGGGACCAGGAAGGGTGGTGGTTACACCCCCTTTCCTTTGTCCGGTCTTGCGCCAGCTCTGGGGCTGGAGTGCCCCAGGAACTGGTTTGGACCGGTGTATGCACAGGGACACCTTGTGTGCCCCAAACATATCTCATTCCTTTCAGCCCTGTCCTACCTAATACACAAAATCCTGTCTGGGGTGGTACTAGCACCTCCCAAGGCAGGAAACCCTTTGTCCGAGCCTCCCTCGCTGGAAGGACTCCCAGCAGCAGGAGGTCAGACTTGTGTCTGTGGCGGCAGCATCCATTTTGTGATGCTGAGGCTCGAGTTAACTTTAACCGGGGTTCACAGTTACATACATGTCGTGTCCCTCTAGAAGGGTGGAATGCTACCCCCGTCGCCAGAATTGGCGAGGGGGTAGTATTCCAATTCGTATGACACCTTACTCGACATGTTTTGATAATGCTATACCAAAGTTAGCATTTGACCGCGAGGTTCATAATGCACTTTAAGAGTATATGGTATAGCGTTATCTTGGAACAGCTATTAGGACTTGGTTCCGCAAGCTGCAAACGGGCTCAGCTCATGCCAGAGCACCATCTCACATAATTCCAAGCACTCTGCCTTCAGGATTGATAAGGCCTGCCATAGGAGTGACTGATAGGAAGATTTGTGTCCAATTTATGGTTAGATATAGGGATACTATATCTAAAGCAAAGGGTGATTACACCACCTTGCCCCAGCTGTCGTGCAGCCAGTTGTGTCTGTTTAGATGGCCAGCCAGGGGTGGCATAATACATGCTTCAGCCCCTGGTAGGCCCTGTGTACACCTATGCCCTGGATACCTAAGGTATGCTGTACAGGGACTGATAAGGTGGCCCAGTACCAATTGGTAAATGCACCTAAGGTACATGGTCGTCAATTTAGAGAGAGAACAGCTAGGATGTGGGTCTGATTAGCAGGCCCACAGCCAGGGAAAGTCGTAAACCAGTGAAGCAAAAAGCAAAAATCGGGGGTGACCATAGGATTGCAGACCCTACTCTCCTACATAACCCCCCCCCCCCCCAAACTTAGGGACATTAAACTAACCTTGACCAGGTGAGTCTTCTTGTTCTAAGTGGAAGTACCTGGAGAGACCATCTGCATTGCCATGGTCAGTCCCTGGTCTGTGCTCCACTGTAAAATCCATCCCCTGTAGGGAAATGGACCACCTAAGAAGCTTGGGGTTTTCACCCTTCATTTGATTTAGTCATAAGAGGGGCTTATGGTCGGTCTCAATCTTGAAGTGAGTACCAAACAAGTATGGCCTCAACTTCTTCAGGGCCCAAACCACAGCAAAGGCCTCCCTCTCAATAGCTGACCAACGTTTCTCTCTAGGGGTCAGCCTTCTACTTATAAAAGCAATGGGCTGGTCATGACCATCAATATTCAGTTGAGATAGAACAGCTCCCACACCCAACTCAGAACCATCTGTTTGGACAATCAATGGCTTGGAGTAGTTTGGACTCTTGAGAATAGGTGCAGTGCACATGGCCTGCTTTAGGTCATCGAATGCCTTTTGACAGCTAACTGTCCACTGAACTTTCTTTGGCATTTTCTTACTTGTCAGGTCATTAAGTGGAGTCACAATGGTTCCATAATTTCTGACAAATTTCCTATAGTAACCAGACAGGCCCAAGAAAGCTCTGACCTGTGTCTGGGTGGTTGGAGTAGCCCAGTCCTTTATGGCCTGTATCTTGCTCTCCAAAGGTTGAACTTGGCCTCCACCTACAAGGTGGCCCAAGTATACAACTTGACTCTGCCCTATCTGGCACTTAGTAGCCTTGATAGTGAGGCCTGCCTTTTGCAGGGCCTCCAAAACTTTCCTCAGGTGGATCAGGTGATCCTCCCAGGTGGAGCTAAAGACAGCAATATCATCTAGATATGCTGCACAGAAGTCATCCAGCCCAGAGAGAACTTGGTTCACCAACCTTTGAAAAGTGGCAGGTGAATTGTTCAAACCAAAGGGCATCACCACAAACTGGTAATGACCTCCTGGGGTAGAAAATGCTGTTTTGGCCTTGGCATCCTCAGCTAACCTGATTTGCCAATAGCCAGCTGTCAGGTCAAATGTACTCAAGAACTTGGCAGAAGCCAATCTGTCAATGAGTTCATCTGCTCTTGGTATTGGATGGGCATCTGTCTTAGTGACAGCATTGAGACCCCTGTAGTCTACACAAAACCTCATCTCTCTCTTACCATCCTGGGTGTGAGGTTTTGGCACTAGAACTACAGGACTAGCCCAAGGGCTCTCTGAGGGTTCAATGACTCCCAATTCCAACATCTTTTGTACTTCTTGTTTTATGCAGTCCCTGACGTGGTCAGGTTGCCTGTAGACTTTACTCTTTATAGGCAGACTGTCACCAGTGTCCACCTCAAGGGTGCACCAGTTTGACTGACTGGGTATCAGAGAGAACATTTGTCTAAAGGATTGAAGAACCTGTTTATAATCCTCTTGTTGATGTTCAGAGAGGCTGTCAGAAAAGACTACACCATCTACTGACCCATCATCAGGGTTCTGAGGAGCAGGTCTGGGAGAGGGTCACTCTCTTCCTCCTGTCCCTCATCTGTAGCCATGAGCAAGCCCATGTCTTCCCTGTTGACAAATGCCTTGAGCCTGTTCACATGAAGTACTCTGTGAGGGCTCCTGGGAGTTCCAAGGTCCACCAGGTAGGTGACCTCTCCTTTATGCTCAATAATGGTATGGGGTCCAGACCACTTGTCCTGGAGAGCTGCTGGGGCCACTGGCTCCAACACCCACGCCTTCTGTCCTGGGTGATACACAGTCAGGACAGCCCTTTGGTCATGCCAAGCTTTTTGAAGTTCTTGGCTGGCCTCCAGGTTTTTAGATGCCTTCTCCATGTACTCTGCCATCCTGGAGCGGAGACCAAGTACATAGTCCACAATATCCTGTTTAGGCTTTTTGAGAGGTAACTCCCATCCTTCCTTTACAAGACATAGGGGTCCTCTTACAGGATGCCCAAACAGAGGCTCTAAAGGGCTGTAGCCAACCCCCTTCTGTGGGACCTCTCTGTAAGCAAACAGAAGGCAGGGTAAAAGGATGTCCCATCTTCGCCTAAGCTTTTCAGGTAACCCTTTTATCATCCCTTTCAGGGTCTTGTTGAATCTCTCCACAAGCCCATTGCACTGTGGATGATAGGGTGTGGTAAATTTGTAATTTACTCCACACTCCTTCCACATAGCAGTAAAGCATCCTGACATGAAGTTTGCACCTCCTTAGGAAACCCCACTCTGGAGAAAACTCCAAGTAGGGCCCTGGCCACAACAGGAGCTGTCGTGGTCCTAAGGGGAATAGCTTCTGGATACCTGGTGGCATGATCCACTACCACCAGT
Organism: Lissotriton vulgaris; assembly: GCF_964263255.1. Taxonomy (NCBI): domain Eukaryota; kingdom Metazoa; phylum Chordata; class Amphibia; order Caudata; family Salamandridae; genus Lissotriton; species Lissotriton vulgaris. The sequence goes on along the minus strand of NC_141696.1, from coordinate 824,872,804 downwards.
ATAAATCTGTGCCCAGATGATCTTGGGGGGTCCATTGGTCCAACAATGTCAATCCCCACTCTTTCAAAGGGTACCCCCACCACAGGTAGTGGTATAAGGGGGGCCTTTGTTGTGCCACCTGATTTGCCACTGGCTTGACAGGTGACACATGAGCGACAAAACTCTTTAGTGTCTTCAGACATATGAGGCCAGTGAAAGTGTGGGGCAAGCCTGTCCCAAGTCTTGTTCTGGCCTAAGTGACCTGCAAGGGGAATTTCATGGGCCAAGGTGAGAAGGAAACCTCTCAGAGACAAGGGGATGACCAGCCTCCTGGTAGCACCAGGCTTGGGGTCTCTTGCCTCAGAGTAAAGGAGTCCATCATCCCAGTACACTTTATGGGCACCTGTGGCATTCCCTGCAGCCTCAGCAGCAGCCTGCTGTCTGAGGGGTTCAAGAGATGAACAGTCTAATTGAGCCTGCCTCAAGTCTGCCCTGGAAGGTCCCCCTGTCCCAATGAACTCAACCTGTTCAGGTTCAAGCTCCCCCTCCAGGACAGTTCCTTCTGGGGTCTGTAGGTCAGCCTCCTGTGAGGGCTGATCCTCTACCTGAGGCAAGGGGGAAGGCACAGCCTTAACCCTACTGCTCTTACTCTTGGTTAGTGACTGGTCCATTGTTCCAGGATCCAGCACTAGTTCAGCTGGGCATTTCTTGGCCTGTGACCTAGTCACAGCAAGGACATGTGCTGACAAACCTAACATTTCCACATGAGTCCTATACTCCACATCTGACCATAAGGAGGATTCCAAATCATTGCCCAAAAGACAGTCCACTGGGAGGTCTGAACTAACAACAACCCTTTTGAGGCCATTTACCCCTCCTCAGGAGAAGTTAACAAGTGCCATACTATGGTTGGTAGTGACATTGCTAGCATTGGTCACTAGGTAGTCTGAACCTAGTATTACCTGATCAGGGTTCACAAAGTTTGGTGTCACCATAGTGACACTGGCACAAGTGTCCCTGTAGGCCTGAGCCAACTTTCCATTGATTAAAGGTGTTTGCCTGTACTTGCCCAGAGTACTGGGACTTATTGTAGGGGTCAAATCCATGTCCCCATTACAAACAAGAACAGCCTGAGTGGGTATCCTGACTAGGTCAGAACTCCCCTTAGATACCAAGGTTAACCCCACTATAGCCTTAGGAGGAACACTACCACTACTAACTGAACTAGGGGTTGCAGGTGCCTTAGGGGCAGTAGTGGTAGGAGATTGGCTTTTCTTGGTGCACTCACTAAACCAGTGAGTATTATTTTTACAGTATTGGCACCATGGTTTCTTCTGACCATTATTCGTCTTCTTTTGGGAATTCTGGGTCCTACCCTCCTTAGATTGTTGGGGCCCTGTTGAAGACTTCTGGTCATTTTGCTTATTCTCATTACCCTTCTGGTCTGCTTTCTTCTGGCCACGACCCTGGTTCTGGTTCTGCTACTTGACCGTTGTCCTGACCTATCTGTCTGCCTTCTTTCCCAATTCTTGGGGAGAGGTCAGATCTGAGTCAATAAGGTGCTGATGCAACAACTGATTCTGACAATTACTTAAGATTTGTTCTCTCATAATTAGATTATACAATCCTGTGTAATCAGTAACTTTACTTCCTAGTAACCAGCCTTCAAAAGCCTTAGTGGCACAATCAACAAAGTCAGCCCAAGCCAGAGACTGAATTTTCTGGGTGTCCCTGAACAGCAACCTGTACTGCTCAGTTGTTAAGCCAAACCCATCAAGCAGTGTGTTTTTCAGGACTTGGTAATTGTTAGCATCCTCAGCTCTAGTAGTGAGGAGGTTATCTCTACCTTTACCTTCAAAGGAGAGCCACAATATAGCTGCCCACTGACTCCGGGGGATGCACTGGACAGTGCAGGCCCTCTCCAAAGCAGTCATCCATTTGTGGATGTCATCCCCTTGTTTAAAGGGGGGCACTATTTTACTCAGGTGTCTAGTATCAAAACTCCTGTCTTTATCTCTAGGGATAATGCTGCCACCAGTGGGGACTGCCCCACTCAACTTCTGCTCTCTGGCAAAGGCAAGTCTTTCTTTGGCAAGGGCAAGTTCTTCCCTCTCAATCCTCAGATTGACTTCCCTCATCTTAGCTTCATGCTCTCTTCTCTGAGGGGATGTCATCCCTCTCTGAGAAGATGCCCGAGAGACATGGGTGTGAACAGATCCGTTAAAGCCTCTGGAGAGAGACCTAACTCATCTGTTCCCAAGGTTAAGCCTACCTGAGGATGGGCCTGGGGGTCCCCCAGTTCCATTATCATGCATGCCTAAGTTGACCCTGGTAAGTCTGCTGACTCCTCCCTGGCCATGGTTTACCTCACCATCAGATGAGTCTCCATCTCCCTCCACTTCATCAGTTTCAGGGAAATTGGAGTCCTCCTCTAGTGGGGGTATGTTCCCCTCTGTAGGGTCAGATGGGCCTGGATTAGAAGCCCTTCTGGCATCAAATGTCTCTAAGAGACCTATCAGAAAAGGAATTGTAGGGTTAGAACCCTGTTTTAGTTTCCTGGATGTACACGATTGTCTCATCTCCTGGAAGCTAAGGGCTGCATATCTTGACATGACCTGTGGAGGGTCAACTGCTACAAGGGGAGCCACTATGTTCTCTCCTGTGATAGACATGCTTTTCTAGTGAGGTGTAAGTGGTGCACTTACCTACACTATGGGTTTACCTACTGATCCCTTGCTAAGGGGTGTGCTACTCCCTTTCTACTACAACAGCTGGTTCAGTAGAACTCAGAGTATTTCTAAGCTTGTTATATGTACCTATGGTACCTTATGTGATCTTTCAAATGATATCTCAAGATTATATTTGGTAAAAACAACAGCAAGCTCAAATCCTAACCGCTGCACACCAATGTGAGGGTTGTTTGGACTGATACAATGTGATCACTAGAACTAGTGAGCATCATATATCAGGCCAACTTCTCACAATTATATCAAACTTGCATTACATACAGTAGAAGATAGGCTGCTATAAAATGAGCAAAAAGGTTTAAGATAACAAAAAGTGATTCCAAAATATAGATTTGAGCAATTTTCAGACTGTACGTACACACTTCATAGCTTAGCTGGTAGCTCCGTCACAATACCTCTCAAAAAGAATAAATGAACTTCATCAGTGAAAGCATCAGGCCCTTGGCCCACATACTAAATGAAATGACGACACAGACACATTTATAGTGGGTATAAGGGCCTACAACACATGTGCTTGGCCCCTTTTATTAGTAGAATGACCTGACTGGTGACGCCTATATTGGATGGGAATGGGTGGGTTTTAGCACTACCCCGAGGGAGGGGCTGCTGTATTCATGTCAGCAGGACACTATATTCCTCCCAAAATCAAAACGAAAGGACAAGTTCAACCTCTGAAAACAAAAAACAAACAAACTGGATACCACATAGTCTATCAGTCTCTATAGTCACTCAGCAGGACAGCAGTGGATGCATGGCTGGATGATGATGGATGTAAAAGGAAATCTCTGACTGCATTCATACTCAACCTGTGTGAGACAGGTCACAAACACGTGTTCAAGTATGCCCAAAACCTTCTGGAGCAGGCCGCCTGGAGCCATGTCCATTGTCTGGTGTTGGTCCACTCTGCTGATGCTCCAGATAATTAATGGTTGGTGTCAACAGATCAAAAACAGGGTGCGTCAGGAGCCTTGTCGTAGTCCATCGCAAAGCTTGCATTGAGGGTTTTTTCTTGACTCCTTGAAGACAGTCTTGGTGTGCTGCAGTCTTTGGAAGTCTCCACTCATAGGCTTCACTAATTCCTGGCATCTGTTGGACTCCACTCTGGTTGTTCGTTGCTCCATGGGTGGTAGTGATGACGGAAAAGACCAGGGCTGGCATGCTGGGGTTACCAGTTGTGTGATGAATATGTATGACAGGTGGCGCTTGCTTGATGGTCAAGGGTATTCTTTCTTGGGTCGTCAACAACTTGGAGTGATGGTGTCCAGGTATTTACGTTCTTTCTTTGTGGAGGCACCTGTATCCTTCAGCCTAGATATTCTTGGTTGCTGAGCCACTGGTTACAATGTCTGAATGGTTATGCAGGGAAAAGTGGGGCAAAGACTTGTGCATCCATGCAGCTTACTCAGTTCTCCCGTTGGGTTTAGGGCTGAGACTAGGTTTGCTCATGCTTGCAGCTTATTTCCAGCTCTCCCAATTGGTTTGGGGCAGAGACTCGGTTTGCATGTGCTTGCAGTAATGCAAGGTTCTCCCACTGTGCTGTCACCAGGCTGTTCTCGTTTCACCTCTGTGGCTTCTTTGTGTGGATAGATGCGTTCCGTCAGTGGCTCAAGTCCTCTCAAGCATGCCGTCCTGGCCTAGTCACTTTTGATCTTCCTCCTTCTCGGCTTGGTCAGTCATCAGGGGTCCCAGTGTGACCCAGAATGTCCTACTCCCATCTCCTATTTCTCCTTGGTGCTTCATTATGCCCCTTCTTTCCACTTATTCTGGCAAGACTTCTCATTGCTTGCGTCTCTATTTCTTCTCCAGGTCGCACCTTCTTTGGGACTGGCGAACAGGAACTCTCAGTGGCCAACTGTCTCTGTAGCCTGGCTACTACCCTTGGGTGCTGGGCTCCGACTTGGTGATAAGGGCAGCTGCTAATGTCATTCTCCACTTTTTTTGTAGGGTGGTGTGGCGTCCAGCCATGTGTTGCATGTTCCCTCTTCAGGGGCCTTCTTGGAGCTCCTACTCTGTGGTGTTCCCTCTTCCGTGACTTTCTTTTGCGGGCAGTAGGGAGCTGTGGTATAGCCTCCTTCCTCTAGGTGGAGCAGGATTTGTGCCTTGAGGTGTCCCTGCCATCAGGCAGGGTTGGTGGGGTGCGGCACGGTGTGCCTTGAGAGTACGGAACAATGTGGTCCTACTGCCCGTACCCCAGTTTCAGTGTGGTTCTGTCTGACTTCTGGTGCAGCCTCGTTATCTTGGATCTTCCCCTGCCAGGGGCTGTGCCCATCTGGCAAGCTTAGGCAACTAATATGGTGTCTCAGGGGTTCTCAGTTTCTTTAGTGGATGGCATTGGGTGGGTTTCACCTCGTGATTCAGGTTCCTTTCTCTGATGCTTCCATTTATGTCATGTGGAAGTAGTGTCAGAGGGCTCTCCTCCCTTTCACTGCTCAGCTCCTCCAATCCCCTCCTCAGCTATGGGGCAATAGGCATAGGGCAGGGACTGTCTGGTGCTGGGGTGCCTCGATGCAACAGCATTCATGGTGTGCAGCCGCGCAATGTCTGTGTGCACTCAGGCAGTACTCTGGTTGCAGTGCCATGCAGGGCCTCTCCTTCTGGGGCATCAGACGGTTTCTGGAGGTTTCTGTAACCAGCTGCTACAGTCTGTTCTTGAACGGGAGGCGGTGCAAGCTTTTCCACTTCGATTTGTGCATGTCACCTGGCTGCCTATCACCAACGTGTTACTGCTAGGGGTCCGCATAATTGGTAGAATTTTGTGACTTCGCATTACTCTTGTAACGAGGAGCTCCAGCCAAATTTCACCAATCACTGCACTGTAGAATTTATTCTTGCAAGGCTTCAGCAATGAGAGCGAGATTTGACATTCCCCTAGTGCCATTTTGTAATGTGGGCAGTCGAGGTCAGAAGGCTGCTTCTCGAGTAGATGTGCTGCCTCTTGAGTAGAGTTTCTACTCGAGCTGTAGCTAAATCAATTTGAATCGGCCGCATGCTGATGCGCACATCATGACACCATTTGCGCTGACTTTCTCAATGATGCATGCGCTACTGATGCTAAATTGCAGCACAACTTGCATATTTCTTCATATTGTAACTCAGTAGAATTCTGTGAAGTGAAACTCTTAGTGACATCTCTAGATTGCTTAAAGCCATGCTTGTTACATTCTCGTCTCCCCTGTCCTTCTTCTTGGCCAACAGTGTCTCTGAGGGCAGCGCAAGTTGCTTGAGCAGACCTTTTGTTTGTGGTCAGCAGGTAATGCTAGATTCCTTCTGGATGACGGCCTAGACGCTGCTAGTCTGCTTCTCCTTTTTTTTCCTGTTTTGTAGGCGATGGACTGGTGGCCATAAGGGGGCATGTAATCAGCTGCGGCCGGCATGACTCGTTGGGGGGGTTGGGGGGGTTAGGGGGTTAGGGGGTTGGGGGGTCGGGGGGTTAGGGGGTTGTGTGGGAAGGGGGTTGTGTGGGAAGGGGGTTGTGTGGGTAGGGGGTCGTGTGGGAGGTTTGATAAATAAATACAAACATTTACGTCAACTCTGCTCCTCTCGTGAACAGGAAGCAGGCAGACTCCCTATCTTCCCCTAAGCCAATCACAACACTGCAATGCAGCCTACATGGGAAAAAAAGGAAGAGTGCGCATCCCTCGGTTGGTTGGTCCCAGAGGGCCAACCAAACAGTCATCACCCTCCGCAGTGGGCAAGCCACCCATCCCCCTGCCTTCGGGCAGACCAACCCACCCGCCTGCCCCAACCAAACCCTTCTGCTTTCTCGCAGTGCGAGAAGCAAAAAACATAAAATCGTATTTATAATACCAATTTATGTTAATGCTTCTTGCACTGCGAGAAAGCAGTGGGGCAACGCTCCTCCATCCACATAGAGGGAGCCGCCCCTGCATGCGATGTCCTCTGCCCTCACTACAGCTCTCCCTCTTTGAGTGCCTCTGGAAGCCCGATCTTTGCTCATCTCATCTAGATGGAGAGGGCACTAAGAGGAGGAAGTAAGAGGCAGCACCAGTGGGGGGCAGCACTACGGGCGTCTGTGATTTCCCTCAGGAAGGTCACATTGGATATAGTGTGGCCACTGTGGGATTCCTGGTAACTTCTGAGTTCAGATATGTTCTGAGACTGCTGAGCAGGGACCGCAACATTCTTATCTGGTCTTTATTGCTTGTCCTTGTACTGGCACTTTACATTTCATAGTTTCATTATTCTGATGGCGCTACTTCCAGCTGGTGCCCCAAAGTATTTAGTGTGGACTTGTGTGTATTGTAGGGGTTTTGGTCACTTCTTTTCCAGGACTACTTGCCCCAATGCCACCATTTTTATTTTCTTAGCTTTTGGTCAGTGGGGGAGCTTACTATTTGTTTGGACTGCAGATCAGATCTGTTCGCTCTCTGGCTGATGGGTTTGAGCAGGGCTTTAAGTGTGATGAAAAAACTGAGGGGTCTCGCAGAGTGCAATCAAGGGCATGGCTTAAAAACACCTTGACTAGAAATCTGTGTTTAGCATAGTGTGCAGCCCGACTTATATTTTGTGGTTTCTGTCATTGTATCCAGATATAAGATACAAGTAACAACATATCAATCAATCAAGACACTTGCAAAGCGCACTACTTAACATGTGAGGGTCTCAAGGCGCTGGGGTGGATGGGGGTGGGCGGGGGGGCTGCTACTGATCGAAAAGCCAGGTCTTGAGGAGTCTTCTGAAGGCCAGTAGGTCTTGGGTCTGCCGCAGGTTGGTAGAGAGGGTTTTCCAGGTCTTGGCGGCGAGGTGGGGAAAGGATCTGCCACTGGCGGTCGTTCTACGGGTGCGGGGGACTGTGGCGAGGGCATGGCCGGCAGAGCGGAACTGGTGGGTGGGGGTGTAGAAGCTGAGTCGACTGTTGAGGTATGCTGGGCCGGTGTTGTGGAGAGCTTTGTGTGCGTGAATGAGGAGCTTGAAGGTTATCCTCTTGTTGACAGGAAGCCAGTGCAGGCCTCTCAGGTGGGGTGTGATGTGGCTTCATTGGGGGATGTCGAGGATCAGATGTGCTGAGGCATTCTGGATGCGTTGTAGTCGTCTCAGGAGCTTGGCCGACGTTCCTGAGTAGAGGGAGTTTCCGTAGTCCAGCCTGCTGATGACTAGGGCCTGGGTGACTGTTCTTCTAGCTTCGGTGGGGATCATTCTGAGGGTGTTGAACAGGATGAGGAGACGGCGCTGACCTGCTCGGTCATGGAGAGGGTGGAGTTGAGGATGACCCTTAGGTTGCGTGCGTGGTCGGTGGGTGTCGGGGCTGTTCCCAGTGTTGGCGGCAACCGGGAGTCGTCCCAGGCTGGAGGGGTGGAGATGAGGATGAGGACCTCCGACTTGTCAGAGTTCAGCTTCAGTCCGCTGTTGCTCATCCATTCGGCGACGGCCTTCATTCCTTCGTGGAGGTTGGTTATGGTGGTGGGGGTCTTTGGTGAGGGAGAAAATCAGTTGGGTGTTGTCGGCATAGGAGATGATGTTGAGGTCGTGCTGTCGGGTGACGTGGACGAGGGGTGCCATGTAGATGTTGAACAACGTCGGCCTGAGGGAAGATCCCTGGGGTACGCCGCAGATAATCTTGGTGGCATTGGAGCAGAATGGGGGGAGGTGTACGCTCTGAGTTCTTCCGGAGAGGAAGGATGTGGTCCAGTCCAAGGCCTTCTCCTGGATCACGGCGTTGTGAAGAGGTGTTCATAGTGTGCAGTGGCAGACCGTGTCGAAGGCGGCTGACAGGTCCAGGAGGATGAGGGCCGCTGTTTCTCCGTTGTCGAGCAGAGTCCTGATGTAATCGGTGGCGGCAATGAGGCCGGTTTTGGTGCTGTGGTTGCTGCGGAAACCGGACTGGGACGGGTCCAGGATGCTGTTCTCCTCAAGGTAGCGGGTCAGTTGTTTGTTAACGATTTTCTCGGTGACCTTCGCCGGGAACAGGAGCAGGGAGATGGGTCGGAAGGTCTTGAGGTCTTTGGGGTCTGCCTTGGGTTTCTTGAGTAAGGCGTTGATCTCGGCATGCTTCCAGCTTTCCAGGAAGGAACAAGTCAGGGCTATTGGCTTTGTTAATGGTTGATTGTTGCATAAGATAAATAATCAGCAACTATGGCTAGTATATAACGCCTATATATATATATATATATATATATATATATATATATATATATATATATATATATATATTAGCGCCAGGACACCTCCGGGTAACAGAGCGCTCTACAAATGTGTAAAATAAATAAATAAATAAAATAAATAATATTGAAAAAGCTTCCACTTAAAGGACTGGTGACATCATGGCAATGTTGCTGCTCCTGAGTTTCAAACAGAAGGGAAATCCAGAGAGAAAAGGACTCTCTTTCAAGTATTCCCCTTCCCCCTACAACGCCTACTTCTGGGAAAGTCATGCCATAACTTTCCCACTTGTGAGAAGTGAGCAGTGTGAGCATGAGCACATAGATGTCCCTACTGTCACTGCAGTCCGGAAAAAAATGGACCGCCTATGCCAGGGGACAAAACAGAGGCCGATAAAGACCCATTTCGATGCCCCCTTAAAAAAAAGCTGCTGCTGCGACCTGCAAGACCCGGCCAACTTAAAGCCCTGGGTTTCAGGCTACTGGAGTGGCAAGTGTTACCTGTGCATGAATTGTTCAAGTATGGCTTCTCTGTGAGCTCTCTTCAGCACGTTGCTATTATGTGGCTTTCACACCATCTAGTGGTGCCCTGCTAGTACTGCAGCAGTTTTATTGTCATTTCCTCACCACAAGTGTTTCGTCACCTCTGGCCTGTCACGAGTCATCTTACAGCCTTCCTACTACTACCCCGTTGCTGATTCCACTCACGCACAGAGGTAGCGCAGGCCTTTACCTGTGTCTCCCACGTGTCCTCCTCCTCATCCTTTCAGCCGTAGGCCTCACTACTTCCTGAAGCCCTAGCCGCTACTTACCTTAAAGCCATCTGCAGGGCTTTAAGTGGGATGAGAAAACTGGGGGGTCTCTAAAAGGGGAGTGGCAAAGGTAATTAAGGGCGTGGCTTAAAAACACATGAGCTAAAAATCTGTGCTTAACACAGTGTGCTGCCCGACTGGTATTTTGCTGTTTCTGTTATGGTCAAGCCCTTGAGCCTTGGCATAGCAAGTCTTGATGCTCTCAGGTACATCTTGCAATACCAGCTAGAGATGCATGGCCCTTTTGGTGTTTGGCAAAGGATACACAACGTTGCTTCAACTTCCTAAAACTGTTTAAGTCGGTCAATAGAATTCATAAGTGCCCTTCACACATCCAGAGTGTGAAGTGCTTTTTCTGCTACAGACACTGGTTGTTGGAAAAATATGGGCAGTTCAATGGGCTGCTTTATGTGAAAAGGTGAGACAACTTTGGGCAGGAATTTGGGGTTGGTACAAAGAACTACCCTACCACCTTTGTGAACCTGGATAAATGGTTCCAGTAGAATAAGATCCTGGAGGTCGCTAACATCAGAGAGAGTTGATTGAGACTAGGAAGGCCACAATCCAAGAACTGCAGATAACGAGTGTAGGGACTCAAAGAGAGGGTCCAAGAGTTCTGTGAGGATCACATCCAGCTTCCTCAAAAGGTCGGGGTGGGGGTGGGGTGGTTCAGAGGTATTACCCTCTTAGGACCCTCCACGAAGGCCTTAATGATTGGGACATTAAAAAGAGATGAGAAATGCCTGTTTTGCAAGTATGCTGGAAATGGGGTTACGTTGAAGTGCACTGGTGTACGTTACAGGTGCAAAAGGTAGAAGGCAACCTCCTGCACAAAAAGGGGTCAAACTCTTCAGGAATAAAGTAATGCATGAACCTTTCTCACTTGGCTGTGTAACAGGCATGAGCAGTGGGCGTATGCTTCTCTCACAGGATGAGTGAGCATGCCTCTCAAAGTTTGAGATAGCCAAACACTAAGAAGTAAGGTGCCAGATTGTGATGTTCAACTGTCTGGATTCTCGGTGTCCACGCTAGCTCTGATGCTAAGAGACTAGATCCATCCTAATCTGAAGCTTCTCGAAGAGATTAACTGACATCTATAGGATCACTGGGTACCAAATTGGTGTTAATAGGATTTTGGTCATGGTAGACCTGCTGCCTCTACCTCATTACATACAGGATGAGGGGGGAGAGGCGGCAAAACATAGGCAAATATCCCAGATCAGTCCATCCATAGTGCATTGCCCTTGGCCTGTTGGTGTGGGTACCTGGAGGTGAAGTTGTGGCATTTTGTGTTTTCAGGAGGTGGGAAGCAGGTCTATGGACACAGTCTACCACTATTGAAAATAGCTGTGAAGGATATGGTGGTGGAGTTCCCACTTGTGTGATGCATACTGCTGAGCAGGTTCGCAAAGTTGTTCTCCAATCCTCGCACACTTTCTGCCAACAGGTGAATATTATTGCAGGCTATGATGTGTAGAGAGCTGGGAGGAGGGGGTGCCCCCGGTTTCTGATCTAGTACAAAGCAGTCATGTAATCTATCTTTATCAGGGCTTGATCAGTTTGAAACAAAAACTGATGCCTACTCTGGTGGCTAGCAGCTCCAGGTAGCTTATGTGACGTCCCCTGGTGCCTGGAAAGTCATCTCATGGAGGTGAGCATCTCATCCCATGAGAGAGGCTTTTGTGGATATGGTGACCTGCAGAAGGGGGGTCTAGAAATGGCCTGCCTAGCAACAGTTTGGTGCTCTTCCACCAAAGTAGAGTGAGCTGCGCCCTGGTCATTACCAACACGAGATCCTCCTAAAGCCCTTCCGCATCTGCCATTGTTTCAAGAGGCAATCCTGGACCAGGTGCATGTGTAACCTACTGTATCGCAATTGCTAGGTATGAAGCCATCATCCCAAACTCTTCCATCACAGTTCTGGCAACTATGTGATGGTGTGTCTAAAAATACAATGCCAATAGGGAGGGATTCTCCTAGATTGTGTTTTATAATGATCTGAAGGGAACGGTCATGTTCATTTTTTTTAAAAAGACTCTCGCCCACATATTTCTCTGAGGCATGCTTCATCATTTGAATCCTCATCCAATGTAGTTGTACACCGCCAAATGGGGGCTCAATCCATTTTTTGGAAGGAGCACTTAGATATAACAGAGGTATGAGCTCAGGACTGGAAACTACTAAAATGTCCAAAGGTGTCCATAAACTGTGCTTTATTTAAAAAATATTCAGGCACCCTATGCAAATTACGATCAACAAAATGGGCACAAACAATGGCCCTCTAATCTTCTGGTCAACATGTGTCAGCAAATAATATCCGCCACAAAGGTTATCCAGCTATTCAAGGTGTCAAGAAGACAGTGTCGAACATACACCTAGCGTATATTCTATTTATTATAATTGTTGAGTGACTTAGGGGAGGGGGCACCACTCAAGTGCCTAGAGTGAGCCCGATGTTCACCCCCTCCATCAACAATAGTAAAAAAAAAAACACATTGTGGCTGTCCATCTGCATATATTGCTATTCTATGTCATTAGGTCGAGCTGGTGTAGCAATGGGAAGCATTGCGTCCAGCGAAGTGTCTATTGTCGGCCACTTCCAGGGAATCTGAGACAATGGGATGTGCACGCGCAGGAGATTCCCCCATGTGAGCGCGCACGTTCACTCACACGCCGTGCACATCTCCTGTCCCACATTGCCAGGAAGCCGATAACACACACACACACAGCCACGCACGCACCCCCCCACCACTTACATGCTCACGCGCACCCCCCCCCCACCACTCACGGGCTCACGCGCACACACACAGCCCCCCACTCACCGGGTCTCTCAGGCTCCTCTCGTCCCACGGTGGTGGCAGTATTACACATGGACACATTCATTTTTGGTAGGCACCGGGGGATTAAACAATTTGCCCACAATTACAGGATGAAGAGCAGACGCACTACGCCGCATTCAAGGTCTCTCTAGCACAACTGGGATTCCCTGGAAGTCCGCCTTACGCCACAGAACGTACTCGCTCTCCCATTGGGTGTCCTCTCTGTCACGTGACATTGTTCAAGACCTATCCTTAGCCCTGTTCTTGTAGGCAGTTGAAACTGTCTGGGACTGCTCCAGTAGGACAGCGAAGTACGGGTGGCGCTGTGACCACTGCCTGGCATGGAGACTTCTCTTCCTCCACCTCGCTGAGATCGGCCCCTTTCCCTTACTCCCCCCATCCCCGACACAGAGTACTGGCTGGGAGAGAGGAGGCATTATCCCACCCAGGCCAAGAGCGTAGTGGGATGACTGGCTCCATTGGAACCTTGAGAGGGGAAGTTAGAGGTACCGGGGTGCTGTAGTGCGTGTACATGTGCGTGCGTAGTCTCTTTTTCCTCCTGTAATGCACCGTTTGCTCTTCTTGTATTTTGTTTGCTCAAGATTGTCACTTTTGCCTCATGTATCTTAATGTTTGCTTTTGTAATTTGTTCACTTGTAATCTTCTCTTGTATCAGTTCTGTTCCTGTTGTGAAGCGCTCTGACACCTTCGGGTAAAGTCTGCGCTATATAAAAATGCATAAATATATAAATAAGTGAAAAAACAGGAAACGCCACTCCCAGGACTACTCACTACACTGCGCTTGTATGCAGTGGGCAGCTCTGAGGAAATGTCGGTCCCGTCCTTGACTGCACAGGGAAGGAGCAAGATGGAGATCACAAACGTGGGAGCCGTGAAGTTTCAGGTAAGAATTGGGGAGAGTGCGCCCTCACCGCCCCTCACCTTCTGTGGCGAGGATGTCCTGTATTCAACATTCTGCCTCAGTGCACCCGGCGTCTTGTATCTGAGGGGAAACCTGCTTGGAAAGGGGTTGAGTTCTGAAAAGGCTTGTTATCTTATAGGCAGGTAGGGCTGGTGCACAGTGATTCGTGTCAGTATAAATGTGGTACTCCACATACATTTCACCAGATTCGACCGGCCTTGGAGGCACCGGCCTGCTGGGTAATTTCTTACATTCTGTACAGGATGGTGACTGTGCACTGCTTAGTTAATTCAATAGAGTATAATTGTATATCGTGCTTCCTAGGATTACTCCCCGCTCAGGAGTAGAATGAAAATCTAAAGGGGTAGCACCGACACAAGTTGTGTGGGTGTCTCCTGGGGCACTGACTTGTGTGCTGGGAACATCCAGCTAAAGTTTATCAATAAAGTTGTTTGTGGGAGACATTTTTTGTATATATCCAAAGCATTTTATTCATACTTCTGTGAAAGTTCAATGTTTGTTCTAATTTTCATAAAATTCAATTCTTCATTTAATAAATCACAACAATCCTTTCAATGCATTTCGGCACTAGGCCTTCCTCAGGGAAGTCTGTAATGCAAAAAATATATGTATAACTCCTCTGTCACACAAATGCTAGTACATTCAACATAACCAAGTATTCAAAGAAATACCCGTAATTAATTTCATAACCGCATTTCAATGATGATGCAAACAATCTATAAAGATGCTAAATGTGTCACAACTCATTATTTCATATAAACGATAATAAAAACTAACCATAAGGAAATCAAAATCAAGATGTCAAAAGTTAATCAATAGAACTCGGTGTTTAAACGTTGCGTATATCGTTGTTAAAAAAGTTAATTAAATATGCCCATACTAAACGTGCACTCTAGTTTGTGGAAACTGATTTTAAGAGTACTCGCTGGGAGAAACAAATCTGGGAGTTGATACTTCGTAGTAGCTCAAATACAGCCACAGTAAATATTTAATCGTACAAACGTAGTTACAATGTATGGTGGCTCAGAGATACTGTTGCCATCATTCTAGTTTCAATTCTTACCACGTTCCGATTGGGACTGCTTCCAGTTACGAAGCTGCCGCCATTGTAAATCACGCAGTGGAGTGGTGTGGCTCACTAGTTAGAGGCGGCAGACCCGAGAGCAGAGAACGGCCCGGGACCAGGGTTCGATTCCCGACGCGGCAGGGTCTTGGACCAGGATCAGCGGACTCGATAATTCTCGCATCGGTGCCTACTCCAACCAGAGATCACACTCGGCAACTCTGGGCATTAGCTTGCCTCATCTTCACAACGGCCCCCCACAAACGCCGGGGATGCCTGGTTTCACCTTGGAGACTCCCAGGAGGGACTATCTCACAGGGAAAGCCAGGACGGGTTCCCCAGCGGTCTATAGCGCTACGAGGCCTGCGGTGCGGGTAGCAGTGCGCTTTACAAGACACACAATTTACAATTTACGCAGAGAAGTCGGCGTGTGACGTATATGGGTAAGGGAGGGCGTGATTCATGCTATATCGCGAGAAAACTCAAAGTAAACACTGAAATTAAAGGAACCTCACTACACATAGATACCTCGAATGGTCAGTGTAAGTTCACGTGAATATTGTATAATGTACTGGGCTATAGGGGACATCGCTGAACATAGTTACCAGAATGGTCGACAAATCTGTATCGTACAATAATCTTGGATGTAAATACTTGAATAGACGACATATTTATTATAACATATAAAGAGGGGGCAATGAATTAATTACTTACAAAATAATTAGTGGTTATGCAATCAATGAGGTTAAAACATTCAAGCTTAGGAATCAGAGACTAGTCTGCCATATGACTTAATAAATGCAATAGTCTGTATTTACAATGTTCATAAGTAGCAACCAAATTCTGTCCGTTCATTCAATCCTCTTGGTTTCAGGGTTTGTAAAAAATATATCCAGTAGTTCTCTCGCTTCAATAATGCTTTCTTATTCTCTCTGTCATGAATCTTTTCCACCACTTCCAATATACAGGCTTTTAATTGGCTTATTTGATGGTTAGCCTCAATAAAGTGTGTTGCCACAAATGATTTAGGAGCTTTAGTCCTGATATTACTTTTATGTTCATTGAGTCTTACTTTCAATTTACGTTCCGTTTGACCAATGTAAGCTTTACTACATGGACATTTGATCATGTATATTATATTGGTGGCATCACAAGTTGCGTTTACATGTAGGTTTATTTTATGCCCTTTCATGGGATGATTGATGCTCTTGCCTACAATTATATTATTGCAGTTACTGCAATTTCTGCAAGGGATTGTACCTTTGAAGTTTACTTTCGGTCTAGTGTCCGGAGGATGTTTTATAATTTCTCCCAAATTTGTTGCTCTACTGAATGCAAAAACTGGCATTTCCTCGAATATACTTTTGAAGTCCGGTTCTGCTTGTAACAAAACCCAATGTTTTTTGATCGTTTTTTTGAAAAGTGGACTCATGGTGGAAAATTTGCTGACACAGATGATTTTTACTGTGGCTGTGGCTGTATTTAAGTTACTACGAAGTATCAACTCCCAGATTTGTTTCTCCCAGCGAGTACTCTTAAAATCAGTTTCCACAAACTAGAGTGCATGTTTAGTATGTGCGTATTTAATTAACTTATTTAACAACGATATACTCAATGTTTAAACCCTGAGTTCTATTGATTAACTTTTGACATCTTGATTTTAATTTCCTTATGGTTAGTTTTTATTATCATTTATATGAAATAATGAGTTATGACACATTTAGCATCTTTATAGATTGTTTGCATCTTCATGGCAATGCAGTTATGAGACACCCACACAACTTGTGTCGGTGCTACCCCTTTTAATTTCTTACATTCACCATTGCCTGTATATGTTCTCACTGTGTGTGCTAATCTTTACTTTTGACAGGATGTCTTCGGGTTTGTGTCTCTGTGCTGTTATAGTCTGCCCTCTAATGCTCAACTGATTGTATTCCCCGTGCCCGACCCCTGGTGTCTCTCTATTCTGAATGTCTCCTCCCTGCCAGTCTGTTTCCCAAATTGTCCCCCTTCTCTTCTTCGTCACCTTTCTCCCATGTGTGTCCCATGTCGCGCTGTGTTGTCTTCTGCCCCACTGTATAATCTCCCTCTCTCTGACCACTTGTTTCCCTCTGACTCAGCTGCGGCTGGTGACATTTGAAAGTGGTAGGGCGTAACGGTTCGTCACTGAAACATTGACACCTGAATTCATCTGTCTTTGTCACTTAATAATACTGACGCTCACTCACTACAGCTCGCTGTCCACACTAACCATGCTCTCCAACATTGCAGCCCACCGATGGAATACGAATGAATGCTCCTGCAGTCCGTAAAACGTAATTAACTAATTAATAAACTGCAGTCCGTGTAGCTTGTAAAATATGAGAAATAGAGAGGAATTAAAAGAAAGGGAAGATTAGACGGACCCACGAGTCTTAAACACTGAACGCGGATCAGAGCAAACTCATCTTGCAAACGAACGTGAGGCAACCGAAATATTAAAGACTCAACCCGGGCAAAGCTCCACCTCGTCGGTCTCCCCTCCAAAACTCGAGCCCTACCAGCCTCGGCTCCATAGCTCTGCCTGCATGTGTGGGGGATCCCCCAATCTACTTTTGACAGTAAACTCTCGCACTGAGCTCCACCCCGGTCAGTAGCGATACAAAGGCACAGCAAAGAATACCAGAGAGGAACAAAGGGCAGCCGACCTGGGCTGGAGGGCTGGCGTCATTCGCCACACTGTGCACGCATCGCCATTAATCCCAGCTCTCATTATGTAACTGCTGAACGGGTGCCAGGCCAGCCAGTGAGCGCTGAGGAGAGATGCGGTATTTTCAGTTTGGAATAACACAGACCGACAACAGAACTGTTTTGTAATCGCAGCGAGTGTATGTTTGTTTTTATGTAAAAAACCTTCTTTGCTTCTTAGCTGGGCCAGTCACTAGCACAAAAACACAGAAAGGCAGATCGGTGGGCTTTATGCTTCTGCGAAAAGTAGTATGACTAGAAACCAGATAAGCACCACTCGAATTAAACAACAAAAGCTGAACCAATCTCCAAACATGCTTCAACATCTGATAAAGGACCTTCGAGACCCATTGCTTTCCCGGAAATATTGCCCGGGTAGAAGTGGGAGATAACAATTCTGCCTTCACTTATCTAGCTAGCACGCTGCTCATCAAAGGCAAACTTGCTACCAATACTGAATACACGGCTCGCTCACAGTGGGGGCCAGGGGGTTGGGGATAAATAAAATTAAAAACTTACCTTGTCTTCACTTGACCGGGTCCGCACCATCTCTGCTCTGGGGTCCCGTTGGCGCCTAGACTAATTAGTAATGGCTGCCAACTTGCCGAGACACAGTAGTAGCCAATCCTGATGCTGCTCTCTTTAGAGGAGAGCTGCTCTCTAAAGAGAGTAGCATCAGGATTGGGCTGAGCATTAAAAAAACGTCGTTCGTTTTTTCAGCAATGGGGTGCGTTGCATTAGGCAGGCCAACCCCTAATCGGTTGTTTTTTTGAAATCCACATAGTTTGCTAGTTAAAAAAGCCCTGCCGGGCAAACACCACATGCGCAGTGAGTGCGCACTGTGCCGGCACAGTCAGTCCAGCGCCACCCAGTGTCAGACAGTGCATACTGTCCATGTCCATGATGACACACACCACGGCCGCAGGGCAATAATTATCGGGCAATTTATTCGAGCGGCGCGTTAATTTATAAAACTTTTATTAACGCGCCGCTCGAATAAATTGCCTGATAATTATAGGTGGGGCAACGCCCAAACGCCCTAATGGTAAAACCGCCACTGCTCTGACTCTATGGTAGGGCTCCTGGTGTCGCTGTTCTTTTTTATGTCCCTTTGCTTTACTGTCTCTATTAGTCACTTAGCCCAGTTGCGTCACTCTCTGTCCCAGGTGACTTAAATCTCCTTTCCCAGGTTACGTGCGCCTACTCTGTGCCACTGTCTGCCCCCAATTTGACTCCGGCCTCCTATCTTCTCGGTCTGTTCTGTCACTGTTACCAGGTCTCGTTTCTCCTCTCGGCAAATTGACCCGTTTCTTATGGATACTTCTAACCACAGATTAGTAATTTTGGAGAATATTCCATAGAGGTGAGACTGTATCGGGAAACTTTACAGCAGTACTCGTGCGCACCGGTAGGTGGTGTCACACAGCTCGAGCCTGTCATTCTGGTAAACATCTCCTGCCCCATTAAAGTACAGCCGCCCCTCAGACATGCTCTGCTGTAAGCGGTGCAGGGGCTGCCCATTCGGGGCGTGGCACGCCTGTCTAGAACTCCACCTTCTGTCCTGACGTCATTTATTTTCAGGCTATGGAGTTTAGGCGTTTTTTAGGTCTCGGTAATATCCGGTCGAAGACCGGAAGTCCGAGAATTATTGTGACTTAGTAGGCTGCTTTATCCCCGCCTCTGTTTTTGTCTCTCCTTCATTGGCTGGCTTCCTAAACAGAGGCCAGCCATTGGAGGAGAGAGCCGTCCCTCGAAAGAAGCTCCGTCTTTTTCGGATTTGGGGGCGTGATTTTTTGCGTTCTTTAGACAGTGACGTTGTCTGTCAGTCAGAACCACAAAACCACGCCCCCAATTCCGAAAAAAATCAGACGCTTCCAGCCGCCATTTTGCAACTGTCCCTCCGAGCACCTACAGGCTTGCACGCAAGTCCGCTCCCCAAAAACTTGGTAATGGAATGTTGGGGTGCTGCAGGCAAGGAGCGGGGTGCACAGTTCAGCCTGTGTGGGCCCTCAGTGCTGGAACAGTACGGCCTTGCAGTATCGGCGGATGGCGGTCCGGGGCTCTGGGCTTCCCGACGAGCTGCCTTCCTCCATCCTCCGCCGCTCGGAGCAGGTACCTCCCCCTCTCAGCGAAGCTTGCACTAGTTGGGGTTTTTTTCAGTGGAGGTCTGCAGCTGTTTCTTGCGAGCGCCCCTTTTGGCATGTCTTTTAAACAATCTGGAGCGGACCAGGCCAGAGATCAGCACCAGCGGGGGCTCTCCTGTGTAAAAAGAGCCCCGCTCCCCGCCTGCAGCTTAAGCGCCGTCCATCTGCCCTCTGCCCCACCCCCCGCTCTTCCTCCGGTGACCGAGCGCTCTGTCCCCCTGCTGATGTCTCCGGCCCTGGAGCTGCCGCCGGCCCTCAGGTAAGAGTTTGTTGGGGGTACGGGAGGGCCGGCTGGGACAAAGAAGAGCCTCGTGGGCTCCATTTCCGCTTCCCCCAGGTGGGGGGAAGCTGTTCTACAGCTCGCGGGCAGCGCTGCGCAGCTCCGGTCTCAGGAGCGGACCAGGCCAGAGATCAGCACCAGCGGGGGCTCTCCTGTGTAAAAAGAGCCCCGCTCCCCGCCTGCAGCTTAAGCGCCGCCCATCTGCCCTCTGCCCCACCCCCCGCTCTTCCTCCGGTGACCGAGCTCTCTTTCCCTCTGCTGATGTCTCCGGCCCTCAGGTAAGAGTTTGTTGGGGATACGGGGGTGGCATCTGTCAGTGATGTTGACGGGGGAGCGTAGGCTGCAGGGTGTGACGTGAAGGGTTGTGTGTGCATGTGTGTGGGGAGGGATGCATGTGTGTGTGTGTGTGAGGAGGGATGCATGGTGTCCCCGGCGAGCTGGCATGTGTTTAATGTGGACCCAGGAGGCTCGACCAGCATTTTCACTTGGCCACATTGAGTGATCGTGGGCAAATCTCTTCATCCATTGTGGCTCACTTCCTTTATCTGCCAACACAGAGTGCTTGGAGTCAGTATTGAGCGCTTTATTGCACTAAACTGGATATATTCACAATCCGGAGGGCTTACTCTATCGCAGTGTTAAGTAAGAGAGTGCAGTACACGGCACATGCTGTTTCTCGTGCTTTTAAAAGCACTACGGCTCGGGTGCCTTCTTTTACCTGTATCTTGGTCTGTGTTACTTTTATGTGCGTTTCGAGTGGCCACGGAGTCCAGCGAGAGTAGTTGGGGGGGGGGGGGGTCGGAAGGGGCACGTGGCAGCAGATGTCATGTGTATGCCATGTGTAACTCAGAGGTGTATCGGGCGCGCTAGGTCTCGAGGGCTGCTGTTTCTCGTGCTTTTAAAAGCACTACGGCTCGGGTGCCTTCTTTTACCTGTATCTTGGTCTGTGTTACTTTTATGTGCGTTTCGAGTGGCCACGGAGTCCAGTGAGAGTAGTTGGGGGGGGGGGGGGGGTCGGAAGGGGCACGTGGCAGCAGATGCCATGTGTATGCCATGTGTAACTCAGAGGTGTATCGGGCGCGCTAGGTCTCGAGGGCTAAATCGAGTCAAGGCGCTAGAGCAGATCTTGGGTATTGTGCCCCGCTCCTTACTGCCTTCATTGACGCTATAGCATGCCTCATTGTGTCCGCCTGAGCATCCTCGGGTATAGAGTTTGTCACACACCTTCGTCTCTTCGCTGCAAAGACACAGGCTTACATAACAGATACTATATAGAAACATGTCACTGTTGTGCCCCGCTGCGCAGCTCCGGTCTCAGGAGCGAACCAGGCCAGAGATCAGCACCAGCGGGGGCTCTCCTGTGTAAAAAGAGCCCCGCTCCCGCCTGCAGCTTAAGCGCCGTCCATCTGCCCTCTGCCCCACCCCCGCTCTTCCTCCGGTGACCGAGCGCTCTGTCCCCCTGCTGATGTCTCCGGCCCTGGAGCTGCCGCTGGTCCTCAGGTAAGAGTTTGTTGGGGGTACGGGGGTGGCATCTGTCAGTGATGCTGACCAGGGGAGCGTAGGCTGCAGGGAGTGACGTGAAGGGTTGTGTGTGCATGTGTGTGGGGAGGGATGCATGTGTGTGTGTGTGTGTGTGTGTGTGAGGAGGGATGCATGGTGTCCCCGGCGAGCTGGCATGTGTTTAATGTGGACCCAGGAGGCTCGACCAGCATTTTCACTTGGCCACATTGAGTGATCGTGGGCAAATCTCTTCATCCATTGTGGCTCACTTCGTTTATCTGCCCACACAGAGCGCTTGGAGTCAGTATTGAGCGCTTTATTGCACTAAACGATGTATTCGCAATCCGGAGGGCTTACTCTATCGCAGTGTTAAGTAAGAGAGTGCAGTACACAGCACATGCTGTTTCTCGTGCTTTTAAAAGCACTACGGCTCGGGTGCCTTCTTTTACCTGTATCTTGGTCGGTGTCACTTTAATGTGAGTTTCGAGTGGCCACGGAGTCCAGCGAGAGTAGTTGGGGGGGTGGGGGTCGGAAGGGGCACGTGGCAGCAGATGCCATGTGTATGCCATGTGTAACTCAGAGGTGTATCGGGCGCGCTAGGTCTCGAGGGCTAAATCGAGTCAAGGCGCTAGAGCAGATCTTGGGTATTGTGCCCCGCTCCTTACGGCCTTCATTGACGCTATAGCATGCCTTATTGTGTCCGCTTGAGCATCCTCGGGTATAGAGTTTGTCACACACCTTCGTCTCTTCGCTGCAAAGACACAGGCTTACATAACAGATACTATATAGAAACATGTCACTGTTGTGCCCCTTATTGTTAAGTAATGCACAGGGCAGATTTGCCGCAGACCTGACACCTCCGCCCCATTGGCTTGTACAGCGCGCGCAGGTGTCAGGGGTGAAATATCAGGCATGATGATATGCGACCACGTGCCATATGTCGCACCCTGAGCTTCCAGCACGATTTCAGGTTAGGGCTTATAACTACTGTCCCTCTGCACGCTTGGACTTGTTGCCCATGGCGGAAAGGAGAAAAGCGAGACTACATGTTCCAGAATGCACTTTGCCGTACATAGATCTCTAGTTCTCCAGGTTCTCTCTTCCTTCTCTCTTCACTTCTTCTCTCCTGTCTTCCTTCTCTCTCTCTTGCTTCTCTCCCTTCTCTTTTCTCTTCCTTCTCTTTTTTCTTCCTTCTCCTCCGTCTTCCTTCTCTCCACTATCCCCTCTCTCTTCTCTCTCTTCCTTCTCTCTTCTCTTCCTTCTCTTTTCTCTCCTCTCTCTTCCTTCTCTATTTGCTCTCTTCTCTCCACTATCCCTTCTCCCTTGTTTCTTACTTATCTTCCTTCTTTCTTCCTTCTCCCTTCTCTCTTTACTTCCTTCTCTCCTCTCTTACTTCTCTCCCCTCTTACTTCTTTCCCCTCTCTTCCTTCTCCCTTCTCTTCCTTCTCCTTCTCTCTTCTCTCCCTTCTCTTACTTCTTCTCTTTTCTTCCTTCTCCCTTCTCTTCCTTCTCTCTTCACTTCCTTCTTTATTCATTCTCTCTCTCTCTCCCTTCCCTTCTTTCTACTCTTCTTCTCTCTTTTTTCTCTGTATCTGTCTCGAGACCGAGCTGGCACCTAGCCGGAAGTGCTGTCTGGAGCCTGCCACACTAAGCCCCGGCATGGCGTGTCGGATTATGGAGCCTTGTTAGACCACCAGCGTTAGAGGCCCAAGGGTACACAGGTCTAGGGGGTTACTGCAGGGCTCAAGTTGAGGTACCACGCGGGTGGACAGCGTCCCACCACTTATTTTAAAGGGGGGATGGCATCCCCCCTGCCAAACAGCTGGACTTCACTCTTTGGCCTCTCTGGGACGAGGAGCTTGGCACCTCTCACTACCTCACTTTCTCACTTTTCTCTCTCAAAACATCACTACCTCACTCTCTCACTACCTCACAACTTCACTCTCTCTCTCACTATCTCAATCACTCTCTATCTCACTACCTCACTCTTTCTATCTCACTAACTCACTTTCACTCTCTTTCACTATTTCTCTCTATCTCACTACATCACAACATCACTCTATGCTTATATCTCACTACCTCACAACATCCCTCTCCCTCACATCCCTCTCCCTCACAACATCCCTCTCCCTCACTACCTCACTCTCTATCTCACTACCTCACTCTCTATCTACCTCACTCTCTCTCACTACCTAACTCTCTCTCTGCTAATGCAATAGGTATCACATATGCCAAAAAAAGCTAATGCCAATAGAAATGACAATGCCATTTATTTAGGGATACAAAAAAAATAAAAAATAATGAGCAATACCAATAGCTCTACCTATAATATTGCCGAGACCATTGCATTGTAAATGCTTGTCTATTTATAGATTTGTAGCGCGCAGATACCCTGGATTGTATCTCGTAGCGAGGTGTGAGTCTAGCCAAGCCCTTGGCACAGTGAGACTACTCGTCTCGGAAAACGTGGTTTTCAGAGTAGGTCGTTATGTGTAGTGCCAAATCGTTCCACACTTTAGGAGCGATTTGGGAGAAAACGCCCCAGCCAGATCTGGCTTTCCCTATGTGTAGCATGTGCGCAAGTAGGAGTTCAGAAGGCTGGTGAACGCAGCTTTGATTGTTGAGGTCTTCTATGGGCCACTGGAATTATGCGATCGGCGGGTGGGGCAATTTTCCACATAATTATAGCTTTGCCGCTTTTGCCACATAATCCATTGTCTGCACATAATCTGAAGATTTGAATCATAAAATGTTTTGTTTCTAGCTCAAGGGGTTCAAAAGTTATTCAAAATGCAGTGACACGTGTTTCTGTGCAGTGAAAGACCCCTAGCAAAGCTTGACCTTTTTGTTTCGTGTTGCAATATTTGGGTATTCAAATGGTACTACTACTAATGAGGTCATATGAATTCCCAGACAGTGTTACCGAGTTTAATAAGCATCTGCAATGCAATAGGTCTTGCATTTACGCGAGTTTGACCTGTTGGCACTTTAAATGACAATGCCTTTTTTATGCTTTGGTTTAAAAACATAAATAAAATGCATCTGTTTTTAAATAAATAAAAGGCATTGTCATTTACAATGCCAATAGCTCAAAGTAGCGTAAATGCGAGACCTATTGCATTGCAAATGCTTGTTTCTCATATGCATCTGTTTTATTAAATGCATTTAACTAAACATAGTAGGAGTTTAAATGTGTGGAACAAGGTCAAAATCAGACCATCACTATTTGCAGAATTGTTTTCCAGTTTAAGGTGTTACATGCAATCTGTGAGACAGTAAAGTGTTTTTCTCATGTCACTTTTGCTGCACCGTGGTAATAAACACAAAGCTGACATTTTCACTGTAGTTAAAAATGTGTGACTGTGCATTTATTAGTAGACTTGTGCTACATAATGTGTTATTGAGCCTCTTTTATTGTAACTGCATTGGCATAAATAAATGGATGCATATCTATATATCACAGTCAATTCTATGTCAAGACCGGAGATGCGGATTATGCTCACATTTTATGTCAAGCAGCATTTTTTTTAACAATAGCGTACTTTTTTTCCCACTGAAAAGTAAATACTATAGCCAGTCACTGAACAGCCCATTCCTCAGAGTCCATTGTCGAGCTTCGCGCCCTCTCCTTCGCTGCTTCAGCAGCCACAGTTAAGGCCTCCATGTGGGGACTTGGCTGTTTTCTGACAAGAGATGCATGCTTTCAGGCTAATTATTTTTCTATGGCTAAGAATTGTTTTTTGCTGCAATGAGCTAGGGGAACAAGTTTGGCGCTCTTTGCATGGCTTTTTCCTTCATTACAAGCCGGGGCGGACAATGCGGGGCAGTGGTCAGACAAAAACCTTGCTAAACCATGAACATCACTGCATCAGATGGCACGCCTAGAGAGCCTATCAGTATCCATCCAGTGAGTGTTCCTGGGCCCTCCCCACTACAGAGCCCGTCAACGTATGAAAGCTTCTTGCCTTCGGAAGGGCCTTGTATATTCTCAGATGGCCCCTCTATCGGACGAGGCCAAAGAGGAAATATGTTGGTGGCTTTCTTACATGAAAACCAGGAAGGATATTTGGCTCCCAACCAGATCTCATCATAGAATCAGATGCCAGCAGAACCGGCTCGGGGGTGTGGGAGGACTACAGATGTAGGGAATTCTCCACAGGAGGAAATGAATATGTGCAGGACCTGCAAATCCATTGCAGAGAGTTGCTAGTGGGGTCCTTTGCAGTGCAATGATGGGCAAAAGACAATGGAGAAAGTTGTGTCATATTGAAAAGACAGATATTTGAGCTGGAGGCTAGACCGGGAGGCGGAACTAATAGTTGCTTTTTTCCAAGACTAGGCAAAATAGGTAGGCTAACTGCTTCCTTCATTCTCAATGATAATGCACACCTCACCTCAGGTACAGAGGAAGTGGGCAGATATAGAGGTGGTGACCCCGCTGTAGAGATCTCAAGCCTGGTTCCAGTTCTGATGGAACTTTCCTGTGATTCTCTAATTTGCCGTTCTCTATTTCAAGATCTCCTTTGGGATTATAAGGGGAACCCTCACAATCTGGAATTGGAGGGCACGTTACATCTCATGATATGGAAGATTACCAGGAACAATGGAAAGACCGACACCTTTCGAGACAAGCACACTCCTTCCTAGCTAAAGCAGGAGTATATAGTACATGATCAAGAGTATATAAGTACATGATCAAGATGGATGGATTAGTGTGCGCAGAGGAGCCAAGATTCCATCAGGACAGATTAAGTTCATATCTTAAATTTACTAGCTGATGTGGAGTAAGAGAGAACGGCTTAAAGGTCAGTTAATGCATTCAGTTCAGCTATTTCAGCCAAGTATCTCCCCATCTGTTGATGGGGAGATGGTGGGCGAGCACCCCTTGGCCAGGAAATTATTAGGGGGAATCTGTCTCTTCCACCCAGGCCTCGATACTCCGTACTCTGGGATGTAAACAGAGTGCTCAATCTCTTCTTCTCCTAGCAGGATAACAAGTAGCTTTAATGGAAGAAGATACCGGGAAAATTGCCCATGCTGCTGTGCCTGATTTGTTGCAGACAAGTCTGGGACGTCAGAGTACTGGATATAACAGGTAGGGTGTTTACCCCAGAAGGGGTCACATTAAATATATCTAGAAGGCCAAACCATAACTCTAGAGTGGTGTCATCCCCCTTCTTTAGAGAGATCTCAAAGTTCAGTGTGGCAAAATGCTTTAAGGCATACAAAAGCATGAAGGAGAAAATCTTTCCTCCAGGTGAGAGACAATTGCTTATTGCTATTCATGAACCACATAAAACAGTTTCTTCTCCCACAATTGCTGGGTGGGCTAGGTGTATCATGCAGGAAGCTGGCATCGACCCAAAAGCTTTTGGCATGCATTCAGCGAGAGAGGAAACGGTTTCCAAGGCCTTTGCTCTGGGTGTGGGACTGAAAGACCACTTAAACACGCAGAATGATCTTCAGATGAGACTTTTAAGCAATTTTATTTTAAACAAATTTCCGAAGTTGCTACCGAACAGTCAACACGCTTTAAACATGCATAATCCTTGCCTCCAGTCCTGACGTAAAATGCCCAATTTGTCAGTTATCGTAACGTAAAATTTCAATTCTATTAAGGACACGTAGGCGAGGATTATTCTCACTCGACAAACAGGAATTAGTTCCTCCACCCAGAGACCTTTCTTTAAAGGACTACAATGATTGTGGAGGTATTTATTAGGTAGGTAATCTACAGTTTTCATGAAATCTGGTATTATTCGATAATGATCTCTTTGAATTGTTAAACAGATGAAATGTTCATTTTGTCAAGCGATACTGTTCTTCCTATAACGAACTGAGGATAAAATTACTATTTACTTGCAGGGAATGCAACTTCCTAGACAGAATGGTCTACAGTCATGAACCAACTACTGTCACATGAAGAACAAGCATTTACAATGCAATAGGTCTTGCATTATTAAAGTTTCAGCTATTGGCATTGTAAATGACAATGCCTTTTATTTATTTGCATCGGTGCGTAAACAAGCACTTTGTACTTATAGTCCATGCTTATGAGAAGCAAGGCTGGCAATCTCTTTTACTGCCATCCTTGCTCCTCGTAAGCAAGGACTATACGTTCAAAGTACGTGTTTATGCACCGATTGCATGTTTTAACAAGTTTTAAGAGATTTCCTAAAGGCAAGTAGATGGAGCATGGCTTTAATATACAAGGGATGGGCATTCCAAGCTTTAATTGCACCAAATACAAATTATAGGATCAGGTTCCCTGGCTGAAAAATACGAACCTTTGAGGACCTGAAGATGTTCCACAGACAACCTCCTGGAGAGTCCAAACGAACAAAAGTCTGTCTGGTAGGTGCTATACATCAGTGCATGCTGCAAAACTCTATAGTGTGGCCACATGTAATCTTCACTCAATGACTCCCTTTGTAACTTCAGACGTACCCTCTAGACCCATCTGTTTCTTCGAGTGTTTAACTAACTAACCAGGAATCCCATCTACTTCACCTAACTACCGCTGAGAAACCTTCTGGTGTATGCGCTTTAAAAGGTTCACTAACATAACGTACAGAAACATTTATGTAGCGCTTTATTTCCCTGAAGAAGAAGTGCAGTGCTCCTGTTTGCATCATGTTCTTAGCACCCTTTTGGGGTGCTTGGTTGACAGGTTGTAGGATGAGGCACTTGAGGGTCAGTGAAGGGCTTCAGATATGGTGCAGGCAAGCGTCACTGAACACGAGCATGACATTGGCAGAGGATGTGCGAAACAGAAGGAATCAGGCAACTTCTCATCCTGGGATTGGTCAGTATCCTAAATCCTGGTGCTCTTTGAGGGCAGAATATGCGGATCCATGCAGGAAGTAGCTTATGTGGAGTGTGCCGAGAAATTCGACCCCGAGACACTGTTTACCAGCATGTATACGACATGAGGCCTCACGGAACAAGGGTTCGAGCCAGCATTTAACCAGATTTTGCTGAAAAGCCTTGGGGTGGTTGTGGTTTCCGGGTAATACTTGGTATCGCTGCAGCATCAAACCTCCTGCTGATGCCGTGCCGTGGTGGCATCTAGTGCCGCCCTACGCCGATGCATTCTGGGAGCTGCATTTGCCTGACTTAAGCACCTGGGATCAGACTTGGAGTATACCATAGCTGTCAAGAGGCTCCATTCCCATGTGAACGCCTCCAGCCACGCCAGGTTTTGTGGTCAACAACACGTTTGATGCCAGGGTTTGTAAATGTGTACTTGAGTTGTTAAAATCCTGATTACAAGTCACCAAATATAAAGTACCGGTAGGGGGAGAAGGGGAGATGCACCCGGAAGCTATTTTTATTTATTTAATTATTTTAAAAGTTGTATATAGCGCTAGCTTGAACAGTGGGTATCAGAGCATCTTACATACGCACAGTAAAGACCGAAGACAATTTCATTACATAATAGGAAAGCGGTAAGGAAGCAAAACAAAGATAAAAATACAACATGAAAAATAGGTAAACAGTGCGGGAGAGAAAACAAACAAAGGCTAACACGGTCTAGTCACCAACTATCCTTGAATGTCAAGCGAGGGAGGAGTCAACTCAGATATTGAAGTGTAGGTTTGTTGACGTTGGACGGGAAAGTATTTGTTGAGTAGCTAAGAGCCCAAGATTGCATAAATGACAAGGACAGCCTGTGAAACATGGAGTTCTAGTGACATGCAGGATATGGTAGCCTGGTCTGTCCCTACCAGCTGCCCTCAGGGGGCACTAGCCACTCACTTGAAAGCTGAACCCAGTTAGGAGTTACATGCCTGCAGCCCTTGTTTGTAAACAAACACTTGTGACAGAACTAATAACCCATGGCAACTAAACTACAAGTCCCAGAATGCAAAGCACTGCCTCCTGGCGTTCCATGAATTGCTTAGTTGTCACACATGCGAACGACCTGCTCGTTATTAGTACGGAAAGTCTAAGGGCTCGGGAGGTTCTTTGAGGCTAGACCTAAAAAGAAAGTAGTGGCGAGACAGTGGGATGGCTGGAAAATGCTGAGAGTGTCCAGATGGGCGGAGGTTGCATTTCGCCCTTTTGTTCATGGTCACACATGGATGCCATGTCAGTCAGTGGCGCTCCCCGATGTTCCTCACTTGGCACCCCTGCCGTGGGGGATATGGCGGAGGAGGGGCAGCCGCCCAGTGCAGTCACTCGTGCAGGCACGAGGCCGACTGAGGCAGCAGATTTGATTGAGCTCGCAGTGGCCACTTGTGCCAAGTCAGGGTTTTATTTTCAGGCAAACACCCCTTAAGCTCTCATCTGTTGACAACAGACATGGAGGCGGCCAAGGTGCAGAATGCATTTGTGTTCTCGTTTGCGGTTTCCTGTGAAGACAGATGACCCGTTCGGAGAGAAAATCACACAGTTTAATTGGTACACATTTGGAAGGCCTTTCAATCATTAAAAGTTCCAGTACTTCAAGGCGCAACATTCGGAGACAGAAGCAGTTAATGACAAACCAGCGGGAGCTCACTCTGCCTTAAGCTGTTGTTGCTGGCACGCGCCCTCTAGTGGCCCGGTGTGGGAGAAGAGCTTGTGCGCGGCTGATGTCTGCGGCGCGGCCGCCTGGGCTTGGAGGCTGCTGGAGTGCGAGACGGGCGCGCGAGCAAAGAGTTGCTGGCAAAGCATGAAGTTGTGCAGGGGGCACACGGGCAGCCGAGAGGGAGCCGGAGCCTCAGGAGGACGCACGGGTGGAACAACGAGCCGCAGGGGCGCCTCCCGCTGCCGCCAGCAGCCATGGCGCGGGCGCTAGCTGCGATCCTGGGACTTTACTTGGACTTGTGGCTGCGGTGCGGGAAGGCGAGACCTACACAGGTAAGGAGAGCTGCGACCCCTGCGGATGGGACAGATCTGGGTGCTGGGGGGCGGGTGAGCCCTTCTCAATTGGAGGAGGGGGATGGAAAGTGAAAGTAACTGTAGGAGGTTTGAAAGGGAGACAGGAGATGGGCACAGCGCATGAGTGTACGTGGTGAACGAGCGCGTTCACCGATCCGATCTGCACCCTGCGCGTGCCCATCTCCTGTCTCCCTTGCAAGCCCTTGAAAGCATAGTCAACGACTACAGGTCACGCTGACGACAGCGCTTCGCGCTGCATCGCCAGGTGCGAGACCTAAAAAGGAGGCAGGAAGGTCACCAAAGGACTATGAGGAATGGACTATTCTGTGAGTTTTGTCTTTACAGTGTTCATGGGAGTTTGTCACCGTTAAAAAAAGTTAGATTTTACTGTACTGTGGTGACATTTGTTATCACAGAAATTATATATGTATATTGTTGCCACAGACATGTACATTTTTGTTTTTCTATTCCGAGTGGAAATTACGCATGTGTATATATATATATATATATATATATATATATATATATATATACATATATATATATATTCAATAACCAAAGTCCAATACCCACGCTCTCAGGAAACAACACGGAGACACCAAAATAAAGCCAGTGCTGTTTAATCCACAACGCGTTTCGCCGACAAACGGCTTGATCACGTGATCAAGCCGTTTGTCGGCGAAACGCGTTGTGGATTAAACAGCACTGGCTTTATTTTGGTGTCTCCGTGTTGTTTCCTGAGAGCGTGGGTATTGGACTTTGGTTATTGAACATTTCTGTGTCGGATTCACTCCGCCGACGTCCACGCCACCTTTCATGGGTCAAGGGACCCGGAAGGAGTTTTGTGGTGAAACGAATATATATATATATATATATATATATATATATATATATATATAGACGCTCCAGTTTACACCATAAAAACTAGTCACTCTGCAAGCGGGTGCTTTTGCCGCGATGGTGTCCGCGGTAATATGACAGCTCCAAATTCCTAGTATTACCCAGCCGGGTTCAGGAAACAGCACTCACGAGCACAGCAGTGTGTTAGCAGGGGGGTTTATTCAGAACAGACGCGTTTCGGGAGAACACTCCCTTCTTCGGTATTCACATCAGAGACACAGTATGCAGCGCCATTATCTATGTTTGTCAAAACTATTAAAACAAACAAAGGACTATACCACAAGCGCGACATTAAGCGCCATCTTTGAATGTGCAATTTAGACATAAGCTGAATGGAATTGCTAGCAAGTTAATTACACCCGATATAAAGCTGTGTATCGGCACAGTTGTTATCTTAAAAATAAACCACATATTATACATATTCGGAAATATTTTATATCCGAGTCTTGTGGCTAAGACAACAGTTCGTTGTGAAACACAATTCAAACCCCAGACACAGGTCACATGATAAATGTGAGAGCGTCGGGCAAATCTTGCCGTGGATCTGCAATTGCAGCCCCTTAGGACTGCCACAATAAAGGTGTAACAAAAATCAAAGCAATTCTTCAAAGCAAATATCGCTTGAGGTAGCATCTTCCAGCATAAACCCAGAATCTCTAGAATATAATACATTTCAAAACATCATACTGTACTTCTTCCACTCACATAATACTGTAATCCATCTTATCAACCCAGGTGAGAGGCCAATTCTTCTCCCATATTCAGACCTTTAGGTGCCTTAGTCTCCAGGTCTATAATATATCGAGACTCAAGTCTCCTAAGTGTGAGCAATTTATTGCCCCCACTCGGATTTTCTCCTACTTGGTCCAGGCAAAAGTACCTTAGAAGATTCCTATCACTGTTGTGTTTAATGGAAAAATGACAGGCCACTGGATACGAAAAGTCCTTGTTTGCAATGGCCCGCATGTGTTCCAATATCCTTAATTTAACAGGATTGATGGTACTTCCAATGTACCTTAACATACAGGGGCATACTAGGCAATAGACTGCATGATCAGTGTGGCATGACATAAATTTATTGATTTTCCTCCCACCTTTACAGCCAGGGACCTCATAGGTTAATGTCCTTTTGCTTGCTGAACAGGCTTTACATTTTCCACAAGGGAAAAAGCCTTTTGCGTCCTTCAAAGTGCCTAATTGTTTGTCAATAGGTTGTAGATAGCTGTGAACTATTTGATCACGTAGTGATCTCGCCTTCCTGAATGTTATTAACGGTGCTCTGGGAATGTCAGGCCCAACAATTTGGTCTGATTTTAAAATATGCCAATGTTTAGACAAAACTGATCGTAATTTGAAGGAGTCCGCAGCATAGGGTGTTATCATGCAGAATCTTCCTTCTGTAGTGGGGCCTGACTTCTTAACAAAAAGACTGGCGCGGGGTACTTTCCTGACCTTATTAAGGGTCTCTTGGAGAAGATGGGGATTATATCCTCTCATTACGAATCTCTCCACACATTCGTTGGCTACTTTTTCAAAATGCTCATTCTGACTACAATTGCGCTTAAGCCGCAAAAATTCCCCGTACGGAATGTTATTAATCAGTTTACGGGGGTGGCTGCTGGACGCGTGTAACACGCTGTTTCCAGCAGTGGGTTTGCGGTAAAGTTGTGTGCAAATGCGTCCATCACTGACATTCACTTCTAGGTCCAGATAATTGACCTTTTCCCTGTTAATTTCACCAGTGAATCTCAGGTTGTGCTCATTGTCATTGAGTATTTGAATGTACTGATTGGCTTCATCAATCGATCCGTCCCACACTAGGAACAGATCGTCTATGTATCTGCTCCATGCCACCACTTTGTTGTTCCAGGTGGCAAGCCTGGGGGCCCAGGCTACCTGCTCCTCCCACCAGCCTACGAATAAATTTGCATAGCTGGGAGCGAAGCAGGAGCCCATGGCCGTACCAGACAGTTGGCGATACATAGTGTCCTGAAAGAGAAAGATATTGTTATGCAAGCAAAATGCAATTAATTCCAATAACATCTTATTATGCATAGCATATTTGAGTTCACTTTTGTTTAGGAAGTATTCCACTGCGTGGAGGCCCTGTTCGTGATCTATACAAGTATATAAACTTGTGATGTCCAGGGTAATCAGTACATAAGATGGTTGCCAATCCAAAAGTTCCACCTTTTCAATAAAGTCAGTAGTGTCTCTGATGTATGATCTCAAAGATAGTACAAAACTGAACAGATGGTGGTCTAGAAATTTGGAGAGATTCTCTGTCAATCCTCCCATAGAGGAGATTATAGGTCTCCCTGGGGGGTCGTTGATGTCCTTATGAACCTTGGGTAGGTGATAGAAACAAGGTAAAATAGGGTTAGTGGTCTTTAGAAAAAGGTATTCCTCCAGGTCTAACATCTGTTTGTCATGCCATTTTTTAAGCAAGACATGAAGATCGTTGATGCTTGCTAGATATTCTTGTTTCTTTATTGGGGCATAACAAGAAACGTCCTGTAGTTGGCGCATAGCTTCAGCAACATATTTGGGCCTCAACATGATGACGATGTTACCTTCCTTGTCGGAGGGTTTGCACACAATAGTCTTGTCCTCCATTAACGTTTTGATGGCTAGTTTTTGTTCCTTGGTGGTGTTAAATTGTATCTTCTGATGACTCTGTGTAGTTCTCATGGCCATCAGATCCCTGGTGACCGCATCAGAGAAGATATCAATAGGATCCACAGCAATCTGGGGGACAAATTTGGAAGCCAACTTGAAATCACTCTTGGGTGCAACCTGATCGATGTTGACATTTGCCAATCTTTGAGTGAATGTATTGTCCACTGTGTTAGTCTCCATGCCACCCTCTCGCCTCAAATTGTGTAGGACTTCACAGGCTGTTAGATCGTTAACAGTTAAGAGGTCCGTATCCTTTTTACTCTGTCTCAATTGCTTGACTTCTTTGACCGTAGGTTTGGTTTTATGAAACTTGTGTAGCTTGACCTTCCGAATAAATTTATACAGATCAATTTGTGTCTGCGTATACTCCATATTTTTATTCAGACAAAATGTGAGTCCTAGCTTTAAGACGGACTCTTCTGCTGGTGTTAATTGCCTTTGGGACAGATTCACAACGGTGAGTTGCTCAGAGGCCCTCACCATCTTCCTCTCCTCTGGCTCCTGGTTACCCTTGTGGTTGCTTTGGTTTGGCTGTTGCCTCTGCCTCTTCCCTTTCCAGCCCCCACGTCGGGTTTGCCTCCCTCTTCTGGGGGTTTGTTCTTGCCGTCTCTTAGCCAGCTCTCTTGGATGACCTTGAACTCCTGTTGAAAAAGGGTCTTGTTAGCCGATGATTCAGGGGCAGTCGCCAAGCCTTTATTTCATCTCCAGATAATTCACTGGCATTAACATCGGAATCCGACGTCTCCACTCTGGTTTCCACAGTTGTTTTTGGCATTTGGCTTTTCCTTGCAACCTCCTTACGTGGCTGATCATACTTTTTTGAAAACGTCAGGACCCTTCCCATCGCGTAGTCCCGTTCATCACGGTGAAACTTTTCTTGTTTTCTTTGTTTAATTTTTGTTTCATATTTCTCAAGTCTTTTCTTCATATTAGCCCTAAGAAGACCTTGTTCCTCTTTGTCAGTATTCTGTGAGATTAGACCCTCCAGTTCTTCAATTTCTTTCACAACTTTATCACGGTCACTCCATGCAAATTGGATTAAGATTCCCAGCATGCCTTTGCATGAATTGGCTATGTGGGTAGCCCAAGTTTCTAGCAGGAACGGGTCCGGGTTTTCATACGCAGGGACAGTTAAGATTCTCAATCCTCTGCGTACCCTCTGTACCTCGATGTAGCCCTGCAACGAAGTCCCCTCCCACCACTTGCGGAGTTCGCGTTCATAAAGTTTCTCTAACTTATGAAATTGGGATGTCAAAACATTGGAGGTTGTCACACTTGTTGTAGGTGACGGTCTGGAAATGTCTGGGTTCTTATTCCTGAAGATGCCACCAGCCGCATCTCTTCGCTCCGACATGTTAAACATGTTTGTATATTACAGTTCGAGTTGGTACCTGGTACCAGGATCCAACTAACAACCCCGCTAATTGCTCACTGCCGGCTCTCGCTTAACCGCCAAAAAACACAAAGTTCGAAGACAAATCAGGGTTGCGGAATTAAGAAAGCAGGCCTACCGCTTTGGAAGTCAGCCGGCTTACGCAGTCCCTTTTGCGAATCGATCCAGAGTTGAATCCAACACGAGGATACAGCTTTAATCCTCCATTCACGCTCTCCGGTGGCGGTGGTGCACTCGTTGAACTGTTATGGATGCTCCAGTTTACACCATAAAAACGAGTCACTCTGCAAGCGGGTGCTTTTGCCGCGATGGTGTCCACGGTAATATGACAGCTCCAAATTCCTAGTATTACCCAGCCGGGTTCAGGAAACAGCACTCACGAGCACAGCAGTGTGTTAGCAGGGGGGTTTATTCAGAACAGACGCGTTTCGGGAGAACACTCCCTTCTTCGGTATTCACATCAGAGACACAGTATGCAGCGCCATTATCTATGTTTGTCAAAACTATTAAAACAAACAAAGGACTATACCACAAGCGCGACATTAAGCGCCATCTTTGAATGTGCAATTTAGACATAAGCTGAATGGAATTGCTAGCAAGTTAATTACACCCGATAACTTGCTAGCAATTCCATTTGTTTTAATAGTTTTGACAAACATAGATAATGGCGCTGCATACTGTGTCTCTGATGTGAATACCGAAGAAGGGAGTGTTCTCCCGAAACGCGTCTGTTCTGAATAAACCCCCCTGCTAACACACTGCTGTGCTCGTGAGTGCTGTTTCCTGAACCCGGCTGGGTAATACTAGGAATTCGGAGCTGTCATATTACCGCAGACACCATCGGGGCAAAAGCACCCGCTTGCAGAGCGACTCGTTTTTATGGTGTAAACTGGAGCGTCCATAACAGTTCAATGAGTGCGCCACCGGAGAGCGTGAATGGAGGATTAAAGCTGTATCCTCGCTTTGGATTCAACCTAAGCTCGTTTCCATCACTCATCAGTTCTGTTTTTTTATGCCTTAGCGCTTGGACGCCCATTGGGCAGCAATCGCGCTTTACAAATCACAATACAATACAATACAATACAACTCCGGATCGATTCGCAAAAGGGACTGCGTAAGCCGGCTGACTTCCAAAGCGGTAAGCCTGCTTTCTTAATTCCGCAACCCTGATTTGTCTTCGAACTTTGTGTTTTTTGGCGGTTAAGCGAGAGCCGGCAGTGAGCAATTAGCGGGATTGTTAGTTGGATCCTGGGACCAGGTACCAACTCGAACTGTAATATACAAACATGTTTAACATGTCGGAGCGAAGAGATGCGGCTGGTGGCATCTTCAGGAATAAGAACCCAGACATTTCCAGACCGTCACCTACAACAAGTGTGACAACCTCCAATGTTTTGACATCCCAATTTCATAAGTTAGAGAAACTTTATGAACGCGAACTCCGCAAGTGGTGGGAGGGGACTTTGTTGCAGGGCTACATCGAGGTACAGAGGGTACCCAGAGGATTGAGAATCTTCACTGTCCCTGCGTATGAAAACCCGGACCCCCTCCTGCTAGAAACTTGGGCTACCCACATAGCCAATTCATGCAAAGGCATGCTGGAAATCTTAATCCAATTTGCATGGAGTGACCGTGATAAAGTTGTGAAAGAAATTGAAGAACTGGAGGGTCTAATCTCACAGAATACTGACAAAGAGGAACAAGATCTTCTTAGGGCTAATATGAAGAAAAGACTTGAGAAATATGAAACAAAAATTAAACAAAGAAAACAAGAAAAGTTTGACCGTGATGAACGGGACTACGCGATGGGAAGGGTCCTGACGTTTTCAAAAAAGTATGATCAGCCACGTAAGGAGGTTGCGAGGAAAAGCCAAATGCCAAAAACAACTGTGGAAACCAGAGTAAAGACGTTGGATTCCGATGTTAATGCCAGTGAATTATCTGGAGATGAAACAACAGGCTTGGCGACCGCCCCTGAATCATCGGCTAACAAGACCCCTTTTCAACAGGAGTTCAAGGTCATCCAAGAGAGCTGGCTAAGAGACGGCAAGAACAAATCCCCAGAAGAGGGAGGCAAACCCGACGTGGGGGCTGGAAAGGGAAGAGGCAGAGGCAACAGCCAAACCAAAACAACCACAAGGGTAACCAGGAGCCACAGGAGAGGAAGATGGTGAGGGCCTCTGAGCAACTCACCATTCTGAATCTGTCCCAAAGGCAATTAACACCAGCAGAAGAGTCCGTCTTAAAGCTAGGACTCACATTTTGTCCGAATAAAAATATGGAGTATACGCAGACACGAATTGATCTGTATAAATTTATTCGGAAGGTCAAGCTACACAAGTTTCATAAAACCAAACCTACGGTCAAAGAAGTCAAGCAATTGAGACAGAGTAAAAAGGATACGGACCTCTTAACTGTTAACGATCTAACAGCCTGTCAAGTCCTCCACAATTTGAGGCGGGAGGGTGACATGGAGACTAACACAGTGGACAATACATTCACTCAAAGATTGGCAAATGTCAACATCGATCAGGTTGCACCCAAGAGTGATTTCAAGTTGGCTTCCAAATTTGTCCCCCAGATTGCTGTGGATCCTATTGATATCTTCTCTGATGCGGTCACCAGGGATCTGATGGCCATGAGAACTACACAGAGTCATCAGAAGATACAATTGAACACCACCAAGAAACAAAAACTAGCCATCAAAACGTTAATGGAGGACAAAACTATTGTGTCCAAACCCTCCGACAAGGGAGGTAACATCGTCATCATGTCGAGGCCCAAATATGTTGCAGAAGCTATGCGCCAACTACAGGACGTTTCTTGTTATGCCCCAATAAAGAAACAAGAATATCTAGCAAGCATCAACGATCTTCATGTCTTGCTTAAAAAATGGCATGACAAACAGATGTTAGACCTGGAGGAATACCTTTTTCTAAAGACCACTAACCCTATTTTACCTTGTTTCTATCACCTACCCAAGGTTCATAAGGACATCAACGACCCCCCAGGGAGACCTATAATCTCTTCTCCAATTTTCTAGACCACCATCTGTTCAGTTTTGTACTATCTTTGAGATAATACATCAGAGACACTACTGACTTTATTGAAAAGGTGGAACTTTTGGATTGGCAACCATCTTATGTACTGATTACCCTGGACATCACAAGTTTGTATACTTGTATAGATCACGAACAGGGCCTCCACGCAGTGGAATACTTCCTAAACAAAAGAGAACTCAAATATGCTATGCATAATAAGATGTTATTGGAATTAATTGCATTTTGCTTGCATAACAATATCTTTCTCTTTCAGGACACTATGTATCGCCAACTGTCTGGTACGGCCATGGGCTCCTGCTTAGCTCCCAGCTATGCAAATTTATTTGTAGGCTGGTGGGAGGAGCAGGTAGCCTGGGCCCCCAGGCTTGCCACCTGGAACAACAAAGTGGTGGCATGGAGCAGATACATAGACGATCTGTTCCTAGTGTGGGACGGATCGATTGATGAAACCAATCAGTACATTCAAATACTCAATGACAATGAGCACAACCTGAGATTCACTGGTGAAATTAACAGGGAAAAGGTCAATTATCTGGACCTAGAAGTGAATGTCAGTGATGGACGCATTTGCACACAACTTTATCGCAAACCCACTGCTGGAAACAGTGTGTTACACGCGTCCAGCAGCCACCCCCGTAAACTGATTAATAACATTCCGTACGGGGAATTTTTGCGGCTTAAGCGCAATTGTAGTCAGAATGAGCATTTTGAAAAAGTAGCCAACGAATGTGTGGAGAGATTCGTAATGAGAGGATATAATCCCCATCTTCTCCAGGAGACCCATAATAAGTTCAGGAAAGTACCCCGCGCCAGTCTTTTTGTTAAGAAGTCAGGCCCCACTACAGAAGGAAGATTCCGCATGATAACACCCTATGCTGCGGACTCCTTCAAATTACGATCAATTTTGTCTAAACATTGGCATATTTTAAAATCAGACCAAATTGTTGGGCCTGATATTTCCCAGCGCACCGTTAATAACATTCAGGAAGGCGAGATCACTACGTGATCAAATAGTTCACAGCTATCTACAACCTATTGACAAACAACTAGGCACTTTGAAGGACGCAAAAGGCTTTTTCCCTTGTGGAAAATGTAAAGCCTGTTCAGCAAGCAAAAGGACATTAACCTATGAGGTCCCTGGCTCTAAAGGTGGGAGGAAAATCAATAAATTTACGTCATGCCACACTGATCATGCAGTCTATTGCCTAGTATGTCCCTGCATGTTAAGGTACGTTGGAAGTACCATCAATCCTGTTAAATTAAGGATATTGGAACACATGCGGGCCATTGCAAACAAGGACTTTTCGTATCCAGTGGCCCGTCATTTTTCCATTAAACACAACAGTGATAGGAATCTTCTAAGGTACTTTTGCCTGGACCAAGTAGGAGAAAATCCGAGAGGGGGCAATAAATTGCTCACACTTAGGAGACTTGAGTCTCGATATATTATAGACCTGGAGACTAAGGCACCTAAAGGTCTGAATATGGGAGAAGAATTGGCCTCTCACCTGTGTTGATAAGATGGATTACAGTATTATGTGAGTGGAAGAAGTACAGTATGATGTTTTGAAATGTATTATATTCTAGAGATTCTGGGTTTATGATGGAAGATGCTACCTCAAGCGATATTTGCTTTGAAGAATTGCTTTGATTTTTGTTACACCTTTATTGTGGCAGTCCTAAGGGGCTGCAATTGCCGATCCACGGCAAGATTTGCCCGACGCTCTCACATTTATCATGTGACCTGTGTCTGGGGTTTGAGTTGTGTCTCACAACGAACTGTTGTCTTAGCCACAAGGCTCGGATATAAAATATTTCCGAATATGTATAATATGTGGTTTATTTTTAAGATAACAACTGTGCCGATACACAGCTTTATATCGGGTGTAATTAACTTGCTAGCAATTCCATTCAGCTTATGTCTAAATTGCACATTCAAAGATGGCGCTTAATGTCGCGCTTGTGGTATAGTCCTTTGTTTGTTTTAATAGTTTTGACAAACATAGATAATGGCGCTGCATACTGTGTCTCTGATGTGAATACCGAAGAAGGGAGTGTTCTCCCGAAACGCGTCTGTTCTGAATAAACCCCCCTGCTAACACACTGCTGTGCTCGTGAGTGCTGTTTCCTGAACCCGGCCGGGTAATACTAGGAATTCGGAGCTGATATATATATATATATATCACATGGAAGAGGAGCCCTGGGATCAACTTAAATGGAGGGAAAGCACGCAATTTGGGACAAGATCACCTGATGAAGGCAAACGCCGAAACCGGTTGTGAGAGACCTGAACAAAGCGACCTCTGAAATCCCGTAAACGTCCTTTGTGTTCTTTCACCGCAAGGAGGGAGAAGTTGGCTGCATATTACACGCTCTGCCATTGGAGCGTACAGAGGACCCTCTCAGACAAGTGGACACTACTAATCATTGGCAAACTTGAAGTTACCCAAGGTATTGGACAAGAGTGTGACCCGCCACGAACCTACCTGGTGCCCTTCAGCTGCTGCGGTGCGGCGGACCTAGAGAACTGGGTGCAGCGCTGGCACATGCCCAGGGTCTCCCGTTGGAGTACCAGGGAAGCTCGTGGTTATGAGAGTTTGGGGGCCAGAGTGGAAATCGCAAGAATAACAGCGCGACTCCCCCGAGCATCGGACTGCCTCCATGAAGCATTGTGGGAGTAGTAGTCCCCGTGATAAGCTGAAGCAGGTGGGACTGATTGCAGACGGGGCTTCTAAACCACATGGAAGAGGAGCCCTGGGATCAACATAAATGGAGGGGAAGCACGCAATTTGGGACAAGATCACCTGATGAAGGCAAACGCCGAAACCGGTTGTGAGAGACCTGAACAAAGCGACCTTTGAAATCCCGTAAGCGTCCTTTGTGTTCTTTCACCGCAAGGAGGGAGAAGTTGGCTGTGTATATATATTATATATATATATATATATATATATATATATATATATATATATATATATATATATATTCTGTTCCACAACGCGTAGCCACCGCTACGCGAATGCACTCTCCTCGAACACCAACGATCACATCCAGTCCATTATGCGCTTTCCAGATAAGTTTATTTTCTTAAATGCAGCATCGTGATGACAAACACGGAATAACCCCAACGCGTTTCGGCGAAAAACACTCGCCTTGGTCACGGGTGATTCCCCTACCAGTGTGCAAACAATAAATAAAGTTCCACGTGATAAGTGATAGAAATAAACAACGGACTCAAGACCCTATTATCGTGGCCATCTTGGAGTGGAGTATACTCCCATGAATACATATGGCCCACTGCCGCATAGTGTGCAAATACCATGTACACACTATTTGCATTTGAACAAGTGCCTTCGAAATAATTAAAAATATTTGATTACTTTTACATGACTGGTTGCGTATCTCATATTCTCCAATATAAAGTAAATTAGTGCACAAATTAATTATCATCTTCGCGTTTGACATCATAAATCATCAACCTCATAGCATATTATAGAACATGATTGCCACATTTAAATTAAAGTCATTTGAAAATATTAAATACTCCAGTGAGTAATATTTCATATACTGTTGCAAACTATGATATTGTGCCTGTTGTACAGTCCCAAGTGAGATTCTATAAAGTGTGTCCACACGATCATATCCAATTATCTTTACCCCAGTGGGGTTATTCTTCCTGTGCACCGTTATATATTTTCATTACCTACAATTAAAACACAAAAGAATGGGCAAATCAAAATACTGTATACTATGTAACACTGCATCTGGCTTCTAAATGGGTTATGAGTCTCAAATTAGTGCAAAAACCAGTGAAACAACAAATTTAAACATTTTAAAATCAGCAGAACGCACTGTGTAGCCATTGGGCCCAAGCAATACTGAAATATGTACACTCTTGACACATTTCTAAGAGACTTAATCAACAAGGAAAAGCCTCAAAGATTAATCTATGCAACTTGACTCTTAGTCCCCTAAATGCCATTTCATTTCTTCTTCAGAGTAGGGACAGGTATGCAGTAGTGCCTTTTCTGTATTTGGTGAAAATCCCTCCAGTAGTTGTTGAGAAAATTGAATTTGAGCAAATTATATATCTATATGCACTCAACATTCTATTGGGAATAACTTTGGCGCTGATTAAGGAATCTGCGTGTAATTTTCCTTAAAATGGCTTCGCTCCGCTCCGATCCTTCCCTGAAAGTTTCGGGGGGATTCATCAAGCGGGGGCCGAGAAAAAAGGGGGGTCCCAAAACGTGTTTTCCCCATGTTAATTTCCATAGGGACCTTTAGACACGGCTACAGCCCGAACGGCTGAATGGAATTACACCAAACTTGGCAAAATGGTAGGGCCTGGTATGCAGATGTGCCTTTGCGATGTTTGGTGAAAATCCCTCCAGTAGTTCTTGAGAAAATTGAATTTGCAATTTTTCAAATGGCATTTTCTATGGGACCTTTAGACACGGCTACAGCCCGAAAGGCTGAACGGAATTACACCAAACTTGGCAAAATGGTAGGGACAGGTATGCAGTAGTGCCTTGTCTGTATTTGGTGAAAATCCCTCCAGTAGTTGTTGAGAAAATTGAATTTGAGCAAATTATATATCTATATGCACTCAACATTCTATTGGGAATAACTTTGGCGCCGATTGAGAAATCTTTGTGTAATTTTCCAGAATTTTGGCCAGATCCGGTTCGCTCCTTCCCTGAAAGTTTCGGGGGGATTAGTCAAGCGGGGGCCGAAAGGGGGTTCCCAAAACATGATTTCCCCATGTTAATTTCCTTAGGGACCTTTAGACACGGCTACAGCTCGAACGGCAGAATGGAATTACACCAAACTTGGCAAAATGGTAGGGCCTGGTATGCAGATGTGCATTTCTCATGTTTGGTGAAAATCCATCCAGTAGTTCTTGAGAAAACTGAATTTGAAATTGTTCAAATGGCATTTTCTATGGGACCTTTAGACACGGCTACAGCCAGAAAGGTTGAACGGAAT
This sequence comes from Lissotriton vulgaris, assembly GCF_964263255.1. Classification (NCBI taxonomy): domain Eukaryota; kingdom Metazoa; phylum Chordata; class Amphibia; order Caudata; family Salamandridae; genus Lissotriton; species Lissotriton vulgaris. The sequence continues at coordinate 824,829,786 of NC_141696.1, read as the reverse complement.
TACACCAAACTTGGCAAAATGGTAGGGACAGGTATGCAGTAGTGCCTTTTCTATATTTGGTGAAAATCCCTCCAGTAGTTGTTGAGAAAATTGAATTTGAGCAAATTATATATCTATATGCGCTCACCGTACGCGTACCGTACCCGTACGTACCTTTACGTGCGCGAGCGAGTTTCTGATTGGCTGGCACTCGACTGTCAACATTCCAAACTGTTCAAACCAGGAAGTGTTGGCCACCATCTTGTTTTTCAGGAGAACTGAGGCACAAGAGAGCCCAAAACAAGAGTGGAAAACACGAAAAGGGGGCAGGGTAGAGACCCCCCCAACCCTCTAGCCCTTCTCAGGGGGTCCCAAAAGGACCCCCAAGGGCAAAAAAAAAAGAAAAATTCAAAAAAATCGTGGTGTACGCTGAGAAGGGCTAGGGGGTCAGGGGGTCTCAACACTGCCCCCTTTTCGTGTTTTCCACTCTTGTTTTGTGCTCTCTTGTGCCTCACTTCTCCTGAGAAACAAGATGGCTGCTCAGGTGGTCCCCGAAGGATAATAACATATATAAACGTTATCCGCTAATAGAATTAGCATTTACAAAACCTTTGAAATGTATTGGAAAAAAATATAGGTTTCAAGCCTTATATAGTTAGGAATTCGCATTAAAAAACCTTGCAAATTCACTTAAAAAACCATAGGTTTCAGGCCTTACATAGTTAGGAATTAGCATTTTAAAAACCTTGCAAATTCACTTAAACCATAGGTTTCAGGCCTTATATAGTTAGGAATTAGCATTTAAAAAACCATTGAAATTGCTCCTATATAGTTAGTTGTACTAACTATATTTCGTGCACTCGCAATCCACTGCTGATGATGTCACATATTACATCATTCATGACATGGTCAGTGATATCACTGATGACATCACTGATGACCTCTCGAATGACATCACTGATGACATCTCATTTGACATCACTGATGATATCACTGATGACATCATCCAGTGACTGTGTTTCTGTAAAGTTTAAATATGTTTTACATATTGAAGAATGAGTGGCTGTATAAGTGTCTGGATGAAGGATTTAGTAGGTCCATGTTGAGCGACCTACAAAACTAAAACTGTGTTTACAATGAGAAAATGCTATTGTAATTAGTACCCGGGAGACTGACAATGTATGTAAATTTAAACAAGCATTTGCAATGCAATAGGTCTCGCATTAGGAAATTTTGAGCTATTGGTCTTGTAAATGACTTTTTTATTTATGTGTTATTTTTTAAAATAGCTCAATTAATAGCTTTGTCATTTACAATGCCAATAGTTATAACTTTCGCAAATGTGACACCTATAGCATTTGTAATGCAACATGTTTTGTATTTACGCGACTTAGATGTATTGATATTACAAATTTTGTAAATGACTTGTGTTGTATTTACGTCTTAGATGTATTGAGATTACAAATAACAATGACTTCACTTTTTTTAATACTTAAATAAAAGTTATTGTCATTTATAATGGCAATAGCTTAAACGTTTGTAAATAACTTTTGTGAAGATTATGTTCAGTGTATTTTATTGTGATGAAAATCCTAGAACAGCAATGAAATATTAACATCTTTTTGTGCCATTTGTAATAAAGCTTGAAACATTGAGAGAACATATTTGAACCAGTTGTTGTTGAATGGTTGCACAGATTGATGCTGTGGCGGCTTTCAGTGATGCTGTGGCGTTCAGTGATGCTGTGGTAGCGCATAGTGATGCTGTGGTGCCCCCGAGTGATGCTGTGGTGATGCGATAGATAAGAGTGAATGCGATAGATAAGAGTGAATGCTATAGAGAGGGCGACAGACAGGGCGACAGAGAGTGAGGGCGACAGACAGAGTGAGGGCGACAGACAGGGCGACAGACAGAGTGAGGGCGACAGAGTGAGGGCGACAGAGTGAGGGCGACAGAGTGAGGGCGACAGAGTGAGGGCGACAGACAGAGTGAGGGCGACAGACAGAGTGAGGGCGACAGACAGAGTGAGGGCGACAGACAGAGTGAGGGCGACAGACAGAGTGAGGGCGACAGACAGAGTGAGGGCGACAGACAGAGTGAGGGCGACAGACAGAGTGAGGGCGACAGACAGAGTGAGGGCGACAGACAGAGTGAGGGCGACAGACAGAGTGAGGGCGACAGACAGAGTGAGGGCGACAGACAGAGTGAGGGCGACAGACAGAGTGAGGGCGACAGACAGAGTGAGGGCGACAGACAGAGTGAGGGCGATTTTAGACATTTTGAGCACCTTTGAAAACAATAGCAGCTGTTGAGGTTTTCAGTAAGGGAAATTGCAGTGGTTTGGCAGAGCAAACCTAGCTGTCCCATCGATTCTAACCAATAGTGTTTATCACTTTGTGAGCTGCATTAGTTTACATATAAAAAACTGTTCACCAGAAAATCCTAAGCATAACTTTCACAAGCCACTGTATCCGTTCCTGCAGATAAAGTGAACCCAGTGCATGCAAGAGTGACTACCTTATGAGAAGTGGGCATGGCATGATCAAGGCTTGATTAACATGTTAGAAAAAAAAACCTGCCCCCAAAGAGCACGCGCTGATTGCCGGGTGACTAGGAATCGTGGAAAACAACCCTGCCTCGTAAGGTCAGTGCTTTACAGCAAATGCACATCAAGTCTGTTGATACATGACCTGCTGCTTGGAGACAATAAAACTGCGAAGGATTTACAGCCGTAGGTTCTCCTGCCACTGGCCTGATACTATAAACCAGGAGCCCTTCTCAAGCTTCTTATCTGTGTTTTCACACAGGAATGCAAAGATGTGCGTAGTCAGAACAAACAGTGTTTTTATAATGGAAATTTAGAGTTTTTTGTTTGTAAAATTTCGTTTACTTTTGCTAAATAACAAGATTGAATTTGATAATAAATTGTGTATTTTCACAAACTGAAAAGCTTATGTCTGGGGACAGTATCATTGCATTTCCAAATGTATATTTACAGCGGATATTTGAGCTCTCACTGTAGGGTCTGAAGCCTTATTCTGTAACTGGTCTGCTCTCCGAACTTGTAACATCGAAGTAACTTCTACAACAGTTCCATAATAGCACCTGGAAAACCCATGCACGTTTGGGCGCTGAGGACAGATTGTGAGGTTTGCTTGGAAGCGGCAGCATAAAAACAATGTGATATAATAGTGTAGAAGGATGGTATGAGAAATGACAGGTTTAGGAAAATACATTTTATATGCTACGTATTTTAGATTGGATTATTTTTTGAGGGGAGTAAAGTGCATAATTTTCTTTTATTTTTTAGGGAGCGAAAACATATCTAGAAGATCGGGTTTTCTTACTACGCCATACAAATAGTGGAATATTGTGTTAATTCCTTAACCTGAATTTATGGTATTTCAGTACATATTGTGCAGCAAAATGCACTATTTGCAAAAATAAAAAAAGGGGGAAAACGCAAACACACAGACAATCTCAGACGGCATCATATCCCTTTCGCCGATTCTGCCTGGAACGGGTCAAACTGGCTTGCGACTGCAACATGACATAGAAAATCCTATTATATGACCAGTACAGTTTCTAAAATGTTTAAGTAAACGGAAGCTTCAAAAGAGCAGAAAGTTAAAATGTGTTCCAAAGACGTTTCTGCTCTTAGCATTTTTGAGATATTTGGGTCCCCTGCCCTCACTCTGCTCCTGAACGCTTTTCTTGGATTTTATTACCAGTATCCCTGCGACTTAAAAGGAAACAGCACTTTCAACAAGCTCTTGGCATTGCTGTGGGGTGGGGGGGCGGAGAGAAATGCGAGACACGGCCTGGCAGCCGTGAAAAGTGTGAAGAGTGGGCGGGGAGGAGAAATGGGAGACAAGGCCTGGCGGCCGTGAAGTGTGAAGCAGTGGGCGGGGGAGCGGAGCCCTTTGAATTGAAGCTTTCGGAGGCAGGCGGCGAGGGAGCGAGGGAAAGCGCATGCTTGTGTTCACGTGAACTGTTTGAAATCCGCCCGATGGTTTGAGAACTTATTTTGCCCACTATAATTCTCCCCGATCCCTTCCTTGCGGAATGGGATAGGCGAGACCTAACAATGCCTCCATGTTTTAGAGAGTGGTGAACTCCTTTGACCATAAAAGAAGCAATGTCCCATTCTTGGCAGTGCATGTTTCTGCTGATCAGTGGACCGTTCATGGTCAAATATTTTTTCACTGAATGTGTGAACATGGTATTGAGCCTTCTGCTTTCCTTTTTCCCTTCAGCCTAACTTTTCATCATGATGAAGATGTACACGGTATTTGTGGCAGTCCTTAGGTCCAGACAGTGCCTCATAGATCTCAATACTGAGCTTTGGTTGGGAACCAATGTACCGTACTCCGCCTGTAGTACATTGCCTCACAGTTTGTGATGCTTCCCTACTATTGTGCTTGTGCTCACAAATGACAATCGCTGTGATCCATGAAGGTACAGGCTAATTTCCTTACTTGATTCTATAGTTGAGGTGGCAAGAAAGATTTTGTTAAATAGAATGCTGTCTTGGATGGCAGGGACAAACATTTGAGCTGATGTCCAATATGGCTTCAGAGAGGGACTAGGCACCATGAACTAAAGCAGGGGTCTCCAAACCGGTCCTGGAGGGCCGGATCCATGCCAGATTTTTAAAATAACTACATGCATCTCAATGGGGATATCCAAAAAATCAGGCATGGATCCGGCACTTCAGAACGGGTTTGGAGACCCCTGAACTAAAGCCTCAATTTGCCCTTAATTATAAGGAAGTACACAATGGCCAAAGAGAGCGCTGTTTTTTAGACCCAAGCAGCATTTCTGATCATGTGAATAGGTCCAAATTAGGGCAAATAGTATTTTAGTTGTGTTTTGATGCTCCTTTAATTTTTTGCATATGCTGCATATCGATTTGTAAGCAACCGTTAGGTTTGACGATTAAGGAGAGTGTACTGATTTATTTTAACTGGCAGATGTGTTCACTGGAGTTGTGTCTTTGTGCCTAGTCTGTTTATTTTACATATTAACAATCTTAATTCTTTATTTAGCAAACAAACCAATCCCTGCTTTACTCTTCACCAACAATGCAGTTTTATTATCTCATACCTCTAGTGGTCTTTGACCGCTAGTCAATGATTTTTAGGGAGAGCCTTGATTGGGACAGCAATTATTCCAAAACCCAAATCATGAGTTCTGGGCCTCAATCAAAACCCATAATTATAAAAGATATGGTAATTGTGTGTCCCAGTCGAGGTTTTTGCGCTCACCGGTTGCTCTGAGCCAAGAGTTGAGTGCTGAGTGCAGGAGGAAGCGGACGTCTGATTGCTGCCCCGTTTCCCTCCGTTCAAGAAACCTCTGTCAAAGCCAGACGAGATGCCAGACTCGACGCAGTCATTGAGGGCTTTTTTTGTCCGCCCTGATAATCTCGGAAGCGGACGCTCCCCTACGCTCCCCTGGTCCCACCTGGGTATCGTATCTCACTGCACTCTGCTGCCGTTTTTACCCTGCTTATTATGATTTTCGCTGGTGCCTGCGCTGCACGCTGCACTCTGTTACCGATTTATTGCTGTAACCTAATATAATTTCTCCTGGAGCCTGCGATGCCCGCATTCCCTCCTCAGCTGCATCCGCCATAATTTAATTCATTCTCAGCTACTGTGATGTGGTGCTCGCTTTGTGTGCCCTCATTGACTCGCATTGCCTCCGCATTAATTACTATCGTGCACAGCCTGTCCCGGTTTGGAATCGCCAGCCATCTTTGTTGTTGTTGTGATTAGGATCCCGGCCCCTCCACCACGATCCCGCCTCCCAGCTGATCCCCCCTCGCCCCTCCCCCTCCACGATCCTCATATGACCGATGCATTTACACGCAGCGTCCGCGCCCCATGCGCGCCGAAGGCGCGCCAAAGGTAAGCCCATCTACGCCCGTCCGCGCCTGGACCGCGCCCAGTGCCAGACCCCCTGGTCCTCACAAAATCCACTCCTCCTTCATGACGTATGACGCCGCTACCCTCCTAGCCCTCAACCCTGGACGCACACCTCAATGCTACGAGGCTGCCCCGAGACGTACCCACGGCCCTTTCGCCTGCCGCTCCTGCAAATTTACCAGCATCAAGACCCTCACCACTACCACTAACACCAAACTCAGCTCCGACTCCAACCACCTGAAGTGCATCCTGCTGAACACCCGCTCGGTCCACAGACACGCCACCGAACTCTGGGATCTACTCGATACCACATCACCGGACGTCGCCTTCCTTACTGAAATATGGATGAACGCCTCATCAACACCCGGCATCGCCATAGCCATCCCGGACAATTACAAAATCATCCGAAAAGACCGCACCATCCAAACAGGTGGAGGCATCGCCATCGTCCATAAGAACACCATCAAAATCACGACCAGCTCCGATGATATCCTTTCAACCGCCGAACACCTCCACTTCCAGATCCACACCGACCCCAGGACCACATTCAGAGGCACCCTCATCTACAGGCCTCCAGGAACCCGTAAACAATTCAGCGAAGACATCACTGACTTCATCAGCCCACAGGCCCTCGCCTCCGAAAACTACATTCTACTAGGAGACCTCAACTTCCACCTGGAAAAGAAAAACGACTGCAACACCACCACCCTTCTTGACAACCTGGACAATCTCGGTCTTAAACAACTTGTTGACACCCCCACTCATATTGCCGGACATACGCTCGACCCAATCTTCACCTCCAGCAAACACATCTCCTTCGACCGCACCACAGCTCTCCATTGGACGGACCACAGTTGTGTTCACTTCAGCTACAAAACCACCTCGAACCACAACCTATCCCCCGAAGAAAATGGAACAAAGTCACCAACGATCAACTCCTCACATCGCTCAACCGAAACCCACCCGCCCTCTCATCGGACCCAAACCAAGCTGCCATCGAATTCAAACAATGGATCACACACAGCGCCAACGAATTAGCACCCTTGAAAAACCATCACACCAAACAAGGCAGCAAAAAGGCCCCCTGGTTCAACGAGGACCTTAAGAAATCCAAGAAGTTATGCCGCACTCTCGAGAAATCATGGAGAAAAAACCCAACTACCGACAACATGACCACTCTCAAGACAGCCACCCGCAAACACCACCAGCTGATCCGATCCACCAGGAAATCAGCATTCAAGACTCGACAACAACGCCCACAACAGCAAGGAACTTTTCAACATCGTCAAAGAATTCACCAACCCCACCGCAGCCTCAAACGACATCACTCCCTCCCAAGACCTCTGTGACTCGTTATCCTCCTTCTTCTACAACAAAATTGCCGACATACATTACAGCTTCGAAAACAGTTCCAACAAACAATCCTCTCCACCCCCCTCAGAACCTAAACCGCCCACTACCAACCTCCGCGCCTGGAACCCAATCACCACTGAAGACACCATCCGCCTTATGAACTCCATCCACTCTGGCTCACCAACCGACCCGTGCCCCCACCACATCTTCAACAAAGCAGACTCCATCATCGCACCCCTTCTCCGTGATGTCATCAACTGCTCCTTCATCTCTGCTACCTTCCCAGAAAGCTGGAAACATGCCGAAGTCAGCGCCCTCCTGAAGAAACCCACAGCAGACCCCTCTGAACTTAAAAACTACCGCCCCATATCCCTGCTCCCATTCCCGGCCAAATTCACTGAGAAAGCCGTCAATAACCAACTCGCCGGCTTCCTAGAATCCAACAACTCCCTCGATCCCTCACAGTCCGGCTTCCGAGCCAAACATAGCACCGAAACCGCCCTCATCGCAGCAACAGACGACATCCGTACATTACTGGACAACGAAGAAACAGTGGCCCTCATTCTACTCGACCTCTCCGCCGCCTTCGACACTGTCTGTCACAACACCCTCATACAACGCCTCAGCAACATCGGCATAAAAAGGAAAAGCCTTGGACTGGATCATCTCATTCCTAGCTGGAAGAACTCAGAGAGTCCGTCTTCCCCCATTCAAATCGGAGGCCACTGAAGTCATCTGCGGTGTACCACAAGGATCATCACTCAGTTCCACCCTCTTCAACGTTTACATGAGCCCACTCGCTTCATTCGCGCGTCATCACAACCGTAACATCATCTCCTACGCTGACGACACCCAGCTGATCCTTTCCCTCACCAAAGACCCCAACACCGCCAAAACCAATCTTCACGAAGGCATGAAAGTAGCCGTATGGATGAAAAACAGCCGCCTTAAACTTAACTCAGACAAAACGGAAGTGCTCATCCTGGGATCATCCCCCTCTGCCTGGGACGACTCTTGGTGGCCTGCGGACCTGGGCTCAGCACCCACTCCCACAGACCATGCACGTAACCTTGGCTTCATCCTTGACTCCTCACTCTCGATGACCAAACAAGTCAACGCCGTCTCATCCTCCTGCTTCAACGTACTTCGTATGCTCAAAAAGATCTTCTATTGGATCCCCACCGAAACAAGAAAGACTGTCACCCACGCACTGGTTAAGAGCCGACTAGACTACGGAAACACCCTCTATGCCGGAATTACAGCCAAATTACAGAAAAAACTCCAACGCATCCAAAACGCATCTGCGCGACTCATTCTGGACATCCCTCGCCAAGACCACATCACCGGCCACCTAAAAGACCTCCACTGGCTTCCCGTCAACAAGAGAATAACATTCCGTCTCCTCACCCACGCACACAAGGCCCTCTACAAACTAGGGCCCGAATGCCTCAACACTCGACTATCCTTCTACACACCCACCCGCCAACTAAGATCCTCCAATCAAGGCCTCGCCGCAGTTCCGCGTATCCAAAGAACCATCATGGGAGGTAGATCCTTCTTCTACTTGGCGGCCAAGACCTGGAACTCACTACCCACTCACCTCCGCCTTACCCAGAACCACATCTCCTTCAGAAAAGAACTTAAAACCTGGCTTTTTGATAAATAATGAACCCGTCCCCAAGTGCCTTGAGACCCTCTGGGTGAGTAGTGCGCTATACAAATTCTTGAACTTTTTCACAGAAGCAGTGGTGCGAGGCAGTGTGAAGCGGTGTGGGGCTGCTGCAAGCGGGATGCCTAGGAAAAGGCACCACCCTGGTATGGCCTGATATCTGATATTTAATTACCGCTGAGAGCTGCAGCAGCCGGGGCGTGGATTTCACCGGATCCCCTACTCTCATCACTTTCATTACAGCTCTCTGTCTCCCTCCGTAAGTTGCCACTGGAAGGAGGTGAGGCCGATTGAGCCGGGTAAAAGGTGAGGGGCGCAGTGTGGGGTTGGACCACAGCAGCTGTTCTGGGGGAATTTGGGGGACAGAGACAGGCTCAGAGACAGAGCCCACGATTAGCTGTGTCTAAGACTGTGGCCGCTGCGATCGCAACGCTGTGGTGCAGTGAGCAGCCGAGTAACCCACAGCCAGTCAACTCTTTTACTGCCACTTCTGGTTTGCAGCCAACAATCCATGCCTTGCCTCGTTTGCTCTGCTGAACAGTCCCGGGGGACTGCAACTATCCTTTTGCTGCCATCACAGTCACGGGGACTACATCTCCAGGCGCCCTGTAGCAGCAAGGCAGTGGCAAGGCAAAAGTGCCAGGAGGCGCTTCAAAAAACGCTCGAGGGCTCCCGCAATGGGCGAAGCCCGGGCCAAAGGCGGGCCCGTCTGTGCGTTTAGGGGGTGGAAGAGGCAGGGCTACCACCCTTGGCAGTTGGACACCAAATAATTAAAGCGCAAATGGGTAAGACATCTTCGATATATCTTAAATAACCATAAAGGACTGGCTGAATTCGCACTACGACGCCGTGTTGGGGCGGACACTTCTAACGTTACTGAACTGGGACATATAAGAACTAAATACCCAAGGATTGTTGGACTGTGGATCTGTTTTCTATTTACTCTTTCTTTTTTGCTGTAATCTGCTACTTGTCTAAATAACCGTCTAAATAGTCATGGGGGAGGGAGGGGGTGCAATTCAAAGTGGGATACACTTCAGGTTGGTGAAAAGATCTAGCTGGGGTGCCGCTGGTCTTTTGAGCGATAGGCACCAACGGGTAGGGCAGACGACACCTAATTACGAGGTTGGTCGGCCAAGGTTATCTGTTTGCGTAGTGTGTCCCGTGCTATAAACCTTGTGGCCTCAGACAGCTAGTAGACCGGGGGAATGGATAAACGCAAAGGTGCAGCAGGCACCTTAGATACTTTTTAAATTAGAGCAGAGTCCCCGCTGTTCCATAAAATCCAGTTGACAGAGAGACGATTATCCCTTGATCCCACACTGTTCCCAATTCATAGAGAAACAAATATACCACTATCACCAGGATAACAATCCATAAGGGATCTGAAACTCTGACCTCATTATCCCCAAATCCAGCATCTGTTAGTGACATCAGTCCAAATACCGGAAATGGTCCGTGACTCATAAAACAAATAGACAAGATAAAGGGAAGGGCACCCGGAGCAAGACAAAAACACGACCTGGGGGATTTAGAATTTAAGAAAAAAAGGGTTCAAGGTCAAATTCGCAAAAAAACCAACAAATAGAGGAACAATAAGAGTTGTTGAAAACATGTAGTACACAGACAGAAGTAGATCTCACATTGACCAGTAAAACAGATAATGAAACATTTGAAGATTTAAAAGGAGCAATTAGTGAGATATTAGAAACAGCATTAAAAACGATGCTAACCCAGATAAGCGGTTTTGGCCTTTGTTAAAGTTAGAGCTATTGGCATTGCTCTTGACATTGTTATTTTTTTTTTTAACATAAATAAATGGCATTGTCATTTACAATGCCAATAGCTTAATCTCTCGCAAATGCCACACACAAACACCCACGTAGAGCCCCCTCCACACACACACACACACACACACACACACACACACACACACACCCACACAGAGCCCCCCACACACACACCCACACAGAGCCCCCCACACACACCCACACAGAGCCCCCCACACACTGCGAGCCCCCCACACACTGCTAGCCTCCCCCACACTCTGCGAGACCCCCACACACACTGCGAGACCCCCCACACACTATCATTTTAGCTCTCATTGAGGTGCTCTTGGCACCTTGCATAAACTGAATAACTTGGACTTACACATTCGTTTTTTTTCATTTAAGCCCCACAAACACTTCTGACAAGCCTGGACTAAAGGCACCTTCACACATGAGGTTTTATGCATTTTCCGACCCAGGTATAATTAAAGTAGTTTTTCGCCATACAAGGACACAAGGGCAGAGACTGCTGGTAACTGTTTCAATGGGGCACAGCCTTCCGTCTCACAAGCATCATGTATATGTTTCTCTGGGAAACACCAGCTAGACTTTAGAAAACACCCCCAGCCTTCAGACAGCACCCCCAGCCAGCACCTCCCAGCCTCAGACATCACCTCCCAGCCTTCAGAAAGCACCCCCAGCCTTCAGAAAGCACCCCCTCGGATTTCAGACCAATTACTTAAAATTAGAATGAATAACGCAAGTCGGCTAATATTCAGGCCCTGGTGTGGTACTCTGAGATGTATAGGCTGAGGGGGCGACTTGATGCAGTAAATACTGCATAGCCGACTCTTAACCACATTGCAGGACGATTTCCTTACTTAATCATGTCAACTACCCCTGTTTATATAGACATGGAATGTGACTACAGACTCACCGTGCAACCAGAGGAACTATGGAGCAAAACGTTTGCTTTCGAAATGCATGTAGTGTCTACCATACATGATTGTTGCATTATCAAGTGTGTTGTTTGCAATTCTGTGTGTAATTACAGGGATGATCACTATACCTAACAGATGTGCTTACTTAAACACTTCATTAGGCATCCCTTTTAACCTACACTGGATTTTACTCACTTTGAGGTGTTTTTAAAGCTATTGTGCACAGCACGCTTTACCTAACAGGTTGGTATGAAGTGTTCTGTTACCCTTGTATCTGCCATACACCATAGCAGGCGTGTTCTTTCCTTGTATATTGCAGGTATGAGAGACAATAACACCAAGTAGTTGGAAGGTATCCACCACAATAATCCTTGTTCAGCTGTTTTAGGAGAGATAGTATTTTCCCTTGACAACTGTCATTTTCTATAGTAAGTAATTTATGGCCATACGCCTGAAGGTTGTCTTGTGGGAAAGCTTAAACTCGGTACGGGAGGCCTCCGTTGGTTATGGTCTTTACCATTACTGAAATGACAGCCCTTTCTTTTCTGTATAGTTGACGCACTGGCAATACTTGCGTTTTCATCCATGACAATAAAACACGTACGTAACGATGTGTCACATTATCCGCCAACAGCAGCCTCATTTATGTTACATGGAAAGGGTGCTCTTTTAACGTGCTGCAGAGAGTGCATTGTTTTCGCAGACGCTCTCAAGCACAACGAACTTTAGTTTTTCAAGGCCCTCTCTTACCAGGCTTTCCTCCCGACCCTCTCCCTGCTTCCAGTCACAAGCCTTGCCTCTCAAGCTGTGCTCCCCGGGGATCTGACCCCCGACCCTCACTTCCCAGGTCCTCCGCCCTCAGTGCTGTCATCCTAGGCCATGTCCACCCAGATGCCACCCCGAGCATCTGCCCTCCGAGCTGCTACCATCCACACTTCTGCATCCCCAACATCTGCTCTCAACCTCCCCAGCCCCTCTGAACGTCACCTCTAGCTTCTGCCCATCAAGTCCTGCTGGCTCAAGGGTGTCCACCCAGGTTTTAGCCTACAAACCCCTACTCCAAGCGGTGTCCCGCGGCTTCTGCCCTTTAGCTCCTTGTCTCTAGCCATCCCAGCTCCTCCATCCCACTGCCTGGCCGCTTGTCTCCTATTCGTCAAGGTCCTGTCCTGCTCCGTTTGTACCTCTCGCTCTGCCCGTTTTGGTTAGGCCCGACCTCATGCAATCTCCGCTCCTAACCACGGTTGCCCAATTCCATCCCAACTTTTGCTCTCCCACCGCCCGACCCGGACTCTCCGGTCCTAGCTCCTGTGTCCAGAGTCCTCCCTCCTCGTCCCCGGCCTTAGCTCTGCCCTAGCTCCGCCTGATTTCAGAAGCTGCTTCCCTGGCTCCCCATCTCAGCGTCCGCCCCTCTCACCCACCACTGCCTGTAAGTGTTATTGTGCGTGCCTCCAGTCTGCAGCAACCACAGTGCCCCCCTCATCGGTGTACCCTCTGCACCGCTCCACCCCAACAGACCTCCTCTCGCAGCACCTTCTGGAGGATGGAGAGTAAACACTGTGGCCCCTCACACTTCCATGCTCTTCAAAGGGAGCCGCCCGGCCGGCGCTAAGTTCATGCGGGGGTTGTGGGCATCCCGGAAATGTTCCGTGCCAGGGATTCAGTGGGAAGTACATTTAATAGTCTTTAACGTGTTACATGCGCTGCTTTAACACTTTGCCAGAACCTTCCATCTCCTACAGCTGGCCCGCTGCATACCAACGCGCCCCACCTTCCCCCCACCAAACAACAAAAACGTTAGAACGGAGATGCGCCAACGGGGCACCGGCAGTGAGCCCCGACGCCTCCCCCTTCCTTCTCAGGCACTCACCGGGTCTCGTCGGCGGCTGGAGAGCTCCCGCTCCTCGGGACTCTCCTCGGTCTCCGGTCGGCGGCGTAGAAGGCGCCGGTTGCAGGCTGCTTCTTCCTCCACTTAGGTCCCGGGCCGGCAGCCAATCAGAGCGCGGCCTGGGGAATGACGAGTGTCCCGCAGTACCGCCCCCGGCCTGCCTGACTTCCTGGTCGCGGGCCGGGTGGCAATGGGGACAATTCGTGAAAAACACGAAAACGGGTCCGCGTTGACGGACAGATTCACCTCCCATGCCCATTCTGGGGGCATACGGAGAGGAGGGGGGGGCAGGGGCGGGAACGAACACGCATAAATAAAACACACGGAGAGCGGGAGGGGAGGGCGGGAACGAACACACGGAGAGCGGGAGGGGGCAGGGGCGGGAACGAACACGCAGAGCAGGAAGGCAGGTGCCGGCAATGCCGGACCAGATTCGGGGGCGTTCCCGGCTTTTGGCTGACGTCGCGTGACGTCGCCAAAAGCCAAAAATTCTCGGGAACGCCCCTGAATCTGGTCCGGCATTGACGGACAGAGCCAACTCCCAATGGTTAGCCTCCATTTATGGAGCTAGCCAATGGGAGGAGGGGGCGTAGACCAGACTCCACACACAGAGCATAAGATTTTTTCTAGCGCATGCGTACTTCGTACGCATGCATCGCTAGTCAAAACCTAAAAAGGGTTGGGCTAGACAGAACTAAAACCCTAAAAGATAGTTCCTTGGCTTCAAATCCTGATGTTATAGGCTTGCCGCCGGCAGCATGCCCATATGTTCTAATTTTAGTATGGGTCCCGGAGCTAAAAATAGGACAAGATGAATCATGGATGATCCTATGAAATAAAACTGCAGATTGGCTGACAAAACATAAAAATTTTAGCCAGATATATATCAATGAAATCTTGATGGTTCAAAGAGTAGGGTGGGGATTCTGCCAAAAATATAGATAGATTGCATAATAGTAAATTTCCGCCGGCCGCAGCTGGTTAGATTTCTCTAGAATACCAGAGAGGAAACTTTTATACAAAATACCAGCATTAGTGCTCTCCCACTGGGTTATTAACCCAACCCAAGGCCAACAGACTTTCATGACGCCCCAATATTATCTTCAAATAGATTTAAAGCTTTATCCAAACTTGATGCAGTAGAATGACAATCAATTGAGGTTGGCAGTGGAAACCATTGGGAAGGAAAAAATCCAACAAATAGAAACAGGAGAGAAACATCTATTATTAATATGCAGCACCAAGAGGAGGGACTGGGGAAGTCAGTAGATTGTAACATACGCAGGTCGAGCGCATGTGTTGGGGATGCAGAACAAGAACGGACATTATCTATGCCCGTAAATGCCCCCCTAATTTAAATAATAGTAATGAAAGGTTAAATATAAAATCTGATAGTTTTAAGACTAACATCCTGGAATGTAGTAGGGTTAAATAGGAACCTTAGAGACGCCGATTGGATGGAGTATACGGAAAATAGTGACATCTTACTTTTATAAGAGACATGGGCCTTGGATTCCCCTCACAGGGTAGGGTATAAGACTTTCAATGTAAAAGCGATTCCTTCAAAGAGGGGTAGAGCCTCGGGAGGCCTTACTATATGGATTAGGATAACCCTCAAAATAGAATCTGTAGCACTACACATACCGTCTGAGGATTTGGCCGTTGTAAAAATAAAAACATATGGGAATAATCTTTTATATCTATTTAATGTCTACAACAGGCCAGGCCCAAATACAAAGGAATCAATAACAATAAATTATTTAGATGCCTTTTTTGAACTCAATTGAGTCAAGTGCAATGATAATTGTTGGAGGTCACTTTAACTGTAAGTCTGAACCTGTAGTGGGGTTCGGCAAGTTATTTGAAGAGGATGATACTGCCCATAATATCCCTGTCTTGCAAAGTAGCCCGCTAGTGCCCTGCACTGTAGCAGTTGCTCAGATAATGAAATGAACAACAGAGCACGTGCTTAGAGCCTGTAATGGCCGCTTACCTTCAGATAAACCTAATACTTCTACCTTTTGCAGAGGCACTTATAGGAGCTGTATAGATTACATTATAGCATCTGTTAATTTTTGGTCAAATATTTTAAGACATGGCAATAGACGCTAGATCTGACAGTGACCATTGACCCTTGCATTTGTCAATAAAATCAGACCTCTTTATTGATACAGTTCAGAATAAAGGGGAAATAATGCCTTTATCTGATGGTAGTATAATAAGTAATTATCGGCGTGCCTTAAAGTGGCCGAAAATACTAGGCAATGTGAAATCCATGTCACAAATATATAATACTTTTTCCGATATTATCCAGACATATTTAGACGTTTCGGAAGTGGAATTTCCGATAATGGCCGCACATTCTCAGTTGCAGGAGGCACTGGTACCTATATTAAGTAAAATGCCAGGAGAACAAGGCAGAGTAGGAACTGGAGCAAAATCAGGGTTGTATGACCATCCATTGGCCGCGACGTCATCGCGGGCGTTCCCATCGCGGCAATTACATCATAAAGGCAGTTACACCGGCAATTTTCACATCGCACGTAGTTGCGACGCAAATGCAGCCATGTAATAGGATCGCGTGTGACATCGGCGACTTTACATCGCGTGACATGACAATGCGATGTTTGAGCACACAGTTGAAAATCTTGTATATTGCATTGCCCACCGTGTCTGCAGCCATTTGTGCCTGTGTCGTGACCCTGTGAGCAGACTTCGCAATCGGTAAGTGTCCACTGTTTTAGGTTGTCCTTGCTTTGCCTCCCTCTGGTTTGTGCAGCCGTGGCAGTAGAGGGAAGTCCTACTTTCGCAGCATTGTTTGTTTTGCACTGCAATAGCTGAACCCGCGCTGCGCTGATGTCCTGATTCCCAGCAGCTAGGCACACAGTAATTGTCCCCGGATTCATTTCCAAATTATGCACCCTTTGTTTCTGCAATGTGTTTCCCTTGTATTTCATGCCCTTCTGCCCTCTTTTTCCCCCATTTTCCGTGCCCCTCTGCCCTCTGTTTGCCTCGTTTTTCGTGCCCTTCTACCCTATTTCCCTCGTTTTTTGTGGCCTTTTGCCCTATGTTGCCCGTTTTTTTGCGTGCCCTTCTGCCTTATGTTTCCCTCGTTTTTCGTGCCCTTCTGTCCTATGTTGCCCTCGTTTTTTGTGGCCTTCTGCCCTATGTTGCTCTCGTTTTTCGTGCCCTTCTGTCCTACGTTTCCCTTGTTTTTTGTGGCCTGCCCTATGTTGCCCTCGTATTTCGTGCCCTTCTGCCCTCTGTTTCCCTTGTTTTTCGTGCCCTTCTGCGCTCTGTCTTCTTCGTTTTTCGTGGCCTTCTGCCCTCTGTTTCCCTCGTTTTTGCGTCCCCTTCTGCCCCCTCGTTTTTCGTGCTCTTGTGCCCTCTGTTGCCCTCGTATTTCGTGCCCTTCTGCCCTGTTTCCCTCGTTTATCGAACTCTTGTCTGTTGCCCTCGTATTTCGTGCCCTTCTGCCCTCCGTTTCCCAAACGTGTTCTTTTGTATGTGGCTTAATTTTTGCATGGGTCAAGGGTAATTTTCACAATGCATGTTGTATGTCCATGCGCGCTCACTCACACCCCATATGCCTGCTCCCCCTCCCCATCTGCGAGGCTGAGCATTCATTCATTCATTCATCCATCCATCCGCCAGCACCCACACCCCCCCACCCAGCACCCATCCATGCATGCATCCATCCACCCATCCATCCGTCAGCACCCATCAATGCATCCATCCCCCCCACCTAGCACCCATCCATGCATCCATGCATCCATCCACCCCCCACCCAGCACACCCATCCATCAATCAGCCAGCACCCACACCCAGCATCCATCCACCCATACCCAGCATCCATCCGCCAGCACCCATCCATGCATCCATCCCCCCACCCAGCACCCATCCATCCATCCATCCACCCATCCGCCAGCACCCATCCATACATCCATCCCCCCACCCAGCACCCATCAATCCATCCACGCACGCATCCACGCACGCATCCATCCATCCATCCATCCATCCATCCATCCATCCGCCAGCACCCATCCATGCATCCATCCATCCACCCATACATCCATCCCCCAGCACCCATCCATGCATCCACCCACCCATCCATCCCCAAGCACCCATCCATGCATCCATCCACCCATACACCCGTTGGAAAAGCCCGTTTCTGCATTGAAGAATTTTCTGTTTGGAAAGCCCGTTTAAAAAGCAACTGCATGTTTGCATTGAAATTTCTGTTGGAAAAGCCCTCTGTTGGAAAAGTCAGTTTCTGCCGTTTAAAAAGCAAGTTTTTGCGGAAAAGCCAGTTTCAGAGGAGACTCTGGGCGAGATATTATTAGTTAAGCAAGAGCAGTAGGATAAGCAGCCTGAGACTACAGCGCAAACAGTGCAATTGGACAATTATGGCTCTATGCAATAAACATGAACAAATGGAAAATCACAGAAGACGCTCCAATCTGAGAATTACAGAAGTCCCTGACCCGTTTCTGCCGTTTAAAAAGCAACTGTTTGCATGCCACCTTAACATCGCATGCGTTGTAATTGCATGCGATGTTAATGGCCTCGCGTAGTCGTAGCATGCGTAGTAATAGCATGCGATGTGAACGACCCTGATGTGTTGGGTGTTTCCCCAACATCCGGCGCCAACCCTTGGTATAATAAGGAGTGCCGAGATGCAAAAGCCGATCTCCTACTGGCAATAAAAAAGAATAATGTATTAGATACGAGATCAAAGAGAACCAAATCTAAACAAGTCCAAGAACAAGCAAAGAAAGAGTGGGAGGATGATACTTGGACAGCGTTAACTGAAGCGGCTAAATCCAAAGACCAAGAAGGTTTCTGGTGTATAATAGCCAAGGGTAGCAAGACAAGTAGGGCTCCAAAGGATCTTTATTTAGATGCAAATACGTGGGAGAAGCATTTATAAACTCTATGCTGACAATCAAATGGTCGAACTACCGGGCCCAGTATTAGTGGCCTCATCTCAAATACAAGTATTTTTAAATGTAGCTTGGAAGAAACACTCCTAGCAATCAGAGCTGTCAAACCAGGCAAAGTCCCAGGGCCTGATAAAATCCCGGGGGATTTATTAAAACATGATGACAGTGTCTGGGGTCCTTACAATAATTATTTTTGTAATGCAATAGCGGGTGGCTCGCCGATACCGGAAACATGGAAGGGGGCGGAAATAGTAACTATTTTGAAAAAAGGTAATCGTGACGATCCCGAAAACTACTGACCAATCAGCTTAATCGATATCTTACAAAAAATGTATTCTAGACACATTTTAGGGAGATTAAATGATTGGCTGGACGAAAATAAGGTGATTTCAAAATTCCAAGCGGGATTTAGAATAAAAACGAGCACAATCGATCAGGTTTTTAGATTTTTATGTTTGTGCTGGAAGTATATAAATATAAGAAAGGCCACTTATATATAGCTTTTATAGACCGTAAGGCAGCCTTTGATCTTGTGCCTCGAAATTTGCTCTGGGAAGGTTTAAAACAACAGGGTGTTCCTGTTGAGCTACTGTATCAAATAATAAGACTACACAAGGACAATTTCGCTAAAGTAAGATGGGGTACTAGGGGTCAATTAACAGAAGCAAGTCCTGTCAGACGAGGCATACGCCAACGGTGTGTGTTGGCACCTACATTATTTTCTTTTTATGTTAACGACATTCCTAGTTATTTATTGGGCTGTGCACACAATTCTCCTAAGTTGGGGGGGTCTAATGCCAGCACTTTTATTTGCTAACAACACCATTCTGATATCCCAAACCCCCAAAGGTCTACAATCTTTATTGAATTTATTTGATATATATTGCAAAGAAAAGGGCCTTGAGATAAATACTGGCAAATCAAAGTACATGGCCATAAACCCACACAAGACTTTTAAGCAGAATGTTTATATTAGGGGCCAAAGGTTAGAGTACGTACATTGTTTTCACTATTTAGGGATAACGTTGGATGCACAGCTGTCCTGGAAACAGTAGCTGGAAAAAAATAAAATTGCCCAACTTCAAAATTCGCTCCCAATAATAAAGATGCATGTGACTAGCACCTCAAAAGCAATGACTCCTGCCCTGGAAGTGTATAAGTATAAAGTACAAGCAGCTGTATTATACGGTGCCGAAATTTGGGGACCACATTGTAAACTGGGAGAAAACAAGTTCATTAGGAGGGTGTTAGGGCTGCCAGTAAGAACACCACTAATGCCCATCCTGATGGACTTGAATATCAAACGTTTGGATTATCACGCAGTATTAAGACCCCATCTATTTTGGATACGACTCTGGACAACCCCTGAATTGTCCAGTTACAAAG
The DNA here is from genome assembly GCF_964263255.1 of Lissotriton vulgaris. NCBI lineage: Eukaryota > Metazoa > Chordata > Amphibia > Caudata > Salamandridae > Lissotriton > Lissotriton vulgaris. The sequence continues at coordinate 824,809,934 of NC_141696.1, read as the reverse complement.
AGGGCCTTAAAGAGATTCTAGAAAATCGATAAAGGTAGGGGCACTCTGTGGGAAAAACATATTTACTTCTGGTTCAAGGAATTATGCCTCAAACATTTTTGGGAGGCGCCGTCACAACTGATTGGGTGTAGTAAAACATTGTTAAAAGCCACTTTCTGGGCTTACATCCAAAATACCTTGATGTATAATGTAGATAATGGTATATTGACATCAAAGTTTCTTTTACATAAGGAAACTGCCAGCTTTGAAATGTTTATGAATGAGATACGTCCTCCACTGGATAAAATCCTATACATGAAGTTTAGGTATGGTGTACTAAACATTAATCGAATTGGGCAGTGAATAGGAATAAAAATAACAATGATTGGTGCGAACTATGCAAGAATGTTTCAAAGGAGAACGATTTGCATGTTTTTTTCTTCTGCAGTGCATATGGCAAAGCAAGGAATAAATGGATCAAACCAATTTGCCTTAATTTGAACATCAGAACATGCACAGAGGCAGAAAGAATATTGAAAACTGATACAACCCAAAAAATTGTTTTTAGCATAAGTAGGTTTTAATTTAATGTGAGTCTTATAAGAGTTAAAGCGGGACTTAAATTCTAACTGAGTTTATGTTCCTAAGGCTAACACGTTATTAACTACTGATGGAAAAGAACGGAGTATAATAATAATAATGATTTTAATAAAATTGGTATTACTTTACGTACCATTAGCTTAAATTTATGGGCCAAATTGTAAAAAATAAATAATTAAATGGAACTTTGTGGACTGTTATATGCCCGGTTATTATTTGTAAATATCTATGTTTAGATTTAGTTATTTAAAGATTTTAAATAGAATTCTTTTGGTTGGTATGTTAATGTACGACCGATTAGGATTGCCTTTTTAAATAAATAAGAGTTGCTTACTCTTTATTTCGCCACCTACTATTGATGCCGGCATGATATGTATTTTCTTCTATGTTTTTTATGTGACTTTTATGGTTTTACTTGAACCGAAATAAAGTATAAATGATGATGATGAGAAGGTGCATCATTTACCATATTTGACTCTGTTAGCTAGTAGGTGCCATGTCACATTTTTGGATGACAAAAATATGCTCAATCATTTGGGACCCTGTTCAACTTTGCTACTAACATTGGCAGTAATCAATTCTAAAGTTGTTAGAAATTTATAAAATACAATGTATTGTTACCCTATCTTATGGCTCAGGAATACTGGGGTGCCACAAAGAATCTTGAACTTGAAGAAAATTGTTTTTGTTGGCAGCTTTTTAGTTTTTCTCTGAACAGTTCTTATTTTTGCCATAAAAAACTAGGGCTTTCTCATGTGGAGGATCTCATTAAATTGTCTCTGCCCTTTGCTCTAGAGTATGATCTGGACTTATCCCAAGGCATTTTTTAATAAAATTGTTAGCTAGGACTATTTGAACTGCTCAAACGGTTTGAAAATTCCTCGGCTCCAGTACATCCAAACTACCTCAATGGAGCTATGTAGAACCCTCCCTTTTTTCCCACCCTAACCAAATTGCAAAAGGGGACAAACTTGGGATTAAGAAGTTTTTTATGAATGCAAGAACAGTTTAAAAGAGGCAACTGAACTTGCCAAGCTGCTAAGACAATATATTATTCTGCAGAATTCCTTAAACTTGCAGCCTTATTTACTCATTGATTGTTGAACAGCCTTGGCAGAGAGCTCTTCTCTGAAGATCTAGGTTGGGCATGATTCATAGTCATGTCCCTTTCCTTAAGTGTCGGTTTATTACTGATTAAATTTGTTGCTGCCCATGTGATACAAATTCACCCCAGCCTCTGCTACATTTTGGATTTTTTTGTTGTAATATTAGATTTTTTTCTCTACATATTTAATCCAGAATTTAAAGCGGTGTGGGTTTACTAGTTCTACGTCCACATTGATTTATTTACAAATGTTATCAGGCACTGCCTCATGATTTGCTGTGGGGTCCTTTTTAAAATCAGCTGTATGGTTCAGTAATTTTTTGCTTTGTTAATCTCTATAAAACTGTTTTTCTTTTAGGTTTTGTTTCTGGTGCTAGTGTTTTTGCTTTTTGTAAATGTATTCTTTGTGCTAGGATTTCTGTGCTTTCATGGTTAACAAGTTTTAACCGTTTAAATATTGATTGATAAATACATTAGGAATGTGTTCTGTGATGCTGTACGTATCTAGAGACATGCTAAATGTTATGACTGAAAGAATCTTGTTATAAATTACTACAGCAAAGGAGAGGTTCAGGAAGTCAAGGATCCAGACCATGGCTGGAATTAATAAAATATAAGATAACATGTGCTTCATAAGCACTGAAACTTGGGAATTGGTATCCTTCCAAGAAAAAAGTTCAAAACAACAGCAATGCCTCGATCGAATAATGGATTTGGGAGATCCTAGAGTGGAGCAGGAAGAGAAAACAGTGGAAATTATTACCCCTGCCGGCTCATTTCATGCTGGTCCAAATTTAATGGATAGACAGATGATGACATGGATAAAACTGAAGTATGTTTAACTGTTTTAGGTGATCAATAAGATAGTGGCAAAAATGTTCTAACTAGCTTGCTTCTCTATAAAATATACACAACTGTATATGTGTGGAGGAGTGGCATCTTTTGTTGCTGGTAGTGTTTGCAATTGGAGTAATATCACCATGCTAATCGCTTGTTCCCTGTTGAAAAACAAATGCACATAATTCACTCACTCTAACCAGTGTTAAAAATTAGTTTATAAAAAGCGTACTATTGTTGTGTTGTATTTGAGTAATGAGGCAATGACCTGCAACAAATATATCTATAGATTGAATACCACAATAAGGTTTATACAGATTTGTCCGATTTATTTTATTCCAAACATCACCAATTAAATACAGATTTTGAATGGTTGCAAATGTACATGAAAATAAATGCAGCATTTTTGTAACATTTGGCATTGCAGACACGGCAAGAATGCCAATCCTGGTAGAGAGACGGCGAACCAGTCTTGAATTGACTTAAAAAATGGAAGAGATGGTGATGATCCATCATTGATACAATCAATGGTTGTTTTTTTTTTTTTTTAAATAAACAGGTTATAAACACTTTTTTCTACCGGTTATGTAAAGCATTTTCATTCCACTTGACCAGATAATTGGAACGGAAGAAACTTCCTGCAGTTTTAAAAAAAATTACTATTACGGTCATGAGCGTTTCACAATTAACAATTAAGGCTCTACAAAATCCGCCTGTCACAGGTACAAAGGCTTTGTGTTAATACATTTTAGCTTTCTTTAAACACCAACAATTTTAATATGCATTAATGGAAGGGAGAAGTCAGAGAGAATGGTCATTAGACAGATTTTGGCTTCCAAGTGTACTGGGAACCAGTGTCATTGATAGCAGAAGCAAATCTGCGTCACCAAATTAGGATAAAAGAACAATTGAAGGGGTAAAGCTGTCCCATAATGTAAGTGCTATGGTATGGCAAAGTGCCACATATGCATTCTGCCTTAAGAGTATCCATGACCTATCTTCACCAGCAGGCAGGGTCCACGTAGGGTGTAAATAGCTCAACTAAACAGTATCCTTTGGCACACAAAACACCAGTCCAAAAAGGTTTGAGGAGCAAGACTCGTTCACTATTTATATTAGACGAATAGAAAATGAAATAAACATTAGAAATGTACATCCAGTTAATCTTTGCCTAGTAGTACTTTAAAACTAACCACCCTTTAACACATCATTTTTCCCTTCACTGTGCCTTAACCTCTAAATCTTTTGCTAGCAGAACATCCCTACAAGGGTTAAGAAAATTCACTCCCAAGATGATCGAAACTGCCCCACACCATTAATAGCAATCTCCTCCCGATCCACTTCCTCTGCCATTACCATGTGGATGGCTGTGAAAGGAAAGGGACAACAAATCAAATTAGGTTGTAAAAGGGCATTTTTTAAAATTGGGCATAAGGAGAATAAACTGCCTGGCAATATGGTAAAAAAGAGAGCCAGAGAGGAGCATTGATTCCCTTCTGTCCCACAAAATGGATGCACTTGTGAACATATCTTTCTCCACACCCAGATAAACATTTCTTTAACGGAGTACCATTTCAGTTCATTGCCATGCAACAGCACTAGGGCTGCTGTCAAATGAAGTTTACCAGACAAAAGAAAAACATTCACAATGCAGAAATTGGTAATCAAAAGTTGACAAGATATTGGTGACACAAAGAGGTAAAACAGTTTGATGCTCCAAATATATCACAAAAGGAGTGCCATACATTTTAACGGTAGAGCTGTAAATGGACCTTGTGACTCCAAGCCCTTAATCTATAGAACCAGGTGAACACTTTGAGGAAGCTGATTCTCTGAAAATGCTGTCGAAATCTGAGTCAGGACGGTTAGTTAAATAAATAATCAATTTAAAGCCAACTACTTCGTCAATATCGGTTCACCATGAAATCATGAAGAAGTGGTAAATCAGATGGCTTGATAATTGGGTACCGGGTTAGAACATTTTTATTGCTTCAGAGGTAAAAGATGTTACACTGAATGCTTGCAATCCAGCTCATACTGGGCACCACATCACTGACAATTGGAAATGGGACTATGAACAGATACTCTGGACTAAATGCATTCTGAATAGGTTCTACATCCTATTCGCTTGATTAGAGCACTTCGAAGGCAGATCTGCACAAGTGTTGTACAATTTCCCTGTTGCATAGTTCCTAGTCAGGAGATAAATGGGGCCTTCACATACCTAAAGCTACCTAGTTTACTGTGTTGCTGGGTGTATTTCAACTCATACACCACATTGTTTATTTCTGCTTAGTTCTTCCCACCTGAATAACGTTCACTGGGCGTTCTGACAAATTTTCTTAAAAAAGAAAGGTGTAACACTTCAAAACTAAAGTGCATTTGAAAAATGTCAGTCCCTGGAAAGCCCATGCAGCCCACGAATTTACAACATTCCATTCCCGAAGAATTCAAATAGCTAAAACCAATGATTTTCTTTTTATGCATCTTGCATTATATTTGTTCCAAAGTCAAAAGGGAATGATGCGTTTATTTTCTGGTTTGTCCTCCCTGAGAGTTCTTTTGTTTAATCAGTGCATATATTAGTCCTTTTGGAATATGTCTTGTGCGCATAGAATATCAGTAAAACATTCCACTAAAAAGGTGTCCGTACTGTTTTTTTCCGGTCAGACAAAATAAAAACGAAACCTCTGCAGGTGTCACTGCTCCATTCAGCTTTATGGTATCACGATCTACAACAACTTCAAATAGAAAGATAGTAGTAGCTTGATAATACCAAATGTTTTTTAAACAGTTCTCCTTTTAGTGTAGAGTAGCAATCTTTTAAAGCAAAATCACAATCCTTAGTCCCATTCCACGACTGCAGTCCCTCTGAATCTTGGGAGACCTATTCTAGTACTTTCTCTGACAAAAGAGATGAACTGCAGTATTCAGCTAAGACAATTACACAATTTACACCAACTAGTTACATCCAAAAACCTTAAAGAATTTCACTGTCTGATTACACATATGAGTATGGTCCAATTTGGTCGCCCCAGTACCTTAAGAACTGTGGGGATTTTAACATAGTAATAGTATTTCATTGGAAAAGGTGACGGCTTAGCAAAGACAATGCGTACTGACAACAAAGGGGTTGATGGTAAAGTAGATTTGGAAAAGCACAGTCTATCTAAACCCTTCATTACACTAATTAATTAAATGGAGACATGAGAACTTCAAAAACACAACCTGCTGAGGAATGGTTTTCTACAAGAGTTGAAGTGCATACGAACTTACAACACACTATAATTTTGTAAATCTATAAATTGAAACCCATTAACAAACCTTCATAATTTCTGCAAATAGAACTTCAACACAACACATACCGCAAACTGAATTAAAATGTACATTTTGTGCCCATTGCTTTTTCGAAACATTGGATCCTTTGCCAGATATTTATGTATGCCGCATATTGTAGATGTCCACCTAATCATCATTTATTTAAAATGTCTTTAAGGTCAAAGGAGGTACAATATTGCATCTAATCCAAAGAGGTATATTTCGCTGAATATTCTCTTCAAATCTCAGGCTTTTGCTCATCAATCCAATTAGTTGAGACTTTTTGCTGTGCCAAGTAAATCATATTTAAGACCAGGTAAATTACGTAAAGAGATATCTCTTGGTTAATGGGTGTTTAGATTCTGGTTAAGACATTGCCTAGCCATAATGCCAGGAACTGTTACTGAATATAATACATTTTCTGATATGAGAGGACTACCATCTTAGTCTGTATTTCTCAAAGGTAATTTGAATGAATTGCCACATGGTTTTGCAAGGCTCTCATTTTCGGTAACTACATAGATGTAAGGATTCAAGAAGCAAAAGAGCACTTGAAACAAGTATGTTGTCGTATTGAGTTTAGAGGGAAATGTTAGTTTCAGTTCAAATACTCCCTCTCAGGGAGGCAGACTAATCCTCAATGAGTGTGCAAAACCTATATCAAAGCACACAATAAAATGTAGCCCAAATAGTATAATTGGAGTTCAAGAATATGCAGTCTGGATGCAGCAATCCAAAGTCCATTTAATAGTGAAGTTTTCTTGATACCCTATTGTTTATTGAATACGCTTGATACTGATGTGTCTCAAGATCTATCCCCTTTCATGAATAGGAAGTACCTTTCTTGTGAGGGTTGCTACATTACGGGATACAACCGTTCTCTGAATCATTTCTTTTTGTCTTACATTAACATATCAGCCTTGAAAAAGTCAAGTGGACGAAACAAGTGTGCGCTGCCTATGATCTACTGTATGTATCAAGAACTCTATATTATGAGAATCAGAAGGATATCAAGAAAACTTCACTATTAATTGGGATGTGGATTACTGCATCCAGGCTGCATATTCCTGAGCTCTAGTTGCACTATTTGGACTACTTTATATTGTGTGTTTCGGTAAATGAATGGCAGAATCGCAGCTTTGTTTCTAAGACAACCATTGCACTCTTGGTTGGCAGGGTCCATTTAGCACGTGCACATCTTTGAATACTGTATACAATTAATCAAATGTATTATATCCCTTCAGGCTGTTGATACAGATGTGCGAAAATATGTCACAGACAACATCGCTTTATATTCCTCAATAAGTATTTAGCAGAGCTCTAATGTACTGAAGAATATGGTAGGGAGGAAGACCCATTGATGTGCAAGGAAAGAACTAAAGGCCCTATTAGGATGGCGGGCAATCGTAGACGGGACCGCCAGATAGGCGGTCGCCGGTCTCACTCTAGGCATTACGATGTGACCGGCGGCAGCAATGCCTATTTCATGTATTGCAGCGGGTGCTGCTGGCTACAGCACCCGCTGCAATGCAAAAATGGGACACTTTACCTATCCCTTAAATACGTGGCAGGCACCATGCGGTGCCTGCAACATGGTGAAGGGATATGTAGGAGTGCCCACAGCTCAGGGCCAGGGGGGCACTACAGGCCCCCAAAGTCCCTTTCTGCCTGCCTGTTCATGGTGGATAAACCCCTGGTAGGCTCCGCCACCATTGTAGGGACTACGAGCCCTTCCGCCACGCCAGCGGGCTCAAGGAGACTAGTCGGATGCGTGGCGGTCGGTATTTCCGACCTCCAACAAACCGCCCTTCATCATAATGTGGCACTGCTGGTGGTAGGACTACCACTGAAGAGCTGTCTGTGGGAGTCTCACCACCATCATAATCGGTCCCTAAGTCGTTAAGTGTGTTCCACACTAAAGCCTTGGTTTGTGAAAGGTGGAAATGTAAAGTATGTCAGTCTTTAGGTAACAAAAAACCATCTTGCAGCTCAATTCCAGATTGCTGGGAGAAATCCCAAAGTACCTACAAGACCCAAAATATAACTGCGTGTTCTGTTGCACCCATTACTTATCACACCTTTCTGCAAGGAAAGCAAACATTCAAATGGTCACCCTGCACTAGTGAGCACGGAGTTGTTACTGTAACTTATAATTTAAAAAAGTAGGTTTAATTTCTGGGTTAGGGCAAGGATGACTACTAGCTAAAGGTAGTGCTATTTCATTGAATTTTCCTAAGTGCATGATCAGCAAAGAAACAGAGATTTTCATTTAGATATAGATATATGGGAGCATTATTTGATCTTCTTTGGGGAAAGCTTTGTAATTGTTAAAAGGAAGAATTGCACTCACTCACTAGACTTTTCCATAAATGTATCAACGACCTCATTTTTTGAGACCCAAACTAGTTAATATCGGTAACTCTGAAAACCAAAATAGCTAGTCTGTTCTCTACAGAATAAATGATCAAATCAATGCAGACCTCAATAGCAGACATGAAAAATAAAATGCATCAACAGGTAAAAAATGAAAATTTGCGTATTGACATAGGAACCCTAATACCATCTCAAGCTAGCATGTCTGACTTGAGATGCAACCCCTTCAAATCTCCCTTGTCTTTATAAGCTATAGCGCCAAGTTTCCATTCCTAAGAATGGTGGAGATGAAAGAAAATGGGTCTCACCAAAAGCTTCTTTTAAGTCTTTTGCAGTTAAATCCAAGATCCGCGAATTTAAGGGAAAGAATCTTCATATAAATCCAGATTACACTGCCATATTCAGAGCTGGGGCTATCCAAACAGATTTTAGAGAAAACGCAGGTGTAAACACACACCACCATCCCTTTAGCGAGGTACAAATGTCGGACTGCAACAAAATGTAGGATCCCCACTAACTGTAGTACCTTTGGCAGACAGTCAATGAACAGGTGGAGCCCAGAGCCAAAATAATAAGTACCGTTATTAGTGGTGTGTCAGACATAATAAATAAATGACAATCTTTATGTATTGGGGCTTTTCAGAGGCTAGCCATTTTGCAGTCTACAAACAATAGCAAACAAAGAAAGCTTAACACTTGGAGCTAGGTTTCTGACACCATGGGACAGCCGGTGTACTTTAGTCACGTATATCTGTATCTAAACACAAATGCCAGGCACCAAAGAAAGAATAAACCTCTTGGACTCGACTTGCACAAGTCAAATTGCGTTTTCTTAATCACTATATAACTGCACCAGAGCTCATGGTATAAATCTACAAACCACTTGCAGAGAAAGGAGATTACTGTGCAAGAGACCCGAATGTATCACAGGTCATTTCACTGCTCGTCAGTTTAGTCACTGTGGTCCATCAGTACTAGCACTTTAGTCTGCTCTAGACTGCACTGAAGTGCTGAAAGCCTACAGGAAGAGGTTTTGCTTTTGAGCCATCTCTGTATACAATTATGCCTTATTTTGTGGCCAAGAGTCTGAACTTCCCAACCTCTGGCAATGACAGTCTTAGCACATAGCTCAGCAAGATTAGACTTGTTTAGTAACACCAGTGCAATCAAGGACAGTTCAGGACCGAAATATGGTTGTGGACTTCGACTGCTACACTGTTATCGCTAGTCTCATGGGGATCTAAATATGAGCACATTCATAAATGTGTCTGTTGTGCCATTTTTCTTATTAGTAATAAGACAAAGGCAGAATTTCATGTCAACATGTAACGTTAATTACAAAATGTTCCTGGTCAAGGTTATCTTGACTTGCTCAGCAGCACTAGGATAAATCTGACAATTAGGTGGTTTTGCTATTGTGCCTAGTTGAGACAAAACTGCTACAAAACTAGCCCTACTTTACATATGCCATTCAAGTGTAAAACGTTGAGCAGTCACCAAGAAAGAGATCTCAATGTTGTTGTCTTATCTTTATCAATGGGCAATTCTCACTAAAAGGCTCACTCAGGAAAAAGCAAGGCTGTCAAACCTACAATGTGTAGCAACCTTGCCATGTATGACATTTTCAAAGCAGCTAATGTCTAGCAGAATGAAGGCGCTAAACACATTTTTCTACAACCTGCGCACCAAGAGCCCAATACTACACAGATTTAAAATCCCAAGTGTCACTATGCAAGACAACCTGCTGTCAGAAGACTAAGCAGATACAGCCCTTCCACTTTCCTCCCATTGGAAGGAGGATAGTCTTCCTGAATAGTAATCTCAAGAAAGTTGTGTGTGTTTGGATTCATGTGGTTTTGAAAAGGTTGATGGGGTCCATTGATAAGTAAGATATGGAGCTTCACCTCAGCATACGCCTGATCCTGGTGCCATAAAAGACCAATGTTCCGAAATAAAACTGTCCTGCATCCATCCACCATGCAGATGCCCCTGAATGTTTTAAATCCATACTATGCAGGTCCACTGTTTACTGTTGACGGTCTAGCCACGCACACTGCATAATCACTTTGTACAGAACAAAAAGTAACACGTATCCTACATATATTTGCTACACGAAGAAAATTAAACCTATCAGTTTTTTTTAAATCTAAATGCGATGATCACTGAAGACATGGCTCAGCATTAATCTAAGATGCTTCTATGAATTGAGGCATGGCTTGATCTTGAAAATACTCATCCCCTTATATTGGAATTCCAAATGTAAATCAATTGTTCATTAGTCAAACAAATGATACAGCTTAGTTTAGGCGTAATATCACTCTAGATGCAAAACAGTAATTATTTTGAATTTGAGGCGTGTGTGAAGTGTAGGCTGCAGGTATCAACAATTAAATTAAATTCATTTTAGTCATGAAATGTGATAAGATGAATAGGCATGATTTAAGCAAATATATAACAAAAATATAATGTTGTGCCAATTAACATTCTACAAACAATACGTGCAACCTGCTAAATGCACACAAAAGAACACAATATAATACTGGGTATGATAAAGGGACCCTAAACTCTGTTACAGGACACAAGATTAACTTACAAAGAATACTATATTATAATTACCTAATTATAATTGGTCTGATTTTTATTAACTACTAAAGGTTGCAGGCCTATCCCCGACTACCATGGATTGCATATCTGGGCTGCAAAACTATTGTTTACGGACTTTATTTACTTTGTCTCTTCATTTCATTACCAATTTCTGGAGTCAATTGCAGGTTTTCCAGGAAGTGAGTGCAGGTTTCCTCCTGAGGCATCGGCAGTTCTAGCCCAATCTTTAAAGAGGCTGGTTGGAACAGGTCTACAAACAGAACACAAAAAGGGCGACTACATTCTGCATATGTTAGTCCAGAAGGATATATAGGGCACAATTTGAAAAAACTCTTCAAATGGAACATTTCTGTCCTCACAATTTGTCAAAGGGCTTTGTGTCAATTTGACATCGCATGATTTCCGACTTGGTACAGGCTAATGTTCTCCCCTATGGGCTCGATGCTACTTTAACGATAGAGAAGCTGAGGCTTTTCTTGTCACAGCGAATGTGACAAGACTAACTAGACATGAATTAAAACTTCACAGCAACTCCAACTTCCATGGGAAGGTAGGCACAGTGCTTAGAGCCTGTGGGATACGACAGAACTGAAGAAGTGAAAGCCCAGGTCCATTGCCAACATCTTAATGGAAGTGAAATGAAACCAGCTAGAACGTTGCTCATTATCGCTGCGTGGTAGATCTGATAATGAAAATGGGTAATTTGTCTTGAAAGTGTTTCTCAGTGCAGAGAAAAATCTCAGTCATTTTGTACTTCTCTGAATGAGCAGCCCCTGTTATCTAGGCCTTTTGCGCATGACAAATAACAGTACCCGTCGAATGGCCAAAAGACGCTCTTTTAGCGACGTCATTGCAAGTATGGTCAACTGAGCCTTGCTCTCCAATGGCAGCACAGCCAATAGCCACCAACACCACGCCGGACCGTTGGCGTTACTCTGTAGGAGAAAGAAAAACAAATTAAAGGCACAGGAAACTGAAACCTTTATGCATATCAACTATTATTTTGCAACAATCGATTACTTTAGAACTGTCAATTTGTACATTCACATTAAACATGCAGCTTTACATTTCTTCAAAGACTTGAGAGAAGAGAGAAATAACCACAATTTTCAAGAAGTCAATTCGCTGAACCACTACTGGAAGCAAAGTGACATCGTCGACCCTTTCACTGCCTTGATGATATCCCAGGTTGAACCCCCCCCTTTCCACCCGCACCCAATCAACAGCCTCTCATTTGCTGTTGATGATGCTGCCTGCATGTCCTGCAACACCACAGGTTGCATAGGCCGTGCCAAAGGCCAAACCATCGGTAGAGCTACAGCATCATCTATGGCTACCCCGAACTGGCGTAAATGAATAGACCAGCTAGAGCTTCATGCTGCTATCTTTACTTGGCTGTTGTACTTAACTTGCACTGGACGGCCTAGCCAAACTCTCTGTCTCACCAGTAACTCAGCAATACAAAACAGAGGCACACTACAGTTCTTTTGGCTGCAGGAATGCAAGCCCTGCTCCTAGGTGACAAGCATAGAATGGTTGGAGGATGCATCACCAAATCAAACAAACAGCACAGAGCAACAAAAGTAAGTTAGAGTCCTATTGCTCAACTAGTTGCTGGACAGAAACGAGAAAGAGTCGCACCATGTCTGTTAAGTGCACTCCCCCTGTTACTTAACTGGTGCAAGCAACCAAAGATGTAGTAGAGACACTCCAGCTACACAGGGATCCTGGGGATTAATCATGTGCATGGAATGCCGTCAGGAACCAGCCATGAAGGTAGAACGAGAAAGGGAAACAACTGCCTAGGAAGTCTTTATACAGTAACCAGTAATAACTGTAAACCATAGGTCCATAGTTTTAGCGCGGCACAAAAGGGCAGGGAAGGCCAGATCTGAGAACAAAAGTAAAAAGGAAATGGGTAACTTATCTTGAAAATGTTATTCCGTGCGGAGAAAAATCTCAGTCACGTTTCGCCTCTTCAAACGAGGAGCCCTTGTTATCTAGGCCTTTTGCCCATGACAAATATTAGTAACCGTTGAATGGCCAAAAGACGCTCTTTCATTGAAAGGGAGCGTTACTCTCCAAGGGCAACACAGCCGACCTTTATGTGCCCCTCAAAATACTCAGACTAATATTCTAACTAAGATATTTGATGTAGTGGACTCCTAACTCTAAGGAGTAGTGGAGTATATATTTGTATTGCAGTAGAAGCACCTCTTAAAAGGGATGTTGTGCCAAGAAGTGTACTGCGAGTGAAGTATAAATAAAGGTAGATTACATGAGCAAAGATAGGATAGGGAGTGGTGGGAACATATCATCGAAAGCACTGACAGTTTTTTTCTATATAACACATTACACATATTTGCATGTTGAAGAACAAAGAGGTGGTGCTTTGGCCAGACCAAAACCCTTTTTGTTCAGGATTAGAACCTAGGTCTCTGGGATGAAGGTAACTCAATAATTAACTACATCATTTCGGTTACACACAATACATTATGATGCCTTTGCCTACCAATGCATTCAACAATTTAAATTGAATACATTTCAATGAAAACCCTTCAGCTGGATTTATTCATCATGCAAAGGTCTGCTGCTAAAAGACTAAACAGGCCAGAAAAGAAATTCACTTTCAGCCTTTTTCTGGAAATCATGTCCCATCATGGGGAATTGCTAGAGGCGTAATGCTAACCTAAGAGAAAAGATAGTTGTATACCAAGTAGCATCTATGGTGTTGCTGGACAGGAGACAAAAGGCAGAGTAGATGAGCATAGCAAGTCTTGCGCTGGTCAAGGTTATGTGTTTATGGACAGTCATCATCTTATTTTGCACTATGCACAGATTTGCATCTGTAAAGACTCACAGGTCTGAATAAACTGCAACACGAATAATGTCCAGAAAATCAACCATGAGCGTGCACTTAGTTCTGCAATGACTTCTGCCATGAATCAGGTAATAATGATGTGGACCAGAGTCTGACCCCAATTCACCCTTGGGAACGCAATAACTTGATCTCACCCCTCTAATGCACTGTCATACAATATCTAGATATCCCCCTTTAGCATGACTGCACCCTTTTTGGCGATCATGTGTTATTTTCCTGATCGACTTTAGTTCATTTTCTGTGGTATCAGACCATACAAAGTCCCGACAATGTAACAATGAAGCTCAGTGTTTGAGACACCAGCAGCAGACACATCATGAGTCATGATTTTTAATTTCTTCATTGAGCAATGGCACTGTGCGAAACAGTTACTCAAAAACGGTAAAGTAAACCTACTCCAATCAAGAGATTTACCAAATATCTGTGAAGTGTTATAATAAACTCTGTAACCCTATAGGTACTCTCCAGGTCCAGTCCTCCATATGTACTTCATTACCTCTCTGTTGTTCTTAACAACACTTTTTACACCGGTCTTAAATCTAATGTTAGTTTGGCTTATTCACAGCAGCTTTATCATAAAGAGCATATTTACTCTTCATTAAGCCCTTAAAATTATTATAGCACGCACTGTCGAAGAACAGCAAATGTAATCTCATTCACATAATCTGTAATGGTAAGGTGGAGTACTTCAATAATTTTACCCTGTACCGGCCGGCACCAACTGCGTGCGAGCTGTTCATCGCGGTAAGACTGTATTTCACGCGGCATGCTTTCACGGGCTCCCCAGGCACTACTCAAATTTTTTTTTGACGCAGCGTTCTCCATTCTAAATCACTCCTCACTCACTACTGTTAACTCCCCACGCCGCATCTCGCACCGTTAACTACCTACCCGAAGTCTCGTTCACGGGGTTATTCACAACCGCCGAAAGATCCTTTAACATGTTTAAACTGGTTATTGTATGGCTAACATTTTGGATGCACGCCCGCACGGTAGTATGAAGTCCCAGAATGACTCTCCTTGTTTTAATAACATCCTTTTGAAAACGCGGGGACCGCATGAACGTTGCTGCCATATATAATGTGTTTATTCCTTTTTTTAAAAACAGTACATAATTTACGGTTATGCCTCACAGTGTTAGCTTTTAATTCTCTTTCAGTGTATAAACTTCACTTCTTTTGCACAACACCGTCGATATAGGCCCATAAGGCGACACGGAATGTCACCCATGTCTTATATTAAGATCATGTACAATGTAAGCTTGAAGCTCTCTCTAATATGCGTCCTCCCTTGGACAAATCTCTCTATTTTTTCCCCTTTTCCTTTAGGCTATCATGGCTAGGAATAATTAGGCTTTATTCAGTCCTGATGATGATCCCTGTAACTTTTTAATGGGATCGAAACGCCGTCGACAATTACTACACCATATACTGTGTTGTGTATTACTTACTATAATTCCAGTAATGGTGTGAATGAAAATTCTGTTATTATTGTATTCACAGAATACAATAGCTCTTGCCTAAGAATCTCGCTCTACTTTCTATCTACTCTACTATGCATGACAATTTGTAAATGTTTGGGTACAGGCTTGTGCCCGTCTCTAAGAAATTGTTGAAGGTATTCTTTCTGAAATTTTGTGTCAAAAATTAAATATTGGACCTCTGCCCGGCTGGGCAAGTTAATATACAATATAGTTTCCATTGTGTCTATATTTATCCTTCGTTTGTAATTCCTCCATGCATGGGACCATTGTTGTTCTCACTAATATGTTCCCCGAGGTCCTGTGCTGACTCGATTGGGTGCCATTGTTGTGTTTCATAACTTAATATTATTATAGCACGCACTGTCGAAGAACAGCAAATTTAATCTCATTCACATAATCTGTAATGGTAACGTGGAGTACTACAACACACGTCTGTAATTTATCATATCTATTCCCCAGTCATATGTACTCTGGTTAACTAAGTAAAACAAATTATTTAAACATGTTTATGAAAGTCATTTATTCCTTGGCTAATCTAAAAAATATTATTTGCAGCCCAGTTACATTAGTTGTGGATTAGTTTACTATTTGTGAATAGCTGTTAAATAAGTGTTTTTCTGCAAATGTTAATGTTTAAGCATTCATATTCGCTGGTCCACTCTACCTGATTATCAAGAAGAGCGGCATTTCAGATTGAGCTGGTCTGCATGGCAGTAGGGGTGGGAAGATTTAATTAAAATTGTATAAGCGAGTTATGTGTGCTTTACAGACTGCAGCTCAGCCTTTAACTAAGTAGCAGTGGCGCATAGAGCGGTCAATGCTACATTTAATTATGCAACAGCATGAAGATACGTGGGTTAGAGTAAAACCAGAGAGGCTAATGGTCTTAAGCAAGGCTGCATCCTGAGACACTACTTTTCTGATTCCATACAGCAGATTTTTCTATAGTATTAACATTTTTGGATTGACAACTGGTGAAATTCAGAAATGTAGAAACGCAATGTTAACTTGCATCTCCAATTTGGGTTTGCTAGCTGCCATACTCATCAGTCTTCCAAGACTACTGACCAAATGACAGGCTTATTATAAAAAAAATATATTTATAAATTTGCCCAAATCGAAAGTGAATTAAGAAATAAATGACAACAGATACATGAGAGCATCCTTGTCTAACCCAACTGGTGGCAATAAATGGAGTACTAGTACCCGCAAACCGAACTGCAATGCTCTATTAGCTCACTTTCCCCAAAGCCTAACTTAGGTACGTCAGCAGATGGCCCGGAATCGCTAAATAATTTCTGCAAACATATTGTTTCAGAGGCTCTAGCCTACTAGTAAATGATAAGATTACAGGATAGAGTGGTACTGAATACAGCTGACAACTCTTTGCAACTTCATTTAGTGTGGAATCAGGGCCGGACTGAGAACCAAAACCGGCCCTGGCAAAGTGCTCAGCCGCCTCCCCTCCCCCGCACATTGGGGGTTGGCGGTGCGCCAAGCTCTTTGCCGGGGCCGGTTTTCGGCCGATTTTGTTACAGGGCCGATTTTGCAGCTGTGCTGCAAAAACGGCCCTGTAACGAAAACGCCCCCCAGGGGCCCAAAACCGGCCCCACCCTTGCGGCCCACCGGGGGATTGCCCGGTGCCCGCTACGGCCAGTCCGGACCTGTGTGGAATGACAATTTTTATTACGAATAATAGTTACCTGTGGCTCGGGTTCCTTTCCTGGCATGGGCCCAAAGTGACTGAGAATTTGACTTTTCATGTTGTCATTGAGGGAGGTGAACCAGGCATAGGCTTGATCATACACGGAGTTGTGAAGGCAGACTAGTTCTTCATACTCTGACCCTTCCACCTAACCATGAAAAAAAACCTGTCATTAACATCATTCGATACAACTACGAAATGTACGTGTTAAAGATAAATTGGCCAAACATTTTTATCACAAAGTAAAAAAAATCACCTTCCTCTGGCAAAACAAAAAGGTTTACAGCTGCAGAAAGTTCTTTAACAAAATAAATGATGCACTTTGCATATCTTTAGGTCCCCATTATGACATCGGTCGGAAAGCCTCTGACCTGCGATCAGTCGGACCAACATCATAGGTTTCACTTTCGACCGTCGCATTACAACGACGGCGGTCAGAAGTGAAACTGGCCGGTCATTCTGGATGGCTTCCGACAGGCTCAAGGAGCCAGTCGGAACCGGCACGTAATCCCTTAAAGACGGCGTTTCCTCCGTTGGGATTACGATGTCAGTTGCACACAGGCTTTCCATGCTGGTGTTTCTAACATGGAAAAGCTGTTGGAAAGCGACTTTGGGGGCCCTTAGCAGGACCCCCTTCTCCCTGCGGCCGAGGGAGGACCTATGGTGCCCCCCCTGTCAATCCCTGCACAGTAGGCAGGCACCGTAAGGTGCAGGGATTAACAGAAACTCCCATTTCTCTACGGGAGCTTGTGCTGCGGCCGGTTTATGGTCGCAACACAATCTCATAGAGAAGTTGGAGTATTGCCATTATAATAGTGGTGTTGGGACCATCGACCGGAGGTTGGTCGGTTGGTCCCAAGACTGCAACGGTGACGTTCGCCAGAAATCAGGCCCTTAATGTTTAACAAGAAAACTCCATACAGGCTATGTTGTTGCCCTATCTGATTTAACTCCTTACAAGAGAGATAACCCCAACATTCTTCTGAACCGCCATTTGGAATACCAAAAGTGATCAAACTATCAGTTGTGTTTCAGGCCAGTGTCTGTTACTTAACCTTTAATAAATCAAGTTTAATGTTGGAGAAAAGAGTAATGCGGAAAATTGTTTGCAGAGGATCTAAATAACAAAAATGCCCCATTAACGTATTCAATTGATGATACCTTTTTTTTTCTAGAGGTATGCAAAAGTTGCTTTCAGGTAATTATGTGAAAATTGGGGGAAATCATTCGAAAATCAAATAAGTAATTTAGCTCAAATGTGTCCTTCCATTAATTTTGATGCAAAATGATTTTTCCACTAAAAAAAATTAGTACAAAAAAACAATTGTTGTGACTAACATCCACTCAAGTTCAGGTTGTTCCCGCCGCTCCCACACACTATGATCTTGACACAAACAGCAGCAAAATGCACAATGTGGTATAATTGAGATTTTTTCTTAACACACATTGCATGAAATTGCTGAAATTACGCGAGTATAATTAACATTTTGCTGAGATCTACTTTTTTTCCATTGAGATAATCAGTGCATGTGCTTCCTTATCTACCTATAAGGAAATTGTCTTGATTCATCTCAGTCTCACTGTATGATTTTGTATGTGAAAGAATCTTGTGGTTTAGTTATCTACATTTGATCTAGCATGTGCTATTTTTAGAGAACTTTGACTACGGAGGAGATTTGATCTTGTGGGTGAGCTGCTGGCATGGGAAAGTTTTGCAACCTGCGCAATCACTTTATCTCCCAGTGCCCAATCTTGGCATACATGCAACATGTAATGCAATTGTAAATGCTGAAATGCAAGGTGTAATTAAAATATGTGAAATGAGGGGGAGCGAGCACAACGTCAAACAAGAAGGCCACCTAGCCCCGGAGCTCAGCATCATGGCAGGATTGTTGCAGTGATTTTAGCGGCTCCAGAGTCTCTTTCCTCGTAGAAATGGACAGCCCCATGCACCAGAAGTGCTCCTGAGTGACACCATGTAATTTTATTGCAGTTTTATGCTTTTTTTAAGGTAAAACCTCTTCAAATTGCTCCAGCTTCTTTGCAGCCGCCATTTTGTTTTACCTTAGAGGCTTTATTTGCTCTTCTCTTCAGGTACATTGCTGCTTTCTTGACTTTTACCACCATATATCTGCTTACCTACTATTTTATGCCTGACCAGACTTTTTTCTAACTTTAAGGAGGATTACTTGTTATTTAGTTGTTTGCGCAGTTAGTTTTTGGAGCTCACTTCACACACTGTGGGGTATTTTTAAGTATTTGCTGGTACTCTCTTTCGTCTCCACGAAATTTCTCCTCCCTTGTTCTATGGGTAGGAGTAAGAAATTACTACTTACAAACAAGAGTTCCACCGCTCATTCTCAGGTGTCGGACTCTCCTCCCTCCGACTATACACCTCACGATACTAGCATTATGGCGCAATCTGAATCATCGAGGTCAGCGGTTTTGTCACTTTTTTCAATTAAAACGCAAACCCTTTCTTCCGCTAACAAAAGTCCCAAACAGGATCCTCTCTCTGCACCAAAGCCTGTTTCTCCGATGTCTCTGGACATTATCTTTGAGGAAATCCGCGCTTTCGCCCTTTTGTTGAAGAGACTAACTCCCGCTTCCAAGTTATGGATACTAAATGGGCTTCTATGGACTCTCGTATTTCTATAGTGGAACAGCAAGTTGATGACCTACATAATGTTTCCACAGAATTGGTTGCCCTTGAGAAGGAGGTCCTTTTGTTGAGGAAATCAGCGGAGGATCTTGAAAATAGAAATAGGTGCAATAATTTATGCTTGTATGGTCTTCCTGAGATTTTGGAAAGTGACAATCCCGTTCTCTTAATCAATAATTTTCTCATAAAGCTTCTTGAGCTTCCCGCGTCTACTAATCTGAATATTCAAAGACCCACAGGCTGGGCCCAAGTCTGTCTTCGTCATTGCTTGGTTTTCTTCTTTTTATTTTTTCTCCTTCTACATTTCTGCACATATTTATCTTCTTTAACAATTTTTTCCTGTTTCCTATCTATCGCATAAGATTCCCCACTGTGCTGCTCCCTCCCCAGTTGGTTGTGCCATCTTCTCCCTTGTGTCGCCATTCCATGTATTCTCTTTGTCCCCCCTTAGAAGGTAAGTATTACAGTTGTCAATCCTTTATTTTCTCAATTTCTATTTCTATTTTGTAATTTGTGGTTGTCATGCACTGTCTTCTCTTGTTATCTCTTCTTTCATCCTCCTCTTTTTTCAGTCCATTTCCCCTACCTCCCTCCTTCTTTTCATCTCCTTACGTTTCTCTAATGCTACATTTACCTATGGCTTCTATGTGTGATTGCATTATTCAATGCATCTTTTTTACTATTGCATGTTTTGTTCTTTATGTATTTTTGATGGCTTTACATTCAGAGTTATTTCTTGGAATGTGAAAAGTTTATTAACCCAAATAAGAGACAGAGAATACCATCACTTCTTGCCTCTTACAACCCTGATTTGGATCTTTTACTAGAGACCCATCTTACAGAAGCTGAGCATTACAATTAGAGAGAGGTTGGGTGGGTTCCGTATTATTCTCTCCTACTGCTAATAAGAAAAACTGTGTTATAATTCTATGTCATAAGAAATTAAACTGTAAAATTATATAGCAAGAAATTGATACAGAAGGCAGATGGTTTGTTAGATAAGTTGTTAATTAATAACTTTTCTTTGACCGTTTTTAATGTTTACAGGCCTACTCATCCTAATTGTTCCTTTTGGCCTCTGATCACACAGAAATGTATTCAATTTAGGGATGATTACTTTATACTAGAAGGCGATTGCAATCAAGTTGTTGATCCCTTTCTTGACCGCCAATCTCAGGTACGCTTCACTCCTCACAAATTGCATAAACATTTTCTTGACACTATTTCCCAATCACATCTAGTTGACTCTTAGAGACTCTCTCGCCCCAATACTCTTGACTTTTCTTTCTCCTCCCCTACACAAAATTCCCTTTCCCCTTTAGATTATATTTTCCTCTCTCAATCTTTATCTGAAAACCTGGTATCCTCCTCTATTGAACCTATCATTATTTCTGATCATGCCCCAATTATAACGGACCATGAATTACAACCTTCACATCCCAGGTCCTACCATTGGTGTTTCAATAATTTTCTACTTCTTGACCCACTTTTCTCTTCTTTCTACACTTTTGCTAACAAATATTTGGAACTAAACAGTGACCCCATTTCCTCCCCCTATATATTATGGGATCCCTTTAAGGCTACTGTGAGAAGTTTCATCATAGACTTTAAAAAAAACCTTAAAAAAACATTTTCTTTAACAACGTAAAGCTACCCTGGCACATATTAAGGCCTTAGAACATAAATTCTATACTTCTTCGGCAGATTCGGTCCTACCTGCTCTGATACTTGCCAAATTAGCATTTAATAAAACAACAACTGACAATGAGTCTTCCATACTTCTCCGTAGTAGTGCTCGTTATTACGGAGGTCGCAATAAAGTTGGGAAACTTTTAGCGAATTATCTTAAAACTCATAAAGGATTGACTTTTTATTCTTAAGATAGCACTCTTCTTCACAAAGATCAGGACATTCTTAACGAATTTAAGCTATTTTATAAAGATCTTTACACCCCAGACTCTCCTCCCTCCAGGTCCCTCATCCAGTCCTATCTTGATAACCTTCCAACCCCATCTAATTCTCATCTCAAGCTTTCTGATCTTGAAGTAGACTTATCCCTTAAAGAACTATCACCTGCTCTAAATGCTTTAAAGGCGGGGAAAACTCCTGCCCGGATGGTTTTTCAGTTGAATTTTATTTGCATTTTTTTAACTTATTACTTCCTAATCTCTTAAATCTTTTCCATTCTTTCTTTCTCTCCGGTAAAACTGAAGGTACTTTTCAAGAGGCCACAATTTGTATCATACATAAAGACAGACAAGATCCTATGTTTTGTAAAAAATGTCGGCCAATTTCCCTGGTCAATGTTGATTATAAATTATTTGCCAAAACACTTGCTTAACGTTTAGACCCTCTTATGCCTTATTTGATTGGCAAGGATCAATGCAATTTTGTTAGGGGCAGATTGACCTCGGATAATTCTCGCCTCTTTATTAAAGTTATAAACAAAGTTCCTTCCCTTTCCACATCCTTGGCGGCCATTTCTGTTGATGCGGAAAAAGCATTTGATAGAGTGGATTGGTCCTTTTAATTATCATCTCTAAAATGGCATGGTTTTGGTCCTAAATTCACCTTACTTATTTATTATACTCTGCCCCCAGAGCCTCATTACTAGTCAACGGTTGTATTTCATCCTATTTTCCTCTTCAACGTGGAGTTCGTCAAGGCTGCCCTCTTTCCCCCCTTCTTTTTGTTTTAGATATTGAAACGCTTCCTATCCTCAATCCGTAATAATGACTCCATATCTGGTTTTTCTTATAGTGATCAACACTTAAAACTTTCCGCATACGTGGATGACATCCTGATTTTTTTATTTCTGCTCCCGAAATCTCCATTCTCCCTAAATTACATGAATTTCATTCATTTTCCCTTGCCTCTGGATACAAACTCAATTCAGATAAAACAGAAATTCTCCCTCTCACTAAATTTTGTCTTCCACATTCCTTTTCTTCCACTGGTTTTGCACGGAATGGTTCTAAAATCAAATATTTAGGTATGTGGTTCTTCAACTCCATTGCCTCTTCTATTAAATTAAACATGACTGCGGTCCTGTCTCGGGTTGACAAACTACTTTCCTCTTGGAATCCTCGCTTTCTTTCGTGATGGGGTCAGTTGGGACTCGATAAAAATGAGGATTACCCCTATTTTGATTTACACTTTTTCCATGCTTCCTGTCCATATTCCTGCTTGTTATTTTAAACATATTGATTCTCATCTTTCTAAATTTCTCTGGAAGATGAAAAGAGCAAGGATTTCTTTATCTTATGTTCGTGAGACACAAACTAATGGGGGTGTACATTTTCCTGATTTTCGCCTTGATCATAGATAATTTTTGCTTCGTCAGGCCTCGAAATGGCTTCTCTAAACCTTCCCCTTTCACTTCCCTTTAGCTTTTCATTGATTTTTGTTATATTATTACTCTTCTCTTTAAAGGAAGCTCTAGCCTTTTCTGCCAAAACTCCTCTTACCTCCCTCTCATTGTTTGGCCACACTTGTACCTTATTGAAACCTTTGACCCATATAAAGTCTATTTCTAGAGATTCCTTTTTAGAGTCTCCTATTTACTACTACATGTAGGTGTAACTCTACCCTTTTCTGTTATCCACCATTTCATAGGTTTCACTCAGAGGAAGAGACTTACAGGTCTCCATCCCTTCAAATCAGGAAATAGAGCCTCCTACAA
This sequence comes from Lissotriton vulgaris, assembly GCF_964263255.1. Taxonomy (NCBI): domain Eukaryota; kingdom Metazoa; phylum Chordata; class Amphibia; order Caudata; family Salamandridae; genus Lissotriton; species Lissotriton vulgaris. The sequence continues at coordinate 824,786,705 of NC_141696.1, read as the reverse complement.
CAGGGTATACAGGTGTACAGTTACCACCAGTAACTCTGCACCTGTAGGCATGGCGAAGATCTCCCTATAGGGGCATAGGAAATCTAATTCTTGAAAACATATTTAAAGTATTTTAATGTAAAATTTAAATGCAAAATAATTTGACATTTATTTTTAACCCAGAGCCAATATAACATTTTACAGCACATAAAAGTATCAAATTACATGTGTACTGAGTAATTAACTTAAATATATTCAATGTATAAATACTTTTTAAACCACAAAAAGAATCTCACCCCACTAACATTTTCCATTTTAAATATGTTTTGTTAAACATCATGTGTCTAATTATTTAAATTGGTTTTAAATTTTAATTGTTTTATTACCATTTGAAATAATTAGATTTAACATAATACATCTTTCTCTTACTAGACATATCACACATACATACATACATACAGATAGGTAAAGCCAAGCTTAAAAGGACCTTATAGTTAAGTGTTGAAATAACACAAGTGAACCACAGAAATTTATCAGTTATAGTTTACTGAGCTAACTATAACTGGTGCCACAACATGCACTGCTTATGACCTCACATATTACACCACTCACTACATGTTTAATGACAATTACTGATGACATCACAGAAGCTGCTGCTCCTCAAATTGCTCTATAAACCACTAGATCATTTAAAAAACAAAGTTGGCTGTTAAAGGGTACACAAACATATACAGCAAAGATTGGCTTATGTGCCTGTGTGCATGTTCAAAATAGAAATAGCATGCCCTTGGAGACAAGCCTCATTCAGTATGGTAAAAGTTATATGGTGCACATTTTAGCAACCAGTAATATTTTATGTATACACACTACTTCATTTAAAGAAGGGAGAGATTAAGCACAACTAGTGAGAGTTGCAGACATAAGTTTCAAATATGTAGTGGCTTAAATCAACGGGCTGTTACCAAAAATATGTGAGAAACATTAAAGCTTCTAACATTACCTTAGGATTTCTAGGTACATGCTGACAATAATGTGTTCTTATGTAGTGGCATCAACATTTCTATCTAGAGATTTAAAGGTGTACATGTTTCTGTCGGAAGTTCAGTGAAAATTGAGACATACATTGCTGAAGAATATGTAATAAATGGATGACTCACTTACAGATGGTTTAAGTTGTAATATTATTGTAACCGCCGTAATTGTGAGCATCATTCTGCTCATTTGAGGAATGTGTGTAGTGTATTTTTACAAACTACAGAGTGTTGTCCATAAGGACTGGTTAAACATGCATTATTAGTGGATAAAAAGCTGTTGACTTAAATTAAGTCAAGTGAGGTATTTAACAGGTACAGCTCATTAAGATAAATATTTTACAAACACACTTTTGCACAGTATTCAAGGATTAATAAATTGGGGATAGCATTAATATTGACAGAGATATTACATTTGTTATGCATCTGAACAGCGTTTAACAAAACAAAAAAGTGTAATATCTACTAAATGTGGGTGATTTCACAAATATGCTTAGTCTCTTGCACGTTGTGAAAACTTACACCCATTAGCACTACAGAGGTAATATAAAATTGAGTCCAAGGTGTAACTTGCTGAATACGTACTAGTATGAAAAGCATACTGCAAACTGTTACGTTAATTGGAAGATGTCATCAGTGGTCATGAATAATATCAGATGTCATCAGTGATATCATCAATGGCATCTAATAAGTCATAAGTGATTAAATATGTTAGGTCATAAGCAGTGCATGGCAGGTACACAAGTTATTTTTAGCTCAGTAAACTATAACATGAATTTCTGTGGTTTTTGTTTTTTAAACATTAGTTTTGACCTCATTTTAAACCTAACATTGCCTTAATCCATGTTTTTTTAAGTGATTTTTTTATTTTATGTTTTTAACGTAAGCTAAGATCTTATTACAGTATCGAACTAGCACATAACTTTAACCTTTGCTTCAGTGAATTTTTTTTTTTTTTTAATCATATTCAAATATGAGCATACACCCAAACCCCCCATTTGGCAACCTACAGTCAATGTCCCTACTGTGCAAGGGATTTAGTCGTGCGCAGAGGGGTTACCTTCAAGACCTGGCCAGGCCTGGCACCCAAGACCCCATGGGCACCCAATGGCATTCTCTCCTCTATTTTTGTTTTCTGGTAATACAGTACTACTATTGAACCATCACAAGAGCTTCCAACCTGATGGTACCATGTAAGCTTCATCTGGGAAGCTTGTGCATGGTACCCCAGGCCATACGGTGGAAGCTTGTGTGCAGATATTCAGAGTACAGCGATAGTACTGCGGTTCCTCACAGGTGGGCCATGGGGAGTCTGGCAGGAATAAAGCGGTAGCCAAAGTTTAAATTTGTCTATTTCTTTTTTACCTCTAGTGTAGTCCGTTTGGGTCTTCTTCCCTGTTCCCCAAGTGCCTGGGGCTCAGAGTGTGCCTACCCTGCCCTCTTATGCCTTTAAAAAAAAACTTTTCAGGACAAGGGGACAGAGTCCTTATAATGACGACTGCAACATTTGTTTTATCAGAGTTGCAGGCAGCCAATCAGATTGTTGGTACCACAGTACTGGCTCCCTTAGTCTATCAGAGGACCCTATTTTTTTTTAAATTTTGGATCTGCTGGACTCCCGCAGGACTATCCATCCAGATAAAACTAATTTTTTAACCTCCTCATGCCCCAGCCGAGCCCCTGTTAAATTCTAATTTCCCAAAAATGGCTAATTGGATTTACACAAAATCACATAGAGCAATACTTCTGAGTAAATTTGTGACATTTGTGCCAAATCTAATGTAATTCTATTCGACCATTCTCTCCTATATGAATTCACATGGCAAATCATTGCTTTGTTCCCCCCCCCCCCCCCTAAACTTTCTTGCCTTCCATTTGATGAATCAGCATGAAACGTCCTGCGAAGGAGTCAAGGTGAATAAACTTTGTTCTGGAGTGTCACTTGAAAAATGTGTCCAACAACGTCAAAGTTATTGTAGAAAGAAAAAAAGTTTCTTCCTTTGTAAAGTCTGACCAATCTATAAAGTGGCAACCCCCACTGTGAGTTATATACATATTGCCTCAATTGCGTTCTATGAGTGTGTGTTGCAATACCTGGGGATGGCAATGACTGGTGCTTGATCTACTGGAAGGCTAGTCTGGAGTACAATTACACCTGGTTTAATCCCTTTCAGGCTCTAGTAACTTTAGAAATGTAATTTGTGAACAGCAATGGTTTTACTCCAAAGGGGTGTGTTTGTATAAGCATGTCCCTCCCTCCCTAAACACCTTAAATGTCCTTCAACCCATCCAATTCAGTAGTAATTATTCCCCTACATTCCAGCCACTTCCCCTTTGTCCCGGTCATATTTTCTACTGAAACATACACCTAAAAGTGAAGAGATCTCGGCACAGAAAAGAATGGCAAGACTGAGATCTCAGCCCATACTTTTGTGAATAGTATTTTGTAGTACCCATATAGTGATACTTTATGTACTACAAAATACAGTTTGTGATTTTTACCCATTTTAGTTAAGGAAATCTCATGTTGCACTAAACTGGGGCTGAGTGGCTTGCACCGTTTGGAAAATGGGTCTGTTGTGATTGAAGCAAAGAAAGGGGATGCCGTTTGGAAAAAAACTTTAAAACGTAATTTTAAAATGTGAATAAGTTTAAGCACTGTTTTTTCATTGGTAATAATATTTACTTGAAATGTAAGTAAATTGAGTTAGTTTACAATTTACCACCCTCCAGAAGCAGTGAGCAAATTAGATGGCATTGTTGGAAAAAGTACTGGCAGCACTTTAAGAGGGCCTCAATGAGCTATTATAAGTGGAGCACTGGGTTGGGAGGAATGCAGGAGGTGAAATAGATAAGGAAATTAGACTGTAATCGAGCTAAATGAATAAATTCCTCAATTTCAACATTGGGTTTGCAGCATTATAAGGGTTGCTATACATACATACAATACCACTTTGTGTCAGGAACCATGGAACAGATATAACAGTTACATGAAAGGTAGATATTGTCTATTGGTTTTGTTGCCCATGTTGCTACTGGTAGAGCTGGATTGTGGATAGTAAATCCATTGTATTGCAGTATTCTTTAAAGAGGTAAGTCTTCCAACTCTTTCCTAAACCGGAGCAAAGTTTTGGCTATCCTGGTGGAGACAGGGAGGTTTGTTACAGTTCCTGGGTGAAAAGATGGAAAAGGCTGGCTGTCGTGTTCTTGTTTTACACCTCACAATCTGCAGTCTGATGGTGTCCTGGCTAGGGGTATGCCAACAACCACCAGAGATAGTTTGTTTGTCTTCAAGATAAGCGGGGGTGCTGGTCATGATGCCTTTGCAGATGATGTAGTTGATTTTGATGATAGTGTGGGTTGGCAAGGGGAGCCAAAGAAGTTCCATCAAGATGGGTGTGATCTGATAATATTTCTTTAGGACTTGATGAGACGCACTGCAGCATGTAGGATGCCCTTGAGAGGTGCCAGTGTGGATTTTAGGAGGGCATGAGCATTACCACCATCCAGATATGAGGAAAGATAGAACAGTGTCTGAACCTAAACCGGATATTGGGCAAATATACTATTGCTAAAAAAGTCCCATTATACTTAGGTTTTATGGATTTAAGTTCGGCCTTTGATTTTGTTAGCCGCTCAAGATTATGGGAGATTCTTTTATATCATGGATTGAATGAAGCACTTGTTCACTTTTTGTCTCATTGCACAGAGACCTAAATGCGCGGGTAAGGATAAATAATGAAGGAGAGGTCTCCGGGGATATTTTAATTGGTAGGGAAACTATTGGCAGGCAAGGTGATGATTCCCAGTCTGTGTGATAGAAGTAGGAGGAGCTGGCACAGACTAATTTGGAGAGGAACGTGTTAGATCTGGAACTGTGTTCTCAAACATCCAAGCCACATGGCGGAAGCAAAAAATTTGGAGGTGTAGCCCGTATCTTGGTGCATTGTGGATCAAAATTGAGGATAATAACAGTCACAACAGGTTTTGTAACAACGTCTTCTAATAATACAGGATGCAAACGCCTGGGCCCAACACTAGAGGGAGGGAGTATGCCGAGCATGTGTATCTGCAGCCATACATGCTAAGACCTGGCAGTCTATTCTTCTGTCTATCTATCCTTTTACTTATAAATTGTTTTCATTACATGGGGCTGGGAAGAATTTTTGTTTGCCTGTAACCCAGACCCGAGTACTGACTATGGTGTTTGCAGTGTGGGTAATTAAGATTTTCACCAAGAAAGATTCGGGCCATGCCTATGGTCAAAATAAATCAATTTTCACTCATTGGGGGTGCTGTTCTGAGAGCAGGAACTAGATGGCGAAATAATTCCAATCAAGTGAATGGGTGTACTTGTGCAAATCGAGTTTCAACTAGGCCCAGGAGAAGCTTATTTTATGCAGGGGTTAATTTCATGCAATTAGACAATTTTATGCTACGCATAATTCCCGATATTACACTGTTACGCCATGTTGCATAATGCACTGCTCACTGCGCAATTTTGACACAAGCGTACAGGAAAAACGCTTGCAGGCTGCGAGTATTTGCTGTTTGCGGAACTTGAGTTTGTTTTGCGCACATTTCTCATTCAGGAAATGCACCTGGTTGTCCAAAATAGACAGACTCATAGAGCAATTTCACACTAAAATATAGTGTCAAATGCCGGTTTTGGTTTTCACTAGTTTGTGTAATTTTTCTGAAAATGCACATAATTAAACACACACCAAAAAATAAAGCAAATTTTGTACAGCCCTTGTTAAAACTACGCCAGGGATACAGAATGCAGTTCTAATTAAACCACCTGATGTTTGAGATGCCCCTGCAGCAATACAATATGTCACTGCAGCTTGGGGCCAGGTTTGTGTGGTATTGATCGCTTAAAAGTAATTTTTACAAAAATCTCCTTTTAGCCGGCACTATTGTGTATAAATAACTCATAGGTATAGATGTTTAGATGTTCGTTATGCTCAGAAGAGGGATGCCAAACTAACTGGACAGGAACATTTGTTGGTCAATTCTTGCAATTACTAGGAGGGGAAGGAAATACATCTTATTCCCACATGCAGGGCATAGCTGCACGCCAAGTGAAATCTCGCCCGCATATGGGAATAAGAAGAATTGAGTACTTCAGAAGAGGGCCTCCCTTTCCTGTTACGATCCAGCCACTCTAGATGGCAGTGGCCTACCACAGGCATCAAATTCAACACTTTTAAAAGCAAGAGTATCTAAACAGGTCTGCCCTGTCGTTACTTAGTCAAATAAAAGAACGCGAGAAGATGCTCCATTCATTTACAGCACATGCAACAAATACACAAGGACAAAATACCGAACATTGTCTCGCCAAATCTTATGATACACATTATGTGGTCCTGACGAAGGTGGTTTTCTATTCTTACCACCACCAAAATGTACGACGACTGTATGTTTGGAAAACCCAGGCTCACAACAAAATATATTGCTGGATTTATTTTACGATGTATGTGAGATTAGGCTGGGAAATGAATGTGAGATTGTAGTGTGAATGTGTGCATGTGAGGTATGAAGTAGAGTGAGTGTTTATATGGGGGAATCTATGGCAACATTTGGTGACGAAAAATTTGTACATTTTAATGTATAATACAGTGTGTTCTTGTTATGTGTGTGTATATATATAGGTTATCATGAGACTGTATGAATAGAAGGAATAATATTATGGAATTCGTATGTACATAAGCTATAGGTGCTATATAGATTAATGCATTTCGTATTAATATGTGATTTTGTATTTTGCACTATGCACCAATTCTTACAATGGTGGTATTTAAGGCTTGAAAGAACAGACCATTGTTTGCCTTGCAGCAACTTTCTATTTTAGAATTGATTTTTATTTCACGATTATCTCAATTTTATATAATGAATTGATAATTTTGAAAGGTTTTATGTATTTTAAAACAACATTGTTTTAGAAATATTACGAACTCCAGTAGATACTTTTTCTTTTTATATATGATATATATATATATTCACTGAAAAAACCAAAGGTTTCACACCAGTTATAGTTAGCTGGAAATTTTACTGATATAAAACCATTGAAATTCCCACGTTATAGTTAGTCGGACTCACTATAACTTGCGCGTGCAATGCACTGCTGATGACATCACATATTACATCACTCATGACATGGTCAGTGACATCACTCATGACATCACTGATGACACCATCCAGTGAATGTGTGTCTTTCTGAAAAATAAATATGTTTTATATATGTATATGTAAAGGTCGATGGGAGAATACATGTTTAAATAAAAGTCTAAATGGATGGTTTTTTAAAAAAAAAATATTGAATAACTGGCTTATTAAGTGTATCTTAATGAATACATATATTAGTAAGTAATGTTTAAATATTTAAATATATGTATCAGTGTTTCACTTTGTGTAAAAGTGGCTGCATGGGTTGGTGAGTAGCTACATATGTGTGTATATGAATTATTAGATTTTTTTTTAGTATCAGTATAAGTGTCTGTATGATTTGGTGGGAGTGTTACTTAGCACATAGATGCATAAATGACTGACTCACTGTTTGTATGTGTTTTGAAGACAGCATATGTGCCGGACTGTATGGGTGAATGAGTGTGTATATGTATGTGTTAGTAAGTGAATGACTGTCTTACTAGTGTCTTTATCAGTAACTACATATGTTTTAATCTAGTATATGTGAGTATTGATGTATATAAGTGAGTATATATGAGAGTGAGAGATTGAAAGAATTCTTGTTTTAATAAGTATGTGTTTCTATAAGTGATTTTTTAAGAGAGTAAGTATGTGTAAGTTTCTTTAGAAGTAAGGTGGTAGAGTGTGTATAGCTGTATATGCAAAAAAATGGATGTTCAATAGTTTATTTGCATGTGTGAGTATGTGTGTGAGCAACTTTTGGAAGACTGTCGGTGTGTTAACGGATGTATAGGTGTCTCACTACATATGATGAGTGAGTATATGTATGACTGACTATATAGAACTGTTGATGAATGAGTGGATGTGTATATAAATGGTGGAATTACTGAATTGGTTGTTGTAACTGGTATAGATATCTCCACTTTTTTGAAAATGTTAGTTTCTATTTTTGAATATGTGTTTCAAGGGTTACTTTACAGTGAAAGGAGGTCAGTCACTGTCACAAGGACGGTGTCATCAGTGATGTCATGAGTGATGTCACTGACCATGTCATGAGTGATGTAATATGTGATGTCATCAGCAGTGCATTGCATGCGCAAGTTATAGTGAGTCCGACTAACTATAACGTGGGAATTTCAATGGTTTTATATCAGTAAAATTTCCAGCTAACTATAACTGGTGTGAAACCTTTGGTTTTTTCAGTGAATTTAATAGGTTTTTTAAATGCTAATTCCTAACTATAACTGGTGTGAAACCTATGGTTTTTTCAGTGAATTTCATAGGTTTTTTTAATACTAATTTTTAACTTTTTGTAGGGCTTCATACCTATGTACGTTTTATTGAATTTCTAAGCTTATTTTTTCGCAAATGTCTTTAGCTGAGAAAGGTATGTTTTTCTAAAAATGAACCCTATAATGTATATTAAGATACTATTTTTATTTTAAAATAGTTTTTTCCTTTTTTTTTTATATTTGACTCTGGAGCGCTCCCGGTGCGCATACCGATAAACGCCCGGGTGCGCGCACCGTCAGCGCACCAACAAAAAAAACAAATTATGAAAAAGAATCAGAGGAATAAATTTATCTTTAATAATTTCAAATTGTTTCAGACAATATTCATTTTTATATGTAATTCATAAAGTATTACCAAAATGTTTAAAATATAAAGTGAGACTTATAGTATACTGTTCAACTATTTTTCTGTTACATAGTAAGTTTACTCATAGTTACTACCTTTCTCCCACTATATTATCTCATATGAATATTTTACACCTCATTTTCATAAGGGAGCAACATAGACTACTCATGATCCCCTAGAAATTCTCAGGAAGTGCTTAAAAGATCTGTTTCTCCTTTCCAGACAGACTATGTTATGAATTCCATATACCACAAAAAATACAATAACAACATGCAAGATGTCTACGAAGAAGATGGTGAACATTAAATTTAAGTCTCTTCATTAGTACCTACATGTAGGTACTTACATAAAATAAAAAAATTTAAAAAAAACAATTAATAAACATACAATTTTTTGAAGTGATTATTTTTCCATAGTACCCTCCTCGATACGCTCCCCCGTGCGCGTACCAGGCGCTTCCCCCGCGAAAATCGAAAAAAAAAAAAAAAAGGTGAGACCCCGCGGGGCCCTTTAATGGCCCCCACATCAAACCTAGGGGTACAGGGGGTGTCTACTCTGCCCCCTTATGGTCATTTCCCCCTTTGTTTTGGCCACCTCTCGTGTCTCGATCCTACCGAGACACAAGATGGCGGCCGCTCCGGACTGTTTAGAATGTTTACAGACAACTGAGAGCCAATCAGCTTCCTGCGCACAAGTCGCGTGTCGCGCCGGGAGCGCTCACCGGTGCGCGCACCGGAGAGCGCCTATAGATATATATATTTTTTTGAACCTAAATTACTCAAAATCCACTGGAGCACATATCTTGAGACATAGCAAAGGCACATCGGGCTACCAGTCCCTACAATTTTGCCAAGTTTGGTGGAAATCCATTCAGCCGTTCGGGCTAAAAGTGAAATCGACCGCCCTATGGAAATTAACATGGGGAAAACGCGTTTTGGGACCCCCCTTTTATCTCGACCCCCGCTTGACGAATCCCCCCCAAACTTTCAAGGAAGGACCGGAGCTCGACGAGGCCATTTTCAGGCAGATTCGTCAACCGGTGCCAAAGTTATTCCAAATAGAATTTTCAGATTTAACATTGAAAAAAATCCTAACTATAACTACCTACTGGCGACCGCCAGTAGGTAATATATATATATATATATATATATATATATATGAAACCACAATTGTCCCTAAGCTCTTCCAGGACACACTCGTGTTAAGCCTGCCATCCGGCCTGTAAGGATACTGCTCCCCAAAATTGCACAGGTGTGTTGTAGTGCCTAACGCGTTTCGGGGCCACCTGCCCCCTATTCATAGGCCACTCAGTATGCGCTGTACAAAGGCTCCGTTTTATTTGTAGTTTAAAAGCATGCCTCCTATTGGTTGCCAGTTCGTTTTGCTTGTATTGCATGCTGGGAAATGTATTTTTTCCTGGGAGTCTCTGAATCACATATTCGTTTGGAGTGATTGTTAAAGTCCCAAAGTGGGATACCGTGAATTGTGGAGAGTTTTGTTCAATCCGGCTTCACACGCTATGGCAGATCAGCAGCATTCTGATCCGTAGCCTCTCCTGTCCATTTCCCACTCGTGGTGACTGGAGACGGTGCATCCTGACGCGGTAAGGACCCCGCGCTGCAAATAAGAAACCACAATTGTCCTTAAGCTCTTCCAGGACACACTCGTGTTAAGCCTGCCATCCGGCCTGTAAGGATACTGCTCCCCAAAATTGCACAGGTGTGTTGTAGTGCCTAACGCGTTTCGGGGCCACCTGCCCCCTATTCATAGGCCACTCAGTATGCGCTGTACAAAGGCTCCGTTTTATTTGTAGTTTAAAAGCATGCCTCCTATTGGTTGCCAGTTCGTTTTGCTTGTATTGCATGCTGGGAAATGTATTTTTTCCTGGGAGTCTCTGAATCACATATTCGTTTGGAGTGATTGTTAAAGTCCCAAAGTGGGATACCGTGAATTGTGGAGAGTTTTGTTCAATCCGGCTTCACACGCTATGGCAGATCAGCAGCATTCTGATCCGTAGCCTCTCCTGTCCATTTCCCACTCGTGGTGACTGGAGACGGTGCATCCTGACGCGGTAAGGACCCCGCGCTGCAAATAAGAAACCACAACTGTCCTTAAGCTCTTCCAGGACACACTCGTGTTAAGCCTGCCATCCGGCCTGTAAGGATACTGCTCCCCAAAATTGCACAGGTGTGTTGTAGTGCCTAACGCGTTTCGGGGCCACCTGCCCCCTATTCATAGGCCACTCAGTATGCGCTGTACAAAGGCTCCGTTTTATTTGTAGTTTAAAAGCATGCCTCCTATTGGTTGCCAGTTCGTTTTGCTTGTATTGCATGCTGGGAAATGTATTTTTTCCTGGGAGTCTCTGAATCACATATTCGTTTGGAGTGATTGTTAAAGTCCCAAAGTGGGATACCGTGAATTGTGGAGAGTTTTGTTCAATCCGGCTTCACACGCTATGGCAGATCAGCAGCATTCTGATCCGTAGCCTCTCCTGTCCATTTCCCACTCGTGGTGACTGGAGACGGTGCATCCTGACGCGGTAAGGACCCCGCGCTGCAAATAAGAAACCACAATTGTCCTTAAGCTCTTCCAGGACACACTCGTGTTAAGCCTGCCATCCGGCCTGTAAGGATACTGCTCCCCAAAATTGCACAGGTGTGTTGTAGTGCCTAACGCGTTTCGGGGCCACCTGCCCCCTATTCATAGGCCACTCAGTATGCGCTGTACAAAGGCTCCGTTTTATTTGTAGTTTAAAAGCATGCCTCCTATTGGTTGCCAGTTCGTTTTGCTTGTACAGCGCATACTGAGTGGCCTATGAATAGGGGGCAGGTGGCCCCGAAACGCGTTAGGCACTACAACACACCTGTGCAATTTTGGGGAGCAGTATCCTTACAGGCCGGATGGCAGGCTTAACACGAGTGTGTCCTGGAAGAGCTTAAGGACAATTGTGGTTTCTTATTTGCAGCGCGGGGTCCTTACCGCGTCAGGATGCACCGTCTCCAGTCACCACGAGTGGGAAATGGACAGGAGAGGCTACGGATCAGAATGCTGCTGATCTGCCATAGCGTGTGAAGCCGGATTGAACAAAACTCTCCACAATTCACGGTATCCCACTTTGGGACTTTAACAATCACTCCAAACGAATATGTGATTCAGAGACTCCCAGGAAAAAATACATTTCCCAGCATGCAATACAAGCAAAACGAACTGGCAACCAATAGGAGGCATGCTTTTAAACTACAAATAAAACGGAGCCTTTGTACAGCGCATACTGAGTGGCCTATGAATAGGGGGCAGGTGGCCCCGAAACGCGTTAGGCACTACAACACACCTGTGCAATTTTGGGGAGCAGTATCCTTACAGGCCGGATGGCAGGCTTAACACGAGTGTGTCCTGGAAGAGCTTAAGGACAATTGTGGTTTCTTATTTGCAGCGCGGGGTCCTTACCGCGTCAGGATGCACCGTCTCCAGTCACCACGAGTGGGAAATGGACAGGAGAGGCTACGGATCAGAATGCTGCTGATCTGCCATAGCGTGTGAAGCCGGATTGAACAAAACTCTCCACAATTCACGGTATCCCACTTTGGGACTTTAACAATCACTCCAAACGAATATGTGATTCAGAGACTCCCAGGAAAAAATACATTTCCCAGCATGCAATACAAGCAAAACGAACTGGCAACCAATAGGAGGCATGCTTTTAAACTACAAATAAAACGGAGCCTTTGTACAGCGCATACTGAGTGGCCTATGAATAGGGGGCAGGTGGCCCCGAAACGCGTTAGGCACTACAACACACCTGTGCAATTTTGGGGAGCAGTATCCTTACAGGCCGGATGGCAGGCTTAACACGAGTGTGTCCTGGAAGAGCTTAAGGACAATTGTGGTTTCTTATTTGCAGCGCGGGGTCCTTACCGCGTCAGGATGCACCGTCTCCAGTCACCACGAGTGGGAAATGGACAGGAGAGGCTACGGATCAGAATGCTGCTGATCTGCCATAGCGTGTGAAGCCGGATTGAACAAAACTCTCCACAATTCACGGTATCCCACTTTGGGACTTTAACAATCACTCCAAACGAATATGTGATTCAGAGACTCCCAGGAAAAAATACATTTCCCAGCATGCAATACAAGCAAAACGAACTGGCAACCAATAGGAGGCATGCTTTTAAACTACAAATAAAACGGAGCCTTTGTACAGCGCATACTGAGTGGCCTATGAATAGGGGGCAGGTGGCCCCGAAACGCGTTAGGCACTACAACACACCTGTGCAATTTTGGGGAGCAGTATCCTTACAGGCCGGATGGCAGGCTTAACACGAGTGTGTCCTGGAAGAGCTTAAGGACAATTGTGGTTTCTTATTTGCAGCGCGGGGTCCTTACCGCGTCAGGATGCACCGTCTCCAGTCACCACGAGTGGGAAATGGACAGGAGAGGCTACGGATCAGAATGCTGCTGATCTGCCATAGCGTGTGAAGCCGGATTGAACAAAACTCTCCACAATTCACGGTATCCCACTTTGGGACTTTAACAATCACTCCAAACGAATATGTGATTCAGAGACTCCCAGGAAAAAATACATTTCCCAGCATGCAATACAAGCAAAACGAACTGGCAACCAATAGGAGGCATGCTTTTAAACTACAAATAAAACGGAGCCTTTGTACAGCGCATACTGAGTGGCCTATGAATAGGGGGCAGGTGGCTCCGAAACGCGTTAGGCACTACAACACACCTGTGCAATTTTGGGGAGCAGTATCCTTACAGGCCGGATGGCAGGCTTAACACGAGTGTGTCCTGGAAGAGCTTAAGGACAATTGTGGTTTCTTATTTGCAGCGCGGGGTCCTTACCGCGTCAGGATGCACCGTCTCCAGTCACCACGAGTGGGAAATGGACAGGAGAGGCTACGGATCAGAATGCTGCTGATCTGCCATAGCGTGTGAAGCCGGATTGAACAAAACTCTCCACAATTCACGGTATCCCACTTTGGGACTTTAACAATCACTCCAAACGAATATGTGATTCAGAGACTCCCAGGAAAAAATACATTTCCCAGCATGCAATACAAGCAAAACGAACTGGCAACCAATAGGAGGCATGCTTTTAAACTACAAATAAAACGGAGCCTTTGTACAGCGCATACTGAGTGGCCTATGAATAGGGGGCAGGTGGCCCCGAAACGCGTTAGGCACTACAACACACCTGTGCAATTTTGGGGAGCAGTATCCTTACAGGCCGGATGGCAGGCTTAACACGAGTGTGTCCTGGAAGAGCTTAAGGACAATTGTGGTTTCATATATATATATATATATATATATATATATATATATATATATATATATATATATATGATACATATATATATATGATACATATTACCTACTGGCGGTCGCCAGTAGGTATATATAGTTAGGATTTTTTCTCTATGGAACTTTTGAAAATTCTATGTCTAATAACTTTGGCGTTTGTGGACGGAATCGGCTGAAATTTTCAGGAAAATGGCACATTTTGTTTCTGAGCGTCCCCTGAACATTTGGGGGGGTTTCGTCAAGGGGGGCCGAGGAAAAAGGGGGGTCACAAAACGCGTTTTTAACATTGAGTTTTCCATAGGGCGTTTGGCCTCACTTTTAGCTCGAACGGCTGAATTGATTTGCACGAAACTTGGCAAAATTGTAGGGACTATTAGCCCGATGTGCCTTTGCTGGGTCTCAAAATATGTGCTCCAGTGGATTTTGAGAAATTAACGTTTAAAAAAAACAGATATATCTGTGACAGCGTCCCGGATAGCGCACCAGTTTGCGTACTTTTCGCGTAACGGAGCTTTGCGAAGCGAAGCTGATTGGCTCTCCGGTGTCTGTCAACATTCTAAACAGTCCGGTGTGGCCGCCATCTTGTCTCTCGGTAGGATCGAGAGACAAGAGGAGGAGAAAAACGAAGGGGGAATTTAATGAAAGGGGGCAAGGTAGACCCTTCTTGACCCCCTAGGAATGATGTTGGGGTTATTAAAGGGTCCCGTGGGGCAAATAAAAAAATATTGATTTTTTGCGGTAGAAGCGCTTTCCGGTTCGCGAAACGGGAATTCGCCATTTTGTGTTTCGATTTAATTAAATTACAAGATGGAGGAAAAACAATGTGAGAAATGGGTATAAGGGGGTACGGGAGACGTATCCTGACCCCCTATGTTTTCTGAGGGTGGCTGAGGAGGCTCATATATGTTGATACTTGTCTTCCAGCGGCTGCGCGTGAGCGTTTTTTTTTTGTTTTTTTTTGCTGCGTGACGTCTGTTAACGTTCGATTCGAAGGAAATCAGGAAGTGTTAACCGCCATTTTGACACTGCGAGTAAATATATTGTTAAAAATAATTGTTATAAATTAATCCGTATTGATAAACATTGTCTGCGCCATCTTGCTTTTTTTCCAATGCCACACTTTTGTCGTGCACGGCAGCCATTTTAGATGCCTTGACCAGACCCACTCTCTGCACGCCGCCGATCCTCAGCATGGCTCCCCACCCTCGCAAGCATCTCCCCCGCATTGGTCACCCCCGCTCTCTGTCTTATGCATGGGCCATAAACCTCCCCCCATCTGCGCTGCTCTTCCCTGAGAATCACACCCTGTGCCCGCCCGACCCCACCCTTTCACCCTATTCACTACCGCACCCTCTGATACTCCTCTTCCTTTGTGTCTGATTGTCCAGGCCGGTCCCAGGCTATCACGTAGTCCTGCGGATGTAGTTTATGGCCTCAACTGTAAAGAATCACCCCTCTTCAAAGGAGTTACAGTAGATCAAGGCCCCCACCCGATGAGATCCGTCACACCACACGCGTTCCTACTATCTGATAACCATCCTGTTGTGATTGGGGAGGGGATTCTCACTGTGAGGGTGTGTGGGACCGAGCCTGAAGCGGAAGATTCCAGGGATGCCTCTTTGTACATCAAAGTTTTTACAATTATGTGTCACATTAAAAATATATAGCACTCCAACAAAGTAGTAGGATTATAAAACTTTAATAACTTATAAATATATACAACGCAACAAAAACAGTAAACACATTTAAAACATTTTTTTAAAACAGAAGCAACAATGGTCAGTAGCTGTCTTTTATGCGAATAGTCCCAAGGCAGCACAACGTGCTGAGTTCTGGACGGCACCCAGGTGATGTCACCTGGGTGCCGCACTGGTTTTGGTATCCTACAATGCTGCTCCGAAAAACGGCGTGGGCGCCCCGGGGGGGGGGGAGGCCTCGTCAGTAGCGGTCTGTTGTGCGAATAGTCCCAAGGCAGCAGAACGCGCTGAGATCTGGATGGCACCCAGGTGATGTCCAGTAAGTTGTTGCACTGGTTTTGGTATCCTACAATGCTGCTCCGAAAAACGGCGTGAACGGGCCTCCCCAGGTGGAGGCTCGTCTGCTGTAGTGGGGCGCCCCTTTACCGTTTCAGTTGCCATTCTGCCCGCTTTTGCTACACTGTGCCTCATCCGCCATTCAGCTGTTTATCGCCCGCTCTTGCGGCTACAGCGTCTCGCTCACCATGTAGTTGAGTTGCGCCTACTCTTGCGGTGCAGCGATAGGCGGCTGCCACAGGACTCTTAAAATGGCGGCCGGCTCTTCGGATTTGGGCCTGGTCCACTAAAATGGCCCTGGGACACCTTGGAACTCGGACGCTTGTCTGCTAGGGCTTGGGCTCCATTCTCGAAAGCGTCTCCTCAGCCTTGAAGATTTTACAAAAGTCTTGGGGGCCCCCGACTCCCGCAGGCTTCCGGTGGGGAGCGGCTGCCATGATTGCTTGCGGAATGGCCACGACGGAGCTACGAGATGGTGGTGCTCTCATGCTGACGCCAGCTTCAGTCTGAAACATCCAGAAACACTGTAGACTATCAATTCGATAAGTTCCGGTGGAGCCCCAACGTGACCCGGTAGGGAAGAACTTGCCCTCCCCTTTTTTGAGTGATGGTTCTTGTTGCCTGTCCCCTCTGTTGTCATCTAACGGAACCTTTTTTGATTGCCGAGTGAGAAAAAAAAAAAGGTGGGTCTTTCATCGTTTGGGGAAAAAAAATCTTTTACTCCAATGAAAAGTGTTATTTTTAGGTCATATGATCAAGCCTTCCATCATTAGGAAACCAAAAGTAAAATGAACCAATAAAAAGTTTTATAAACAAGTCACATGACCTGTTATGCGGCTTTGGGCTATAAAAAGCGTACAAAATCCGTTGGCCCATGAGGCGGCGTCAGTAGCGGACCGATGTGCGAATAGGCCGAAGGCAGCACAACGCGCCGAGATCCGGATGGCACCGAGTTGGTGTCCAGCAAGTTGCACTGGTGTGGCCATCCTACAATGCTGCGCCGAAAGACGGCGTGGGGTGTCCGGGGGGAGGCGGCGCGAACGGCCCTCTTCCGCCTCCCCAGGTGGAGGCACCTCATCTGCAGTGCGGCGCCCTTTGCCGTTTCACTCGCCGTTCAGCAGAGTTGCGCCCGCACTTGCTGCTACAGTAGGCCGAAGGCAGCACAACGCGCCGAGATCCGGATGGCACCGAGGTGGTGACCAGCAAGTTGCCGCACTGGTGTGGCCATCCTACAATGCTGCGCCGAAAGACGGCGTGTCCAGCTGAGTTTCTCCCGCTCTTGCGGTACAGTGACTCGAACGCGCCGAGATCCGGATGGCACCGAGGTGGTGTCCAGCAAGGTGCCGCACTGGTGTGGCCATCCTAGAATGCTGCGCCGAAAGACGGCGTGTCCAGCTGAGTTGCGGTCACTCTTGCTGCTACAGTACGCCAAAGGCAGCACAACGCGCCTAGATCCGGATGGCACCGAGGTGGTGTCCAGCAAGTTGCCGCACTGGTGTGGCCATCCTACAATGCTGCGCCGAAAGACGGCGTGTCCAGCTGAGTTTCTCCCGCTCTTGCGGTACAGTGACTCGAACGCGTCGAGATCCGGATGGCACCGAGGTGGTGTCCAGCAAGTTTCACTGGTGTGGCCATCCTACAATGGTGCGCTGAAAGACGGCGTGGGGTGCCCGGGGGGGGGGGGGGGGGGGGGGAGATGGGCGGGGGGGGGGAGGCAGCGCAAACGGGCCTCTCCCTCCTCCCCAGGTGGAGGCACCTCATCTGCAGTGGGGCGCCTCTTAGCGTTTCACCCGCCATCCAGCTGAGTTCCGCCCGCTCTTGCGGCACAGTGCCTCATCCCCCATCTAGCTGAGTTCCGCCCGCTCTTGCGGTACAGTGACTCACCCACCATCCAGCTGAATTGCGGCTATTCTTGTGGTGCAGCGATAGCCGGCTGCAACAAGACTCTCAAAATGGCGGCCAGCTCTTTGGATTTGGGCCTGGTCCACTAAAATGGCTCTGGGACACTTTGGAACTCGGACGCTTGCCTGCCAGGGCATGGGCCCCATTCACGAAAGCTTCCCCTCTTTTGACTGATTGTTCTTGTTGCCTATTTTTTCTGTTGTCATTTAACGGAACATTTTTGGACTGCCGAAAATGGTTCTGGTCCGACCGCTGGTTGGTGGAGACATTTTGACTATATCCTGGACCTGCCCGGACTTGCCCAAAATGGCGCCGGTATAAATGGGACTCGTAACTCCTTGTTGTGTACTGGTTGCCCAACCTTGATATCACGAGATACGTATGCAGTTTTGAAGCACATGGCGGGCGGGGACGAGAATTGATTGAACATTTTGACATCCCTATTGATATTAAGTTCTGATGTGTTATTGATTACTGTACTATTGAAAGTTCGAATTAACGTCACCCATGGTACTTGCCCGCAAATGTATATCTAGATAATTTTATTGTAATTGGCCCTGTCGTACTTTAATTATAAAATGTACGTCCACCAATTCCGCAAATGTTAGACACCTTAGTTCTTGCAATCTAATGGGTTGCCCGTTACGTTCTTCTACAGTGTAAATGTGCCCTCATCATATACGATTCCAGTTTGCTCCGTGGCCGGCTCACGTGGTTATAGGCCCGTATTTGTATACTTGGAACAAAAGGAAGGGGTCCCGTGACCAAGGTTAGGTAATAGCAAAATTATACCATTTATATTCACACAATTTGAAGAAAGAAGAAAGAAAAAAATCTTTTGAAAGCAAAAGAGAATTTAATTCAAGATTGCATATATCCTATTAGGATATATGCAATCTTGAATTAAATTCTCTTTTGCTTTCAAAAGATTTTTTTCTTTCTTCAAATTGTGTGAATATAAATGGTATAATTTTGCTATTACCTAACCTTGGTCACGGGACCCCTTCCTTTTGTTCCAATTGTTACCCAGGTCCCTATTGACTATATTGGGTTCAACCCTATCTTTTATAACGTATTTGTATACTGACATTTTCACAATAAAGGTTTTTAAAAAAAAACATGGTAGTAGTACCTACATTGGTAAAGTTTTGAATAATAGCCACTGTTTTCGAATCAGTAAAAGGCATGTGAAATAAAGCAGTCCAATTACATGACTGTTAAAAGGTATAATACGCAGGAACGAAGTAAAGAAAAATGGTCAAGGGCTGTTGTGTTTTCTACTCCTGCAACATAAAGTGATCGATAAGAATCTGATATTCATGCCTATCAGCGACTAAGACAGCAGGCCGAGCCTCTTTTGCTCAACGGCTCCCTCATGGGACGAAGAAACGCCCTTTTTCTCGAAAAAGGAATATTTTACTTGCAGGACAGTTGTAAATTTCCCGGGAAAATACATTAGCCTGGAACATTGTTAGTGATAAACTGTAAATGCATCTGGGTCCTTTGCTTTACAAGTCAGAGTGAGAAAAAAAAAGTTGGGGCTTTCATCATTTGGGAAAAAAAAAGTGTTCGAAAGCAATGAAAGGCGTTATTTTTAGTTCATATGACCAAGCCTTTCATCATTAGAATAACAAAAGTAAAATGAACCAATGAAAAGTTTTATTAACAAGTCACATGACCTGTTATGCTTACGTTACGCGCTGCGCGCCGCGCTCTGGATCGTTTCTGGGAAGCTGCGCCTTGCGCATCGGAGCACTTTCGGGTGCGCTAACGCGGCGCGTCATATGACGCATTACGCGACAACGCAGGTCCAGAATATAGTCAAAATGTCTCGACCAACCAGCGGTCGGAATACAACTCCTTTCAGCAGTCCAAAAAGTTCTGTTAAATGACAAGAGAAGGGACAGGCAACAAGAACTATCAGTCAAAGAGGGGAGGGCAAGTTCTTCTCTACCGGGTCACGTTGGGGCTCCACCGGAACTGATCGAATTGGTAGTCTACAGTGTTTCTGGATGTTTCAGATTGAAGCTGGCATCAGCATGAGAGCACCCAATTCTAAAACAGTAAATGCTTGGATAACAATCAATCAAATGTAGAGGGAAGCAGGCACGACGGGTTACAACGGGGGCAAAGGCTTACGTTACCTACCCTTCACTATCTGCAAAGAGAGAATACCCCTACAAGAAAAGAGGAGGGGGGGGGGCAGCGTTCAAAGCACATCAGCGTGCATAAATACGAAAATGTTTTTACCTACCACGTACTTGACATTTTACAGCTTTTGATATTTGCTATTAAAAAACCATTGAAATTCACTGAAAAAACCATAGGTTATAGACCATATATAGTTAGGGATTCGCATTTACAAAACCTTAATTTACTCGCACAAAACCATAGAAATTCGCAAATATTGTTAGTTGCAATAACTATATATCGCGCACCCGCAATCCACTGCTGATGATGTCACATATTACATCATTCAAGACATGGTCTTTTCAGTGAATATACGATATATATATATGATACATATACATATATATATACACATATATATATACACATATATATATACACATATATATATACACATATATATATACACATATACACATATATACACATATATATATACACATATACACATACACATATATATATACACATATACACATACACATATATATATATATATATACACATACACATATATACATACATATACACATATATACATATACACATATATACATATACATATACACATATACATATACACATATACATATACACATATATATATCCTGGACAAAATAAATAAAATCCACTTTTGAAGATATACAGGCCAAGTGGGAATTTCCTCATACTCCTAGCACTAGGACAAAGATCCCCAGGGCAAATCACTTCACCTTCTCCAGCATAAAATACAGGTTTTTGCCTTCTGGCTGGCAGCTAAGCATTTTGATTAGGTACAACACCTCCCCCAACCAGTATATCTTAATGCTGATTGTTTTGGAACAATTATTAGATACTTTTGAAAAGGACTGCCATTTCTCCAGACAAACAGACTGGAGAAGGACTGCAAGAAATAGAAGATATGGATTGAAGTTGGTATAATGTAAGTGCTTCTGGAACACCAAACCTGAACTAAATTGATAGATAGTGTCCCACTGTGGCTATAATGCAACTTCAAAGCTAGGAGGCGAGACTGTCCTTTTGATTGAATGAATCCTCACGTGGCATGGGACCCCAGGCCCAGATGAGAGTCAGACACGTTCAAACCAGTTGGGTTTGAGGCATCTACAGAAAGACTATAGTAACATTATGGACAATGCCATATTGTGAATAGTTGGGAACAGTATTCCGGCTGATAGTCTCTTACTGACCATGGACAATGCCGGGATTGCAACATGTGATTTGACAGCAGCACACGGACCCTACAAAGCATTGTGGAACCATTAAATGGTCTTACAGCACCATTTTCAGATGCTGATCTGTGTTCCTCTGGGCTAGAAACCAATCTGACATACACAAACAAGTCCCCTTTAACAGTTGAAATTGGCAAATACCTCTGTTCTGAAAACATGGTATCCGTGGCCTTACATTGAAGAAAGTATACATAAATTTGATGGAAGGAATGCTTGAATTAATCTCAGCAACTGGTAATTAGTGGGGCCCAATCTCAGTCCGTTGTTAACTTGCACACTGACACCTTAGTTTTGACCCAAGAATATGCAAATCAATCTTGACCCTGCTCCAATAGGAAAAGTCCATCCTAAATTGCCAGGCCAGGCCATCCCTTAACTGAAATACAAGCAGCCCAAGACCGGTTTCGCCCTGTTTGGGGCTCGTTAGTCAGGTGCAGCTTGGTTCCAACTCAAGCTTTACTTGACTGATGGGACTTAACTAGGTCGAAACAAGTCTGGGGATGCTTGTGTTCCAATTTGGAAAGGCCCTGGCCGGACAGTTCGGACTGGACTGTTGCTATTGGAACACGACCAAGGCTGATTTGCATAATGTGGACCTTTGTCTAGAATGACACAGTGAGTGAAAAATGACCAATGGGAATGTGGCCTTGAGAAATTGCCAGCGGATGAGTTTAATTCAAGCGTTCCTACCATCATGTTGTTTTTTTCAGTAGCTGTCCCAAGTGCGATGGGTATGCCCACATGTGGGTCCCGTGGTCACAGTGCCATAGGACTCTAACTATGCCTCACAGATGAGGCTTAATTGGTCGAAACCAGTCTGAGGTTGCTTGTGTTCCAATCTGGAGGGGACCTGGCCAGACAGTTCGGGCTTGAATGTTGCTCCTGGAGCAGGACCAAGACTGATTTTCATATGGTGTCTCTCCAACTAGAAAGGCGCAGAGGGCAAACATTGTTCTGAAATGCAGTCCCAAGCGATTGCCAGTCGCTCTAAATAATTCAAGCATTATTTCCATCACATTGTTTTAACTATTGAAGGTGGCCAAAAACTAGAAAGGAAATAATAATGAAATGCTTCTGCGTAGGAAGAAATAGTCTGTCTTTTTGCCTTGAGTTCTGAGTAGTTGGCTGCTACCTTTAGAAACTAGACCAGTGGTTAATCTGTCCACTTCTGAGGACCATTACTTTATCTTTAAAGGAATCTGGGGATCCAAACTGAATTATTACTGAAATCCAGGGACCCCAGAGTCATTAGTGTAAGCCAGGGACCCTCGCCTAAGCATTTTAATGATTTAAAGTGTACAACACTACACAAAAATAAAGAAACAAACATTTATCAAACAAGTACACAAATTATTAAATAGTTTTATGTTGGAGCTTTTATTTATTTCATAGATTCCACCCATCATTCACACTATATTTTGTTTGATGCACTTGCACTGCTCCCACAAATTAATCTTAGGATGCCAACTTCATTTTTACCCTCCATTTTTAAAATCTTTCACACTGACAACATGTTTTGAAATTTTACCTTTTGCTTTCTTATTTAAATACACTTTATTAATCTGTTAATATTATTTAATTTCCTAAGCAGCCGCAGGTGCCCTGAGTAGGCGTTCTGTAACCCAGAGGGGTCCCCGGTCAACAGCTAAAAAATACTTGCACTAGACAAAGAGAAGGAATATGCCTACCTCCTTCACTTTCCCTGGTAAAGTGTGCCCTCACACCATCAATAGTAATACCACCCACCCAGTCAGACTCACATCTGAAAGATACGATGGGTGGGGCCATATAACACTCCCACATCACTTTCTCAATTTAGCATAAATCTGCCTTTTTTGTTCGGTCTTGTCATTTTTCAAAAACAACCCACATAGTTTCTGTAAGCCTTACATACTGCTTCATTCTGGACCCAATGGTTCACATGGTACTAAAAGTTAATTAACAAAGTATGGTCTATGTCTACAGTAAAATAAATATGTGCTGCTCCTCAGATTTGGACTCCTTCACCGAATCTCATTTGCACAAACTCTCAGCCAAGTCGGACTTATTTGTGTGATCCGGGAAGAGGCTTACGAATGAGGTAGGAATGGAACATTACCGCTGACAACGAGTGGAGACACCCTGCTGGTGGAGAATCTTAGAGGGGCACTTTCCTTGCATCCTGTGTTACCCCTCGCCTCACGCTTTCACCTGGAGTAGCTGCTGCTTACAAGTGCTGCAGCCACTGCAGGAGTGTGAAGAGGAACCAGCGTGGAGTCAGGGTTGGAGCGCCGCACTGCAGGGACTCACTCTCCCAGGAGTCCCTGCCTGACCGCTGTCATCTGGTCCGCTCCCCCTGTCTGCCCCGCCCCCTGGCTGTCAAACGCCCCTTACAACTGATAAAGTCCACCACTGCGCGGGACGAGCCGGGCGACAGGGTTACAACGCCTTTTAAACTCATTTCATGATTTTATGAAAGTTTTAGACCTTAGCGTCAATTTTTCAAAATCCCATGTAATGGCGGTGGGTAGTAAGGGTAAGAAAATGAAGACCATGCATTGTGAGGGGAATGTGTTGTCCAGGGTCTCGAGATTTCCATACTTAGGGGTCATCTTTGATGAGAGCTCCACATGGTTGCCCCAAATGGCTGCTAAACGCAATGTTTTCTCGAGGTCTATTCTGGCTGTACTTGGTTTTTCGCGTAAATTGGGGGTGAAACCGTTGTAGGCTGTCCTAAAAGTTTATGATGCTAAATGTATTTCTCTAGTTATTAGCTGACTTATGGGGCATTAAAAATGTAAAGTTGCTGCAAGTGGCAGAGGACAAGTTTTTGAAAACTATTTTATCGGTCTCCCAATCGACCCCCGGTTATATTGTCCATCAGGAATGTGGGGTGGAATATCTGGAAGATTGAATAGCTATAGCACCGCTTTTAAAATGGATTACAGTTTGGCTGAACCCCGAACTGGAGTTGAACCACGAGGTGCTGAGGGATTGTTTAGCCCTTGAGTACAGTAATTCCATCCCATGGCTGAATTATGTCAAAAAACTAGCTGATATCCTAGGTCGTCCAGAACTGTTTGTTCAACCGTCTAAATTAGTCAAGGGGGACATGAAATGGGTAAAAGATACATATAAGCTCAACAAGGGTCTGGACAGAGAAGAAAAGGAATTGATGAAACCAACTGTAAAGGCTCATCAGTTATTAATAAACTCTAGTGAATTAGAACTAGATCTGAAAACAGTCAATAATGCTAATCATAGATCTTTGCTGACTAAGTTCAGGGTGAATACATTTCACCATCTTCTTACTAAACGCCAAGGGTGGACAAAGGTGATAGACCTGGAGTTCAGTCCCTGTGACGGATTCTCCATTATGGACACCATGCACTTTACGTTTTTTTGTAAATATTTTAACTTAATACGAAAAAAGTTCATTCTACCTCTAATTAAAGAAAAAGGGTTTAGACAAGCCAAACCGGCCCTCATGCACCTTCAGCTGTTGTCCAACATTTGGGTAATTTTTAACGTAGCGAACTATTTGACAATAGCTATGAGATTAGGGGAAAAAATTAAGTGGACTAATTGTAAATAGTGGATTTTAGGATCCGTATCGGAATGTTCTGTTTTCTTCTTTTAAAATTGTGTTTTATTGTATAAAAATTACTGTTAGTGGATGTTTTTAAATATGATAATGTATTGTATGGATTGGTAGTTTTTAAAATCGTACTGTATTTTGGTCGTGACTATCGATGTTTGTATACTTTTATGGTTTTTGCTATGAACCGAATAAAGTACTTCTGAGTGACTGAGGTAGGAATGGAACCACCTTTTGGATCAAAACATCCATACTCCACTGAAGTATGGAATGGATCATGCTTGAAGCCTCTGCCACCCCTCTGCCCCTTATAGCCCTGGCAAAAACATTTACAATTGAAAAGCCTAGAGAGTAGCTTTATCGATGTATTGGAATTCGGGCCCAATGATAAAAACAGAACCAACAATCTCAAAGTTTGCACAGATCTATCAGACGGGTAGTATTAAGGAGTGAGTGGGAGGCCATAACCAAGAAGAATACTAATCACAATGAATGTGAGTAGCACAAACCAGTATGGAAAGACCCTACGTGAAAACGGTCATGTAAATTATCCTTTGTTTAAAATGATCCTAATTGGTGAGCTTTGCAATCACAGAGGCTCCCATGGAATCCCTACCTTATTCTTTCCCTCACACTTGTCTCATGTAGGACATCTATGTTTTCTGCAGTGCAATAAAGATAAACAATGTAGGGCAGCAAATTGTTGCAGAAGAGAGATTTTTGGACTACTACAGTAGACTGGAAGGGAGTATAAAAGCTTTAGGTGATATTAGTTCCTGGAGACTGAGCTATTAAACAGATTGCTCATGTCACTTTAAAGCAATTTATGCAGAAGAATATTTCCAGCTTAAAAGTGTGCATATAGGTTTTCATTATAATAAGAACGAACTTTCCACATTGCAAGAATTACACCATGCTCTAATTAAGCCATTATTATGGATCAATTGATACATTTCCTCAAGCATAACCCTTTTTCATTGGTCCCAAATGTGCACAGAAAACAGGCTTCCTTTCTTGAAACAAGTATTTCCTGAACGCATCGATACTGAAAAGCAAAGCTGATCCAGGATGTTATCATGCAGTCTCCATTTCGAATTAGAGCTTTACTTTCCTTACTGAATAAAAGAGATAACTGGGTTGTTCACACTGACATCTTTCCCATGTCAGGCAGAATGGAGTACTCAGAATGATACAATTCAAACTGTTTTATCAAAGTTGGCTGGCAAAGAGTTTAGGACTGCAGTTCGAGAGTATGGATTGCTTCACTCTCTGAAGATTTCGATGATGAGATTAAATGTTCAAAGCCCACACTAAGAGAATACTAAATATTTTTATGATTCCACCAGATCTGGAGAGTCTGTGGTGAACAGTTGTCGCACTTACATTTCTCTTCCACAGCAATACTTATAGATGTTACGGTCACACCCAAACATCTACACTTTCAGTCTCTCCTCCTCACATCAAGACAAATAAAACAATAACTGTTGCAGATGCCGCAAAGTGCTTTTCATTTTACCTTTCTATCTTCAAGATACTCGATATCCGCTGTGTTATAGCCATCTCTTTGACCATGGCTCAAGACTCTGAATCGACTCCGGCCGACAGTGTCAACAACAGAGCGTCCATCTGGGAAAAACTTTACATCCCTGACTTCCAACATACAGCCATAATCAGCAAACCTGAAAGGAGCAAATGAAACTTTAAGAACAGGAAAACAGTCAAATCACATTGCATTCAAGACAAAGGTATCAGCAAATTAATGTATTACTTACTCTGTATAGTCAGTTCTTCCCAAGAAGAGCAATGAATGAGTGCACATTTTTGTTTCCCAATTTTTCCTCAAGTTTACAGTCCTAAAATACCAGATTTGGCAGCTATAACACATGCTTAACCCCTTCGATGCTGATGACGAGCTCAGCTCATCATCAGCCACGGGGGGCGTGTGCGGATGACGAGCTGAACTCGTCATCTAACGCGGCTTTTTGAAAAAAGCCGCGTAGCGCAAAAATATGCGCCGCAGCGATGAGGTTAAATGGACCGTAGTTTATTTGCAAAATTATGTTATCATTGGATATTTCCTCCATCTACCCTTATCCGATCCACATTTTTAAAATCAGTTTTCATTTTCAGAATCACCATGTGCATTAGATCGCATCCACCACTACATCTCTTTTGGGGGTAAATTACTTGCTCCGGAATTATCTTTTTATATAATAATTTTAAATTTGTGTCATTCTTCCTGTAACCACAGAACCTTCACATCCTTTCACACTCGCATTATTATAACAAAGAAAATATTAGTAGTCAGTCAACTTGAGCATAAAATGATCAAGAAAGGCTTAAGTGAAAGATGAACATTTTGCAATCCCAACTCAATCCGTTTCCAATACTTTTTCAGGTTTTGACTTTCCACCACTTTATGAAGCAGATCTGCTTACAGCTGTCTATACTTTACCTTGTATATATGGGGCAGTATTAATCTGCAAATCTGTGTAAATTAGATCGAACTAGGTGAAAAAGTGATTCTTCTAATGGCGTTGTAGCTTAAAGGTTTGATCTACACACCTTAATGATTTTCGCCATCTTAGTTTATTTACATGTTGTTCCAAACTTTGTTGCTATTTTAGGGCCGTAGGCACTTTTGCATCTTTAACATTTTCGCAAAAAAATAAATGAAAGTTATTTATTATTCTGAACTCCAACTATATTGATTTATTAGTCTAAGAGTCACACTTATCTTCTCATTGATCACCCAGTAAGTTATTAACGTTGACCATAACTAAATGTAACAAAACATTTATATTATATTGATGAATACACATTAAGCTACCATATCACACCGACAAGAATTCTAGTAATACAGCAACAAAAAGGAGTAGTTTCTTACCTGTAACTCCAGTTCTGTAGTAGGGGTATCTCTGTTATAGTCATAATCTAGTGAATAGTCCCGCTCATTTGCGGGGACCCCGGAGCAATCAAAAATAATCTCTTAAACTGTCTTCTTTGCAGTACTGCATAAACACTTGAGAGAATTAAAGACAAATAATGCAGCCTATACATGCAAGGCTACACTGTCCAGTACTTCAACTAGAAAAGCAAGGATATTCCAAAAATATCCCACTTTAGACCGGTCTGCTAGGTTTAACCATGAAAAACACTTCCCCCTTCACCAAATCCTTGGAATGATAGAGAGGAAGGACAGGACAGACAAGCCCCCATAGGCTGCCATTAAGTGGCTTAAAAAGGGATACCGTGCCTTTAAGGAAACTTTCTAGAACTCTCCTGGTATCCCAGAATGCACAGCAACTCCCTCCACTTTCAGTTCTTTTTGGACGTGTATCAGCTAGACCTGTAGCATTCATCATTTCATCACTTTCTCCACCGAGGAGGAGGGCGGGCGCTTATGACTAGAACAGAGATACCCCTACTACAGAACTGGAGTTACAGGTAAGAAACTATTCCTTCTGTAGTAGGGGATCTCTGTGTATATTCATAATCTAGTGAATAGAATGGCAAGCCCATCCAAAAACAACCCGGCAGTGGAGAAAAAGACAACACCACTATTATGCGAACAGATTTCGCAGCGAAGCCTGTCCGACCTGAGCATCTGCCCTGGCATCAGAGTCCAGACAGTAATGTTTAGCAAAGGTATGGACCGACTTCCAAGTGGCAGCCTTGCAGATTTCTGTAATGGGAACATTACGAAGTAAAGCAGTTGTGGCCGCTTTGCCCCAGGTGGAATGAGCCTTAGGCTTACCCCCTAAGGTCTTATTCACTTTCTGATAACAAAGCTGGATACACGACACAATCCACCTAGAGATAGATTGCTTCGAAGTAGCCAGACCAGTCCTAACCGACCCATAGTTGACAAACAATTGGTTGGACCTGCGAATGTCTTTAGTCTTATCCAGATAGAATTTTAACACCCTTCTAACATCCAGGGAATGAAGAGACCTTTCCGCTGGAGTAGAAGGATTCTGGAAAAAAGTAGGTAAAGTTATAGTCTGATTAACATGAAAATCAGAAATCACCTTGGGAAGGAACTTAGGGTGAGTACGTATAACAACCGTAGCAGCATGAAACACAGTATAAGGTTCTTGGCAACACAATGCCTGAATCTCACTCACCCTGCGGGCCGATGTAATGGCCACGATGGAACGCCGCCTTCCAAGACAGGTGCTGCATAGAAGCCTTATGAATAGGCTCGAAAGGTTCCTTCATCAGTCTGGACAATACCACATTCAGTTCCCATGCCGGTGAAGGAAGTCGAACAGGAGGGAACACCTTCTTCAATCCTTCCAAAAAATCCTTAATCACAGGGTTCTGGAAGAAGGACGTCTGTGAAGGACATTTTCTGTAAGCAGTCAATGCAGTCAGATGAACCTTAATGGAATGGAAATTAAGGCAAGACTAAGCCAGATGCAGAAGGTATGGAAGGATGACATCCTCCTTGCAGGTCGTAGGATCATAGTTCTTAGACATGCACCAGCTGCAGAATCTCTTCAATTTATAAGCATAAGAGGTCCTAGTAGACGGCCTCTTAGCCTCCTTCAATATGTCCATGCAATCCTCAGGAAAATATAAGTGGCCATTTTGCACTATCGCAGGAGGTTGGGGTGCACCATCTGCCCCCGAACTTCGTGAGAAGGTCTGGCCGATGCGGCAGCCGCCGATGAGGCAGGATCGAGCGATGAAGCAGATCCGTGAACCACCACAGCCTGGGCCATTCCGAGACTGGGCCAGCTTGATGAGCAGCGCCGGAATCAGGGGAATGGGCGGAAAAGCGTACAGAAAGCTGTTCGACCAGTTGATCCATAACGCGTTCCCCAGCGTCCCCGGTTGGTAATACCTCGAGGCGAAGTCGCGGCATTTACTGTTTTCGGCGGTGGCGAACAGATCCACGTCTGGAGTGCCCCACACGGCGAAGATGTCTACGAGCACTTCGCCGTTTATGACCCACTCGTGGTTTTCTTGCAGCAGCTTGCTGAAGGCGTCCGCCTGAACATTCTGTACACCGGGCGGATGAGTCGCCGTTATCGTCAATCCTCTGGCTAGCAGCCAGTGCAAGATCGCCTGCGCCTCCTGCGACAGTGTGCGCGATCTCGAGCCCCCCTGCTTGTTGAGGTAATACATTGTGATCGTATTGTCCGTCTGTCCAAGCAAGGAGCTGGTCTGGAAGGACGGAAGAAAGGCCTTCAGTGCCAAGTGAACAGCTCTGAGTTCCAAGAAATTGATGTGATACGTGGACTCCGCCGGAGACCACTGTCCTTGGATATGTAGATGGTCTGAGTAGATTCTCTGCCGAGCACCACCATCTCAGGGACTGTTGGGCGTGAAGAGACAGCTGAATCCGGCCGTCCCAACACCCTTTCCTCTGGTCCCACGGATCCTCCAAGCATGCCTGTAGCGGCCTCATGTGTAGGCGCACGTGTGGAATGAGGAAGATACAAGATATCGATCCCAGTAGATAAGACACCGTCCTCGCTGTTGTAGATGGAGTAGCTATGAGAGCCTGAGCCTTCCGAAGGATGGATAAGCGACTCTCCTCCGAAGCAGACATGCTTGCCGACAACGTATTGATGGAGGCTCCCAAGTACTGTAGGCACTGCGCAGGAATCGGGACAGACTTGGACAGATTTATGTGCAACCCCAGACTGTTCAGCAGGACGGCCGTCCTGTTTAAGTGCAACTGTGCTTCCTGGAAGGTGGAGGCTTTGATCAACCAATCGTCCAGGTACGGGTATACAAACACCTTGTTCTTTCTCAGGTGCGCTGCTACCACAGCCATGCATTTTGAAAAAGTTCTGGGTGCAGACTTCAGTCCCAACGGTAGTACGGTGTACTAATAATGATTGGTGCCGACTAGGAAGTGCAGGAATTTCCGATGTTTCCGTGCAATGGGCACATGGAAGTACGCATCTCGCAGATCTATCGCGCACAGCCAGTCTCCCCTCTGCAGCTGAGGATAGATCTGGTGCAAGGACAGCATGCGAAACTTCTCCCTGCGAATCCACTTGTTTGCTTGTCGCAAATCCAGAATGGGCCTGAACTCTTTCTTGTCCTTCTTCTGTACTAGGAGGAAGCGTGAGTAAAGACCCTTTCCCCTTTGAGACAAAGGGATGTCTTCTATTGCCCTTTTTCTTAACAGGGTATCGGCCTCCGCCTGGAGCTCCTGCAGTCGGAACTGTGAGCCGACCCGTGGAATGCTAGAGGCGGGCTGGTGAAACGAAGACTGTATCCATTGCAAACAATATTCAGCACCCACTTGT
Source organism: Lissotriton vulgaris (assembly GCF_964263255.1). Classification (NCBI taxonomy): domain Eukaryota; kingdom Metazoa; phylum Chordata; class Amphibia; order Caudata; family Salamandridae; genus Lissotriton; species Lissotriton vulgaris. The sequence goes on along the minus strand of NC_141696.1, from coordinate 824,755,394 downwards.
CCTGAGTAATGTTTCTCCACTCGGTCAGGTAATGTTGAATGCTTCCCCCCCACCGGAGCGGGTAACGGATGAAGGTAAAGTAACAGCTCAGTGCCTAGACCCGGCCGGGCCTTTGGTCGCGGATGAAGCCTGCTGACCACCACGGCCCCTCTGGCGCTTTTGGAACGGGCGCCGCTCGAACTGCTGCTGTTGCTGCTATTTTTGTTGTCCAGCCTGGCGACCCTGCCCTCTACCTTGTGCCTGTACCGTCTCTGGAACAAGCGGAAGGTCTTCTTCTGTTCCTTCGGCTTCTCCAATTCGACAGCCGTCAAGGTCTCCGCCTCCGGGCCATCTCCTCGTCTGCGTGTTTACCAAACAGGGTCTCACCAAAGAAGGGTAGATTGGCCATCCTCTGCTGCGCCTCGGGCTTCAAGGACGTCAGACGCAGCCAGGCGTGGCGACTCAGGTTGACCCCATGGCAGTATCCGTGCGCTGCCAGGAGGGAGGAATCCGCAGCGGAACTGATCACCTGGTTGGAGACCATCAGCCCTTCATTAAGGATTTCTTGGAAATCTTCCCTAGCCTCCTGTGGAAGACGTTCCACGAACCGTGTTAGGGACTCCCAGAGGGACGGATCATAACTCCCCAACAAGGCCGCGGCACTCGCGGCCTTCATAGATGTGGCTGCCGTCCCGCAAACCTTCCTGCTTGCCGAATCCGTCCAGCGACTCTCCTTGTCAGGAGGCACTGTCGATGATAGGGTGGTTGCATGCTGCTTCCTCGCCGCCGTCACAATCACCGAATCCGGCGCAGGGTCCAAGCGAAGGAACGCCAGATCCGTATCAGGGGCCCGATACTTCTTTTGCAGCCTGGAAGGCGCTGCTTTAGTAACCGCAGGGGTGAGGAAGAGCTCCATGGCGGGTTCCACTAACCCTGGTACCAACGATAACAACGGACGAGACAATTGTTTCTTGTGAAGGGTCTCAAAAATGACGGAAGTCAAGGGCGTGGGCGTAGTGAGCGTGATGCCCAACTTAGCCGCTCCTCGCAGCAACACTTCCTGGAAGGAGACAATATTGTCTATCGGGGACACCCTCGTCCGAGGGGAGTCCGATAGGGTCGGCGAGTAATCCCTGGCACTGGACGAGTCCGTGTGGCAGGATCTAGATCTGTCCCTCCTATGGCGTCTTCTGGACATTGTAGAGGAGAGATGGCGACTCCTGGACCTATCTCTCCGCCGTGAGCGAGACCTCGATCTCCACGGTTTTGGGTGGTCTGCAGGCCGGAAAGGAGGGCATTGTGGAGGCCGAGCCGGGAGCCTAGGCTGTGGAAGCCCCGTAGGCGGAGTCGGCAAATGAGGCAGCGAGGTAGACCTCGGCGGAGCCGGTGGAGGAGGACGGTGAGGAGGAACCGGAGGTAGTGGAGGCGTAGGAGGTTGTGGAGGAGGAGTCTGGGTCCGTGGAGGAGGACCCACGGGTAAAGGAGGCGGCGTAGGCGACCTCGGTTTGGTGGGCGAGTAGACTTGAGAGTACTCCGAGTCCAGAGACCGTTCCACTCTTCTTTCCTTCTTCTTCTGACCAGAGGGGGGCGATCTAGAGGCCCTCTCCCTCGTGGGCGAGCGACGGCGCCGCAGCGACCGCGTGCTCGCTGAAGCTGGGGACTCCATCCTAGTCCGTCTAGTCTTCCTCCTCGACGCTGAGCGTCCCTTCGACGTCGATGAACGTCTCCTTGACGCCGTCGAAAGTAGTCTCGACGCCGCCGAAAGTCGTCTCGACGTCGATGGGCGTCTCCTCGACGACGAGCGGTGTCTCGACGTCGATCGTCGTCTCCTCGACGACGGTGATCTCCTCGGCGTCGAAGACCTCCGTCTCGATGCTGATCTTCGTCTCGACGTCGCAGACTTACGTGTCGACGTCGACTGTGACCGGCGGTGTCGCCTCGACAGCGAGCGCCGGCGTCTTGACCCCTCTTGACATCGATGATAGCTCGACGACGAACCAGTGCTCGACGTCGACCTCTATGTCAGTCCCCTCGACGTCGAGCGTCGACGTCGCTTCGACCCGGAGAGACGGAGAACAGACTGTGGTCATTCCCTTAGAACGCCGACGTCGAGGCTACCGACGGAGACCGGTGGCGTTTTCTGGCCTTTTCTTTACTGGAGAGCCCCCCAGAGGCCGACGCACAGGCAGAGGAAGGAGCCACTTCATGCCCAGACCCACCTTGTCCTTGCTGCCTTGTCAGCTCCAAGCCTTGGAGCCTGGTCTTCTCCCTGTCCTTGAGGGTTCTTTTAGGAAACTGCAGACAGATGTCACACTCCTCAGGAACATGAGAAGAAGGCAGGCCCAGGATGCAAACCCTGTGAGGATCCGATTTTGCCTTTTTCCTGGAGCACTCAGAATATTTATCAAATAATGCAGGGTTTTTTGATAAAAGAAACAGCCAAAACAGCGGAGAAACTCCAGTCAGATGTAGACAAGGCAAAAACATGTTGAGGGAACACACCAACACTTTAAAAGTGCACAATTTTGAAATAAACCCCAAAAAAGGGAGAGCTCAATGCTCCAGGGTCCTGCTAGCAGGAGCCGTAAAAAAAAAACTGAAAGTGGAGGGAGTTACTGAATATGCTACTTACCAGTATGCATCTGTTCTTGGCATGTAGGGCTGCTAACATTCATATCTTAGCATTAGATCGCCGCCTAGTGTTGGGTCCGGATGATCGCACATTGTTGTCCTGGAAGAGTCTTCGAAGTATCCTGAGATAGGTGGCTCCTCCCCTGGACTACAGTGCGCATGGGCATCGGCTCCATCCTCAGATTGTTTTTCGCCATTGTGGCAGAGGATAGAGTGAAAAGTATAAAGGATGTCCATGCTAATGATTGAATACAATAGTATATCTGCAGCTGCGACAGGCACCGGGGAGGAGGGTGGGCGATATGAATGTTAGCAGCCCTACATGCCAAGAACAGATGCATACTGGTAAGTAGCATATTCAGTTCGAGGCATGTGGGCTGCTAAATTCATATCTTAGCATAGAATACATAGCAGTCCCTCCATCAGCGGCGGTTGCCCGTGCCAGCTGCAGAAACCTGAAAAAGTGTCTTGAGAACAGCCTGTCCTACAGCTGCTTGCTGTTTGGAATGTACATCAACACAGTAGTGTTTTGTAAAGGTATGTGGTGTAGTCCACGTGGCTGCTCTGCAAATGTCCTCTAGAGGAATGTTTCCTAGGAAAGCCATGGATGCCCCCAATTTGCGTGTGGAGTGCGCCTTTGGGGGTATTGTTAAAGTGCGCTTGGCTTTTTGATAACAGATTTGAATGCACTTAACAATCCATCTGGCTATTCCTGCTTTGGAAATGGGGTTGCCTTTGTGTTGTGGTGAGAAGGCAACAAAGAGTTGTTTTGTTTTCCTAAAGTGTTGTGTCCTGTCTATGTAGTACATCAACGCCCGCCGTACGTCTAACGTATGGAGCATTCTTTCCGCCACTGTTTGTGGGTTTTGGAAGAATGCCGGCAAGTCGATAGTTTGGTTGAGATGAAAATGTGACACCACCTTTGGAAGGAATTTGGGGTTAGTACGTAGCACTACCCTATTTGGATGAATCTGAATGAATGGCTCCTGGATTGTGAGCGCTTGTAGCTCACTAACACGCCTTAGTGACGAAATAGCAATTAGGAAAGCTACTTTCCACGTTAGGAATTGCAGTTCACACGAGTGCAGTGGCTCAAATGGTGGTCCCATCAGTCTGGTGAGGACCACATTGAGGTTCCACACCGGAGCTGGCGGTGTTCTTGGGGGGAATGACTCGTTTCAGACCTTCAAGAAACGCTTTAATGGCAGGCACCCTGAAGACCGAGAGATGCTGCCTGTTTTGAAGGTAAGCTGCGATGGCGGATAGATGTATCCGAATAGAAGTGAACGCTAGTTTGCACTTGTAAAGGTGTAACAGATAGCAAATAATGTTAGGGATAGATGCATCTAGCGGGTTTATGACATTGTCTGCACAGTAAATGACAAAACGCTTCCATTTTGCGGCATAGCATGCTCTGGTTGACGGTTTCCTCGCCTCCTTGATGATGTTCATGCATTCAGGAGGTAGGTTGAGGTATCCAAACTCTAAGACTTCAGGAGCCAGATCGCTAGGTTGAGCTGTTGCGGATCTGGATGCTGAATATCTCCATGGTTCTGCGTCAAAAGTCTGGGCGTGAGGCGCAGTCTTTGGTGCGGTACCACTGAGAGTTCGAGGAACGTGGTGTACCAGGCCTGGCGCGCCCACGTTGGAGCAACTAGGATTAGTGTCATCGAGTGTTGCCTTAGTTTTCTCGCCACCAGTGGTATCAGAGGTGTCGGGGGGAAAAGCGTACGCAAATTTGCCTGACCAGTTCATCCATATCGCATTGCCCTGTGATTGCGGGTGTGGGAACCTGGCGGCGAAGCTTTGGCATTTTGCGTTCTCCCTTGTGGCGAACAGGTCTATTTCTGGATGACCCCACTTTTGGAAGTACGGCTGGAGTACTGATGGATGTATCTCCCACTCGTGCATTTGATGGCTGTATCTGCTGAGCAGATCCGCCATCTGATTGTCCTTCCCTGGGAGGTGTTCTGCCATGAGGAAGATGTTCCTCTGAATGGCCCACTTCCACATGCTCTGAGCCAGATGAGACAGCTGCGGTGAGTGGGTTCCCCCCTGCTTTTGGATGTAGTACATCGCGGTCATGTTGTCCGTCCGGACTAACACCACTTTGTTGCACAGATGTACAATGAAGGACTTGAGCGCCATGAAGATCGCCATCAGTTCTAGATAGTTGATGTGCATCTTGTTGCTGCGTCGTCCATAGTCCCTGCACCGTGTAAGTGAGCAGATGAGCTCCCCATCCCTGGAGAGATGCGTCCGCCGTCAGGATAACTTGTGGCACTGGCTCCTGGAACAGTCGGCCCTTGCAAAGGTTGTGTGGAGTCCACCAATGCAGAGAGTTGTATGCCCGACTGGTAACCAACACTAGGTCTGTTAATTGTCCCTGAGCCTGTGTCCACTGGTTTGCTAAGCACTCCTGGAGCGGGCGCATATGCAACCGTGCGTGAGGGACTATGAAGATGCAGGAGGCCATCATGCCTATCAACTGCATGAACACTCGTGCTGGAAGTGAGTGTTTCGGTCTGAACTTTTGGATTAGAGACTGCATGCTGTCTATCCTGACCTGGTTTGGTTGCGCCTTGGCCGTCAGGGTATTGATTGTCGCACCCAGAAACTGTCGGACATGTGCCGGCTGAAGGTGTGACTTTGGGTAATTCAACGAGAAACCCAGGTCGTGAAGGAGGTGAATGGTAGTCGACATGTCCGCGGCGCACTGTTGTTCCGACCTGGCTTGAACGAGCCAGTCGTCTAGGTAGGGGTAGACATGGATGTTCTGCCTCCTGAGGTGCGCTGCCACTGTCGCCAGGAAATTGGTAAACACCCTTGGGGCTGTGGTGACTCCGAAGGGTAGGACTTTGAACTGATAATGCGTGCCTTGGATAGTGAACCTGAGGTACTTTCTGTGGGACGGGTGTAGGGGAATGTGGAAATAAGCATCCTTGAGGTCTAAGGTTGCTAGGAAGTCCCCATTGTTTAACATGGGAAGAATCTGTTGCAGTGTAAGCATATGGAAATGCTCTGACAGTATATACAGATTGAGGGGACGGAGATCCAGAATTGGTCTGAGCGATCCGTCCTTCTTTGGAATGAGGAAGTACAGTGAATATACCCCTGTGCCTTCCTCCCCCACTGGCACGAGCTCGATTGCTCCTTTTTGCAGCATCACCACCACTTCCTGCTGCAATAAGTGCAAGTGCTCTGCGGACATAGGTCTTTGCCTTGGTGGAATGTTGGGTGGAGTGGATTTTAACTCTAGACAATAACCGTACTGGATAAGTTGTCGCACCCACCTGTCTGTGGTGATGTTGATCCAGACGGGCAGGAACTGCTGTAGTCTCCCCCCGACAGGTGTTAAGTGGTTGGGGGGCAGTGACAGTGAGTCACTGATTGCTTGGGGCAGAGGAGCGTGTATTGTTGTTCCCTCTGCCGCGTCCTTTGTTGCTGTTTCCCCTGTAGCCCCTCTTGCTCTGTTTGGGGTACGAGGATTGTGCTCCACCCCTAGGGAACTGTGACTGCTGACCCATCTGTCCTCTGGTGACTCCACGGGCACCTGAGCGACGAAAATTATTGCCACGAAACTGCTGTGATTGTAGGGCCCCCATAGATTTAGCAGTTTCGGTGTCTTTTTTAATTTTTTCTAGGGTGGTGTCAACATCTGGACCAAACAGTCTATCAGGATTGACTGGTTGATTAAGTATGGTTGTTTGGATGTCAGGTTTAAACCCCGATATGCGGAGCCACGCCTGTCGTCTCAGCATGACACTGGTGTTAATAGCCCTAGCGGCTGTGTCCGCGGCATCAAGTGCACACTTTATGGCCGCATTGGAGATCAGTTGTCCTTCCTGTATAACCATTTTGGTGCCCTCTTGAAACTGCGGAGGCAGGTGTTGCACAATTTGCTCTAGTGTGTCGTAATGTGATCTATCATAACGTGCCAGTAGTGCCTGTGTATTTGCAATGCGCCAGAGATTTGCAGCTTGCGCAGCCACTCTTTTGCCTCCTGCCTCTAGCACTTTGGACTCCTTATCCGGGGGAGGAGCTTCACCCGTTGTCTGGGAGTTGGCCCTTTTACAGGCATTTGCGACCACCAGGGAGTCAAGCGGCAACTGTCCCCGAATGTATGCAGGGTCTGCAGGCGCTGGTCTGTACTTTTTTTCAATACGTGGATTGACCACCCTCGCCCTGGTAGGCTCTTTAAAGATGTTCGCAGCATGCTTGAGGACCCCTTTGAGCATAGGCAGTGTCTTCACAGTTCTTTCCGAGACTGAAAAGGTGTCGAATAGAAAGTCTTCTTCAACTGGGTCAGCATGCATGTCCACATCATGATTAGCAGCTGCCCTCTCAATGAGTGCATGGAAACCTGCAGAATCCTCTGTCGGGGATGCACGTGTACTGAAAGCCTGTGGGTCTTGTCCCACATTTTGGGTGCCCTGGTCCCTAATGTCATCATATGAATCCAGTTGTGCGCCTGGTTCATTGACCGGGAAAGTGTATTGGTCATCTTCATCGTAGCCCTCACTTTCAGAGTGGTCTGGAGACGGTGTTGGGCTCCTTCTTGGAGTGGGCTGGATAGGTTCCATGAGGCCTGAGGCGTCCTGAGGAAACTTTTTCTTCTTCAGGGGGATGACGTAGGATTCCACCGGCTGCGAAGTGATCTTCCTCTTGTAAAGGGTTAGTCTGCCCGTTTCTGCATCTATGAAGCACTCCGAATCCTCTTCTGAGTCGAGTATTGGACCTGAAAGTGTCCCTGCCGTAGAAGATTCCGACTTCTTTGGCGTCGATTTTGATGAAAAGGCCTTCGGCGCCACTTTTGGCGGCAGAAGGAAGAGGAGTTTACTTGCAGGCTTGACCGGGACGTCTGTCGCCTTCTGCGGCGATGGCGCCGGCGCCGACGAAGCAGAGGCCTTCTCCCTAATTCTTTGTAGTGAAGAAGCAATGAGGGAGGCGTCGGAGACAGTGGTTTTTGGCACCGACGAGGTGGGTATGCCCTCGGATCCGACGTTCTGCTGGTATTTTTGAGGGTTGGTCGATGATGCCACGTCCGCCGACCCCGAGTCCTTGGACCGGTGCGCAGATGTCCCAGTCGGAGCCGGAGCTGTGTCGCTGGCTTTGGCGTGTTTTGTCGGCGCCGCCGCGCTTGTCTTGTGCGTGCCACCCTTTTTAGAGGATCTCTCCTCCGGCGCCGATTTCGACCCCGTGGAATCGCCAGATTTCTTCGACTTTTGTGGACCGGAGGTCGACGGAGTCGATGAGGCTGCAGGCTTATTCGTTTTTGTTGTAACGATCGCCATCTTAGGGACGCCTGAGTCCTTAAGTTTCGGTTTCGGGTCGGCCATTTTAGGTGTTGTCGATACCGTTGCTTTCAGTTTCGGTTTCGATACTTTCGGCGCAGCAAGTATGTCCGTGGCCGGGCCCGAAGGCGGAGCCTTGGCTTGCGCTACGGGGTCTTGGGGAAGGCCGACAGGCGATCCCGTGACCCGTTCTTTATGTCCGTAAACTTCGGGGCATAGCTCGTCCTCTGAGCTATCTTCCGCGGCCCCATAAACCCTTCGTCGTCCCCTACCTCGTCGACGTATTCAAGGCCTTGACCCACGACTCCGTCGTCGTCTTCCGGATCTGCCTCGACCTCCGTCTCGGGCGGGGAAATTTGAAGATGATGGCTCTGGTCCTCCTCATCTTGGTCATCAAAGATGTTTTCTGGATCCGGGGCCGCTTGATTGGCCACAAGGCGCACCGTGCGCCGAATGGTGAGAGTCTTCTTCGACCTGAAACTCGCACAAGCCCTGCAGTTTCCTTCGTCATGGTCTGGCGAAAGGCACTTGTTACAGACCGGGTGCACGTCTATATGTGGGTATTTGGACCCACAGAGCGGACAGAGTTTAAATGGGCTCCGCTCCATGTTGTAAAGTCGGTGTCGAGTCGCGATGAGAAGGCCTCGATGTCCGAAGAGTAGAAATACTCCGCTGATTCCGGCTCCGAGAGACGGAAGAACTCGAGACCGCGCGCAAACAATACCGACGTCAAGAACACACAGCCTTTTGGCCGTTTAAAGTTATGTTTTCTCGGTTCCGACAGAGAGACGTCGAGACCGCATCCGAACCCAATGGCGGAAAAAAACAATCTGAGGATGGAGCCGATGCCCATGCGCACTGTAGTCCAGGGGAGGAGCCACCTATCTCAGGATACTTCGAAGACTCTTCCAGGACAACAATGTGCGATCATCCGGACCCAACACTAGGCGGCGATCTAATGCTAAGATATGAATTTAGCAGCCCACATGCCTCGAACTGTACATTCTGGGATACCAGGAGAGTTCTGGAAAGTTTCCTTAAAGGCACGGTATCCCTTTTTAAGCCACATAATGGCAGCCTATGGGGGCTTGTCTGTCCTGTCCTTCCTCTCTATCATTCCAAGGATTTGGTGAAGGGGGAAGTGTTTTCCATGGTTAAACCTGGCAGACAGGTCTAAAGTGGGATATTTTTGGAATATCCTTGCATTTCTAGTTGAAGTACTGGACAGTGTAGCCTTGCATGTATAGGCTGCATTATTTGTCTTTAATTCTCTCTTAAGTGTTTATGCAGTACTGCAAAGAAAACAGCTTAAGAGATTATTTTTGATTGCTCCGGGGCCCCCGCACATGAGAGGGACTATTCACTAGATTATGACTAGACACAGAGATCCCCTACTACAGAAGACTGAGTAACACAGCTTAAACAATAATTAAGACATCTAACGATACCATCTACTTTTTGCTTTTAGGACCTGCAACTTTATGTGTAACACAAACAGTAAATTTAACAGCTAAATATAGGATATAGGAGACTACATAGCCAATTAGGGGAAAACGTGCTTTTTTAGAGCTTGGTAATCATGTTTACTTTTGACTGTACTAAATGTGGTGGGCGAGTGTGCATTGTGCAAGTGAAGTTTTAAGCAGAAAAGGGAAAAGTGCTATTATTTGGGGGGTAAATGATCCCACATATAACAATAAGACAGAAACCGGTTTAAAGCAATGGTCTTCCATTCACCTCTGTTTAAGCCACAAATATTTTTGCTTTTAGATTATTGCAGCTAGAATTTAGGGATCCATAATGGTTTCACAATTTTTCTAGTAAATATTTTTACAATTTACTATACGTTGTTTTTTAAAAAAACTATTTCAAATATAGTCTACTTCCGTTACTATCAACTATCTCTTCCTGTTCTTCTACTGATTAATACCTTGTCTGTAGTTTATTTTTACAACTTCTTTCTGCATAACTGTGCTAAGCCATTTTCAAATGTATTTTTTGCATGCTGACATTCAAAATAAAAAAATGTATTATTTTTGCTTGAAATTAAAAACCCTCCAATCAAACAGCTGCCCTGACCGATTCGATTAACAATGTACAGATGCCCTCAGTTTATTAAAAAACTAGAACAAAATATACACTTGTTTCTCCATGATTAAAATATTACGAAAAAAAAGTGTCTTTTGGTTTTGTAAACCTCATCATTTCAAGTTCCACATGTTTACGAGTATGTTCGTAGGGGGGGTTGAGATGAAAAAGATGAAGCTGTCAGCATTTTTCTCAGGAAATTGGATACACCTACATTGTTCGATAAAAAAAGAAATTGCTCCAACATACAGTCGAAAAAAGATTAAATCCATGGTAATCCATGTTCGACAATGATAATTTAGAAATCCAAAGTCCCATTTCTAAAAAGAAAAAAAAAACTTGATAAAATTGTGAATTTAGGAAGATTGTCCAGGCAACCTCTCCTTCAACTACAAAAATCACAGAATTGGAAAAAAACACAAACTTCTCTCTCATTATATTTAGAAGGAGCCTGCATTATTACAGACTAATCTCAGGATTGCATTCTCATCACCACTAATAATGTAGCATTTGGCCAACTGCAATACAGTCTACACCGGAACTCCAAATATGGACATAGTGAAACTGCAAAAAAATCCAGACCAGGAAAGAAGACTGGTTTGAAGCTTAGGAAATGTTTACCACATAGCTCAGACCACTAGGAAATTTCACACACTTCCCAATAAAACAAAAGATAAGCTTCAAATGGCCTACATATGTGGTACAAAAGATGTTTAGATATTACATTGCCAGACATTTACGATGCAGGAACTACCACTTGCTATATGTTCCTCAAGGTCAATTTATGGGGAGTGGGCATTTTGTGTTGTTAGAACTTTGGCTATTGAATATAGCACCTATTCCCATATGCCAGGCTTCCTCCTTTTTGACTTTCAGAAACAGTCTTCTACACTGTTTTATATACTGAATTAATTTCAGATAAATCAATACTGTGTAAGAGATATTTATGCAATTTATTGAGTAGATAGACTTTATTATTCCATTTACACTGTGAAACTGATGGTTCTGTGTTGGAAGGTGGTTTATTAGTAGATGCAAGTAGGTACCTACAACTAGTAATACACCACAATCACAAATAAGGTCCAATTAAGTCTCAATAAATTAATCCTTGCTCAACCCTTGGAAGCTTGGCTGACGAGCAGGTCAGGCTTAATTTAGGAGACAGGTGTGTAAAGCATTTAATATCACCAAAACAAGAAATAAGTAAGACACAAAACTCAATGCAAATCCAACACCAATTTATAAAAATAGAGAATATTAATATCTTTAAAATTACACCAAACCGACAGTGTAGGGAACCAGAGATCTGAATGTTTAATGATTGAAAGAAAAAATTTGCTTTCTAGCACCTACAAGTGAAAAGTGCAAACCACGGCTATCTGGTCGCGCTGGACCCGAACCCAGTTAGCGTTTTAGACCGAATACAATAGAGCGCATGTTGGATACGTCAAGTGGTTAGGGCTGGTCAAGTTTTTACCTTCGCACGTAGTCACTTTATTGGAGCTTTTCATGTCAATGTCGAGCAATCTGGTTCTTCAATCCGAATTTCGATTCAACAACGCTGGTCTGCTGCACCTCGAAGCATCTGTGAGTCCTGGAGGTCTTTGTCACCGACTGTAAGGAGCTCTGGAGCTTTCAACTGGGAAACCTGCACGGTCAGGCCAAGCCGCAGTTCGACTTCGCTGGCTTGACTCTCGTCGTCGTCAGTCTTCTCCAGAACATTTTAACCAAAAGTTGTCAAAAAATTCCTCCACTTTCAGATCTTCCTCAGAAATGTTCTTTGAGCGTCAGAAAGGGTCCACAGCACCAGCCTAGGGTCCAGAAGTTCTGATTTGACTCTTGTGTCTAGGTCTCCAACTCCGACAATGCTCCGGGTCAATCTAAAGTAAGTCCAGGAAAAGCTGGGCAGCTGGGCTTGTCCTTATGGTAGCTTATGTAGGTGACTTCTTCCAGCACTTTTCTTCCTGATCAGGGACTCTACTCCTTTATCTTTTAAGGCAGGCAAAGTCCTCTTGTTGTGAAGCCTTGAGAACGCAGCAGGTGCAGTCCTTGCTTGTGCTGCCCAAGGATCCAGCAGAACAGTTTTTCTGCAGAGGCTCCTACAGGTAACTTCAAGAAAGCAAATTCTAAAACTTACTTTCCTGCAATAGTTATAATAAATCCAACCTTAGCAAGTTGTTGGGTTTATTGTAACTAATATTTTGATACTTTGAATTCTTTTTCTAGCTCACTCCTGTCAAGTTAGACTTTTTTCAAATTTAATAAAGCCATGCCATGTTAGCCTATGGATCTAGCAGTACTACAATGGGCAGAAATTAAATTGTCAGTTTTCCCCTCACCAGGGCATATAAAACATCTTTCATAACGTCCCTTCTTTTTATAACAAGACACTCTTCACTTGGTGCACCTAGGGATGACCTTAGGGGTGAAGTGTAAGAAAAAGGCAGTTTTAATTACAAAGTCTAATTTGGAAACAGTTTTATTTTAAAACCAGCCTGCAAGGCATGGCTAACTTTAACATGACAGCAGACACCACAGCAGTGCACAATAAAGTGCATTACATCCACTGGGGTCTCTAAACCTTTTTGCCAACCATATACTAGGGATTTACAGGTAGGTTGTCTGAAACAATTGTAATTACACCAATTACCAAATACCTTTTAAACAGAGCCCTGGGCCTTGTTAGCCGGGCCCAGGGCACATCCAAATTAGGTAACTACCAGTATCAGTGAAAAAAACAAGAGACCCAGGGTCCTCGCAAGAGAATCCATCTTTGGATTGAAGGCGTAAGCGGGTTCCAAGAGGATGTCCCCATAGCTGTGGAAAACGCAGAGTCAGGATACATATTTCCGAAGCAGTAGCAAGTCTCCATATTCAAGATTTTAAATTACAGAGGGCCATCCATAAACCTGCTAGGGAAGCTCGCTGGCCAGCACTAGAGGTCTTGAATTCCCCCCTACCCCCCCCCCCCTCTTCGGGGGGGAAGGGGGGGGGGGGCATCGCTCCGAACCCAGTCCGAAACTCTCAGCTCTGGGGTCTGAGAATACCGGAAGGGGCTCCTGGAGCACACAGCTGGACTTTTGTTACGCCAATGCGTTTAGGAAAACTACAACTTCAAGAACAGCACAATATTGTGAAAACACATGCAGTGGCTAATAAAATAGTCTGCGATATGAGAACAAGCGTGAAAGACAACAACAAAAAACACCAAAACGAGTGTAGATCAGTGGGGTACTCAAGAGACAAGACGGCGAAAGGAGAATGAAGAGAACTAGTACACCCTAATAGATAGAAAACAAGTAGTATGAACAAGGGGCATACAGCAATAAAGTTTTGGCGTGGCATAATAGACCTATTCATGCACAGGGTATTTCGCAAGGATTTTCAAAGCACCTTTAGTTTTAAGGTGAGGGGTAGGTTTAACAATTGAAGCCAGTTAAGAAAAAAATGTCATAATACATTTAAGGATGAGCGGGTTTCATTGTATGACAAGTCAGGGAACGTTTATCTGAAGTGCAAGTGGGAGTTCACAGTATACCATTGTGTACTGCAAGCAGTTTTTGCATTATTCCTAAAATCCATATAGAGGCAGATGAGATCACAGCATAAGTAATTAATAACTTAACAGTTAAAGTAATACATTTCTATCTGAATTCTACACATTACTGCATTTGGAAGGCGCAAGTGGCGAAGAGCCATCCAAGAGACAGCCTACTAAAAACATTCACAATGTCCCTAGGGCAATTAGTTTGTTGCTATCCATGGTGGCAAACACACAACCCCCACCTTTGATCAGTCACCCGTCCCTCGGCCTGTGCTGTACTGTCCATCCTCCTCATTTCCTTAACTCCTCACCAGAGTTTACGCCGTACTCCAATAGAGATTACACCCCCGCCCCCTGTCTCCAAAATACCCTTTTAACTCTGATAAACATCGCAACACCAATTCACACAGGCTGTTAAACTCTCAGCATGTACATGGACGCGCCAAGAGAACTCTGAAATGGTAATTCTTTGAGATTGTTTTCAGGGACTCAAAAACACCATCCAATCGCAAAACACCAGCCCAGGTCGATTTCTTATTTAGATTACTTTCCCCATCTCATTCGATAAGATTCTCTTCAATTTCGCACCGCTGATCATTTTAATTAAAATATAACGTGAGAAATCCTTTAACAACCGACAGAATTAGCTACATACACTGTCGAGGGGTCGACCATATGCTTCCACAAAATGCTAGTATAATAGAGAGGCAATGAATCATCACGGAAACAAATGCTAAAATGGGTGGAGATCTGTTAAAACCACTTCTCAGACGAACAAGCTGGGTCCGTGGAGCCGACGGGGGGAGGAAAACTGAAAACACGCAATGCGCGCACTGCCAGCCTCCGCGTATGGAGTGCGCATCTCCTGTCCGTACGCGTGCACATCTCCTGTCCGGCACAGAAAGCGGCAACAATAGGGTCTCGTAAGGCGAAGCAGCGCATGCGCTGCGTTCGCTAGCGAGACCTAACAAACAAATGGGGGTGATAGGGGCAAAAAGGAGGACTTTCTAAAATTCTGAAGTAGCATTTCTTTTATTGGGTTTAAGTATTGTAATGTTATGAGCTTGTTTTAATTATGCGAGTAGTTTCTAGGTCTCGCCTAGTGTTGCTGCGCACATGCGTAGCTCGCTCAGCGAGTTTTAATTGTGAAAAGGGCTTGAAGCCCAGCCCCTTATTCCCATTGGCTCGCGTCACCGTTTATGTTAAATGGTGGGCTGCCATTGGAAATAATGTTTCTAGGGTACCTCCTTTTGGCTTTTTTGCCCGGCCCATCGGACTGGATCGACTGCATTACGGCTGTCGGGACGAAGTTTCTTATCAGAAGGTTCGTCACGCTGTCTTGCACGCGCCTGCCCGGCTCTCTGATTGGCCGGACAAAAAAGGAGACATGGCGCAGCGTGTTTATTTTTGCATCTCGCTTTCATTTTAAAGTGAAAGCGCGATGCAAAAATAAACAGCGGATACCTGGAGAGCGCTTATTTTGGTTTGTGCTTTATGTAAAAAAAAAAAAAATGCATCCCGGGAACACGCTTCCGACACAGACTGGGGCTTCACGCCACCTTCGGACACTGTTTTTACTTTATTACAAAGCTATTTGTGCATAATGGCGACATGTTTTTTTTTCATTAAACTGAAAGCGCGATAGATGTACTCGTGCACTGGGTCGCTCTGGACTGAGCTCTGAAGCTGCGCCGCGTTGCCTGCCCCGCTCGACCACCTTTGAGACAGCTACTCCCCACTCGCGGGACAATGGCTCCCCGGCAACGGCAGCCAAAGCTGTGCCATTCCGATCATTTCCTCTGTCTGTATTTGCATGCACAAGCCTGGCTCAGAGTGCTGCATTCCGGGATACTGGCATGCGGGCAGCGCCCTCCGCGCTGGGCTCTGCAGCGGGGACCGCTAAAGCCCTGGGCCCATGCAGCCCCCAGCTTCAGGACCCGGGAGGCCCTGCTGCCACCGCCACTCTGCCATTCCCCCCATTCCTGCTGCGCACTGAATGAGACTGATGTTTGAGTGCGCCCGGAGTGCCGCTCGTTGCCCTCGGCTCCCCCCGCGGTGATCATGCACCCCTCCAGGCCCCCGGGGAGGAGCTGTACAGAGGTAAGCATCAGGGAGGAGGGGGTGGGGTCTTGGAGGGTACGGCTGAGGCATCGGGGAGAGGCACACACATGCCACGTCGGGGAGGTATGCAGTTTGCAGGCCCGTGGAAACTGCACCTCACTAACAGGCAACTTGGGAGGTGGGGTGCGTTTGGAAATGAGAGATTAACATACTATGCTTTGCAGCATTGAAAATGGGTCGTTTCACAGTCGGCAATGAAGGTGCACGTTATGTGGATTAGGTTGTTTGGAATAAGGTACACTTTTTTTTAATGTATAGGTCAAACTAAATCGCCTCTTGGAGTTTCTACTTTTGTCGGCTAACCTAAATTGCGGCATGTCCACGATCACCATGTTTAGTATAATGAACCGGGATTCCTGGTTGTGTGTTTGGCCTCTAGGACTCCAGCAATGCCCTTCTTGGTGCCAACCAGTGTACTTCCAGTGCCCCCGCCTGGCCTCGACAGTGCCCTCCGGTGCCCTTCCCAGTCTCCACAGGCGCAACCCCGCCGGGCCTCCCTCCGTCACGCCTCCCTGGGACCCGGAGTGTGAGCACTGCACCGAAAGGAAGGACCACTATGAGCGCTAGAACTGGAGTGTGGGCGCTAGACCCGCTAAAAGGATAGTGTGTTCACTACAGCCATAGTGTCGCGGGGTCCTGCATGAAGTTTTTGGAGGAACGAGCTACTTAAACACTATTCCCATGGTGTGGGCACTATTTCGCAATGTCAACCCCTGCACCTATACCAAGGAGCGCCGCTTTGTTGCTGTGGAAACGAGGTACATTAGCAATATATTCACTGTGTGGGCGCTATATTGTAGAGCAGGGGTTCCACACGCACATACAGAGGCTTCATATCCTTCGATCCCCACAGGGCGCTGGTAGGTTCCACGTCGTGATTTGTGTGGCTGGGTCAGGCTTGAACGCGCAGTTTCAGGTGTTTTGCAGTTGTTTTAAGCTTTGCTTGGTTTTGTTTGGCCAGCACCGCCGTAGGCTGGTGCGGTTAGTTGAATAAGCTGGAGCCGGCAGTCACTGGCGGGAAGGAAGGCTGCTGCAGCGCCCTGAAGCCCCCCCTCTCTCAACCAGTCACCCTGCTCAATGGACCCCAGGGTACCCAGGTATGCTACAGGGAGCCCTCCTCTTCCTCAGACACTGCTGCAGCTGTAGTTTGCGCATTATAAAACTCTTTAAAGTGAAACTGCAAAAAAATCCAGACCAGGAAAGAAGACTGGTTTGAAGCTTAGGAAATGTTTACCACATAGCTCAGACCACTAGGAAATTTCACACACTTCCCAATAAAACAAAAGATAAGCTTCAAATGGCCTACATATGTGGTACAAAAGATGTTTAGATATTACATTGCCAGACATTTACGATGCAGGAACTACCACTTGCTATATGTTCCTCAAGGTCAATTTATGGGGAGTGGGCATTTTGTGTTGTTAGAACTTTGGCTATTGAATATAGCACCAATTCCCATATGCCAGGCTTCCTCCTTTTTGACTTTCAGAAACCGTCTTCTACACTGTTTTATATACTGAATTAATTTCAGATAAATCAATACTGTGTAAGAGATATTTATGCAATTTATTGAGTAGATAGACTTTATTATTCCATTTACACTGTGAAACTGGTGGTTCTGTGTTGGAAGGTGGTTTATTAGTAGATGCAAGTAGGTACCTACAACTAGTAATACACCACAATCACAAATAAGGTCCAATTAAGTCTCAATAAATTAATCCTTGCTCAACCCTTGGAAGCTTGGCTGACGAGCAGGTCAGGCTTAATTTAGGAGACAGGTGTGTAAAGCATTTAATATCACCAAAACAAGAAATAAGTAAGACACAAAACACAATGCAAATCCAACACCAATTTATAAAAATAGAGAATATTAATATCTTTAAAATTACACCAAACCGACAGTGTAGGGAACCAGAGATCTGAATGTTTAATGATTGAAAGAAAAAATTTGCTTTCTAGCACCTACAAGTGAAAAGTGCAAACCGCGGCTATCTGGTCGCGCTGGACCCGAACCCAGTTAGAGTTTTAGGCTGAATACAATAGAGCGCATTTTGGATACGTCAAGTGGTTAGGGCTGGTCAAGATTTTACCTTCGCACGTAGTCACTTTATTGGAGCTTTTCATGTCAATGTCGAGCAATCTGGTTCTTCAATCCGAATTTCGATTCAACAACGCTGGTCTGCTGCACCACGAAGCATCTGTGAGTCCTGGAGGTCTTTGTCACTGACTGTAAGGAGCTCTGGAGCTTTCAACTGGGAAACCTGCACGGTCAGGCCAAGCCGCAGTTCGACTTTGCTGGCTTGACTCTCGTCGTCGTCAGTCTTCTCCAGAACACTTTAACCAAAAGTTGTCAAAAAATACCCCCACTTTCAGATCTTCCTCAGAAATGTTCTTTGAGAGTCAGAAAGGGTCCACAGCACCAGCCTAGGGTCCAGAAGTTCTGATTTGACTCTTGTGTCTAGGTCTCCAACTCCGACAATGCTCCGGGTCAATCTAAAGTAAGTCCAGGAAAAGCTGGTCAGCTGGGCTTCTCCTTATGGTAGCTTATGTAGGTGACTTCTTCCAGCACTTTTCTTCCTGATAAGGGACTCTACTCCTTTATCTTTTAAGGCAGGCAAAGTCCTCTTGTTGTGAAGCCTTGAGAACGCAGCAGGTGGCCATCCATAAACCTGCTAGGGAAGCTCGCTGGCCAGCACTAGAGGTCTTGAATTCCCCCCTACCCCCCCCCCCCCCCCTTTCAGGGGGAAGGGGGGGGAGGGGGCATCGCTCCGAACCCAGTCCGAAACTCTCAGCTCTGGGGTCTGAGAATACCGGAAGGGGCTCCTGGAGCACACAGCTGGACTTTTGTTACGCCAATGCGTTCAGGAAAACTACAACTTCAAGAACAGCACAATATTGTGAAAACACATGCAGTGGCTAATAAAATAGTCTGCGATATGAGAACAAGCGTGAAAGACAACAACAAAAAACACCAAAACAAGTGTAGATCAGTGGGGTACTCAAGAGACAAGACGGCGAAAGGAGAATGAAGAGAACTAGTACACCCTACTAGATAGAAAACAAGTAGTATGAACAAGGGGCATACAGCAATAAAGTTTTGGCGTGGCATAATAGACCTATTCATGCACAGGGTATTTCGCAAGGATTTTCAAAGCACCTTTGGTTTTAAGGTGAGGGGTAGGTTTAACAATTGAAGCCAGTTAAGAAAAAAATGTCATAATACATTTAAGAATGAGCGGGTTTCAATTGTATGACAAGTCAGGGAACGTTTATCTGAAGTGCAAGTGGGAGTTCACAGTATACCATTGTGTACTGCAAGCAGTTTTTGCATTATTCCTAAAATCCATATAGAGGCAGATGAGATCACAGCATAAGTAATTAATAACTTAACAGTTAAAGTAATACATTTCTATCTGAATTCTACACATTACTGCATTTGGAAGACGCAAGTGGCGAAGAGCCATCCAAGAGACAGCCTACTAAAAACATTCACAATGTCCCTAGGGCAATTAGTTTGTTGCTATCCATGGTGGCAAACACACAACCCCCACCTTTGATCAGTCACCCGTCCCTCGGCCTGTGCTGTACTGTCCATCCTCCTCATTTCCTTAACTCCTCACCAGAGCTTACGCCGTACTCCAATAGAGATTACACCCCCGCCCCCTGTCTCCAAAATACCCTTTTAACTCTGATAAACATCGCAACACCAATTCACACAGGCTGTTAAACTCTCAGCATGTACATGGACGCGCCAAGAGAACTCTGAAATGGTAATTCTTTGAGATTGTTTTCAGGGACTCAAAAACACCATCCAATCGCAAAACACCAGCCCAGGTCGATTTCTTATTTAGATTACTTTCCCCATCTCATTCGATAAGATTCTCTTCAATTTCGCACCGCTGATCATTTTAATTAAAATATAACGTGAGAAATCCTTTAACAGCCGACAGAATTAGCTACATACACTGTCGAGGGGTCGACCATATGCTTCCACAAAATGCTAGTATAATAGAGAGGCAATGAATCATCACGGAAACAAATGCTAAAATGGGTGGAGATCTGTTAAAACCACTTCTCAGACGAACAAGCTGGGTCCGTGGAGCCGACGGGGGGAGGAAAACTGAAAACACGCAATGCGCGCACTGCCAGCCTCCGCGTATGGAGTGCGCATCTCCTGTCCGTACGCGTGCACATCTCCTGTCCGGCACAGAAAGCGGCAACAATAGAGTCTCGTAAGGCGACGCAGCGCATGCGCTGCGTTCGCTAGCGAGACCTAACAAACAAATGGGGGTGATAGGGGCAAAAAGGAGGACTTTCTAAAATTCTGAAGTAGCATTTCTTTTATTGGGTTTAATTATTGTAATGTTATGAGCTTGTTTTAATTATGCGAGTAGTTTCTAGGTCTCGCCTAGTGTTGCTGCGCACATGCGTAGCTCGCTCAGCGAGTTTTATTTGTGAAAAGGGCTTGAAGCCCAGCCCCTTATTCCCATTGGCTCGCGTCACCGTTTATGTTAAATGGTGGGCTGCCATTGGAAATAATGTTTCTAGGGTACCTCCTTTTGGCTTTTTTGCCCGGCCCATCGGACTGGATCGACTGCATTACGGCTGTAGGGACGAAGTTTCTTATCAGAAGGTTTGTCACGCTGTCTTGCACGCGCCTGCCCGGCTCTCTGATTGGCCGGACAAAAAAGGAGACATGGCGCAGCGTGTTTATTTTTGCATCTCGCTTTCATTTTAAAGTGAAAGCGCAATGCAAAAATAAACAGCGGATACCTGGAGAGCGCTTATTTTGGTTTGTGCTTTATGTAAAAAAAAAAAAAATGCATCCCGGGAACACGCTTCCGACACAGACTGGGGCTTCACGCCACCTTCGGACACTGTTTTTACTTTATTACAAAGCTTTTTGTGCATAATGGCAATATGTTTTTTTTTCATTAAACTGAAAGCGCGATAGATGTACTCGTGCACTGGGTCGCTCTGGACTGAGCTCTGAAGCTGCGCCGCGTTGCCTGCCCCGCTCGACCACCTTTGAGACAGCTACTCCCCACTCGCAGGACAATGGCTCCCCGGCAACGGCAGCCAAAGCTGTGCCATTCCGATCATTTCCTCTGTCTGTATTTGCATGCACAAGCCTGGCTCAGAGTGCTGCATTCCGGGATACTGGCATGCGGGCAGCGCCCTCCGCGCTGGGCTCTGCAGCCGGGACCGCTAAAGCCCTGGGCCCATGCAGCCCCCAGCTTCAGGACCCGGGAGGCCCTGCAGCCACCGCCACTCTGCCATTCCCCCCATTCCTGCTGCGCACTGAATGAGACTGATTTTTGAGTGCGCCCGGAGTGCCGCTCGTTGCCCTCGGCTCCCCCCGCGGTGATCATGCACCCCTCCAGGCCCCCGGGGAGGAGCTGTACAGAGGTAAGCATAAGGGAGGAGGGGGCGGGGTCTTGGAGGGTACGGCTGAGGCATCGGGGAGAGGCACACACATGTCACGTCGGGGAGGTATGCAGTTTGCAGGCCCGTGGAAACTGCACCTCACTAACAGGCAACTTGGGAGGTGGGGTGCGTTTGGAAACGAGAGATTAACATACTATGCTTTGCAGCATTGAAAATGGGTCGTTTCACAGTCGGCAATGAAGGTGCACGTTATGTGAATTAGGTTGTTTGGAATAAGGTACACTTTTTTTTAATGTATAGGTCAAACTAAATCGCCTCTTGGAGTTTCTACTTTTGTCGGCTAACCTAAATTGCGGCATGTCCACGATCACCATGTTTAGTATAATGAACCGGGATTCCTGGTTGTGTGTTTGGCCTATAGGACTCCAGCAATGCCCTTCTTGGTGCCAACCAGTGTACTTCCAGTGCCCCCGCCTGGCCTCGACAGTGCCCTCCGGTGCCCTTCCCAGTCTCCACAGGCGCAACCCCGCCGGGCCTCCCTCCGTCACGCCTCCCTGGGACCCGGAGTGTGAGCACTGCACCGAAAGGAAGGACCACTATGAGCGCTAGAACTGGAGTGTGGGCGCTAGACCCGCTAAAAGGATAGTGTGTTCACTACAGCCATAGTGTCGCGGGGTCCTGCATGAAGTTTTTGGAGGAACGAGCTACTTAAACACTATTCCCATGGTGTGGGCACTATTTCGCAATGTCAACCCCTGCACCTATACCAGGGAGCGCCGCTTTGTTGCTGTGGAAACGAGGTACATTAGCAATATATTCACTGTGTGGGCGCTATATTGTAGAGCAGGGGTTCCACACGCACATACAGAGGCTTCATATCCTTCGATCCCCACAGGGCGCTGGTAGGTTCCACGTCGTGATTTGTGTGGCTGGGTCAGGCTTGAACGCGCAGTTTCAGGTGTTTTGCAGTTGTTTTAAGCTTTGCTTGGTTTTGTTTGGCCAGCACCGCCGTAGGCTGGTGCGGTTAGTTGAATAAGCTGGAGCCGGCAGTCACTGGCGGGAAGGAAGGCTGCTGCAGCGCCCTGAAGCCCCCCCTCTCTCAACCAGTCACCCTGCTCAATGGACCCCAGGGTCCCCAGGTATGCTACAGGGAGCCCTCCTCTTCCTCAGACACTGCTGCAGCTGTAGTTTGCGCATTATAAAACTCTTTAAAAAACAAAAAAATACAGTACCCAGAATGCATCAGTGGTTCGCACAGTCTACCACTAAACAGAAATTGCAATGTTCCCTGGTAGGTATGAAAAGTCCATCCAGGATCTTTTATGTTTTGAATACTGGTACTTGGTTTTGTTGGTATTAACGGAGGACTAAGTTTGCTGTGCTGTAAATACAACGGGGCACTCCGAATGGTCCCAATGTGCGTGAAGCGCGAGATCTCTGCTAATGAGGCGATTTAATGAACACACGCGTGGCGCAGTAGGATGAACATGCCTGGAAGTCAGGTACAGAGATAAAAAGAATACAAGGTGGTGAGCCAGCTCATAGGGTTAATGCACTCGCACCGAGAAGTAGGTGGCTCTGTGTCATAGGACACATTTTTCAGTGCTGCAGTTTCATTTTCACAGCAGACCATTGTGAAACCTGTTTTAGTTCAGTTGGAACCACTGAGATTCCGTGCCTTACATGCAGAAAGTTGGGTCTGGTCACTGGTGAATGCCAGGCTCTCAGTGAATCTGTTGAACGCTGGTGCCCTCAGCTGCCCACATGCCAACTATCCTGTTCTTCAGCCATGAGAGTGGCATGGTGCCCCTCCTCCCTCTGGGAAAGGTCCTTCTCTGTCCCTTTCTGGGCATTCTCCATCCCTCCTCTGTGTGTCTGTCTCTCTCTAGGGTGCTTCTCTGGGGTTTCTCCATCCCTCCTCTGTGTGTCTGTCTCTCTCTAGGGTGCTTCTCTGGGGTTTCTCCATCCCTCCTCTGTGTGTCTGTCTCTCTCTGGGGTGCTTTTCTTCCTGTACGTCTTCTTCCAGTCTGTCTCTCTCTGCAGTGTGGGTTTTGCTTCATTCATCTGCTGGAGTTACAACTGCCTTCACTCCTGGAACCTGTGTAGTACAATAACAACCCCTTTTCATATAAGCCTTAACAACAAAGCTTTAGCCATTAACAAAGCATGCTTAGCTCCTTAAGCCAAGGCCCCTAGTAAGGGTATACAAATGTGTCTATTCGAGCGGTCTAAAACGGTTTCACAAAATAAAAAACACAAACATTGCTCTTTCCTGCAGATGACATTGTAGGGGGCTGCGGCTGACAGAAGCCCCGTCTTCTAAGTGACTGACCTGGCAGGTGACCGACACCTTGTCCCCAGAGCCCGGGAGAGTTAATGATTGAAAGTCTTCTGATGGAGAGAAACAATCACTCACTCCTAGCGCCTCCCCAGAGCTGGCTGCAACTGCAGCCGCACAAGGGGCTTTCCAGCTTTGGAATTCTTTCATAACATCACAGAGGTCTGGCTTTCATCTGTCCACCACTTACATGCAGCCCACCACCTACATGCCGGACGCAGCAGGCGCACCACACAAAGTGCGATGTTCCGTCCAGGGACTGGCGAAAAGAATGTGGGCACGTCCAGCGCCGTCTGCTTTCGGAAGGTGCTTGCTTGTTCTGCTCCAAAAAACATTACAGTATTGTCGCAGAGCAGCTGCATATATGTGCTAAAGTGCTGTTAAAAACACAATAAATAAATATATAAATAA
The DNA here is from genome assembly GCF_964263255.1 of Lissotriton vulgaris. Lineage (NCBI taxonomy): Eukaryota > Metazoa > Chordata > Amphibia > Caudata > Salamandridae > Lissotriton > Lissotriton vulgaris. Next base: position 824,731,600 of record NC_141696.1, on the reverse strand, counting down.
ATGTATAAAGCATTCAAATATAGATTAGTAGTTGAGGTACTGTGCTGTGTATAATATCAGAGTGGCTGATATGTGGACACGCGCTCCAGATAACAGGGTAGTAGAAAATTACAGAGGATTTCCAAATAACCTCTACACCTTTCTAGCAAATCAAGAGTGAGTCATTATAATGGAGATACGCAACACAGCCGGCCCTAATAAATTAAAATATTCTATTCATCTAGCTTCGCCCCTATTCCAGGTTCTTCACCTTCAATAGATGTTGTGTGAGCGGATCGCCGCGGCCATTGAAATCAGTGTGTCCTGCACTGAAAGCGGCGCCGTAAAATACAAGCCTTAAAAATGCAATAGATCTCGCCTTTCATTAAGTTAAAGCCATTTGCTTTGCTATACAATACCATTAGCAAAGCAAATGGCTTTAACTTAATCAAAGGCGAGACCTATTGCATTTTCAATGCTTGTTCTTCTCTATAATTGCTGACAGCTAAAATATATTTTGTAGTATTGTACTTTCAAAATGCATAAACACAGAATTGTTTAGTTACAACAACTGCCATGGAAAAAATAGGACAATGGAAAATTAAAATAAAAATACTGAATACATGGTTTACAACGACCCTTTTCTTTAATCAATGTAGATCTATGAAAGTATTGTGGTAGTAGGGTTTTCATACTATTATGGACAGAAGGAAACCCAGTGTATCTGCGTTGTTTGAGAACAGGACTGAAACAGATCCAACAATAAAGCTAGGTGTCAATTTTTCATTGCCTATGGGCTTACTGCTCTGCATAGTAATCAGGCAACAAATGGTTTTGTTACCGAGAAAGTAACAGATTTAACCACAATGCTTTGCGTTTCAACATCAGTTCTAAGCAAGATTATTTTTGCAAAACATGCTTTAAATCTTCAATTTCCAATTAAAGTACTATATTTTGTATTTACCCACACGATTTGGAAAGAACAGAGTCCACACGTGTGGGACAGAAAAAAGATGAAGGCGTAGAATAAAGGCAGGTTAATTTTGAGCACAAATTTACAAGACCAAAGCACTTTACAAAAATGCAGGTTTTTTCAGAACTATGAATTAAGCTTTAAGGAACAAGCCTCACGCTATGATGAGTGATTGCACATACGGACAAGTTACTTACCTTCGGTAACAATATATCTGTAAGAAACATGGGTTAGTTATAGATTCCTTACCTTAGAATTACCCCCAGGTGTCAGACTGGATCTGGAAAAAATTTCGTCAGCAGTACCCCTAGCATCGGAAAGTGGCGTCAGTCAATTCCGCGTCAGTCGTTGTGGTCACCGGGATGACATCGCGGTAGCTACATAGACATGCCCTCGAGCGCTGTTAGTTCTGTACACGACATCCACGCCAAAAGCGCAGAGCCATGCAAGACACTGACCACTGGTGCACAAAACTAGGTCCCTGAAAAGAAGTCCTTAACCCTAGAAGTCAGTTCGTAGAACGGAGAGGATGGAAACGGGGAGGAGGAGGTAAGGAATTTATAACTAACCTATGTTTCTTACAGATATATCGTTACCGAAGGTAAGTAACTTGTCCATCTGAAAGAAACAGTTATAGACTCCTTTCCTTAGAATGGATACCCCAGCAATACCAACCCCGGAGGTGGGTCTGCGAACTAAGTTCCCACCAGACAGTCCTGGAGTACAGAAAGGCCAAAGAAGCAGCCTCTGAGCACTTGGCTGTCCAGGCAGTAGTGCTTGGTGAACGTGTGCAGCAATGCCTACGTAGCTGCCTGGCAGATGTCATTTAGGGGGACTCTCCGTCCCAAAGCAGTAGTTGCTGCCGTTGCCCTGTTGGAATGGGCATGCAGCCCCACTGGAGGCTCCTTTGCCAAAGAATAGCAGGCCTTGATGCACAAAACAACCCATCTGGAGATGGTCCATTTGTGCAAGGCACAACCATTCTTAGCGCCTGCGTAACCAAAAAAGAGCTGGTCGCCCACCCAGAATTGTTTGGTGGGATCCAAGTAGAAGGAGAGCGCAAGTTTTAGATCCAGACGGTGGAGCCACTCTTCCTCTTTTAAAGGATGCGGAGGCAGAAAGAAGGTGGACAAAGTGATGGTTTGGCCAATATGAAAAGAAGTGACCACCTTTGAAAGAAAGGAAGGTCGAGTTCCTAGAACGACCTTGTCCGGATGAACAGCCAAAAAGGGAGGCTTGGAAGACAGAGCTTGTAGCTCACTCACCCTGCGCGCATAGGTGATGGCCACCAGAAAGGCAGTTTTTAAAGTGAGTCTGAGAGGACAGTTATGCAGTGGCTCCAAGGGAGTGCACATAAGTTATGTCAGAACCAAGTTCAAGTCCCACTGGGGCATTACGAAGGGTATAGGAGAAAAAAGATGGGCAATGTCCTTAAGAAATCTATTTACAACAGGGGACTTGAAAAGAGAAGACTGATCAGGGAGCCTAAAATGGCTGAGAGGTAGCCTCTAAGAGTGCCCAGAGCAGAACCCTGCTGGGCCAAAGATTGAAGGAACAAAAGAATCTCAGAAAGTGGGGCCGAAAGGGGACCCACAGCCTTTGCTGTGCACCATGCCACAAATGTATTCCATCTGCCGGCGTATACCGTCTTAGTGGAGGGACGCCTGGCTGTCAAGATTACATCACAGACTTCGGGAGGCAGGTCAAAGGACATCAACTGCCACCTCTCAATCTCCACGCAAGGAGGTGGAGGCTTGACAGGTTCGAGTAGCGGACCGTCCCCTGCTGCTGCAACAGAAGATCCTCCAGAAGAGGCAGTCGGATTGGAGGATCGTAGGCCATGTTGAGCAGCTCGGGATACCAGACTCTTCGTGCCCAAACCGGAGCAACAAGAATGACTTGGGCCCAGTCGTGCTTGATCTTCTTAAGCACCCTGGGCAGAAATGGTATAGGCGGAAAGGCGTATAGAAGAGCGCAACTCCACTCGCGTCGAAAAGCGTCTCCTAGCGAGTGCCACCTTGGAAATTCCAACGCATAGAATTGCTGATATTACGCGGTCTCTTCTGTGGCGAATAGATCTAAACAAGGCTCTCCCCACCGTTGAAAGAAACTTTGCACCACCTCCGAGTGAAGATGCGTTTCGTGATCCATCATGCACCTGCAACTGAGTTTGTCCGCCCTGGCGTTCAGTGAACCTGCAAGGTGTTGAACCTCCAGGAATATGCCCTGATGTTTCAGCCATGTCCAGATACGGAGGGCCTCTTGACATAGGGTACACGCCCCCACGCCGCCCTGTTTGTTACAGTACCACATGGCGGTGGGGTTGTCTGTGAACACCTGCACTACTCTTCCCCGGACAGAGGGAAGGAATGTTTGAGTGCAAGGCGAATTGCCCGAAGCTACAGAAGGTTGATGGGGAGCAGGGACTCTGCCAGAGACCAGTGGCCTTCGATCTTCGCCTCTCCAATGGGGCCTCCCCATCCCAGAAGGGATGCGTCTGTCACCACTGTGTGTACTGGTTAGGGAAGGGAGAGGGATCTGCCGTTGACCCAATCCCAGTTCGTTAGCCACCACTGCAATTGTCATGCAGTGCCCTCCGAGATCTGGACAGATTCCCCTGATGCTGCGCCCACTGGAACCCCAGGTCCCACTGCAGGACCAGCATATGCCACCTGGCATGATTGACCAGCAGGATGCAGGAGACTATGAGGCACAGCAGCCTCAGGGTCATCCTCACCGAAACCCAGGATAGAGGCTGATCGGAATCATAGCCCGAATATCCCGGACTCGCTGTTTGGGAGGATAAACCCGAAACTGCGTAGTGTCCAGATCTGCTCCGGTGAAGAGGAGCTTCTGAGAGGGGGTCAGGTGCGACTTCGGCATGTTGATGGAGGACCCCAGCGAATGTAGGAGGTCGGCTGTAGACTGGAGGTGGGAGACAACTGCCTGGGGCCGAGATAGGGGAAGATTGGAACCCCTGATCTGCGCAGATGAGCTGCGACCACCACCATCACTTTCGTGAACACCAGAGGGGCGCTGGTAAGACCAAAGCGGAGCACGGTAAACTGAAAGTGCCCGTGGCCTACCAGGAACCGCAGGTAACGCCAGTATGCCGGCAGGACAGGGATGTGAAAATAAGCGCCCTGCAAGTCCAACGCTACCATCCAGTCTCCAGGGCAGACAAAACCTGAGTGAGAGTCAACATTTTGAACTTCTCCTTCCGGAGGAAGCGATTGACATTCATGAGATCCAAGATAGGACTCAGGCCTTTGTCCTTCTTGGGCACCAGAAGGTAGTGGGATTAGCAACCACAACCTACTTCTGGGTCAGGAACGCGCTTGATGGCCCTCTTAGCAAGGAGTGCCAAAACTTCCTGTTGGAGAAGGGCCAGGTGATACTCCGACTTGCAATGGTACTGAGGTGGCATGGAGGAAGGGGTAGTCTCGAAGGGGAGGGAGTAGCCTCTTTCGACTATCTGCAGAACTCACCTGTCTGATATGATTGTGTGCCAGTGGGGGAGGTGATGGCGGATCCTGCCACCCACTGGTGTTTGGTGGCCCTGGAAGGTCAGACTAGGAGGGTTTGGAGGCTGATGCAGAGGGGGCTGTGGTGGACTGGCCCACCCGCTGGCCCCCAGAACCACGCCAGTGGTTCCCACGTCCCCGGCCGCGCTGGGGATGAACAGCCTGCACCGGCCTGTGGCTCTGGGCGGGATATGGTGGGGCACCCCTTCCGTAGCCAAAAAAGGGGCGAAAGGAAGACTGCGCAGGGAGGGTGGTGGAGAGGCCGAGGACCTGGCCATAGCCTGAGAGTCCTTAAAGCGCTCTAGCGCACTGTCTGCCTTGTCGCCGAAAAGACGACGGCCATCAAAGGGCATGTCCATAAGGGTGGATTGGAAATCCCCGTAAAAACCAGTTGAACGCAACCAGGCTTAGCGTCGAAGGGCTACTGATATGGAAATCGTCCTGCCAAGTGAGTCGTCAGTATCCAGCCCACAGCGGATGGTAAACTTCACTGCGTGTCTCCCCTCGGCAACTGCCCGGGAGAGCACTGCCCGGGCCTCCTTAGGGCACTGAGGCAGCACTTGAGCCACCGTATCCCACACAGAGGGGGAATAACGGCCCAACAGACGTGCAGTGTTTAACAACCGCAGTGCCAAGCTGGAGGAAGAAAACATTTTCTTCCCAAGTGGTCTAGCTTTTTGGATTCCGTATCAGGTGAAACGGTAGGGAAGGCGCCTTTGGCTGTAGAGGCTTGGATCACCAAGCTCTCAGGGGTGGGGTGTTGGCAGAGGAAAGTTGGGTTGCCCGGGGGTGGGCGGTGGTGTTGGGCAATCATCCTATCCACAGGAGCCCCTGTGTTGGGCTTGGACCACGAGCCCAAAAGGATGTTGGTTAGGGCTTCATTGAACAGCAGCAGAGGCTCCGATGAGCTTGCTGCCGGCTGAAGCACATCAGTCAGGAGGTTGGTCCTGCCTGCCTCTGTAGGAAGCTCGAGGTGGAGAGCCTCGGCCGCGCTATGCAACACCACTGCGTAGGACGCTCCCTCCTCCGTAGCCACGGTAGGAGGAGATAACATGCCTAGGTCTGGGGAGGTATCCAGACAACTGGCATCCCCCAGTTCCTCTCTCCAGTCGGGATCATAATATAACTGGTCTGTTAAAGGGTCACCAGGCCAATCACAGCCTTCCTCACCCCTCTGGCTGCCAATCTGGCTGAAAATGGCCAGGGTGGAACACACAGACAAAAGCACCCAGTTGGTCAACGCCGGGCTGGCTCCGTGTCCACATCGGGGAGGAAGCCCGGGGTGATGCCGGCTGGGGGTCCAGCCGGCCTTGGCTGCGGACGTGGTGCCGGGGGAGTCGGCGCCGGCAGAGGTGTAACAAGGTCGACCGGCGCCGATCCGGATCCAGGCCTGGATCCAAGGGAAGCCCTGAGGTGCAGAAGCAGGTGCAGAAGCATCGATGAAGTCCTACGGCCCCCAGTCGGATCTGCGGAGCCAAAAGGCGCGCTGGCGGAGTCAGTCAGCCCAAAGATAGCATGCATCACTTTGGAAAATGGACGAAGCTGGGCAGGGGTTGCTCCCGGTCCCGGGAAGGTTGGAGTCGACTCTGAAGGCTTCGCTTGCAGAGCCACGGGAGGAGCATCTACCGCACCCTTTGTCGTGTCAGCCGACGAACGAGGGGAAGTCGAAGAGCGACAATGCTTCTCTGACATCTTTTTGTGCTTCGAAATCCCTGACCCAGAGTGCGAAGACTTAGAAGAGAAGTGACAATGATGGCCTATGATCGGTCCCTCGACTTCCCACGCAGCTAGGAACCTGAGAGACGCGAAGTCGACTGGTGGGCCTCGAGGAGCTTTCGGGACCGCTCCCGCAAAGACTTTGGGCCATGGTTCGGCAGTTGGAGCACAACTTGGGGTCTTGGTCGCGCTCCAGGCAGTAGAGGCACATGCTCTGCGGATCCCTCACAGACATCAGTCGGGTACAGGAACCACATGCCTTGAAACCGGGCATCCCTTGTGCACCAGGAGTCGATGTGAGACTCAAAAACAAAATCGACAAAAGTCGCAAAAAAGTCAATCAAAAAGTGACTGGGGATACTACTCACTCCGGATCTGCGCGGAAAAAGAAAGTTGACAACAGCATGCGAGGGTGGCGTCTATGTAGCTACCGCAACGTCATCCCGGAGACCACAATGCAGACAACAGACACGGAGTCGAGTGACACCACCTTCTGACGTGCAGGGGTACTGCTGACGAAAAACCTTCCGAATCCAGTCTGACGCCAGGTGGTAATTCTGAGCTGAGGAATCTATAACTGTCTCTTTCGCATGTGACAGTTTAATTTTCCATTATCGTTGGAATTAGCTCAGTGTTTTTGAATTACAGTATAATCTCATATGAGCAAAAGATAATTTTGTCTCTGACTACACCACTGTTTCTAGCCTCTAAAACATGGCCTTTTCCAGTAACTCATAGGACCTCAGATTCTTTTCTGATATTCTACAACTAATTACAAGTTAGTAACATTTGACTCTTCATCTCCCTCTGTGATATGAGGCATGAACAAGTTACTTACTTTCATTGCTTGGCCCCACGTTGCGCTTTTCACACCGGAAATGACGTGTGCAGTGTGAGATTTACAGTTTGCAGAACAGGATGGACGGGGGTGTTGGTAATGAATCTGTGACTCAAAGTGGTTCTACCAGATAAAGCGTTACCAAAGGTAAGTAACTTGTTCAGCTGATGAAGACTTCTAGCAACAGATTCTGTACCTTATAATAGATAGCAAGGCAATCTCTCCTCAGTGGATAGTCTGTGGACTGTGTAACACTAAGAAGTCCTGGAGGACTGAAAGGAAGAAATGTTCATCACGCCGGCCAGGACTGTCTAGGCAGTAGTGTTTGGCAAACATGTGAAGCAATGCCCGTGTAGCTGCCAGAAAGATGTCCAGAACTGAGACTCCTCTAGCTAGCACAGTGGTTGCAGCTTTAGCTCCAGTGGAATGAGCTTTCAAGCCCTCAGGGTGCTTTTTCTTAGGCACTGCGTAGCAGATTTCGAGCAGGAGGACAATCCATCTGGAGATGGTTCACTTGATAAATGCGTAGCTTTACTTGGCACCTGGAAAACCAACAAAGATTTGATCATCCACCTGGAAGTCCTTGGTACGATTGATGTAAAATGACAAAGCTCCTTTGGGTCCAAATGGTGGAGTCTCTCCTCTTCCTTGGTAGGATGAGGGGGGACAAAGAAAACTAGGCAGTGTGATGCTCTGCCTGAAGTGAAAAGGTGGTACCTACCTTTGGGAAGAAAGATGCACAGGTCCTAAGGTCCAGCTGATCAGGGAAAAAGGTTGTGTACGAGGGGTGAACCTAAAGCACCCGCAATTCGCTAACACTCCTGGCAGATGTTATAGCCATAAGAAAAACAGTTCTGATGCTCAGCAGTCTCAAAGGGCAGCTGTGCATAGGCTCAAATGGTGAACAAATTGGAAAGGTGAGAAATAAATTAAGATCCCATTGGGGCATAATGAAAAGAATAGAGGAAAACATATGCTGAAAATCTTTAACAAAATGGGCAGGTGACTTGAGCAGCGAGGGTTGATCCGGCATCAGCAGGAAAGCTGTATTGGCAGAAAGGAACTCTTTAACTATGCCTAAAGCAAGGCCTTGCCAGGCAAGGGATTGGGCATACAACAGAACTTCAGACAAAGGTGCATACAGAGTCAATAGATTTAGCAGGACACCAAACCACAAACTTTTCCCATGGGCAGGTGCAAATCGTTTGCTCGGAGGTATGCCAGCTGCCAGAATGACATCACATCCTTTGGAAGGGAAGTCAAACATCCTCATGTCACTGCTCAATCTCCACGCATGTAGATGGAGAGTAGGCTGATTGGGGTGCAGGACCCTGCCCTGTTGATGGAATAGGAGATGGATGCTCAAGCTCAGGAGTTTGGAATACCATACTCTACCTGCCAAATTTGGATCCACTAATATGACTTGGGTCTGGTCGTTCCTGATCTTCGTAACAACTCCGGCCGGGAGTGGCATCGGCGGAAAGGCATACAGGAGTCCTAACCTCCAATACAGACTAAATATGTCTGTGAGCGAGAGCCGCCTTGGTAACTCACGAAAAGAAGTGCTGACATTATGCGTTTTCGGCAGTGGCAAATAGATCTAACCCCATTGTGTGAAGAGCCTTTGCAATACCTCAGGGTGGAGACCGGATTTGTGATCCACGAGGCATTGATGGCTGGGTTTCTCTGTTTTGGCATTCAAGAAGCCCACCAGATGTTGAACAACCAGTAAATGGCCTGACGTTCCAGCCATGTCCAGTGTTGAAAGACCTGTCACAGGCTCCATGAACCTACCCCACCCTGCTTGTTGCAATACCACATGGCGGTGGTGTTATCCATGAACATTTGAACGAGCCACCCTTAATTGAAGGAAGAAAGCGAATCACTCTCTGTTCACACAGGTTAATGTGAAGCTGGGACTCTGCCGGAAATCAGAGTCCTCTGATCTCCACCTTTCCCAGATGGCCTCCCCAACCCAGGAGTAATGCATGTGTCACTACTGTGAGCTCTGGGTGGGGAAAGGAGAGGGGTCTACTGCCGACCCATTCTCAGCCTTTGAACCACCACTGCAGATCCTTTGCAGTTCCCTCCACAATCTGAACCAGGTTGGATAGATTTCCCTGATGCTGTGCCCACTTCAGATCCCACTGCAGAGCCTGCATATGCCAATGGGTATGCTTCACCAACAGGATACAGTAGGCTATGAGACCCAGCAGCCTCAGAGTCCGTCTCACCAAACTCGAGGACAGGATGAAACATTGGCATCATAGCCCGAATATCCTGGACTTGCTGTTCAAGAGCATAAGTAGGAAACTGCACTGTATCCAGAGCAGCTGTAGTGCATAGTCCAAAAAACAAGTAGAAACAAGCCTTTGCAATGCAATAGGTCTCGCATTCACGAGAGTTTAAGCTATTGGCATTGTAAATGACCATGCCTTTTATTTACCTGTTTTGCTAATTAACACATACATAAAAGGCATAGTCATTTTTCAATGCCAATAGCTCAAACTCTTGTAAATGTGAGACTTATTCAAAGAAGAGGCCGCAATTGTTCTGGGCTGCTAGATAAATGAAAGCACGGATGGCGCGCTGAATGTTGCAGGAAAGCATATTGTGCCTGCCGTAGGAGAAACTCATTAAAGAAAATAGTGCTTACAGACTATAAAAGAGGTACTGTGTAACAACCAAAGTAAAACGGCCAGTCCTCATGAGAGGTTACCAATGCAGACAGGGAGGGACTAACAACTCTTAACGAATTAGAAGCCAGCATTTACAAAGGGCTATGACACAAGCCAATGACAAATATGGGCGGAGAGTGGGCATGGCTTCAATTCCATACTCCAATACAGCATGTTGCAGACGCTCGGCCCAAAAAGAACACACAGGTCGAATTCAACAAAAAGGTCAAAAACATTCAGTCAAAAATTAACTCATGAGAGCTGGATCAGGAAAAGAAGGAAATGAGGTCAGCGTGCTGGTGAGGTGCCTATAAAGGCACCGTGCAGGTCATTTCTGGTGTGGACAATGCCAACTACACCACGCAGAGATGAACACATCCACCTACTGGCACACAAGGGGATCCAGTCTGGCGAATATTCTAAGGTAAGGAATCTGCGGAAAGACGACTATCAGAGATATTACTTTTATTCAGGACACTAAGTCTTTAGCTAGAATCGGAAGTGAGACATAGTTACATACAATTATACATTAATACGTAATAACAGAATAATCCATTATTCTTTCTGCTCCTCCCTTAAACACAAACGGCTTCCTAAAAGAATATACAGGCTTAATGGTGGATCTGTTTCACCGAACGTGGATAAAACAAATCAAATGAATATAGAATAGGCAATTGAAAAATGTCTCTTTGCCAACTTTCCACAATACTAAAATTAATAATACCAGGTTTGAAACACCGGCACATTCCAGACTTTATTCAAAAGGTAGCCCCAAATTTCCTGCACATAGGTAACTTAGTGTAAGAAAAAAACAGCCCTTCTGCAAAACTGCTACATACCACAACAAGGCAGAATAGTCTATCTATCCCTCCTGTCCCTACCAGTAACGTAATAGCGACTATGGGGGGGAATTAAAAAATATATATACTTTTGTGGAATACCCTTTGTCTACCTTTAACTGCCCAGGAAACGAGAGGGAAGGTTATCTATTTGCTCCTGGCCCGGGGGCTAGGAAGTGAATCCAGTGTGGCTCGTCCAGGTGTGTCCAACCAGTCGACCGTGAGCTACTAGTAGCTTGCAGGCACCTTCAGAGTAGCTTGCGGCCTTCAGTTCTCTTTCAAATAGGCATAGGGTCGCATTTTTTCTTTTAAAGCTAAGGGAAAGCTGTGTTTATTTTACATTATCGTCAGGCTGCAGATAGCAGGGCCTGATAATGATCAGTGCTCAGCCATATTTATGACCCAGGCTGGGGCACAGAGGTGACGAACTGACCACTGAGGTATTTAACTCCTAAATAAAAGACCTTGTCAACTTAATATTGGAAATGAGAACAGCATAGCGTTTCTGAAATCTTTTAAATGGAAGAAAATTAATGTGAGGAGTTCACTTAATCATTAAGTTAACTATCCATTTTATTTTTCTCCAAATTCAAAATGTTAAATTTACTTGCAGCAGGCCTTTTGCTTCAAGTAGCCAGAAGACGATATGTAAAATGTATAACTAAGAGGTACAGCCATTATTTTAAAGTGGGAGAAATTTTAAGTGAAGAAAAGGAATAGGCTACTTACCAGTATGCATCTGTTCTTGGCATAGAGGGCTGCAGAGTGGTACATTTGTGAATAGATCGCCATCTGGTGTTGGGCTCGAATGATTGCACTTGTTTTTCTCTTGGAGAAGTCTTTTGTCGTCACGAGACTGGTGACTCCTCCTTTGGGTGCTAGTGAGCATGGGCATCGGCTCCATCCTTAGATTGTTTTGCCATAGTAGGGTTAGATGGAGTAGTATGATAGAATACAGAAAGAGATGCCCATGTAAGTGTATGTAAATAAGATAATGTTGGAACAGACACAGGTTTCCCGGGAGGCAGGGAGGGCATGTACCACTCTGCAGCCCTCTATGCTAAGAACAGATGCATACTGGTAAGTAGCATAATCCGTTCGAGGCATATGGGCTGCAGATGGAACATTTATGAATAGACTATACAGCAGTTACCTCCCTAGCGGTGGTCACCAGTGTCTGTTGCAACAGTTTGAAATAAAGTCTTTAGTACAGCCTGGCCCACTCTAGCCTGTTGTGTTGCCTGCACATCAACACAGTAGTGTTTTGTGAAGGTATGCGGTGTAGCCCAAGTTGCTGCTTTGCATATGTCATCTAGGGGAATGTTTCCTAAGAATGCCATAGATGCCCCTAGTTTACTGTAGAATGAGCTCTAGGAGGAACAGTTAATGTTCTTTTTGCTTTAAAGTAACAGATTTGTATACATTTTACAATCCACCTGGCAATGCCTGCTTTAAAGATAGGATTGCCCTTATGTGTTGGGGAAAACGCTACAAATAGTTGTTTGGTTTTTCTGAAAGTTTGTGTTCTTTCTATGTAATACAATATTGCCCTTTTGACATCTAATGTATGTAGGGCCCTTTCTGCTACCGTCTGTGGCTTTGGAAAGAAGACTGGTAGTTCCACTGGTTGATTGATGTGGAATGTTGAAATTACTTTAGGCAAGAATTTTGCGTTTGTTCTAAGAACCACTTTATTTTGGTGTAACTGTAGGAATGGTTCTTGTATTATGAACGCCTGTAATTCACTCACTCTTCTGAGGGAGGTAATGGCTATAAGGAAGGCCACCTTCCATGTAAGGAATTGTATTTCACACCTATGCATAGGTTCGAAAGGTGGTCCCATTAGTCTGGTGAGTACTATGTTGAGATTCCAGACCGGGGAAGGCGGTAGTCTTGGTGGAATGACTCTTTTGAGGCCTTCCACGAAGGCTTTTATTGCTGGCACTCTAAACAGGGATAGATGTTGCCTGTTTGGCAGGTACGCTGCTATAGCTGCAAGATGTACTCTAATGGAGGTGTAAGCAAGGTTACATTGCTGTAAGTGTAGTAAGTAGCAAATAATATTTTTTGTGGATGCGTCCAGAGGGTTGATGTTGTTACTGTTACAGTATACAACAAACCTTTTCCACTTTGATGCATAGCATGCTCTGGTTGTAGGACGTCTTGCTTGCTTAATGATTTCCATACAGTTTAAAGGTAAATTTAAGTATCCAAATTCTATGACCTCAGGAGCCAGATCGCTAGGTTCAATTGTTTGGGAACTGGGTGCATTATTTCTCCATGGTTCTGCGTCAGGTGCATGGGTAATATTCTTAACTTTTGATGTGGCACCTGTGATAGTTGCAGGAGCATGGTGAACCACGGTTGTCGTGCCCACGTGGGTGCCACTAGTATCATGGTCATTGAATGTTGTTGTAGTTTTCGAACCACTAATGGAATTAGTGGGAGAGGGGGAAAAGCGTATGCAAATTTGTTGGACCAATTCATCCATAATGCATTGCCCTGCGACAGGTGGTGTGGGTACCTGGATGCGAAGCTTTGGCATTTTGCGTTCTGATGAGTGGCAAAGAGATCTATCTCTGGTTGTCCCCATCTTTGGAAGAATGGCTGCAGTATTTGGTCGTGCAGTTCCCATTCGTGTATTTGTTCTGACTCTCTGCTTAAGATGTCTGCTATCTGATTTTGAACTCCTGGTAGGTGTTCGGCTAACAGATAGATGTTTTGAGGAATGGCCCATCTCCAAATTTCCTGTGCTAGTCTGGATAGTTGGAGAGAGTGTCCCCCCCCCCTGTTTTTGAATATAATACATTGCTGTCATGTTGTCTGTTCTGATCAGGACTGCTTTGTTGAGAATCTGCATTTGAAAAGCTTTTAATGCTAGAAACACTGCTAGTAGTTCTAGATGATTGATGTGCAGTCTTTTTTGCTGTACAGTCCATCTCCCCTGTACTGTATATTTCTCCATATGCGCTCCCCATCCGGTGAGCGATGCATCCGCTGTTAGTATCACTTGTGGAATTGGTTCTAGGAACGACCGCCCCTTGGAAATGTTTGTTGTGTTCCACCACTTCAGAGAGCGATGTGTGCAGTCGTCTACCAACACCAGCTCTGTAATCTGACCGTGAGCCTGATTCCACTGTGTTGCTAGACATTCTTGCAGCGGACGCATTTGTAGTCTGGCATATGGTATTAGCAGTATGCAAGAGGACATCATCCCTAATAGTTGCATGAACACTTGAGCTGTTAGTGAGTGTTGTGGTTGGAATCTTTGAATCAATGTGAGCATTGTTTGAATCCTGACTGCGTTGGGATATACTCTGTCTTTTTCTGTGTCTATAGTAGCATCTAGATATTGTTGAACTTTGTTTGGTTGCAGGTGGGATTTTGTGTAGTTCACCGTAAACTCTAGCTGGTGTAGCAACTGAATTATCTTTTGTGTGTTTTGAAGACATTCTTTTTGTGACTTGGCCTTTATTAGCCAGTCGTCCAAGTAAGAGAAGACATGTATTTGTTGTCTTCTTAGGTGAGCTGCAACCACCGCTAGGCATTTTGTGAACACCCTAGGTGCTGTTGTGACCCCAAACGGAAGGACTTTGAACTGATAATGTTGTCCTTCTACAACAAACCTGAGGTATTTCCTGTGGGCTTTGTGAATTGGGATATGAAAGTAAGCATCTTTTAGATCCAGTGTAGAAAGAAAGTCCCCTTTCTTCAGTAAAGGAAGTACTTGTTGGAGCGTGACCATGTGGAAATGTTCTGAATTTATGTATGCATTGAGCGGTCTGAGGTCTAGTATTGGCCTTAGAGACCCATCTTTTTTGGGAATTAGGAAGTATAGAGAGTATACCCCTGTTCCCGGTTGATGTTGTGGAACCTTCTCTATGGCAAGCTTTTGCAGCAGTGATAGTACTTCCTGTTTTAACAATGTTAGATGATCTTGACTCATTGGACGCTGTTTGGGGGGGATGTTTGGTGGGGTAGCTGTGAGTTCTAGGCAATAACTTGGACTCCTTGTCAGGAGGAGGAGCTTCTCCTGTAGTTAATGAGTTTGCTCTCTTGCGAGCGTTTGTGACTACTAGCGAGTCCAGAGGTACTTGTCCTTTGATAAATATTGGATTCTTTGGTGCTGCCTTATATTTTTTATCAATTCTTGGGTTTAATACCCTAGCCCTCACAGGATCTTTGAATATGTCTGATGTGTGATTGAGAAGACCCTTAAGCATTGCGAGTGTTCCTGATGTTCTTTGTGCAGCAGGTAGTGTTTCTAAAAGGAAATCCTCTATTTGAGGTTCCGTATGTATTTTATTTATTTTATGTAGTTTGTAGAGCGCACAGCTACCCCCGAAGGGGTGTCCCGGCGCTAGAACCTGAACCTCCAGAGGAGAGGAGGGGAGCAAGAAGGGAAAACAGCGGAGTAGATCAGAGTCCAGAGAAGAGCCAAGTTTTGAGTCTGGCCCGGAAGATGGATTCGGAGGGACAGAATCTAAGATCGACTGGCAGAGCGTTCCACAGTTTTGCCGCAATGACGCTGAACCCTCTGCCACCCATTCTGGAGAGTCTGAAACGGGGAGAGATCAGAAGGCGGAGGTCATTGGATCTCAAAGATCTGATGGAACGGGATATTGAGACACGTTTTTTCAGGTAGTTTGGTCCGCGGTCGTTGATGGCTCGGTAGGTTAGGGTAAGGATCTTGAACTGGATACGGCTGGCCACTGGTAGCCAGTGCAGTTCCTTACGATATGCGGATACTGATTGACGGTAAGGAATATTGCCAATCAGTCTGGCCGCCGCGTTCTGAACAATCTGAAGCCGGTCAATCAGGTATTGGGGGGCACCAGCATAAAGGCTATTAGCATAGTCTAGGTGGGACGTGATGAGGGCATGGGTAACTGTACGGCGGGAATCCAGAGGGAGATAGGGGAGTATCTTTTTGATCATGCGCAACTTCAGGAAGCAGGCAGAGGTCACTTTATTGACCTGAGTTTTGCATGAAAGGGAGTCGTCAAACTGGAAACCCAGGTTACGGGCCGAGTGGACGGGGGAGGGAGCGGGATCAAGTGCCGTGGGCCACCACCAGGAGGAGGGGATGGAATTTTTCTGGTTAAAAAACAGCACCTCTGTCTTGTCTGCATTGAGTCTAAGATGGTTTTCAGACATCCAGCCACTGATGTTGTTGAGGCACAGGCGGAAGTTGGTGAACGCGGAGTCAGAGTGGTTTCCAGGACTAGGACTCCACAACGCCGGCCAGTGGGGCAAGATGGATGTTAAAAAACAGAGGGCTGAGGGCAGAGCCCTGTGGCACACCGCAAGACAGGGGTTTTTCCTCCGATTTAAAAGGCCGCAACAATACCCTCTGACTTCTTCCTGAAAGGAAGGACTCGATCCAGCTAAAGGCAGTGCCGCCAATGCCAATCTGTTTGAGTCGGTCAAGGAGAATGGGGTGGGAGACCGTATCAAATGCAGCGGACAGGTCGAGGAGGACTAGCATGGCCTCCTCGCCCCTGTCCACACATTCCCGAATAGTTTCCGATACTTCCAGCAAAGCCGTCTCTGTGCTGTATCCCGCCCGAAAGCCAGATTGTGAGTCGTGCAGTAGGGAGTTGCTTTCCAAATACTCCGTGAGTTGCAACTGCACGGCTTTTTCCAAGACCTTTGCGGGTTTGGGGAGAAGGGAAATGGGGCGGTAGTTGGCGAAAACAGTGGGATCAGCATCTGCCTTTTTTAGGATGGGGATCACCAAGGCCTCCTTCCAGGTGGTAGGGAAAAAGCCATGGTGTAGGGAGGCGTTCCAGATGGAGAGGAAGGAGCAGGCTAACGAGGGGGCCAGCTCTCCCATGAGTTTGGCAGGGACGGGGTCAGAGGGTGCACCAGATTTGCAGTGGATGAGTAGCCTGATAGCATCCTCCTGGGTGAGTTTATTGAAGGCGAGGAAGGACGGAGAAGCAGGGGGACTTGTGGAAGGAGGCCGGGAGACTGGCCCTTTAGGGAAGGAGATACATAGTTTGTTGATTTTTTCAAGGAAGAAATCTGAAAGTCCCTCGCACAGGGTCTGACTAGCTGAATTCTGAGTGGCCCTGGCCGGAGGATTAATGAAGTCTTTGACGATGGTGAAGAGGGTTTTTGCCGAGTTTTTGGCTTTGGCAATTTGAAGCGAGAAATGATCTCTCATAGTGATTTTTTTATGTTTGAGAAATTTTTTCAAGGCAGCTTTGTAGGTAAGCTTAGCTTCAGAGTCATAGTTTAGTCTCCACTTCCGTTCGAGAGCTTTGCATCTGCTTTTTTCCTCACGGAGGGAGGTGGAGAACCAGGGAGCGGAGGGGCGAGATCTAGTGGAGGCAATGATTTTCAGGGGAGCAATGTAGTCAATAGCATTGATGAGGGCAGTGTTAAGCCTAGAGATATTTCCGTCGATATCAGAGGATAGATGATCCGTCTGGAAGTGGAATACCGAGTCCAAGGTGGCGCATGTGACTTTGTGCCACTTCCTTCCCAGCTCCTTCCTGGGGGCTCGAGGGACAGATTTCCGGTCTAAGGCCAGAGAAAAGGGGATAAGATAGTGGTCGGTCCACGTAAGGGGGAGGGGAGGAAAGACAGTGATAGTGGAGAAATTGGCGAAAATAAGGTCTAAGGTGTGACCAGCCACATGAGTAGGACCGGTGACTAATTGAGTGAGGTTCAGACTATCCATGATTTCCAGCAGATTGTTCGCCTTCGCGCAGAGAGGGTTGTCTACGTGGAGGTTGAAGTCACCTAAGACTAGAAAACATTGGTGTTTAAGGGATAGATCAGCCAGCTGGTGGGTGAGAGCAGTAAGAGAAAGGGAGGCGGCGGTTGGGGGGTTATAAACTAGGGAGCCAGCCAGTATAACTGCCGCGGAATCAGATACAGAGAAGTACAGAGCTTCGATTATACCAATGTTGGTAAGTTTGGTAGTGGTCAGCTGAAGATGAGATTTAAAGATGACGGCTAGTCCGCCTCCAGATTTACCCCCAGCCCGGTTAATGCATTTTATGTCGTAGCCTGGTGGGATGGCCAGGTAGATGTCCGGAGAGGAGGAGTCAGTGATCCAGGACTCAGTGAGAAATAAAATATCCCACTCGTCAGAGGAAATCGACATCCAGATGTCGTTGGCATGGCGGGGGAGAGACCGGCAGTTGACCAAGCCTGCTTTCAGCGTCCGATGGTTAGATGCGGGGAGCTGCGGTGTGGGATGAGAAGGCGAACGAGATAGGTAGGACGGGAGAGAAAAGTTGCATTGAGGACAATGGAAAGGAGCGGATTCTAAATGGTCTGGGTTGCAAGGGGTAATGGCCGTGCAGTGGGAGGAATTAAGTAGATGAAGTTGGGAGTTGGTCCAGCACGTGCGGGCGGAATCGGCGGAACAGGCAGGGGGGCTGGCCCTGCCCGTCCGCTGCGCTTCCTAGCGAGGCACATAATTTATGACTGTGGGGAAGGGCGTCACGGGGGCGTGGCCAGCTGAGGTGGGCGTGTCTGAAGACGCGCCTCACCCTCGGTAATGGCGATGACAAGGAATCGGTGCAGCGCTAGAAGACGCTGTTCGTGAACAGGAGGAGAGTATGTTTTTTTAAAAATGCAAAGTATTACACAAACAATCAAATTTTAAAAGATGTAAGCTCACTCCCGGCTTCCGCCTCAGGAGACTCGTGGGTTCAGTGGTGTCGCGCTTTCCAGCTGCGCGCACTCTTATAGTCGAAGTAGGGGGCGTGGCCAGCTGAGGTGGGCGTGTCTGAAGACGCGCCTCGCCCTCGGTAATGGCGATGACAAGGAATCGGTGCAGCGCTAGAAGACGCTGTTCGTGAACAGGAGGAGAGTATGTTTTTTAAAAAATGCAAAGTATTACACAAACAATCAAATTTTAAAAGATGTAAGCTCACTCCCGGCTTCCGCCTCAGGAGACTCGTGGGTTCAGTGGTGTATGTAAGTCTACCTTGTGGTATTTTGCAGCCCTATTAATTAACTGTGCAAAACCTGTATTATCATCAGGTGGTGAAGGTTTTGAGGGATACAGTTCAGGGTCATTATCATTATCTGACCCTGCGTTATAATCTTCCCATGGGTCTGCGTCTTCTGGGACAGTGTTGTCATCCCTAGGAAGTTCTCCCTCCCCTGTGTCACTTTCTATATCTGTTTGAGGTGTAGATGGTCGTGGTGTAGAAGGTGGAGGAATGGCTGGCAGAGTGTGAGGAAGAGGAGAAGAGGGTGTGTCTTTAGGTTGAGGAGACAGGGGGGGGGGGGGGGGGGAGTTGTATTTGTCCCCATTGTTCTCTTTTTAGGAGGAGGAGCTTTGTCGTCCAACTGTTCATTCTTCCTCTTTTTAGGTAGTTTTGTCACCACCTTGCCAGTTTGTGGATCGATAAACAAAGTCTTTTGTTTTGGATCTGTCTGATGCTCCTGTGTCGGTACCGAAGTTTTTGGTTCCGAAAGGTGCTTTTGCTTCTGACTGTCAGTGTTTTGTGTTTTCGGCACCGAGATTTTGCTCGAATCCGATCTTTTCTTTGTCGAGGAAGTCTTCGACGTTGAAGCATGTTTCGGTTTCGACATGGAATGTTTCGACTGCAAGCTTTCCTTGGTATGGAGCTTTGGTGTCGATGTCGATGTCGACCGCTTCTTGGATCAGACATGGTGGGAGGCCGAGTGTTTCGGTTTCTGTTTCGTTGCCGAGCCTGAGGGCGGGGCATCTGAAACTTTTTTCGGTAGTCTGACCGGGCTCGAAGGCGGGGTCGACACCAAGCGGGGTCGGTTTTTTGGTAAGGGGACGTCGTCACTCACGGTTTGAAGATCGTCGATTTCTTCGACGTCAGACTCGTCCACTCCCTACCCCGACTCATCCTCATCTTCTTCTTCTTCTTCCTCTTCGGGATACTGGGCCTCGAACAGCTCCAGGATTGCCTCTGACTGCATTCTCGACACCTCGTGTCTTCGGGCTCAACGGTTTCTAATCGTCGACTTGGAGGAGAATGCTGCGCAGGCTTCACAGTCCCTGGATTCGTGTTCAGGTGATAAACAGAGGTTGCACACCTCGTGTAGGTCCTTGTGTGGAAACATAGCACCACACCTTGGACATCTTTTGAATGGAGTCCTTTCCATGGACTCCGGGCTGGACTACGTCGAGATAGGCCTCCCGGTCTCGTCAACGTAGAAGTTGGAAATTTTTGTTGTTGACGTCGAAACGCGTCGAAATGGAAATGAATTCGCGCTCGATAACAATACCGTTGAATTGGAAAGGGAATACGCGCCGAAATATAACTTTTTTCTCGAAGTCTATCCGGAGCGCTTCGATCCTCATCCGAACCCGATGGCGGAAAAAAACAATCTAAGGATGGAACCGATGCCCATGCGCACTAGCACCCAAGGGAGGAGTCATCGGTCTCGTGACGACAAAAGACTTCTCCAAAAGAACAACAAGTGCAATCATCCGAGCCCAACACCAGATGGCTATCTATTCATAAATGTACCATCTGCAGCCCATATGCCTCGAACATATTTTTATGAAACATTATCTTAAGGATTTTCTCAGATTTCAACAGCCCTGCCAAGTACCACGCATCAGGCGTTAGACTAATGTACTTTAGTGCTGATGTCTGCATCACCATACTAAAATGCTTTAGTCATGCATAACAGCAAATCAGGAACAACCTGAAATGAGGCGCTCAACAAGGCTGACGGCATTTCACAAAAGCATCCAGTGTGCTTTCGGCTTACTCTGGCTGTAACTAGTGCACACTGTAGCGCTGCTGCACAGTCTCCGACAATTTTTACGCCGAGGGGTGAGAAATGGCATGTTCAAGTTGTTTCGTTTTACAGTAAGGTCAGGGCGGGACGTCCATCTATCAGGCCCACTTGCAGCACGTTTAACAGGCTTTCTGGGAGGACCACGTGGTCAGCGATGCTTGGTTGCGTGAAGGAGAACACTTCAATCGTCATGCGGATGGGTCACTGTCTGCAGCCCTCACTTGGATTGATGGTGCCTTGCCTTACATCGTTTTAAATTCCAGCAAGACATCCCAGGCAGTGGTTACGGTCCACAGAGAGCAGATGATGATTGCAGACGGCTGCAGGCAGCTCTGTATGTTTTGTGCTGAGCTGCCGTGCTTAAGTGGTGTTCATTGCTGAAAGGGTGTTGTTTCCCCTGCGACATAAGTCCTGAAAGACCCCTTAGCAGCCTGCAGTGCATCCAGATATAATTTGGGCCCCAGACAGCTTGGCTGGCTGTACAATTACCAGCACAAACTGAGCAGCTTAGGAGGATGCCAAGAACAGACAGTTATGCACAAAGGCTGTTGTATTTCGATTTAGATTTGAATGAACTTCCCGATTCATGCCATTATATAGGTACAATTCACAGTGCCGTTCTATAGGCATAGAAAACCAGTCCTTATTTAGGTATAGCCCATGCAACCCAAATACAGGCATGGCTACTTCCATCCGTTCATCTACGTCACAACGATTTCTTGGACTCTTAAGCAGAAGGGGCTCCGCCTAGCCTGGATATTGATTTATCCAAGAAACTCATTATTATGCAAGAACATCTATTCCTTAGGGGTTCATTCAGGACGTTCATATACCCGACTTTTACGTCAATACTGGCATTCCTAAACACCCTCAAAGTATAAATATACCTTCACTTTCTATAGCAAAGTACGGTGTGGTTCGGTGCAGTCAGACTTCCTACTTACACGACGCAGCTCGCTACAGCAAGTGCCGAAGGAAGCCAACTCTCCAGCTGACGCACTGACCAGAAGCTGTCATCGTCCTGCCGAGAATCAAGCTCCAGTGTTTCTGACTCCCCTTGCGGGGTGTTGGGAAATCGAGTCCCGTGAAAGAGATACCAACCTCTTTCATTCAAAGGTATGGAGCTGATTAGAACCTAGAGAAACCTTTGGCAATTCTTGGCAAAATTAAACCTATGCTAAAGACAACACCTAGTTCTTCCCTGGTACTAGACCTAGGTTAGGTACATTGGGGTAGGCGTATTTTAGACGCACCAGTTGAGTATTTTAGCCTGTGTTATTTATGTATGTATTTTTATATATGTCATAGCAACAGACAATACTATTACAGTATTATTTTATATTACTGTTTATGCTGTACATATTATACTTTGCATTGTCTAACAATTGTAGCAGTTCACCTCTCTTGCATGAGAAAGAAAACTGTTCAATAAACCCCTTTTATTGAAACGCCCGTCTCTCTATTTCTATGCAACTCTGTAGAAACGAAGCATACACGATTGACTGAGTGAACTAGTTATCTGAGTGAACTAGTTATTATCTATTGTTTCCACAACTCTGAAGATATTGTTTCGGTTTTAGGGGAAACAAAGTTGTCATGTTTATGCGGTTGTCAGAAACTAATCCCTTCCTGTTTATTCGAGAAAGTTTCTAGTGACCTCTGAGTTAGCTGGCCCACAAACAATTAGGTTTAGTATACTCAATAGAGACATACTGACCTCAGTCCTATGTCAAATCTATAGTGTATATTATTCCTCTGCGCAGAGCCTATTGAGAATATAGGAACTACACTACAAGGCAGTCCACTCTGCAGCAAAACCAGCAGGTCCGACACAGTGATCAGCTTAAAAGAAGCTCCTGCCGAGTGCTGAAACCTACCTTAAGGTAATGGAATAATTTTTTTACTATCCAAAAGCAAAACTTAATACATCGACTTGTTCAGTCGAATGAGCAGACACACCTGACTCCCTCCTTGCATCGTGATACATGTGATTGCGTGCAGGCCCAGATGTCCTTGAATGTCTGTGTGGCCTTGCAACATTAGTTTTCTAAAACCGCTGCAAGCCTGAGGGCTCAGAACTTGCAGCAGCAGCAGCAATGGGTTGCCATACGGGTCGAAGCAAGGAAGGTCACACCATGCCTGGACTCTCTCTGCAATATTCAGCAGTCAGAGCACCACCTGGGAGCCCGAGCCCCGTCGGACCCAATGAAGACACACTGGCTTTCATCCTGGCACTGAGGTCATGGGGCAGCAGTTGTCACAGGTGACAACTGCTGTGAATGGATTAAGGTGGTTAAGCCAGTAGGGTTGCCACCATTCCTAGAAAATAATAAGGACACTTTGTTCATGTTGTAAGATTCTGTGAAGGCCCAGACATGACAAACAGAACTTTATAGAAAGTAGTCCATATTCATTTTAACACAGTTTCTCTGCCTTTTTTTACTTTATTTTTTCACCCTGGAACACATTTTAAAAAGCTGTACTCTTATTTTTGCTGTTTTAAACGTGTACTGATAGGAGGAAAAAATACCAGGTTTGGCGAGTTTCTTAATTTTTGTAGTGGGACATTAACCACATCAATGCTAAGGGAATTTTCCCCCGGTGCTCATTTTTTTGAAATCCCATTGTTCATGACGAGCTCAGCTCGTCATGAGCACACGACCAGTGTACTGCATGACGAGCTGAGCTCGTCATGAGCAGCGAAGGGGTTAAAATACTGGTCAGTCCGAACAAAAAAGGGCCAAATAGCAACGCCAATGTTTTGGTTCAGGTTAATCAGTGTTTTTGGGGGCAGTTTTTCACTGATTACTGCCAACTGATAGCTGTGGGTGGCAGAAGCCCCACTGATGCAGCTGGGTGCTAAGACAATGAGCGGTGCTGGACTCTCCTCCTGGCCTGAAACAGGAGGTGCAGTTACAAGGAGCAATGATTTGTGACTGAAGCCAGACAGCACATGCTCGGCCCTGGCTCTCTCATTTTCAGTACTGCAGCACTTCAGAGCACCACATGATCTCCTCCAGCCTTGTTGGCCACATGAAAACACCCTGGCTCGCCTGGCAGTGAGTCACTGGGCTGGAACTTGTGACTCTGGCACAGGTGAGTTAACCCCTTCCATGCTCATGACGAGCTCAGCTCGTCATGAGGTAGCCTGGAGCTGTGCTCATGACGAGCTGAGCTCGTCATGAACAGTGGAGTTCTTCATAATTCAGCACAGGAGGGGAAAATGTGTAGCAGCGATGTGGTTAAACAGGGAAGTGAATGGGGTTAAAGTAAGATTGGGATGTGCCGATAGTATTGTCACCTTTCCCAGAAAATAATAACATATTTGTTCTTATTACAAGATTCAGCAAAGAAAGGCCTAAACATAGTTAACAATACTGATCTAAAAACGTCCCTGTTTATTATTAAAACTGCTTTTGAGATTTTGTTTTCTTTAATTGGCACTTGGCATTAAGGTAGCTCCTTAAGACATTTTAAAGTATTTTCTTCTTATGTTTGCCATTTTAAATATGTACGGATAAGAGGAAAATAAATACTTACAAGAAGATTTTCCTTTTTGTGCGGGCCAGGACAATAAAATACTGATCAGACCAAGTGGCAACCAGATTTAAGGCTGGTTCTGGTTGATGTACATTGGGGTAGAATGGTTGGAACTGGATGGGTTGGATGGCTGGGCAGGGCAAGGCTGGTTCTAAGGGTTGTTATTGGGGCTACGAAGGGCTCGACAGGGCCACACTGGTTCTGGTGGATGGGAATGGACTAGAATGGCTTTTGATTGATTACAATGGGGTTATTGCACATGGAGTAGGGGAAAATCTGCTTGACGTGTACAAGGTGTGAACATACTGCGCGGACTGGCTGTTTCTGATACTGTTAATGAAGTCAGAATGAACTGGGGTTGGGTCATGCTATTTCTTGGTTAATGATGTTTGAATGGACCATGTAGTCAGGCTAGTGCTTCTCATTCCTTTAAAGGTGGCATTTTATAATATTTAGTGCTTTATATTGACTTTATTGATTGGTTTCGCTGGTGAGAAAGTGTCACTTGAGGTGTCACACATTAGGTAGTAGAATGTGACAATAACACAAAGTACAGAAATGCCACATATAGGCAACCTGAAAACTTGGCAGCTATGTGGATAGACTCTGTGTGTCACTACAGTTAGTGCCCTTCCATTTGAGGTGCTTTTCAGCAGTTTTAAGGTCTTTTTAGAGTTTCTCGTTGCTCACATTGGTGCAATTTATATTTATATGTTTCCTTGGTCTTCATTGCTTGATTTTCTGCTCGTGACAACGTGTCACTCAGTCATTGATTGTCACTCATATTTACAATGAAATTATGTAAATATTACACATATGCTATCTCAAACCTTGGCAGCTATGTTTCAATTAAGCCAATTACATCTTAATGTTTTATGAAGCACGTTCCTTCTCTTTAAATTCCTCCTATTTAAACAAATAGCTGTATTTTTGTGTTATAAATGTGGCACAAGGTTCTACAGGCCACTGGGAGCAAGAGGCCTGCTGTTCATAAATGTGACCCTTTGAAATGGGAGAAATTTTAAATCATGAGTTTTATGGAATACTGATAAAGTGAACTCTTCAGTTTAATTTTCCCCTGTTTCAACGATATATCTGTAAAAGACATTAGTTCGTGATAGATTCCTTACCTTAGAATATCCCCAGGCGTCAGACTGGATCTGGAAAGTTTTGCTTAGCAGTACCTTTGCGCGTCAGTAGGTGGCGTCCTGCGGCTCCGCGTCCGTCACTGGCGTCGTCAGCGCCGAGATGACGTCAAGTAGAGTACTTAGGTGCCATCCATGCGTGCTGACGCCAGTTCTGTACATGACTTTCCGCGCCAGGAACACAGAGCCATGCAATATACTGACCATTGGTGCATAAAACTAGGGCCCTAAAAGCGGATGACCTTAACCCTAGTAATCAGTTCGCAGAATGGGCGGGGCGGTAAGGGATCTAGTACTAACTAATGTCTCTAACAGGTATATCGTTACACAAGTAGCAACTCGCTCATCTGAAAGAGATACGTTAGTGATAGATTCCTTACCTTAAAATAGATACCTCAGCAATACCAACCACGGTGGTGGGTCTGCGAACAAAATTACACCAGGAAGACACGGAGAACCGAACGGACAAAGAAGCTGTCTCTCTGGACTTGACTGTCAAGGCAGTAGTGTTTTGTGAACGTGTGCAGCGAGGCCCACATAGCTGCCTGACAAATGTCCTGCAAGGGAACGCTGCGTCCCAAGGCAGTAGTGCCTGCAGTTGCCCTGGTCGAATGGGCACGCAGCCCCACAGGAGGCTCCTTCTTGGCCAAGGAGTAACATGCTTTGATGCACAGAACGACCCACTGGGAAATGGTCCGTTTGTGCACAGCCTAACATTTTTTGGCACCCACGTAGCCAACAAAGATGATCATCCACCCGGAACTGTTGTGTACGCTGCAGATAGAAAGCAAGCAAACGTTTTGGGTCCAAACGGTGGAGCCTCTCCTCTTCCCTGGAAGGATGTGGAGGCGGAAAGAAGGTGGGCAAAGTGATGGTCTGCCTGATGTGGAAGGGCGTGACAACCTTTGGCAAGAAAGAAAGACAGGTCCTTAAAACCACCTTGTCCGGATGAACAGAAAGGAAAGGAGGTTTAGAAGAAAGCGCCTGGAGATCACTCACTCTTCTGGCAGAGGTGATAGCTATCAGGAAAGCCGTCTTTAGAGTAAGAAGACGTAAAGGACAGTTATGAAGGGGCTCAAAAGGAGAGCACATCAGAAAAATCAAGGCAAGATTTAAGTCTCATTGAGGCATTATGAAAGGCACAGGAGGAAACGTGTGTGTAATGCCTTTGAGGAAACGGTTAAAAACCGGGGACTTTAAAAGAAAAGGCTGATCAGGAAGCCTCAGGAAGGCGGAAATGGCAGAAAGATAACCTTTGATAGTGCCCAGAGCAGAGCCCTGCTGGGCGAAAGATAGAACAGAAGAACCTCAGAAAGATGGGCCGAAAGAGGATCCACAGCCTTTGCTGTGCACCATGCCACAAATTTGTTCCATCGGCAGGCGTATACTGTTTTAGTGGAGAGACGCCTGGCTGCCAGAATTAGGTTACAGACCTCAGGAGGAAGGTTGAAAGCCATCAACTGTCGCCGCTCAATCTCCACGCATGGAGGTGGAGGCTGGATAGTTTCGGGTGGAGGCCAGTCCCCTGCTGCTGCGACAAAAGATCCTCCCCAAGAGGCAGACGGATCGGGGGATCGATGCTCATACTGAGTAGCTCGGGATACCATACTCTTCGAGCCTAGTCCGGAGCCACAATGACTTGGGCCCGGTCGCGCCTGATCCTCTTCAGCACTCTGGGCAGAAGTGGTATAGGTGGAAATGCGTACAACAGACCGCAGCTCCACTCGAGACGAAAAGTGTCTCCGATAGAGTGCCGCCTTGGAAATTCCAATGCGCAGAACTGATGACATTGCGCGTTCTCTTCTGTGGCAAATAGATCTAACCAAGGCTCTTCCCACTGCTGAAAGAGACCTTGCGCCACGTCCGAATTCAGACTGCCTGGTGTTGAACCACCAAGGTAATACCTTGATGTTCCAGGCATGTCCAGAGGCGTAGAGCCTCCTGACTTTGGGTCCAGGACCCACCCCGCCTTGTTTATTGCAATACCAAATGGCGGTGGTGTTGTCCGTGAACACCTGCACTACACTTCCCCGAACAGAGGGAAGGAATGCCTTCAGTGCAAGTTGGATCGCCCGCAGCTCCAGAAGATTGATATGGAGCCGGGACTCTGCCGGAGACCAGAGGCCTCTAATCTCCGCCTCTCCCAGGTGGGAGAAGCGAGTAACCTTGGCAGATTATCTGCAGCACCCATTTGTCTGATGTAATGTCGCACCAGTGGGACAGATGGTGGAGGACCCTGCCACACACCAGTGTGGGGTGCTCCATTAAGCTTAGATTAGGAGGGTTTAAAGGCAGAAGCAGCGGAGGTGGAGGTGGACGGACCCGCATGCTGATTCCCCGACCAGCCCCTGGAAAACCGCGACCGCGGCCTCGCTGGGGCTGGTTCTGCACAGGCCTGGTGGACGGGCGCACCTTGGGGCCTCAACCCTGGCCACGAAAGGAACTAAAAACGGGAGCGGCTAGGTTCTTAGTAGAAAGACCCAGGAACTTGGCCGTAGCCCACGAGTCCTTAAAGCGCTCCAGTGCACTGTCAGCCTTGTCGCCGAACAGGCGGGTGCCATCAAAAGGCATGTCCATGAGTGAACTTTGGACATCAGGCGAGTACCCAGTTGAACGCAACCAGGCGTGGAGCCACAACGCCACAGTCGTAGAAATCGCCCTGCTCAATGAGTCGGCGGAGTCTAACCCACACCAAATGGCGAACTTAGCTGCATCTTTCCCTTCAGCAATCGCCTGAGAAAGGGTAGCCTGCACCTCCTCAGGACACTGAGGCATCACCTGA
This sequence comes from Lissotriton vulgaris, assembly GCF_964263255.1. Lineage (NCBI taxonomy): Eukaryota > Metazoa > Chordata > Amphibia > Caudata > Salamandridae > Lissotriton > Lissotriton vulgaris. Next base: position 824,703,833 of record NC_141696.1, on the reverse strand, counting down.
GCAACGGCATCCCACATCGCGTGGAAGTAGCGGTCCAACCAGCAGGCAGTGTTCACCAACCGCAGCCCAAGGTTGGCCAAAGAGAACAACCGCTTCCCAAACTGGTCGAGCCTTTTAGAGTCCTTATCTGGCGGGGCGTTGGGAAAAGCACTCTGCGACGTCAAGGCCTGAATGACCAGGCTCTCAGGCGTAGGGTGAGTGGTCAAGAAGGTGGGGTCACCGTGCGCGGGTCGGTGGTGTCTGGCGACGTTTTTGTCCACCGGGGGCCCCCGTGGCCGGCCTCGACCAAGTGCACAAAAGGACCTCTGTAAGGGCGTCATTAAAGGGAAGCAGCGGCACTGCCGAAGTAGACGCTGTCTAGAACACCTCCGTGAGGTGGTTGGTCTTGAGGGCCACAGTGGGGAGGTCAAGGTTGAGGGCCTCAGCAGCCTGATGGAGGACCATCAAGTAGGAGACGCCCTCCTCCATTGTAGGCGGGTGAGAGGCGAACCCCGAGTCAGAGGAGACATCGAGGTCGCCTGCATCCTCCAAGTCATCCACCCAATCAAGCTCTGAGTCACATTGCTGAGCAAACGGGCCCCCGGACCCTTCCCTGTCATCATCCGCCTCTGGCGTAGAGGGGGGCCAGTCGCGGCGGCAGAGCCGTAGCCGGAGAAGGGACGAACGGCATCGGGAACAGGTGCCGGCTCCCAATGCAGATCCCATGCCGGAAAAAAATGGTCAGGGAACCAGGGCAAAGGTGGGATGAACGGCACCCAGTGCGGCGCCGGGGGCAGAGCTGAGGGTAGTGCCGTGGCTGGAGCCGGCAACACCGCATCTCGTGGCGCCGGGGCCGGAGCCAGCGGTGCAGGATCCTGTGGCGCTGGGGCTGGGGCCGGTGGCGGAGCCGTCGGGACAGCAGGATCTGGACATTGGTCTGCGGGGCCCGAAGGCGCGCCGGCGGGAGCCTGAGGCCTGTAAAGACGGTCCAAAGCAGCAAGGAACTCTGGCATCTGTTCAGGAGTAGTCGACAGACCCGGGTATGGCCTGTAGGCCGTGTGACTCCCCGGCTCCAGAGGAGCCGCAGGGGCGAGGCGAGGCCCCTGTCCCCCTCGTCCGCCTCCGAGGAGCGACGGGGGGCCGTCGGAGAGCGAACACGCTTCTTCAACTTTTTTTATGGCAACGCTTACCGGAATCCGAAGGTGAAGACCTAGAGTCCGAGGAGCGACGGTGACGGTCCCGCGAGCAGTCCCGGGAATGGCCCCTAGACTCAGAGCGGCGACGCGACGAATGCTGGTCCTCCAGCAACTTCCGAGGCGACTCCTGCAAGGTCTTGGGGGCCATGCCACGACAGTCACGGCAGTCCCAGGAGTCATGGACGGTCTCCAAGCAGTAGAGGCAAACATCGTGAAGGTCCGCTACCGACATATTTCGGGGACAGGCCCCACAGGACTTAAAGCCGGGCATCTCTACGTGCACCATGAGAAACATTGGGGCGACAAAGTCTCAAAATAGCGGTCAAAAAGTGACCAAGGTACGTGCTCAATCCGGATCTTACTGGCGTGGAAAAAGAAAGAACTGACGTCAGCGCGCATGGTTGGCACCTAACTACCTATCCGTGACGTCAGCGCCGAGATGACGACGCCAGTGACATACACGGAGCCGCAGGACACCACCTACTGACGCGCAAGGGTACTGCTAAGCAAAACTTTCCGGATCCAGTCTGACACCTGGGGATATTCTAAGGTAAGGAATCTATCACTAATGTGTCTCTTTCAGACGTACATGTAACAGTGCCACATATGGTGAAAGGTATGTTGTGTTCCACAACTACATTCAACGCAAGCTTTCATCGCCCATTTACAAATATCCAAATTCATTATCACAGATGCTAATATATCCCGGAAGACTACGCTCTTACTGACATACATAGAATTTTTTTTATATTGCTCTTAGTCAAAGTATTTTGTTCCAACTATAGTACCTGGCTCTATGGACATTAGGCTTAATGTCAATGAAGTTGGGCGTAAGGGTCTGGTAAGAATGCGCAAGTTATTTGGCCTTCAGTAGCTCACAATGATTTTCACTGATCAGAAGTAGTTCTCACGACATAAAAGTGAGGAGACCCCTGGCTACACTTACACCACTCCTTGTCAGCTCCCTGGCCTCTGCTAACAGCCAGGAAGCAAGCCCACTAATAAATCATCATCCCTACTTGTAAGCTTCCGCTCAGGCCCAGTGCCGCTTATTCAAGTATTCTGTGCCCTGCCATGCATCAGTATGGTAGATGTAGAAGAGTGGGACAACAGACAGCTTTACTGACAGTTCCATGTGCACACAGGTGAGATGGACAAGCAATGGATAGCTGAGCAGGTCTAGTACAACCAGGGAGGTTGAAATGGTCTGCAGGGGAATATCCAAATGCACTGATTTAGGCATGTATGATTAAACTTAAAAATAAAAGCACCTTAAGGTTTAGTGCTAGACAAAAAGAAAGAACAAGCATTTGCAATGCAATAGGTCTCGCATTTACACAAGTTTGAGCTATTGGCATTGTAAATGACAATGGCTTTTATTTATGATTTGGTTTTTAAAACAAATAAAAGGCATTGTCATTTACAATGCTAATAGCTTAAACTCTCACAAAAGCGAGACCGATTGCATTGCAAATGCTTTATTTGTTTGTTTTCTAAAGCGTCGAGATAGTATAAGACTTTACATCCGAGCGAACTAAGATGCGAGAGCAGAACAACCTGTCAAACACCAGAATGCAAGGATTACATTTAAATGTATAATCCGAGAGCTACCAAACAATAACTTCGGCAGAGGAGCCAAGTCAATCAAAACAATGTCTTTAAGCCGATTGAAGGCGTGAATGAAAGTTGTAACGAACTAGCGACAGAAGGGGCAAAGAAAAAAGTCTCTCTCTCTCTCCCCCACTCTCCAGTTCCTGAAAATGAAATGCACCAAACAGTTTGGTCGGAGGACTTGGGGGGTGTTTGTTGGTGTGTCTGTGTGTGTGTGAGAGAGAGTGTGTGGCTCAGTGTGTGTGTCTCTCTGTGTGTCTGTGTCTTTGTGTGTGTGTCTGGCTGTCTGTGTGGCTCTGTGTGTGTGGCTCTGTGTGTGTGGCTCTGTGTGTGTGGCTCTCTGTGTGTGTGTGTGTGTGGCTCTCTGTGTGTGTGTGTGTGTGGCTCTGTGTGTGTGTGTGTGTGGCTCTGTGTGTGTGGCTGTGTGTGGCTCTGTGTGTGTGGCTCTGTGTGTGTGTGTGGCTCTGTGTGTGTGTGTGGCTCTCTGTGTGTGTGTGGCTCTCTGTGTGTGTGTGGCTCTCTGTGTGTGTGTGGCTCTCTGTGTGTGTGTGGCTCTCTGTGTGTGTGTGGCTCTCTGTGTGTGTGTGGCTCTCTGTGTGTGTGTGGCTCTCTGTGTGTGTGTGGCTCTCTGTGTGTGTGTGGCTCTCTGTGTGTGTGTGGCTCTCTGTGCGTGTGTGGCTCTCTGTGCGTGTGCGGCTCTCCGTGCGTGTGCGGCTCTCCGTGCGTGTGCGGCTCTCCGTGCGTGTGCGGCTCTCCGTGCGTGTGCGGCTCTCCGTGCGTGTGCGGCTCTCCGTGCGTGTGCGGCTCTCCGTGCGTGTGCGGCTCTCCGTGCGTGTGCGGCTCTCCGTGCGTGTGTGGCTCTCCGTGTGTGTGTGGCTCTCCGTGTGTGTGTGGCTCTCCGTGTGTGTGTGGCTCTCCGTGTGTGTGTGGCTCTCCGTGTGTGTGTGGCTCTCCGTGTGTGTGTGGCTCTCCGTGTGTGTGTGGCTCTCCGTGTGTGTGTGGCTGTGTGTGAGTGTGTGGCTGTGTGTGTGTGTGTGGCTCTGTGTGTGTGTGTGTGTGGCTCTGTGTGTGTGGCACTGTGTGTGTGTGTGGCTCTGTGTGTGTGGCTCTGTGTGTGTGTGTGTGTGGCTCTGTGTGTGTGGCTCTGTGTGTGTGTGTGGCTCTGTGTGTGTGTGTGTGGCTGTGTGTGTGTGGCTGTGTGTGTGTGGCTCTGTGTGCGTGTGTGGCTCTGTGTGCGTGTGTGGCTCTGTGTGCGTGTGTGGCTCTGTGTGCGTGTGTGGCTCTCTGAAAATGAAATGCACCAAACAGTCTGGTCGGAGGAGTGTGTGTGTGTGTGTCTGTGTGTGTGTGTGTGTGTGTGTGTGTGTGTCTGTGTGTCTGTGTGTGTGTGTGTGTGTCTGTGTGTGTGTGTCTGTGTGTCTGTGTGTGTGTGTGGCTGTGTGTGTGGCTCTGTGTGTGTGTGGCTCTGTGTGTATGTGTGTGGCTCTGTGTGTATGTGTGTGGCTCTCTGTGTGTGTATGTGTGTGGCTCTCTGTGTGTGTGTGTCTGTCTGTGTGTGTGGCTCTCTGTGTGTGTGTGTGGCTCTCTGTGTGTGTGTGTGGCTCTGTGTGTGTGTGTGTGTGGCTCTGTGTGTGTGTGTGTGTGTGGCTCTGTGTGTGTGTGTGTGTGTGTGGCTCTCTGTGTGTGTGTGGCTCTGTGTGTGTCTGTGTGGCTCTCTGTGTGTGTGTGTGTGGCTCTGTGTGTGTGTGTGGCTCTCTGTGTGTGTGTGTGTGTGTGGCTCTGTGTGTGTGTGTGTGTGTGTGTGTGTGGCTCTGTGTGTGTGTGGCTCTGTGTGGCTCTGTGTGCGTGTGGCTCTCTGTGTGTGGATGTGGTGCAAATGCAATAGGTCTCGTATTTGCGAGAGATTAAGCTATTGGGATTGTAAATGACAATGCCATTTATTTATCTGTTTTCAAAACCAACAAATAAATAAAAAGTTTGCCATTTACAATGCCAAAAGCTCTAACTTTTCCAAAGGCGAGACCGTTGCATTGTAAATGCTTGTTTTTTAAGGTTTTCGAAGAGTCTTCGCCATCTGGGCTCAAGCCATATGTGTTTCAGTCCTTGCACTCATAGCTGCAGAGAAACTAGAGCACAGGGAGATGTATCATAATATATTGATACAATCTAGTCCGCTGCTGCAACACACATTCACTATGATTTGAGTCAACTAAGTGGAGCAAATGTAAACCTTTGAGCCAAGTGTCAAGCCTTGAGCTGATGGTTTTAATGGGTCAAGCCATCTTGATGCACAGACTTCAGTCATAAAGCAATAACTGGAAATGGATAACTGCATATCAGAGCTTTTTCCACATTAATGCTAGAAGTGCTATTTCTTTTAACCACCTTGCTTATTAGCTCCGCATATGTAAAATACCTATGTATTTTTTAAGAAACACTCAAACTGGACAATGAGTATATTGTGTAAAATAATGTATTTTTTTTTATTTATTTTTTTTGGAAAACCTTTATTTGTAGAAAAAGTACACCGCTATTCAGCCATACATCCCGGAGGCCAGGCAGCATTGTAGCAGCACTAAAAATCGTGCACAAGACCTTACACAGGAGCATTCAGGTTTAATTTTCAAATAAGATATATTAGAACAATAAATATACCAATTATCAAACAAAGGAAGAAAAAGGAAAAAAGGTGGGAAAGAGAGAAAACAGGGGAAAAAGAAAAAGAAGCTAGGCTGAGGACAGGCGACGTATTTTGGGCTTGCATCACTTGGAGCGATCAGGGGTTACACACCCTCTTGCACAAACAATCCAATGAGTGACAGCATTGCAGATGGGGAGTGATATAGCAGGATAACAAGCATGGAACCACGGGAAGGGGGCACTACGGAGACAAGCGGACTTCAGGCGTCACAGCCTCAGGGGGCACGCAGATGTCACCTCGATATGAATTCCACGCTCCCCACACAGACCTCCACATTCTAGGTTTGCCCCTGGCCACATACACAGTTTTTTCGCGAAGCATACACCAGTCCATGTTGGTTTCCCACAGTCCGATCGTGGGGGGAGCGGGCGCACCCCATCTCTGGGCAATGTCTCTCTTAGCTATCATGTTGCCCAGGGTGACCCAGCGGGTCTGGGCAACATTGTAGTCATTCGGGCCCCAAATGTTGAGAAGACAGCGCCGGGCCTCCGCAGGTAAGGTCACACCAGTCACATCTCTCATCACCTCATGCACTCGGTTCCAGAATCGGACCACCTCAGGACATTCCCAAATAATGTGCATGAAAGTCGCAAGCATTCCACAACCTCTCCGGCACATGCCGTCCTGCGAAAGCCCCACGTGTATAAGCCTAGGGCCCGTGACATAAACCCTGTGGAGAATCTTCAGTTGAACGAGTCGAAGCCTTGCCGAGATGGCCACCTCCCTAGGGGAAGAGACCGCTGACTGCCACTCATCATCCACCTCAATCCCATCGTTCATCCAAAGCTCTCTCAATTTCACCAACAAGTCAATCCGCACGTTAATAAGCTTCTTATAAGTCAGGGAGATGGCACTGTCAGGCATGTGTCCATCCAACACTCTATCCTCCAGTGGAGACGATTCAGGTACTGCCTCCCCCCCGTTATACAGGACGAGAGAGCGTGGCGAAGCTGTGCATATCGGAAATACTCCGTTCCACCCAATTGAAACTCGGCCTGTAGTGCTTCAAAGGATTTGACCACCCCACCGGCCATTACATCCCCCACCTTCGATATGCCAATAACATCCCACCTGTCAAACCCCTTGGTGTGCCACAGTTTCCCCAGCAGGTCGGAGTCATACAGCGGGGTGGCCATGGTAAGCCTGCCCCGCCAGCCCAAAGTCTTGGTAACCGCCCTCCACAACCGTACCGCCGTCTTGGTGGGCCCCGTCAACTTCCGATCCAGAGACCTCGAATACAACGCCCTATAATAGTTCCCATCATTCATAAGCCAGCGGTCCATGGCATAGCCAGGGCCGACTGCCGGGCCGTAGAGGCCGTGATTGATAGCTGCCAGTTGGGACGCCCAGTAGTAGCGACGAATATCTGGTAATGCAATGCCACCATCGTACCACGGTATAGTCAATTTCGTTAGGGATATCCGTGGCCTACCATCCCACAACAACGTGCGCTGCAAGTTCTCAATCTCCCCAAAATATTTAGCGGGCACCGGATCCTGGGTATTCTGCAACACGTAGAGGAACCGTGGCAAAGACATCATTTTAAACAATGCCGCCCTGCCCGGTAAAGAAATCGGTAACTTCTTCCAACCCTCCACATCTCGACGCAGCCTCACCAAAGGAGGAAGCAAGTTGTGTGTGTACCGTGCCCGGGGATCCTTTGATATGTAGATACCCAGATACTTAAAGCCCTGTTGGGCAACCTGTATTGTACAGCCGCGGGGAAGGCGCGGAGTATCACCACACAACGTGTAGAGAGAGGACTTGGACCAGTTAATAACCAGGCCCGAGTAGCAACCGAAGGTGCTCAGCAGGTCAAACACCATTATAAGGTACCGGCAAGGGGAGGTGAGATACAAGAGGATATCGTCGGCATACAGCGACACTCGGTCCTCAAATCCCGGTGACCACGTAATCCCTGCGACGTCAGGATGAACCCGGATCCACGCCGCCAACGGCTCAAGCGCCAACGCAAATAGGAGAGGAGACAACGGACACCCCTGTCTGGTGCCTCTGCGTAACGCGAAAGAGGCAGACACTCGTCCATTAACTGTCACATTAGCTAACAGGGCAGAGTAAAGGAGCCGGACCCAGCCGATGTATGCGGGCCCGAGCCCAAGCTTGGCGAGCACGGCCCACAGGTAATTCCACTCCAGGGAATCGAAAGCCAGGGTGGCGTCAAGCGAGGCAAGTACCGCCGGTTCAGTAAGCAGGTGCGCCCGTGCCATGACTGCGTGGAGCCTGCGAAGATTGAGGGCGTGTTGCGGTGTGGTATGAATCCTGACTGATCCGGATGGACCAGATCCGAGATCACCCCCACCAGATGGTTAGCCAGTAGCTTAGCCAGAATTTTGGGCTCAGCGTTCAGCAGGGAGATGGGCCTATAAGAGCGGCATAGGTCACGTGGCTTCCCCTCCTAGTGTATGACCACTATGGTGGCAAGTCGTTGGTCGAGCGGGAGCTCACCGGCCTCGCGGGCTTCAAGGAACATATCCAGTAGGGGCGCGGCCACCGTATCGGCCTTAAGTTTGTACAGTTCCACAGGAATGCCGTTGGGCCCCGGCGCTTTGCCGGAGCGCAACGACCGAATCGCCTGCGCCACCTCATCAACCGCTATATCCCGGTCCATATCCTCCCGCTCGATATCTGATAGACAGGGGAGCTCGATGTCCTCCAAAAAGGAAGTTGAAGCAGATTCCGGGAGGGAGGCCACAGACGTATAAACAGCCTCAAAGTATTCCGCAAACGACCCTACAATGGCGGCCGGGTCAGTCACGACCAGGCCGTCTTCGCCCAGTATCTCTGGAACCACCCGGGAGGCAAGTTCTTTCCTATCAAGCCACGCCAGAAGTTTGCCGGCCTTGTCCCCGGAGTCGTATATCCTGCCTTGCTGCTCTCTGCTCACCGCCTTCGCCGCGCCGGTGGCAGTGGCCCTAAGTTCCGTTTGTTTCAGGGAAAGGGCATGGAGCAGGTCCGGAGTCGGCCCCAAGGCCAGCTGAGAATTCAAATCAAAGATTTCAGACTCCAACCGCACCATGTCCTCGTCCCGCCGCCTACGCACTTCCGCAATCAGAGAGAAGGCCTCGCCGCGGAGTACGGTTTTAAAGGCCTCCCAAAGGGAGACAGCCGAATCAACCGAGCCGGAGTTCTCGGCGAAGTACCTCTCTATAGATTTAGCCAGGAGGTCTCGGGTCTTCGGATTACGAAAATACCAGGGGTTGATTGGGGCCACCCTCGATGTCGCGATGATGTGAAAGTCGAAGGACACCCAAACCGGGGAGTGATCCGAAATGCCCCTGGCCATCAGGCGGGCGGTGGAAACCGACTGTGCCTGGGCCGCGGGGGTTAGGACATAATCAATACGAGAAAGGCTACCGTGGGCACCCGAATGGAAAGTATACTGTCGCAGGGCGGGGTGCAGTAGGCGCCAGCAGTCAATCAGCCCCATAGAGCCAAGAAAGTCCGGGAGCCAGGACTGTGAAGTACGTAGGTCTCTGGATGGGAAGCGATCTAAGTCCCCCGATACCACCGAGTTAAAGTCCCCCCCCAGGATCAACAAGCCATCAGGGAGATTCAAAATGGCGCTACCCAGGTCCTGAAAAGTAGTCGCCTGTAGCCCCGGGGGGACGTAGACCGAAACCAAAACTAGGGTGCGTCCCTCCCATTTACCCACCACCGCCACATATCGGCCCCTCTCGTCAACAAGTGTAGACTCCACCTCCAGTGGAAAGGACATGCGCATCATGATACCCACCCCCCTGGATCCCGTAGAGAACCCCGAATGGGCCACCATCTTAAACCCTCTCCTGTTCAATGCTTTACACGTATTCCCTACAAGGTGGGTTTCCTGCAAGAGAACAACATCAGGCGAACAACGTTTAAGCATTTGCAGTACAACACACCGTTTTATTCGATCCCCCAACCCGTTCACGTTCCAACTCAACAGATTCAGAGATTTACCCCCCATCGTCTAGGACTCTCCACCCCATCAGCCCCACCCGTAATGGTGCCCGCAAAGCAAATACAGCAGAACAATGAGACCTCAGCCAAAACAGAAGAAGAAACAATAAAGAGAACAGAAAAAGCACACCCCAACTACCCCCCACCCTGCACCCCTGCATTAGACTAATAGCCACCCCAACTAGCAGTGTGCCTGTCGCCCCTTAAACTAATCTACAAGAAGTCCCTCAGAGGAGAAAGGAGGCATCCTATCCCCCCCCCGTCACCCTCCATATGTCTAACAGAGATATCCAAAGTAAAAGCAACAGTGTCTAAAGTCGGTGCCATCGCGGCAGCCCCCCCCAGTAAAAGTCATGAGTCTATTCGGTCATTCCTGGAAACCTGATCCTCCAGTAGCCTCCTCCGTCTGGTCAGCCGGGTCGGTCCGTTGCTGGGGTAGGGTATCAAGCCAGTCCCCTGCCGCATCCGGAAAGTCGAAAAACAAAGCTCGTTGACCGTGTTCAATACGAAGTTTGGCAGGATAGAGCATAGAGTAGCGCATCCCCAACTCTCTGAGTCTCCTCTTTACCCCAGCAAAGCTCTGGCGACGTTTCTGAACTGCTTGAGTAAAGTCGGGAAAGAAGTTTACATCCGAGTTCTGGAAGCGTAGCGGGCCAGCGGTCCTCGATGCCTGTAGAATGGCGTCACGGTCCCTGTAATTGAACAGTCTCGCAATGATGGGGCGAGGGGAAGCGCCCGACTTCGGTGGGCCGCCCGGTATTCTGTGGGCCCTCTCCACCGAAAAAAACTTGCTCAAACCTCCCGGTGCCAGATTCTTGACCACAAGTTCCTCAACAAAGAGTTCAGCTGAGTCCTCCTCGGCTTTTTCGGGCACTCCAGTGATGCGAACGTTCTGGCGTCGCGCACGGCCCTCAAACTCATCCAGCCGGCGTGCCAGCAGTCCGTTAGCCGTCTTCAAGTCGCGAACCTCGGTCTGCATGTCAGACATATCATTGACTAGGCTCGATGTTTTAAGGTCTAGCGACTTCACCCGATCATTAGTCTTGCCAAGATCAGTTCTGATAAGATTCAGCTCAATCTTTAGGGTGTCCACCTTGCTGGACAACGCTTTGTGAAGAGTGTGCATCTCAGTCTTCACCCCCGCAATCGCCCCCATCACGTCCCGAAGCGTGAACTCAGAATCTTCGGGGGACTCGTCCCTTATCGGGTCCTTAGTTCGGCCTGCCAGTCCCGGCGATCCCTTAGAGTGGGAGAATCATTCCGGAATGGTAGATTGGGACTGATTCGGCTTCCTACTGACTCTCGGAGGCTTGCCTTTGTCCGAGTCCCCCTTGGCCGCCATGTTGGCCCACCAGGGCAAAATAGTCCAGAGGGGTGAAGAAGGTATGAAGCGCGCCCACAATTGGCACGAGAAGGTCCCGAAGGCCACCAAAGGAGGTTACAGCGTAGAGCGTAGAATCCAGTTGCACCAGCCGGGTCAAGGAAACTGAGACAGGACGTTCTGTGGAGGGTCACCACTCGCACCCCTCGACGTCCGCCAGTGACGCAGGCGGGGCCACCAAAGTATCGGCGAGCTAACTAAGTCCAGGAATGTCGGATTTTCGTTCTGAAAGCGGGCGCCGCATCAGCCCCGGCTCAGCAATAGATACCCACTACCGTGGGACAGGATAGGTGGCAGGATCTTTGCGGAGGGTCGGGAGGTCTTCGGAGCTCCGAGCTCACGCGGCCATCTTGGTTGCCCGCGAAGCTCCTCCCTTCTAAAATAATGTGTTTAATATAGATCTTACTTCAAAACCATTTGCCACATTCTAGAGTAATTATTAAGGAAGTGAGCAACCCGGAATACCCTTGAGGGCTTGGGTAAGTAAATATAGAAAGGTAAAGATGCCTTCAAGGGACTTTGTTCAATCTAAGTTTTGTTATTTAAAATTAATATGAGAAGAACCAATTTATCGTCCTTACAATGAGTGAATCAAAACTGATCAAATTGTGTTGTCAACATGAAACATATGAACAAAGACACAGGGTGTATACGAAAAAAGTGTTTTTATCAAATAATTCATTAAGAAAAATCAGCTTCATATACAGACAAATAAGCGAATAAGATTTTAGGACTGTGGGTACACATAAAAATAAATTGCTAAGTGACTCAACAGAACCTAAAAGACACCTATCCCAAAACACATTGAGTAAAACAAAGCAAGGGATGAAGTGCAAAGTCGACGTTTCGGTTTCTTAGCAGTTATTTGATGAAACCATCCTCAGGACTGTAATCAGTTCAGATCTGTATAGAAATATTGTAGTCGGTTTGCGGATTATCGTCATCCGCAAGAAGATCTTGGAAGGATCACAATATCCTAGGGACCTGACTATCGAATGCGGAGATCGCTCATCCAAGTGGGATGTAGCGTCTGAACTTCACTCACATAGGGTTCGCGTATTCATACACAGTAGAATTCATCCAGTGTATGTTAGGTGAATTATTATCAAATTTCTGAGACAAATCAGGGGTCGATGCACATAATTTGCGCTTAAACGAGCCTGTGAGCAGTCAGAGATCCTGCAGTGTCTTAAGATGCAGCGAGGTGAAGTCAATAACGCGTGTCATCAAAGTGAGCTTCACTTTGATGACACGCGTTATTGACTTCACCTCGCTGCATCTTAAGACACTGCAGGATCTCTGACTGCTCACAGGCTCGTTTAAGCGCAAATTATGTGCATCGACCCCTGATTTGTCTCAGAAATTTGATAATAATTCACCTAACATACACTGGATGAATTCTACTGTGTATGAATACGCGAACCCTATGTGAGTGAAGTTCAGACGCTACATCCCACTTGGATGAGCGATCTCCGCATTCGATAGTCAGGTCCCTAGGATATTGTGATCCTTCCAAGATCTTCTTGCGGATGACGATAATCCGCAAACAGACTACAATATTTCTATACAGATCTGAACTGATTACAGTCCTGAGGATGGTTTCATCAAATAACTGCTAAGAAACCGAAACGTCGACTTTGCACTTCATCCCTTGCTTTGTTTTACTCAATGTGTTTTGGGATAGGTGTCTTTTAGGTTCTGTTGAGTCACTTAGCAATTTATTTTTATGTGTACCCACAGTCCTAAAATCTTATTCGCTTATTTGTCTGTATATGAAGCTGATTTTTCTTAATGAATTATTTGATAAAAACACTTTTTTCGTATACACCCTGTGTCTTTGTTCATATGTTTCATGTTGACAACACAATTTGATCAGTTTTGATTCACTCATTGTAAGGACGATAAATTGGATCTTCTCATATTAATTTTAAATAACAAAACTTAGATTGAACAAAGTCCCTTGAAGGCATCTTTACCTTTCTACATTCTAGAGTAGGCCTTAACCGCTTGCCCTTGCTGTTCCTAGAAAGGAAAGTGTACAAAAGGAGTAGCTCGATTATCCAGTTGGGCTGCAATAGTACCTGAGGGCCTGGCACACCAGTGGCGATCAATAGTACCCATAGGATAAAATGCCCAGTAAAGACTAAACGTGAGAGTACCTAAAAAAAGGCCTCACGTTTCTATAAACAGCTCTTCCTTCATGTGGGCTAATGCTACCAGTGCCCAAAGTCCTGCTTGAGGCCACTACTTTATTTCTGAGGGTGTTTCTACGTTCCCTTCTCATGATATTCTACATTGGAAATACCATTTCTTCAGTGCTGAATTCGATCAATTAGTTGCCTTTTTAATAAATTGGCATTTTAGAGTGGTGTTGGGCCTTCTCCACTGCTCGCAGTTAACATCGTTTCTCCGTCTGACCTGAAGGCAGTTTATTTATTTACACAGTGTGAAAAACAAACTAAACCATATTTGGTCACAAGAAAGATCACTTGTGTCAAATAAAAAAGTTAATTTTATTCCGAATTGACTATGAATTGAGTTTTCCTTTACTGTAGACAGAGGAGATTCCATAGTCTGGGTCCACGAACGGAGAATCTGTGGTTGCCACAAGATCTACAGAAAGCTTGCCGGACCCTGGAAAAGAAGGGTTGGGCAAGACAGTACAAGGGGATTTTGTCAGTCAGATATTTAGGCACTAGGCCTTCAAAGTACTTTTGGGCCAGTGCATGTTTCTTAATTTACACTCTTGCTTTGCCTCTAGCCAGTGTAGTCTAATTCTCAGGTGTGGGATTCCATCACATCACCGTAAACTAAAACTCAGCCTAACTGCTAACATTTTGATCAATTGGAGCACAATCGCTGGGAATTGCAATAGTTCTCCAAGGGAGCATTCCCGTTGTCGTGTTAATGCAGCCTGTGCCTCTTTCTGTTGCCATAATGTTTTCAGTGCTCATCTTCCATCTATGAACCACTCACATGGGCCTCCATTTTTATTACATTATTTTTGATTACCTATAGTCCACTCTTTTGTGTTTAGCCGGTCTAACTTCGTATGCTGACCCTCGCCCTGACTAAAGAACAGAGTGGTGAGAAGTACTGAAATGTGTAGACTGTCTACATCACTACTGATGCTTGTTTTCAATTTATGAAAAGGTTGAGAAGAATAATAATGCACTGTCCTCTCTGTTTTAGCAGTGTGGGAAGCAAGAACCACAGAGTAAAAACATATTCTCATTAATACAAACGTTTTGTTCACACAGTGAGGGGAAGGGTAGAGAAGGCTCCTAATGCAAGGAGGCAACAGCAGTGTTTTTTTTCCCCTTATTAGCAGCCGCGGCCCATACAGGTAAGAGCGGTGAGACCGGGTGAGGGGTATTCGAGAGGCGAACACAAGAGAAAATCAATTATTTATTTAATTTTCCCTTGTGGTCGTCTCTCGTCTCTCATTGTCGCACAGACCAGCAGGAGGCACTTCCAGACAAAAAGATGCCCTAGCAACAGGCAGTTAACAACAGGTCACTCTGACTATGCAGTCACTCATGCAGTCACTCTCACTCATGCAGTCACTCTCACTCATGCAGTCACTCTCACTCATGCTCTACTGTCACTCATGCTCTACTGTCACTCATGCTCTACTCTGCAGTCACTCTCACTCATGCTCTCACTCTGCTACTCATGCTCTACTCTGCAGTCACTCACTCATGGTCTCACTCTGCTACTCATGCTCTCACTCTGCAGTCACTCTCACTCTGCGGTCACTCTCACTCTTTACACCCCCACGGACAGTAAGCGACAGGCAAGGACAATATCTGTTAGTGTCAGCCCGACGTGAAAGGGGCCGAGAGAAATCAAGCTAGGAGTGTTCTATGAAAAGCTCCTTTCAAGGAGGCATTTGTCAAATTCTGCACATCAACTTAAAAATACCGAGAAATACAAAGAACTTGAAGTGAATGATTCAACGTATTAGTGTAAATGTGCACGAGCTCCAGTGCGGGTTGTTCAGAAATCTTCGCTTTTTAGAAACACGTATGCACAAATCCTGCAGCTGCAGACCACTCCAATGATGGGAGGGCCATAAACTGGATCCGAACCTCATACAGGCATGTGCAGTATGAGTGTGTTCGTTTTATTTTAAATTGGATGTGATGGTACTCTTTGTAATGCGTTCGTCAGCTAAACAATGTATCAAAGACTAACAAAAGAAAAAACAAAGGTTTAATCTTCAATAGACAATTAAACGGTCTTAATATAATGAGTCTGGTCGCAGCATCCCATGACTCTGCGGCCAGATGGGCCCCTCCACAGTCAGCAAGGCAATCCGGCACTCAATATATGTCCATGCAGATCAGACACCGCAAAGGGGTAGAGGGCGAACCGTGGCCATTTGTCGTTTCTTACACTCACATTGAGGAGCTGGAGTACAGGGTTCACGGCTAGGATACACAAGCACCAGTGCTTTCATAACATGCAACGTTACATGCATCGTCTATCGTAATCCCCCCCCCCCAACCCCCTCCCCCCGCCCCCTCACGGCCTCACCGCTTTTACATGCATGGGCAGTGACTGCCTAATAGGGGAAGAGCAGCGAATAAGCTTATCATAGAGACACATTGTTATTGTGTGTTATTTAATGCCGATCGAAGTATTTAATGGTTATAAGTAAGATCTGCTGCCTATTGTGAAAAACAGCGGAAAAGGACCATACCTTGGAGTCCGAGCAGTATAAGAATGTGCTTCGCTAGGTGCCTCATCTTCATGTTCTGTGGCCATAAATCTGTGACATTTGCAGTCTGTTGATAGCATATTATAGGCATCCTTGGCATGCGATTGTGGCATATGGGCATAAGAGATAGATTCTCTACGTTTTGGGCAGTAGTATATGGGAGCTTTCAATAACAAGCACTGTGGGGGAGAGGTCGGCGGCAGTGAAGGTCCCTGCGAGAGGCTCATGTGGCGTCGCAAAAGTGAAAGCAGGAGCGCGAGAACAGACGCTGCTGACGCCGCCGTACACGCTCACAGCTCATGCCAGCAGCAAACGCGCGCTCACGAGGCCAAATCCGAGATGGAAAATGCGCGCCCCAGTCTCGTGTCCACATATTCAAGCATATAGGTATACTAAAGTATACTTGAGGTCCATCGCTACGCTCGACCTAAAAAGGGTAACTGCTTCTTTTTTTCTGATGCCGGATGTCAAACGTGTCAATTTCAAATCAGCTGGGAAAGTTGAACTGCAGTCTTCCAACTGATATTAAAGGCAATAATAACACTGAGATCATGTAATTTTAGCAGCCTTCAATATGTTGGATTACGAGATGTCAAAGAAGTAATTTTTTGACATCATCAGTAGTGACACTCGTGTCAGGTGGCTTGGCAAAGTGCATGGCATACTCTGTTACCAGTATTCAGTGCTCACAGTGGACATGCTCAGTGGGTTACTTTGGACAGGGGCAAAGATCATAACAAAAACAAAGCCGTTCCCTCACGAGAAAAAGCAGTACATGGAAAATAGAGTTAACTCACATTACAAAAGTATGTCTTCTAAAAACAAACTTTGTTTAAGGGACATTACGGTCAGAAAATACAACTAAAAACCACTGAAATTTGACACTTTCAGTAAGCTATGCAAAAGACTATCTTCACCAATTCACAGTTGATGAGCTTACACAATACATATGACACAGTCAATGAAATCACTGGTGGACACAGCATTGACAATATAAATGACTTAACACACCTACATTTCTGTTTTCCACATCTATCTGCAGACCTGTCCAATGAATGGATATCCATTCATTAAAAGTGCCTTGCAAATAAATGTCTAAGAGATTATGCAATGGTAGACAGGAGAAACTGCTTCGGCCTTAAATTGGTATACATATTGATGACATCAACAATGACATTCATGCGCACATAACAGAAGCCTCAAACAATAGATCTTTTCAACATCTGCTAGCATTAGCAGCACAGACTTGGTTAGACACTCTGTGCTTTGATTTCATTGGACATGGCTATGTGCCATGCCTTGAGGGTTACAACAATGGAAGATATGCTGAAGGCTGTGCCCTTTCTTCTCTATACATTCTTTACAAGCACAGCTAGGCATGGACATTGGTACTCCATCCGTACAATGCTGAAAAAAGAAGTGCCTATTCTAAATATTTTCACAATGCTTTGTAAATATTGTTGACATCCATATCCATCTACCATTGATATAATGTGTGAAGTCATCGCAGTATGGAGAAGGGTTAAACCCATTAAAACAAATGGTCAAAGCTTTGGAATATTTACCAGAACGCCCTTACAACTGATGATTGTTACGTGAAACTGATCTAGACAGTAACAAAAAGATGACTGAAGATACGTATGTTTCTCAAACTAAAGGCACATTATATTTCAATAAAAGTGTTTTGGGATCCTGCACACAGGCAGAGATGTTTAGGGTTCATGAATAATATTAAGATATGATGATGGAGAACTACCTTACAAAAAAGTAATGATGTGGGTTGAAGGAAGAAACTTCCTTCTGAGAACTAATATCAGTTACCAAATGTTCAAAAACAAAATTTGTAACTGGAGAAACACATTTGTTTTTTAAGAATTGAAGCAAGAAAGGTATGTCTGCTCTCTACTGATTCAGTGTGTCACTTAACAAACCAATTAAAACAATTAGACACAAAACTGGAAATTACGGCTTCTGCTTCTTACCCTTTGAGTTCATCAGATATGCACATTCCAAACTTTTTGGTACCAGTTTCCATGCTTCGTCTGATCATGAGTCTGTACCGAGGTTCAAAGACATGAAGAGGGCAAGGGATGGTAGGAAATGCCATGGTGCACACAAAAATAGGAACATCTTTTGTAAGGCTGTCGAAGAAAAGAAAATGAATTCAATTTCATGGCTTGCAAATGCCTAGTCAAGGTTATGGTTATCTACTCTAGGTGGATTTCCTGTCCTCATATTACAACGCTTGTGGGCATAGCAAGAGTTTCAGTTGCGCTTTTTTACCGATATGCAATGTGGTGCTTGCCATGTGCAAGGCAATTACTGTACCCTCGGTTTACTTTAAGGGGCTTTTGATCTGCCTCCTTCAGTCATTGGCTTCTTACGCGCTGGTACTTTCAGCCATTTCTTATGATTCAAAATAACATTTTGGCTAAGCCTTCAGTAATACTTCAATCTCACCGTTTTCTACTGATATCTGGCTTGGCCTTTTGTCTCCAATGTACTGCATAATAGACTACTACAGTCAGACAGCAATGAGAAAAGTATCTGAATAATGGATGCTACAGAAAACACATATTGGCAAAGCCAAGAGGTCTCGATTCTGTGACCTATTGGCTGTGCTAATGGTTTCTAGCCAAGCTGCACAGCATCCTCAACGATGTACAGCACAACTAAAGTAAAACAAAAAAACCTCTATGCTGCCCCGTATCATTTTGCAAGAATTCGCACTACTGTGACCCTCAATGTTCATGGTAAACCACAATATGCCTCACAATAGTAGTTTGCTTTATTTTCTGTAGCATCCATTCTTTCTTTAAAAAAATATATTTTTGTTGACATTTTCTGTGAACACTACAGAATGGTCAACAACGTATGAATAACCACAATTACATAGGTGTGGAAGCACATTTGGCCAAAGTGGCATTAGCACAGTACAACAGTATTATGGTCTCAGCGGTTGTTCGTTAATGGTTAATAGAGTACCTAAGTGTTTCTCACATATTACTGGGCTGTGTCAATTGGGGCAATTCTTCATTCTCTCCCATATCTATACCATAATGTTTCAACCAGGGCCCTAAACTTTGAAAAAAACTAATTTGGTGACCCTCTGGCCTTATAAGTGACGTTTTCAGAACCCATGTAGCGGTCTATCCCTGGTTTCCATTCCTGTAAGGTTGGCAGCTCTAGGGCACCCCAAAAGTAGTTTTGCTTGGGGGACATTACTTCTGTGGGTAATACTAACGAAGTGAACTTGGGGTCCATCAAGTAGTTGTTCTCAGATTATCTTGTTGAGCTCCTCCAATATGGTGGTCCAGTACTGTTGTATACTAGGTCACTCCCATAGTGTGTGTATGAAGGACCCCGTTTCTATTCCACAGCACAAACAATTGGGGGACTCTGCGCAGCCGAATTTGTGCAAACAGGCCCTGTCATAATATGCACTATGGAAGATCTTAAATTGGATCAACCTTAATCTTCATTTCATTGCTACCTCTCTCAAGTGCATTAATGCGGCATCCCAATCTGTGTCTTCCAGTTCTCACACTGCGCTTCCCCATTGAGCCCTCAATTGTGACAGTGAGTCGGGCATGTTGTTAATAAGTGTCCTAGAAGTCCAGGAGACAACTTTTTCCACTATTTCATCATGGAGCACTCTCCCCCTCTAGCGGTACGTACTCGGGGATATCGGCTGTGTCGAGTTTCTCTGCCTTCCATGCATGTTTAAGTTGTATGTATTTAAATTGTTGAGTTTCATTTGACTGGTAATCCCGTTGGAGGGAGCTGAAGGGAATTAGCGTGCAGTCCTCTAGGAGATCCCCCGATTCGGGTATCCCGATCGTGTACCATGCCTGGAATCCCCTCAGTTTCCCAATTTCCTTCAGACGTGTTCTTACCCACAGGGGAGTCTCTCGAGTAATCAGTGTTTCCCACCCCATTCGTCTCTCCACCCTTTCCAGGCTTCAATAGTCCTCTGGGTTGCTGGCAATAACGACTTGGTTACTTACCAGTAGGAGTAGTTTTGCAGCTTGAAGAGTTTTCTGGATTCACATGCTGTGCATTATTTCACCATCTAGTGGTTGGGTCCGGAATGGTTTTTGATTTCTTTTCGTTCTTGTTTGGGGCATCGTCGACCACGATTTGGTGCTAGTTCCATCCCTTGTGTGACGTCAGACAGCGCCCCGGAAGTTCCTGTCCATGATAGCCATCTTCGGATTCTTTTTCCCTTTTCTCAAAGGTAGGTCTTAAATCCTGTTGTCTTCAGATGTTAGTCCTTTGGTTTAAGTGTTCTTTAGCCCCATCTGTTTGCATTCCTCCACTGAGGGGAGGTAGGTGGGTCGCATGTGAATCCAGAAAACTCTCCAAGCTGCAAAACTACTCCTACTGGTAAGTAACCAATTTCTTTTGCAGCATGAATCCTTTTCTGGATTTACATGCTGTGCTTTAGATTATGCAGCGGTTTCCCCCTCCTTGGGGTGGTTGTAGTAAGATGAGGCAGACTTAGCTAACAGGTGTTGAACTACCCCAAAATGAAAATGTAACACTCCCTCCTGGTCCAAAAGTGACCGAGTCCCAGACAAAAGCTCCCGTAGGGCCTGGGCTGGCTGCCAATACGGAGGTTAATTGTGAGCCATCTAACGCAGGCCCAAGGGGAGAGGTGGTTGACAATCCTTCCAAAACTGAGGAAGGGGAAGTAATTATTGAGCATAGCAAGGATCATACCTATATTAAAGCTTGCTACCAACACTTAAGAGTTCTGGCTTGGAACGTGGCAGGGCATTACTAAATTGTTAGCAGACCCCGATTGAGGTTCCTTTTTTGGACCTACATGATGCAATCTTACTTTAAGAAACATGGAGCCTGCACATGCCCCACATGTACGAGTTACTTACCTCCGGTAACAATGTATCTGATAGAGACGATTCTATCCGCAGATTCCTTTACGTAGAATTATCCCCAGGCGTGAGACTGGATCCGGAAAACTTTTTGCAACAGCATCCATGCGCGCCCGGGGGGGGGGGGGGGGGGGGGGGCATAACGCGACTCCGCCCAAGCGTCGTCCGCGTACGTGACGTCAGCGAAGTCACATAAATTCCACCATGTCGCGCCTACGTCCGTTTTCTTCGGAGAACTTTTCAGCGCCACAAAGCTGAGCCAGCAGAGAAACTGTGGAAGCATGGGAACAGTGTGCGAAAAAGAAAAAGGGAAAAGGAATGGTGATGACCATAAGGAGCAGTGCAAACACGGCAGTACCCAAAAGCAGGGAAAGGAAAAAGAACAGAGCACAGCCCTTAGCAGCCACCCTGCCAGTCATGAAAACAGTAACCCCCTTAAGATAAGGAACATATGCAAAATGTCATGACAACATGCAGCGGGACTACAACCCCAACCAAGACCCATGAAGGGAAACCAGTTCCAAGACAAACGGGGAACGACAGACCTCCAAGGCAGCCCCAGCACAGAGTGCGACCACCCCCCCAAGGGAGCCAGGGCAGGGCACGGCAAAATGACCCAAGCCCAGAGGGTAGAAGAGGAGCCAGGACCTTCAGAAACAAGAGGGAGGGAAAAGGAGGGACAAAGGAAGGCCAGTCTCAATCCTGGAGCAACCAGAGCAGAGGAGCCCAGGAGTACCTATAGATCCAGCCTCAACAGTGCCAAAGAAGAGGAAGGAACAAAAAGCAAGACAATGGCTTGTCAAAGAGCGAAAGAATACACACACTCATCAAGCCATCCACCGGGAGGCGAGTGCAGAAGGGCAAGCCAAAGGGTCCTCGCAGAACGCGGAGGAAGGGCGGGCCGTGAAGGAATCTGCGGCTAGAATCGTCTCTACCAGATGCATCGTTACCAGAAGTAAGTAACTTGTACATCTGATAGAGACTACTAGCTGCAGATTTCTTACCTTAGAATAGATACCCTAGCCATACCCACGGGGAAGGAGGGCCTGCGGAAGGACCACACCAGCCTGGACATAACCGAGAGGCCCACAGGGGACTAGTCTAATGGACAGGGCGAAGAGCCCCGTCCTCCCAGGCAAGGGGGGAACCCCACAAGCAGAACACCACTGACCCCAAGAGGGATGTGGGAAGATGAAAGGATTTGAAGAAACCCGTTCACTCACAACAGAGGAACCAAGGGCAAGGGCAGGGAGGCCGAAGCACCCCACGCCCCTACAAGGCAACAGAGCTTCCATCCAATGTCGGGAAAAGGAAGAGGAAAAAGAAAAGCCTAGAGGGCCCAAGGAAATGAGGGAAAAAAAGGCTAGCCAACCAAAGACGGAAGGCAACAGACCAGACAGAGCGGCAGCAGCAGTAATAAACAGCCAGAAGCAGGAAGAACAGCCTGGAGCCCAGGAAGACCCGGCAGGCGACGTCTGACAAAGGGAGAAACACAGAATCATCCGAGCCTCCAGGACAGGAGCAGGAAGGCGAGAAAGTGCCCAGACACACTACTACGAGGTGTCCGTGCACACAACCTAAAGAAGCATCAGCAACATACATTAACGCCATGGAGAGCAAGGGCCCGAAGGCGACCAGAACTCCCTAGCAGAGCGCAAGCTATATAACAGCTACCACTACCCCACATAGGGTAAGTTAAGTCCCAAGACATGGGAACCCTCTTTGGAAGAAACTTCCGCAGCAGAGGAAAAATCGAAAGAACCACAGGAAAGAAAAACAGCGGAAGTCTTATCAAGCAGCCCAAGAGAGAAACAGAAGGCCTGATCTCAGGGCCAAGTCTGTGCAGACAACTCTAGCAAAAACAGTCAACAAAGGGTCGTCCAGCAGCCAACAATGCCACATTCCCAGCAAGGAGGACTAAAGTGGACATAAAACACACCCCACAGCAAGGGCAACCGGCCCAGAAGAAGGTCCAGAACCAGATCAACTCAGCAGTCACTGAGGAGGGGAAGTAGGGGGAGGATAAGGAGGAGGAGGACAGAACCCTTCCAAGAACCTTTGGATGGCGGAGTCTACCAGGGCATGGAATAACAGGGTGCCATCGAATGGAAGATGTTGGACTTGGCCTTTTTGGCAGGTTCACCGCAAAACTTTTTGCGTTCTCCTAGCCTTTTCTGTAACCTAGCGTTGGTGATTTTAGGCCTCTGCGCACTTTAGCACTGTGGTCCAGTGTAAAGTGCGTGCACTCTCTGTATGTGTGGTGAGACTGGCCTGCCCTCCCATAGAAATGCATGGGGGATATGTGTGTCCTTGGTAGTTTCTGATGTGAGAGGAGTGCAGGGGCGAGTTTGGTGTGTGCGAACTCGTGAGAATAAATGCTGCACAATGGTTTGTGCAGATTTATTGTGACTAGTGGAACAGTGTCACTTTTAGAAGTTGGCATTTCTGTGTGCAGTGTCTGCCTGCCTAATGTGAATTGCATGTCTGGCTTGTGAATGACAGGGGCTGGCTGGTGTGGTTGGCTCCAGGGGCCAGGATGGGTCTGCCCGGTGGTGAATATGGAGATCTGCATGTAGATGGGAGGGGGGAGTTGCACCTGGGACCCGAATAGGGCTGTGCCTTCCCTCCACAATGCTGGCTCCACCTCCTATGGTGCGTCTGATGTCCCTGGCCTGTCCTGTGAATAGAGAGGGGAGCTTAGCAAAACAAAGTGTTCCTGAACCAGTTGTATCTGGTTCTCCCCTTGCCTGCACCTTTGAAACAAAGGATTCAGTGGTATAAGAAGGGGCTGTGACCCCATGTAAAAGGTTCTGCTTTGGATCCTGACAGAGGGGGGCTTGCTGCTGGTGGGGCCCAGGAGGGACCGCCATGGGGGCTGCCTCCTTGCTGGAGTGCCCTGTGTGCTGGCCCCTGGGCCCTACACTTCCTATTGATGCTCCAGGGCTTCTTGGATCCTTTTTGCCTCCTTTTGCTACCCTTATGGACTTTAGGCTGCCCTAGCGCCCTGTGACCGCTTTTCTTTTATTTCTGGGATTTTCCCCCAGCGAGGGAGAGCCTGGGGGCTGTGCAGCGCAGTACTGCAGCCCCTGGTGAGGGAACCCCTCTCATAGGGATTCCCCCGAAATTGCCAGGATTACGGTTGCCACCCCGCTTGTTTAATTATTTTTATGCACGGGTGACCACCCCGCGACTTTGCCGATAATTTAAGCAGGTGCCCATCCCTTGATGTATTTTTGATTTCGAGGGAGCCTACCCCTCATTTCACTGCCACGACCCGATCACCGGATGTGGCAGCCCAGCGCCCGCCTGTCTGGGGGCAGGGCCCCAGGCGGAAGTGCGGCAGGTCGAGAATGGGAGCCCACCCTGCCTCCGCGAACTTTGTGAGTTAAGCCCCGGGTCCCAGGAGGGGGCCCAGGTGAAGAATGCGGAGGAGGGAGCCTTGCGAGCAACATTTCCGCCCCCCTCGCCGTCTTGAAGGGAGGAGGGTGGGGCGGGTTCTCCGTCTGGAGCCATTCCGGCTCCCCGTTAGAGCCCCGGGTCCCAGGAGGGGGCCCGGGTAAAGAGGAATGGAGGCTGAGGCCGTTGACAGCAGAGCGGGGCTCCCTAGATGTGGAAGGAAGCCCCGCGTGCATCAGGAGCAAAGGGAGGCGGTCAGAGCAGATGCCGCCTCCCGAGTCGAGTGAAGACAGGAGTCCCCTGAGAGCAGGCTGGTGAGATGGAAAGGGCGGGGGGGGGGGTCTCCAGGGGTGCATTGTTGGTGCCTGTTTAAAGCACAGTGCATGAGCGGCCCCGGCTGGAGGCGGGCTGCTCCAACGCGTTGCCTATGTCTCTTCAGAGCACTGTGTGGGTCCCACGAGGCGGTGCATTATTACTTAAAGGGCCAGAGGAGCCTGTGTCCTTTCCACAGTGCTTGGGAGCATGCCTATTTCCAGAGCCAGTGCGCTCCACTGATTTGTATACATATTTTAAGAGCCTAGGTGGCTCCAATGTTGGGGGGGGGGGGGGGCTAATTATTTCGGGAGCCAGTGTGCTCCAGGGGACAAGTTGATTCAGAGCCTAGATGGCTCCAACGTGTGCATTATTCCCAGAGCCAGATGGCTCCAACGTTGGGCAAAGTTATTTCCAGGGCCAGTGCGAGCCCCTGCCCACATCTTGATATTTACAGCTGCGCAGCAATTAGTGCCAGCTGCATCGTTTAGGCCCCCATGTTATGGTTCTCAGCTGCCCAGCAAGTAGTGGCCAGCTGCAACGTTTAGGCTTGCGCAGTGGCGCACCCTTGACCTTCGATGCCTAAGCAGCAGCCCTGACTCTGTGGACATAGGGCATTTGAGCCCCCTTTTGAGATGGCCAGTTGGCCAGGGGGACTTTTACATTTATAGGGCGCCAGGCCCTCATGTGATTTATGTGCTAAATGTGACTTGGTGCTAGGAAATGTAATGCGTATAGTATGATTACGCACCCCGTTTTATACCTCTAAATGTAGTTTTAGGATTATGAGGTTGTTTTGCATATTATGGTTTATGCTAGTGAGATTATGTTTCACTGTGTGATTTACGCCCCTAATGTGAGTTATACTTAGGAGGTTAGGGTCTAATGTGTTTAGACTTGTGAGAGATTGCATAATGTGTTTATGCTGGTGAGGTTGGCGCAGAATGTAATTCGCGCCTGATGTGATACTGTAGTTTATGTTACAGGCTGATGCCAAGTACAGTGATTACCAGTGTTTACTGGTTGTGCGTTTATGATCTAGTTTGCTTTTACTAAGTTCACTTTGTGATGGTTCTGACAGTGGTCCATGTGGCCCAGTCAGGTGTACATAATCCCTTGTAAATATTGCTCAGTGCCAGTTGGCACAGTGTACATTATGTGTTTACTATTCTAATGTGTTTTGAGAATACAAAGGCTACTTTTTATATAACCTTGTGTATAGTGTGATTGGGATGTTGTTGCTGTGTGCGTGCGCAAATGCTTTACACATGGCTTTACACATGGCCTCGGGATAAGCCGGACTGCTCGTGCCATGCTACCAAGGGGGTGAGCAGGGGTTATCTTTGGCGTGTAACTACCTTGCCCTGACTAGAGTGGTGGTTTCTGCCTGGCTTTGGTGCAAGCCTTAGCCAACCAGAAATCCCATTTCTAACATACTGTGATAATGTCGTGTTTCGAGCAGTCTGCCAAACAAGTGCATAAGCACTGTAGCATTTCGTGCCAGAAATAACTGATAGTTACCAATGTGCTTTTTAAAAAATACAAAGTAAACTTTGAAATCCATTAGGGACACGGTGAGGGGCAAAGTGATCAAGAGAGTTCCAAAGCCTTGAACATACGTCCAGCTGATCATAGAGGTGGGCGAGCCCCTGAAAGCTCAAGCCAGATGCCGGGCTCTAGTTCAGCTGTAGGTTCTCTAGAACTCTAGCCCAAAACAAGCTGAGATTTCATGTGACTTCTGCCGGTCACATACAGTGTACCCTTAGGCACCTAGCATTAAACACAAAACATAAGCATTCAATAGGATGGAGAAAGAAAAAGATCCCTATGTAGTAGGCGAATTGCACAGCGTGAAACCAGAAATCCTAGCTCTATCCCTGCTTAACCAACATGTGTGATCCTAGGCAAATATTTTAGTTGACCAAGCTTTTTTTTCTTCATTATCACGTGACAGAACCTTCATCTGCATGATTTCAAGATGTCAATGTACAAAAACCTTGTGTTTGATTTACAAGACTATAATTTTGCTCCATCTATAATAAGAATCAAGGCCATATGCAGAGGGTATACATGACAACTGATTCACCTCTGTGTTCATTAATGGTAATGTGTCTGGGCGAGTGGGGAGGAATGTTTCTAAGTTTTTGTTTAGACGTCACTTAAAACAGCCTTTTCATTTAGTATTATATATAATCTGACGTACAAGGTGAAGTACTTCCCTATGTTAAAGAAATACACTATTTTTACATTTTACATGTTGTTGCATGAGTTACATCAAATATTCTTATGTCTCATCTCATGCACGGGCTCTTAGAGCAGAGCCAGATCCTTGGCTAGCCCGGGCTCGGTTCCCCGTGTTAACTTATTGGGTTATCCACCTCTAGCAGCTCATGACCAAGAATGAGTTAAACCAGCATTAGCAAATCCAGTAGGTCACTCCCCTAACGTTAGCTAAACATTTGGCTTTGCTTGTGCTTGTTGCTAATGCTATTGAGCATTATCAAAAAAGAAAAAAAAGAAAAGTTGCTGTCAATACTGAAAACCATCTGCAATAACAATAAAAAAAACAAATGGAAGTGGCCTGCCTTGTATTAGAGTGCATAAATCACCACACTTTGCGTCATATCGGAAATAACTCGTTTGTGATTGTATTGGTGGGCTTATAGGTTCGGTCTCACAAAGACATGCAATTTTTGTGCACAGGAAGGCATAACGTTAAAAAACAGGAACTCACATTTTTGGGTGACAACACTGCACCACGCAGTCTCTTCTCTCGGTCTTATGATGTCTGCCCTGCCACCATTTACTTAGGACCCTCACCCCTCTTCACCCTCTCACCCTCACCCCCTTACCCCCACAACCCTCTCACCCTAACTCACCCTCAATCCCACACACCCTCACCCTCGCACCCCCTCACCCTCACACCCTCACCCTCCTTCTCTCCCTCACGCACCTCCTCACCCTCACACCCCCCTCTCTCTCATGCCCCCTGACCCACACACCCCTCATCCTCACACACCCTCACTCACCCTCTCACGCTCACACACCCTCACTCACCCACACACATCCTCACCCACCCTAACACACCCTACCTCACCTTCACACCCTCACCCTCAGCCACCTCACCCTCGCAACACTCTCACCGAAATATCAATACATGTAAGTCACGTAAATACAACACATATTGCATTACAAATGCTATCGGTGTCACATTTGCGAAAGTTAGAACTATTGGCATTGTAAATGACAAAGCTATTAATTTTGCTATTTTCAAAAACAAAACATAATTAAGAAATTTGTCATTTACAATACCAATAGCTCAAACTTCCTAATGCGGGACCTATTGCATTGCAAATGCTTGTTTCCTTCTGAGTGGACTTTTGGCCATGTGTTTAGAGTTTTTCCTGCTGAGACATTGCATACTTGAATTTCCTCTACAGTCCAATGTGCAATTGTCCCTTTTGTCACAGGTGCTCCCTTGTTGGACTTCGAGTGAGAGACGAACAACTGATTGCCTTTACGGAATTGTTTTTTCTCCTAAAGATAGTAAAGTCCTTCCTACGCCCAGGGTATGAAGGCCTTTTTTCTAGTCTTGTTTGTGAGTTTTTGAAGAAGACTGGTAGCGGTATGCTTTGATTCATGTAGAATTTGCCTACTACCTTAGGTAGGAATTGAGGGTTTGTCCTTAGGATAACCTTGTCCTTGTGGATTTGCATGTATGGTTCCTCAATCGTTACTGATTTTAGTTCACTTACTCTCCGTAGAGATGTTATAGCCATTAAGAAGTCAGTCTTTATAGTGATGTAACCGAGTTCTGCTTTGTGCATGGGCTTGAATGGTCCTGTCTTTAGCTGTGTTAGGACTGTGTTTAAACTCCACATTGGGACTGGAGCCTTTCTTGGGGGTGCAATACTCTTAGACACATCCAGGAATCCTTTGATGACTGGTACTGTGAAGAAACGTTTACAAGAATCTCCCCTGGTGTAGGCTACAATTGCTGCCAGGTGGACATTGAGGCTTGAGAAGTTGATGTTACTGTCAAGCAAGTGTGTGAGATATATGAGAACTGTTTCCTGTGTGGAAATTGAATTTAGGGTATTGTTTTCTGTACACCATATGGTGTACTGTTTCCTCTTAGCTATGTAGCATTGCCTTGTGGACTGTTTTCTTGACTCCTTTAGCATTTCTATTGTTCTTTGCAGTAAGTTCAAATGTCCGAACTCTGTGTTCAGGCGCCAAGTTGCTAGGCTGAGTGTCCCCGATTCTGGGTGAAAAATGTGACCCCTTTGTATTGTGAGAAGGTCCTTTTCTGCCTTGAATTTGATCATCTGTCCTCTGGATAGTTTGAGTATGCTTGAGTACCAGGTTTGCCCTGCCCTTTGAGGGGCTATGACTATTAGGTTTGTTCCTGGTTGTCTGGCTTTCCCCAGAACCCTTAGTAGTAGAGGACTTGGAGGAAAAGGGCAAATGTCCCTGACCAGTTTAGTGACAGGGCATTCCCTTTTGATAGGTGGTGTTGAAACCTGGAGGCGAAGAATTGGCATTTTTTGTTCTCCATTGTTGCACATAGGTGTATTTCTGGAGTTCCCCAGAAGTTGAAGACCTGTTGCAGGCTACTTTGTTTTATCACCCATTTGTGTGAGCTGCTGTTTTGTCGGCTGAGTTGATCCGCTTCAATGTTGTCCTTTCCTGGCAGGAGAATTGCCTGTTGGCTGATTTTCCTTGAATTGGCCCATTTCCTCAGCTAGTTTGCTTCAGATGAATGATTTCGTTCCTCCTTGTTTGTTGAGGTAAAACATTGTCGTGGTATTCGCCGCCAGGATCAATACTGTCTTCCCTTCAATGTGGGCTTGGAATGCCTTTAATGCCAGGAACACTGTTTTAATCTTTAGGAAGTTGACGTGCTTATGGAGTCTGCATCGTACCACTGACTCTGTACCCTCAGGTTTCCTGAATGTGCTACCCAACCCTTGTGGGACGCATCTGTTGTGATGCTCACTGAGGGAGTTGGTTTTTGACGGCCTAGTGTTATGTTCTTGGATGCCCACCATTGTATCTCGGTCTGAACCTTTTCTGTTACAACCACTAGATCCTCCCAATCCCTGTGGTTTGGGACCAACTGCTGCATAGCCACTCCTGCAGATGGTGCATCTGGAGGCATGCATGAGTCATGTGAGGAATGCATGACAGTGCTCACAGGCGAGTTTCTTGTCTGATAGCTTGTATTCTTCGCTGGGTCTGATATGCCTGTGCAACCTTGGAGTTTTATCTTGCTCATAGGAAGGTCCTTTGTTGCTCTGGCTTTGTTGATGACTTTTTGTGGTTTATTGAAAAACATTTTTGCAGTGTTGTGATCACCTGATGAACGTGTGTGTAACACCTTTGCTTTGAGTCCGGTAGGGATAGACGTGGATTCCTTTCCTTCTCAGGGATGCAGCAACTGCTGCTAGGCACTTTGTCAAGACTCTTGGTGCCGATTTTATCCCGAATGGCAGGACTTTGAATTGGTAGCGAGTGTACTTGTGAAAGAAAAAGAGGTATTTCTTGTAAGCTTGGTACATGGTGAAGTGAAGATAGATGCCTTTCAGATCTATTGTTGCCATGAAATCGCCATTTAGTAGCTGTAGGATTACTACCTGTGGTGTTTACATTTTGAAATGCTGGGTGCGAATGAATTGGTTTATGAATCTAAGGTCCAAGATGAGTTTGCGTGTGCGATCTTCTTTTGGTACCAAGAAGTAAAGTGAATAGTTTCCTTCGTAATGTTCCCTCCTTGGTACCATTTCTGTGCTTGCTTTGGTAGGAGTTCCTTTATTTTCTGTCTTAATTGTACGAGTTCTGTTCTTTGGAACCTCTTCTTCTTTGGTGTGTTAGGTGGGGGTTTGTCAGTTCTATTCAATAGCCGTGGCGTACTACATTTAGACTCCAACTGTCTGTGGTGGTGTTTTCCCATTGAAGTAGGTGGTGCGCTATTCTGCCTCCGACTGGTGTTGTTTGGGGGTATTCTGCTGTGGGCAAGTCACTTTGAGTTTGCTCCTCCCGCTCTCGAGGGTTGTTCCTAGCTCTTCCTCTGCTCATAAGGGCTGCCTTGGATGCTGTTGCCAAGTTTGGTATACGGACTACTGGATTGATTGCGGTCCGCGGCCCTGTGGGTCGTCTGAGGTTAAACTTCCTATCTTGAAGGTGCCCCTCTGTTGCAGGGCTCCTATAGCTTTAGGCATCTCATTGTCCTTCCTAATTTGTTGAAGGTTTTCATCTACCTCACTTCCAAACAGGGCGTCTCCTGTGAAGGGTTTGTTAATTATTGATGTTAGGACCTCTTGCTTGAAGCCCGAGATTCGGAGCCAGCCGGGCCTTCTTAACGTTGTGCTTGTGCACATTTGTCTGCTGGCTGTATCCGCTGTGTCTAGGGCTGATTTCAGACAGATGTTTGCTATTTTTCTCCCTCCTGTATGATGGATTTTGCTTTTTTCTCACTCTCTTCTGGGAGCTTGTTCATCAGTGCTTCAATGTCATCCAATTGTTAGTGGCCATACCTATTGAGGAGGGCATTGGAGTTTGCAATGTGCCATTGTGCTGCTGCCTCCCTCTTAATCTTTCTCCCCACCATATCTTTTGCTTTCTCTCTCTCTCTGGAGGCGAGCCAGTGGAGGAGTGAGCATTACTCCTCCTTCTTGACGTGGGGACAGTGATGGCGTCTGGCACTGTGTTTGCTTGAATGTATTTAGGGTCCTTTGACAAAGTTTGTATTTTTTCCACCACCCTTGGGGTTATTCTTGTGGTTTTCCCTTATGCTGAGGCAGGCGCCTTGAAATCCCTCCTTGCCCTGGTCCAGGATGCTTGGTAGCATTGGGAGGTATTGTGTCCCCTTGTTGGATGGTGTTAAAGTCTCTAAGAGGATGCAGGAGTCTCATTTCTTCTCCTCTAAGGAGACCCTGAAGTTATCAGCTGCTCTCTTGATGAGGCTTTTGTAGAAGTCTATGTCCTCTGGTGGCAACACTCTTGTGGGATAGCTACAGACCGCTTCTTCTGGGCTTTCTTAGTCGAGGTTGTTCCATTCTTCCTTGAAAGTGGCCGAGGCTTCCTCCTCTCCTGGAGCGTCGAGCTCCTTTTCAATTCCTCTTCGTGAGGTTCGGGGGTTGCCGGAGCTTCAAGGGTTTCTTCCTGGTTTTCAGCGGCGGGTTTACATTGTCAGTCATCCTCTGTGTCCTCCCTCGCGGTACGCCTCTTCTCGGCATCCCCTTTGAGGATCTCGAAGTCTGATCCCCGTGTGTCGATTCTGCGGCCACTCCCTGGTTGTCCTCGTCGCTTGATAGGCCCAAGTCCCTCAGCCATAGTTGTCTCTGGCTTAGGAGCATTGCTGTGTAATGGTCCTCCCTATGTTTTTGCCTTTAGCGTTTACAAACACAAACACCGCGCAGGCCTCGCAGTCTTTATCCTTGTGATCCCTCGGCAGGCAGAGGTTACATACGTTCTGTGGATCGTGTTATGCAAACTTGTATTTTTCATGACCCCTTCCGTGCCCTCTTTTGATCCATCTGTGTTGTTGCTCCGTCTGGGTCCATCGACTGGGAAAGGTGTCTGGAGGCTCACTGCTCCTCCGGTGTCTTCTCAGTCGATGACCAATGGTTTTTTCACTCAAATTTCAGTAATCTTTTGGGGATTTGTCTAAAACTTCAAAGTGTCTCCCTTTGCTTCCAGACCCAACGGCAGAAAAAAGAATCTGAAGATGGCTACCATGCACAGGAACTTCCGGGGCACGGTCTGATATCACACAAGGGATGGACCTAGCACCAAGTGGTTGTCGATGATGCCCCAAACAAGAAAAGAAAGCAAAGACAATTCGGGACCCAACCACTAAATGGCAGAATAATGCACAGCATGTGAATCGAGAAAATAATTCATGCTGTAAAACAGCTTTACCCCCTTACCACCATAAATGGAGTGTGGTGAGTATGTGCAGGTTTGATATTGGTGCATAGGTTGAGTGGTCTTCAGGTAAACAGCGCCAGTTGTTGATCACTATTAAATGTGCTGCTCGGTAGTATGGCCGTATGTCTAGAAGAGCTATTAGCCCTCCCCCCCATTGAATTGATTGTGCTGCAGTGTCTCCAAAGTCACTCTTGGGTGTCCCTCATTCGCTAGTAGTCAACATTCTACATGACTAGAAGACGGAAGAATCTCCCTTGGGGTCAAGGAGTGACTCCCTGTTCAAACAGGCACCAAAGAAGCATCTTGCCGGTCTGCATTTCCAAGGCTCCTGCCGGAACCCGAAGTATTTGCGACTCAGGACACAGACTTCCATATTTCTCAGAGGCAGACACGAGATCCCAGCGAAGCTGAGACCTGCAGCCCTCACGAGTGACGTGGGACCGGAACTCCTGGACACCATGCACATTTGCTAGTGCATCCACTTCCAGTGCTTTCTCGAAGTTATGCATTGGGCTACTTGTAGTCCAAGCCCCGAGCACCATCTGCACCGAAGATTGTTGGCCTACACTCCACAAGTGTTCAGTGAGCCCGCTTCTAGCATTTCTGCTCGAGGTCCCTTCGCGATCCCTGGTCCGTCGACTGGTGAGTCCCCACAAAGTTAACTTTTCTTTTCTTTGGGCTTCCCTGGTTGCTCCAGACGTGCCCTGACTTCCCACCAAGGGGTGAGTCCATCAGACCTTGCCGGTCTGCACCGAAGCCAATCTCTGCTTTCTGCGTGGGTTGCTGTTGCCAAGGCTTGTTGGGTCCAATCCGGAAACCAACACCGCAGCACTCTATATCCTTTGTGGGACAGTTCGAATCCAGCACCTGGTCATCGTCGACGCCTCCTGTACCTCGTGGCTGAAGAGTCAAGCTTCACCTTCTTCATCTGAAATCACCTGACATCGGTGGGCATCCGCTCATCGCCTTCCTGGTCACTGGCAAGTGACCAAGAATCTGTCCCCTCTGCTTTCAGGTTCTTCAAATCTCCAATCCACCCTTTGGATCCACCCAGACACTTTCCACTCGGTCGCCAGCAGCACTTTTGCAGCATCTCGCCATTGAAACCAACAACGAAACCCGACATCAAAAGACACCTATGCACCCGGCTTCCCTGGGTGAGGCAACTCGAGTACTCCGGTGCTACCGTGGGTGTTGACTCTAGAACATCCTAGTTCTAAATGGGTTTGCTCCAAGTCCTCTTTTAAGTGTCCTTAATCTTTAAATTTCCAGCCGTGACTTTCCCCATAGAAGTTAATGGTGATTTGCGGCTGTGTTTAGACACTGCACGCGTCCCCGTGGTTCCCGTGTGACTACCTTGGGTGGTTCCTGGGGACCTCAGCAGTTCTAAAGGCTCTGGGCCTTGTATCTATGTCAGTCATGGTTCTTATACCACTTTCTTAATATATGGTTTGGTACGCCCATAGGGCTCAACGTATATTGTGCTAGTTTACTGTGTGCTAATTAAGTTTACTGAATGAACTTTTGCCTATAGCCTCATAAAGAGACTAGAGGGACGTGTTGAGAATTTATCTATCTATCTATCTATCTATCTATCTATCTATATATATACATATACACTCAAAAAAACTATACGTTTTAGGGGTGTTATAGTTAGCTGGACATTTCACTCATACAAAACCATTGAAATTGCTCCTATATAGTTAGTTGTACTAACTATATTTCGCGCACCCGCAATCCACTGCTGATGATGTCACATATTACATCATTCATGACATGGTCAGTCACATCACTGATGACATCTCAAATGACATCACTGATGACATCATTCACGTGACAATCACATACACCTTTTCATACACTCGTAAAATCTTTCATCACTCTTTGTAAAATACAGAGTATCATATTTGAATCCATTGTTACAGCAATACAAGTATCTAAAAACCCACTCAGTGATTCATAGATGTATACACACATCTAATCACTTACCTGTAGATTCACTCATACATGCTGTCAATGAATAATAGAACACTATCAAAAATACTTATACACCTAAATCGACTCCACTACTCACTCTCTACTACTCTCTACTACTCTCTCTCTACTAGTCACTCCCTACTACTCTATACTACTCTCTCTCTACTAGTCACTCCCTACTACTCTCTCTCTACTTCTCACTCTACTACTCACTACTACTCTCTCTCTACTACTCTCTCTCTACTCTATTACTCACTCTCTTCTCTCTACCTCTCTCTACTTCTTTCTCTACTACTCTCTACCTGTCTACCTCTCTCTGCAGGCACACATATATATATGCATATGCATTTATGTATGTGTATATACCCCGCTGAAACGCGTAAGCCATGTCGTTGTGAGAATAAAGCAACTTCTCTTTGTCAGAAAACCCACGGGGTGAGAGACACACACACAGAGACACACACACACACACACACACACACAGAGACACACACACACACACACAGAGACACACACACACACAGAGACACACCCACACACACACACACACACACACACACACACACACACACACACACACACCACGGTCCAACAAGGAAAATAAAGACGCACTCGCTCGTGTTCCTTTTTCAAAGATTTACAGTGGCTTTATTTCGGCCAAAACACAACGTTTTTCACCTGGTGTGGTTCTCCTTTCATTTAGTCATTCATGAGATTATAGACTGGTAAACAAGCTGCTTTACATTCCTCCAAGACTTAGCCTGAAGGCTGCTCTCCACAGCTACCACTAGGATAGCTTTCTATATAGGTTGTCTTTAAACCGACCATCAATAAGGGTCGTTTGGACTGGTGGATGGTGCAAGGTGCCCACTAGAATAGTGGACAGCATATGCCAGGCCAACTTCTCACATCGTGTGTTGCAAGGTTTGCAGTAGGTGCGTCAGGATGACTGGTGGGGGTCTCTAAGCCCGGTCCGAGGGGCAGCTAAGTTTAGTTCACTTCCCTGGCCTACGGTCTTGTGTTCTGGACCTGTTGCAGTCTCATCTCAGTTGATTGGTATCCCTTTCTCAAGCAGTTCATGCAGGTATCATCCCTTCTTGTCTCTTATGAGCGAGGGGTCAGTGTGCAGTTGTTACACTGTGACCAGATGGATGTGCCAGGGTCTTCTGTCTCATTGGCTATCATTACCTTTCGCTAAGCCTCCCGAGACTTCAGTGTCACAGGCTAAGGCTCTGAAGGAGCAATAGGCTCTACCCAGCACAGGAGGTGTGGCCCTGGGGATCTTTCTCCTGTCCGCTTGTCAAGGTGCCGGCACTCACTGAACCACTACACGGGGGCAATCTCTCCCAGCCTCTCTGCTATCCCCACTATCTTGAGCTTGTCAGTGGGTGAGGTCCGTATCCCCCCTTTAGCGTCTTAGCCTCCTGGGTGGCCTTAAGTCTTTGGGTTGCTCAGCCAGCAGCCGGGGCAACAGGCGGCCTTTTGTTCTGCCAGGGCCTCCTCTCCCTACCTCTGCTTCCTTAGGGAACAGTCTCTGCTCTCATAGCGCCGTGGTAGGCCACCTCACCTTGCGCCGCGAAGATTGCCTCTTGGTTGCCACCATCTCAGAGACAGAACATAGCTTATGCACATCCTGCATTCGAAGTATACATCTGTGCAAAATCCGAATATCACCTCTTGGCTGCCACCATCTCAGAGACAGAACATAGCTTATGCACATCCTGCATTAGCAGTATAAATCTGTGCAAAATCTCTAACTGTTTTAAGGATATCTTCTTTTCTGTCCGCACTAATCCATATACTAGCTCTCGAACTTACCAAGTGCATCCTTATGGATTGTAATCCGCGCCTGGTATGAGAGTTAAATCATATTAAACTACATACATTACTTGGAAATAGCAAGCTCTTCTCATTAAAGTACAAATAGCATTCCAAATCATGAACAAAATGTCGAATGACAGCGTTCATGAACTGGAAGAGGTAAAAAGCAGATAATGAAATATAAGTTGTCATCAAATATCTCAAAGCACTGAACTACTCACTTTGACAGTTCCTTTATTTCTTCTTCATACAGTTTCTTCCTTTCAGCGAGTTCCTCTGGCAGGTACCTAACAATCAATTCTTCCGTTAGGAGAGTCTTCTTATACGCTCTGGTTGCCAAGAACTATAGAAAAACAACAAACCAATAGAATAAACTGCACACCTGCGACCATTAAATGCAAATTAAAGTGCTGCAGATTTGACTTTTATGAACGGTCAACTAAGCCTTTGTGGGAACTAATCAGCAGCAGATGGCAAAGTTACTCACCTGTAATCCTAGCTCTCCACCATTATCTTCTTTTATTTTATAACTAAATATCTATGTTTATGTGCAGTGCTTAATTTGAGCAAGTGGTTTCCGGTAGTCCGCACCAGCACTTAATTTTCAACACGGTCACTTATAACTGTCTCTTACATGACAGCATTGTTTGTCTAAATTAGAGATGGTCACAGCAACAATTGTTTATTAACTGAATATACATTCAAAATGACATGCCTGCGGTCCATGCCATTTTTAGAGCTTTAGTGTCTGAAATAGTCCAAATTGTCAAACTCGTAGGGTGAAATGGTTAGTGGTTGTGTTAGTGTCGGTCTTTGGCGGTGCTGGAAGGGGCAATGGATACAGCAAGCTGCAATGGCCTCCTGACGAGGGCCTGGGTACTTTTTATTTTATTTACAAATTAAGCAATGCCTATGTGCAGGATTCCAGAACAGTGAGCAAGAAAGATAAATGTTTTTATTAGAATTTCTGTATATTTTAATAATGCGATGCGCCTGTATTTGGCATGATCCCATGATCATGTGGGCCAACGTAGTATATATATATATTGAAGGCTGAATTCAAGGGGAAATTATGATGGTGAATCAAGTTCAGTTGGATGGTCTGAAAAATATGAAGTACTACAAAACTGGCATGGATTCTCGATCTACACTGTTTAGAGAATCTAGACTGGATCTAGTAGAATCGAATTACCATTTATTTTAGAGGAGATAGTTGTTATGATGTGGCTCATGGTTAACATCCCTATGCTTTTAAACAAAAACACTTTTTGAAATTAATATTTAACGTTTATCAGGGACAATGTGAGAATCAAAAAATAATACTTTCACAAGTAGCCTTCCTAGCTCTACTGCTGTACAGTTGTCTAGCAGCATGTTAATGAAAAAAGAACAGTACACAATACTTAAACAGCAATAATGTGTATGTGATCGTCTGTGACTTTACACTATACATGAGAAGATTTGTATAATGCATACTAAGAAGAAATGGAGGGCTCAGTTTCTTTGTTCATAGTTAAGTAATCATACCACACATCCTACCTCTGAATATACAATCAGTAGAGTAATCCACCTTTCTCATTTGCTTTCTGCAAAATGCAAATATAGATAGTCTCAAAATGCATAATAAATTAATCATAGGAA
This sequence comes from Lissotriton vulgaris, assembly GCF_964263255.1. Taxonomy (NCBI): domain Eukaryota; kingdom Metazoa; phylum Chordata; class Amphibia; order Caudata; family Salamandridae; genus Lissotriton; species Lissotriton vulgaris. Next base: position 824,666,308 of record NC_141696.1, on the reverse strand, counting down.
ATTAGCAGCATGCACAAAATCTGAAAAATAATCTAGGTCCAGAATATGCAGCGAATCAATAAGAAATCGAGCAGCATCTTTTAATCACAGTGCTTGAAGAGGGAGTGTGATGCCCTCGTCATGGTAAGAACAAGTTACTTACTATTGGCAATACTCTTTCTGGTGGATACTCTACCGCACCACAGATTAGTCACCTGTGGAAAATCCCCCAGGTTCCAGACTGGAACTGAAGTTTTCACAGCTGTGATCCTGCGCACCACCAGGTGGCCCCATGTGGCTCTACTTTGGTCTCGCTCCACCCTCAAAGTGATGGAGCAGAGCTGCATATATATGCCACCTCTTAGCACCAAAGTCAGTTTGCTTGACTGTTTTTGCACCCTCGGGTGCAGAGCACAAAGCAATTAGAAGTACTAGAGTGCAAATCTATAATTTGGGACCTTTATAGAGGGCAAAGACCACACTCTACCAAATAGTGAGATGGGGGTGGGGGGAGGATAGTGAGGAATCTGTGGCTGGACAGAGTATCCACCAGAAATAGCCTTACTGAAGAGGAGCATCTTCATCTTCTGAAGGATATATCCAAGTGCAGATTTCTAAATCATAGAATAGATTCCAAACAGTACCGCCCCAATATAGACGGTTTGCTCGGACCAGTAAGTCCTACAGGACTGAACCATATACTGTCATCATCATAATGTGGGTATAAATCATCTCCAACATCTCCATCATCATCTTCAAGCAGCGTCAATCTCTAGTCAGAGTCAGAACCGAACAGCAAGTGAAGTAATTGAGGGTGGATTGTATGGGAACCAGGTACACTTGAGTGGGGTCAGTTCACGATCGGTCCGGGACGAGGCGGATTCGGCTCAACGGTCAGCACAGGATCCACCTCCAGTGGCAGCGACGTCAGAATATACAACGAGGAATGGTCTGGCAAAGGTATTGGAGCCAGAATAGAGGAGGGCATCACAATCAGTGGAGAAATAGAGGCGGGTTCCAAGGGTTCAAACTGTTTACTGTATTCTGATCTGCCAGCAGTAAACAGAAAGGAGGACTCCATTGGATTCTTGGGGCCTAAAGGCTCAAAAGAGGGAGCCAGCTAAGTGCCAAAAATAAGATAAGGTGCATGGCCTCCTTTAAGGTTTCGACCTGCTGCGGCATTACCGATGGTCCAGGGTACTCCAGGCACATCGGAAACAAATGTGGCATTGGCTCCTCAATAGGAGACCAGAAGCGAGATCAAGTGGCACATTGACGCCCTCAGAACTTCTCTTAGGTAGAGGGTGGCGGGATGGGGGGGGGATTCTTCGCCTTCTTGTTTTTCAGCATCGATTTGGACTCTTATTTACCAGATTCCTTTTACCACAAAAGAGGATGTGTCGTGGAATTGGCCTCAAGAGGGGGAATGGGTGCACGCCATCAACTTAAAGGAGGAGTGGGACATGCATTACTTATATCAATGTGCAGCTTCACTTCATGGTTCTGGATCCTCTTCGGGTGCATGATAGCACTGTCCCCACAGGACATGGAGTTGTGCCCCAAGCCCAAACCACCAGAGGTACTCCTTGTGTAGGCGCACCACAGACATCTGTTTACAGAAGTCATGGCATGGTTTGAATCCTGTAATCTGGGATGCAGACACCGTTCTCTTGCACTCTGCAATTCAGTTCAAGCCAACAAAAAAGGGTGCAGAGCAGCTCAAAGATTCAGGAAGTAAGTAGCGATGGCGGTAAGCAAGGAAGCACTGCTGTGAAACCATCCGGATTCAGTCTGGAATCTGGGGGATATTCTACAGGCGAGGAATCTAAGGTTAGAAATATTAATCAGAATCCTACGTCTAACGAAGATTAACACCAGTGATAATAACTTATGGTGGGGCAGGAGATTCTTTGTGGCAGGTAGATTCCCAAGAAGGCATATCTTCAGAGACGTATCAGTATCCACGCCAGGAAATTAGACATCACACCAAATGCCTTGCAACACAAGGTCCAATTAGTTGTGCCTGGGGGTTTTAGGCTGTTTATCACACTGGAGTCATTTAGGTGATTAACTGCATACACTTTGAGTGCAACTTCATATCAAAATAAGCTCTGATAAAGCATATATATTAAATAAACTTGCAATCTAATATTTTGCAACTACTCTAGAGTGCTTGCATACCTTCTTCAATTAATCACTTGTAACGTGTGCTCCCAAGTCAACTTAGCCCTTTCCCTAAATACACTTGGTCACAGTACAGGATGCATGTATTAGTAAAATGATTGTATCAGTTTTCTACCAAATAGCAGTGCCCTTAAAATAAATACATTTCTAGAGTGTCAAGCAATTCCCCTTGGGTCATATATGCCCTTGCAGCCTATCTTGAAAATAGCAAGTAGTTGGACCCCTTGAGACCCCCAATTTTCCCAGTGAAATCATTTAACATTAAGAATTTACTCACTTTGCATAGTTGCCACACTCAAATGGGCCTCCTATTACACAAAAGTTCCAACTACCCTACTTTCCACTATTAGGAAATGCATGATTACCCAAAACTGGGAAGTGACATGTAAATAATTCTGCCTTCGTTACAGAGTATCACAGGTCCCCATATCTCCAGAATCATAAACACTGGACATGGCAGTCACTTTGCAACCTTTTTGTGTCATAAGGCAAATACTTTGCAAATCCACATGAACTGATACAGCCTGAACCATCACAGACACGAGAACTAGAGTTCAATTATCAAACTTGGATACTATGTGCTGTAAAACGGTAGAACAATCATATGTTTGGAAGTTTGGAGTTTGTACTATAGAAGACAGTTTCTGTAGTACCATTCTTGCAGGTCACTCATTCTATTAAAAGTGATTAGTACCATAATATAAGTGTTGGGTATAAGCATGGGGGATACCTAAAATGTATACAGCAGCGTCAGAAGGATAACCATTGTGGTCAATGAGATTCTACCTACTTTGGACACGACACGGGGAACCTCTCGAAGAACTGAGTGCATGGAATTTTGTTCTTCATTTGTCTACAAAAAAAATCTATTAAGTCAGAGCAGATTCATATCAACAGGTGAATAAACACTCTGCTAAAGTCTTTAAATGGCAATTCTGTCAATCACTACAATTCACATCCTTTAATTTAGTATACTATGAATTTTGACCAATTAACTGTTACACTGCATATTATGGCAAACGTTTCTATTTACAGTGGTGTAGAAAGTGGGACACTTGAAATGAACATGAAGTAAAGACAGTGCCACTCTAACGGGGTAGGACATGGGCAGTCCAAGGAAATGGAACTCTACAGACTTCAAACTTTAAACAAACTATGGTCACTGAAGTTTGCACTTCCAAAAGAAACACGGGGAAACCCTGTCTAGAGAATCTTCATGTGTTAGAGAGCATTACATTTGTCTCAATGTATTCTATGCGCTGAGGTGGTATATTGTGCAAAATAACAATGGACTGGGATGCAGCCTGAGTAAATACCAGTGGCTAAGATTCACTTAATCATTTCACTCATCACTTTTTTTGTGTAGATTCTTTCGAAGTATGACAGGTATGTCCAGATGTGGGTCTCATGCTCATTGTGCCACTGGAACCAAGCTACACTTGACTGAAGAGCCCCAATCAGAGTGGAACTGGTCTCAGGTTGCTTGTGTTGCAGTTCACGGAGGACATCATCTGGCGTGGCTCTTCACACTGGATTGTTCCTACTAGAGCACAGTCAAAACTGATTTGCATATTGCTGGGTCCAACCCGAGGTGCAATGGTGTTCAAAACAACAATGTGGGATGTGACCCCAAATAATTACCCGTGGCTAAGATAAATATAAGCATTCCACCCATTTCTTTTGTTTTGCATATTAAAATGGGATAGAGTAAAACAATTTTATCCAACTTCTGGACCTAAGCACTACATTTGATACTGTTGATTATCATTCTCAACCTTACTCTTCTCTCTAGTCTCATAAAGTCATACTGAAGGTTCACTTACTACTAATCTGGCCACCTGGGACTCAAAGACATCAATACCAACCCACTACTAGTTAAGGCCTCACAAGGTAGTGTCTGAGGCTTTCCATTTGACACTGTTGCTCTCTGACAATATCTTCTCTTTTGTTTTCTCATATAATCTTGGCTACAATAAATCCTATTTTGTTCCCCCACCCTCCTTTGCTGGCACTTCACCTTCAGTTATGCACCTCAAACTGCCTACCTATTATCCATCTGTGGAAGGTACTATGCTCAAACATGGTGAACTCCTCTAAAGCGGAGGTCATATACTTTTCTTTCTCATCAGTGCCCATCTCTTTTACTTGCTCTATTCACTTTTCTCTGGACTATGAACTTTGTCCCTTAAGTCCAAAACCTTGGGGTTCTCACCAGATCACTCATGAAAATTGAAGCCGTCATGGCCAATTCAGCTAACATTGTACATTTTCAAATATCAGATATAGTTGAGATGTGCTCAAGCGTACTACTGAAAGCCGCAAAACCATTCATTAATTCATTAACATTTAGAAGAAAGAGCTAATGCATTGGTCTTCAAACTTTATAGCACCAAGCCCCCCTGAACAAACTGTTTTTGCATGGGCCCCCCTTTCTAGCTCACATGTGTAGGGATATTACATTTTTGGGAGCACATATGTATAAAGGAGATGAGGCTTATCCCACTGTATTGCACAGTGGGGATTGTACTGGGGCATGAGGGGTAAAGGAGTGGGCCATGCCACTTTCCACCTCACTCCTGATTCCTGGAACTCTTTCTCAATCTGACTTCTGCATTGTGTCTGTCAAGCCCCCTTAATCGCCATCCTACCTCCCAGATCCCACTAACTCCTGCAAGCTTTCCCTTCCTTCCTCTTGCCACTGTTCCAACTCTTTAGACTGCAGTACATCTTCCCTCCATGATATACTGCTCAATTGACTTATCTCAAGAGTGGCACCTTGCAAGAGCTCACTTTCACCCTTCAAGTAAGCAAAATCTCTCTCATTAACGTGAATGGGATCACCCACCCCGCAAACCTTCCTTGACTGAAAAACCATTTTATTGCCACTGATTTCAATGCAATCACTCTTCAAAATCTCTTAATCTCGCCAGACTTAGAGACTCAAAAGGTTGAGAGGTATGTTCCAGGATCCCGCTGCACTCAATCCCTCCAAGCTAATGCAGCTTTCTTTTTCCCAGTGCTCCCTCAGTCCATGTTCCTGCATAACCCACTCCTCCAAGATTTTGGAAGTCTCCCATGTGCTTGACTGATGTACTTCTTAATCCCTCCGTGCACTCTCTCTCCAGAATGTATTATCGTTCCATCTCTACTAGCTCCTGCCGAGCCCCCTTCCTTAAGTCTCCTGCATTACACCATTCCTTGAGGCCCCTGCAGCTCTGCCATCCTCCCCTGCCTGCTATCTCTGGCCTCCATTTCTCTCCATCCCTGCGGGCCCCCACAATGCCCCTCTGCCCCATGCTCCAGGACATTGCTCAGCTTTTGCCCTAGACTTTTCCACACTACAACCACAACTGCAGCTGTCTGCAACTGCAGACAAAAACATTCTAAAACAATACACCCTAAACTTCACCCGCAAGTTGTAGACCTCAGGTGATGTCCCCCTAACCCCCCACCTCTGGGAGCCTGGCTGGCATGCAGCAACAAGTCTTGTCCACACAGCAATCCTTCAACTACTCTGCTGTGCACTTCCTCCCTCAATCAAGAAGAACTAGGAACTGGAACAAAGTGGGGAGGTTTGTGTCCCATTTTTATACTCATTTTCCAGAAAGGGGATTTAGATTCATTGTCTAAAGCTTCAGAACCAGTTTGGTTTGTTAGTCTTAACTGTCATTTTTTGTCTGTTCCTCAAACAGTTTATTTGTGCATTCACAGCAGGTAGCACATGTGCTGGCTCCAAGCAGAGGACCCAAAAACAAGAGCCCAATGGAATGTGAAATATCTGCCCCTGCTTTCATCTTCCTTCCTGAGGCAGCCATCAGGGACAGACTAATGGGTAGCCCCAGTATAGAAACACCCTCACCTTGAACAGACAAAACTGCTGTGCCCACCCCTACCATTAATCAAATGGCAATAAACCGGAAAAATTATTCCGCAGCACTTAGCCTTAGTTAATAAGTTCCTCACTGAAAAGGCAGCCCGGTCTCCACCTTCCCCACTTCTGTGTCTGGCTCGCCCTCTGCAGCCAGAAGATCGCAGAATTTACAATTCCAATGCCTAGGGAAGCTGTGCACATCAGCCATGCTAAACGAGGGACCACCTGAAACAGATTCAATTGAACTCACAAATCAGGCTATCACCACACACAGAGACTTACTGCCTCACATGGCGCACACCTATTAGACATACACTACCTTAATATCCACATTAAAAGTCAGAACAAGGTCTGGGGTTTACATACAAAGCAGATCATTACACAATAGGAGTCAGTAGACCATGCTCTCTCCAAACACAAGGAAAAAGACCTGGTAATACTAAGGATTCACAAAAACTCAATACACCTCCACCGTGCCTTACCCAGGTCATGGACAGCAGTCCTACACATGCTATGACGGCACACTTTGGAGGTCTCTCCACGTCAAACAGGGTCTAGATCTCTAATTTCCAAGGACAGGAATGGCCCCTGAGCACACTCTAGATTAGTGTGACGTCAGGGTCAAACAATCAGTTTCCCATGCAATTGGACGCTCAGGGAAGGGGATGATGGTTGACCATGAAGTGGACATTCCCTACCCAACAGATATTTTCTGTTGAAATGTCAGTCTACATCATCCTTGTTTTTGATTGCTGTAATATTTCTGAACAAGTCATATATACACCAAGTTGGTAAATGGGCTCATAGGTATAAATAGCATTTTGACTTACTGATAATCTAGGCTTTTATAATTCTTTAGCCAAAAAGGGCATAACTTAATTGACTGTATTTATTGTTGAGTATGATAATACCGCTGACGATCTAAAATATAGAGACATCCTTTGCTGGACGTAGTCTTTAATCCCTGTGTTCTACAGGTTGTCCTTGCAAACATACTCTGGTATTGGCATAATTTATCAAAATTAATCTGTTAAATTCACTATATGTCTACATAACCCAAAATTATTCATCTACTAACTGTTGCGAATGCTACATACAATGTTTCTGACTGAAATATTGTATTTATGCCAAAATAAACAGAAAAAAATAAATAAACAGAATTGTCCAAAAAGTTGGCTTTCAGTTTCAAAGATCAATCTCAATAAGAGCTGTGGTGTACCAGGCTAAGTGGTCACTTCATATTATCACTTCATTTTAAAGTTAGTCCATTTTTTCTCCCCATAAAAATATGCAATGTAACCCAACGAAGAACTGCCTTACCTCTGCTATTACCAACACCTGACCAACTACATTTATACACAAGTTTGTAAACATTGCTGTATATGCACTCGCCAAATAAATATAGGCTTTTCTTAAAATTGCTTTTGAAGACAGTGTGCACTACTTTATTATCATTTGCACATTTTCCTAGCTTCATTATCTGCTTAGGGTGTGTCACTGAGTAACAGAATTTACATAGTAAATCTGTACTTCATAGAGTGTATTGTTCCTTCTGCATGATCTGGATATTGTGCACAATATTTTATGTACTTCTTGTGCATTCCTCAGAAGCACAATCCACCAGGACAGTCTTACCCAAACTCTCATCGTCCTTTCACAGAGCTGGTGGTAGCAGGGTGTATGAAGCAATTGCTTGAGACTCGCTGTTCTTTGGTGCAGTAATTGCAAGAAAATAATTGACTCCTTGGGTGACAAACTGGTACTACAAAAGTCCAAAACAGAGTTGCTTACCACATTACAGAGAACACACGTGAAGGCAAGTACACACTGTGTACACATATCTGTGAATCACAAGCTGAGAATTAGGTGCAATTGCTCCGCGTCCCAAACATAAGTTTAGCATCTCACCTCAGAAAGGTTTTCTTTGCACAGTGGACAGTGTGGGTTGTGGTCAAGGCAGCGCTCAAGGCATTTGAGGCAAAAGGTGTGTCCGCAAGGCGTAGTGACTGGCTCATAGAACAGCCTACATGAAGTACAAGAAAAGATGGTTACTTTAGTGGTAGCTGGAAAGCAGAATTATTCTGGGAGAAATTAGGGACCAAAGCCATTTTTTTGCCTTTTACTTCAATCATTGAAGTATGATTTTGCGGTTAGTTCTGAATACAAATTACACATTTCAATTTTGTAATGAGAGAGAGAAATCTGTTTATTTAGACCATGGTCTCTAAACTTCGAGTTCATAAAAATTATAAAACATTGCAATCCCAAATCCACAAACTGTACAGGTGATGCCTTGGTTCTCACCTGTCACCTGTCTAATCTATGCATAAATATTTCAGGATGCTCCTAAGCACTATTCGCAGACTCCAGAATTTATCTGCCAGCTTCTGCACCTCTGCATTCACAATCACATCACTCCAGGAATTCTTTAATATTCAATGGTAGCAAAACTTATCTTAAAGATACCCTGCACTCCCACTGGACCATCCATGGTACTAGACCAACCTTACAGTACAAACTTTGTAAAATAGAACCAAAGAAGGACCTCAGCTCCAGACTGCTCCCTTTTCTAAAGATCCCTCTGTTAAGAGAGTTTGGTATGGTTAATTCAATCTTTTCAGAACAGAAGGCTGTGCTCTGGAAATTAATGTTGCAAGACCAAGAAACCTTCACAACCTCCTCGAGGTCAGATGAGCTGTAAAGTTTAGGCCATTCCCATACACTTGGCCAGTATTCAAGATCATCACATTGCTCATCTGATTAACAATACAGGGATTTTTAGGTCTCGCGACCTATAAATGCATTTGAGGCAAAAGGTGTGTCCGCAAGGCGTAGTGACTGGCTCATAGAACAGCCTACATGAAGTACAAGAAAAGATGGTTACTTTAGTGGTAGCTGGAAAGCAGAATTATTCTGGGAGAAATTAGGGACCAAAGCCATTTTTTTGCCTTTTACTTCAATCATTGAAGTTTGATTTTGCGGTTAGTTCTGAATACAAATTACACATTTCAATTTTGTAATGAGAGAGAGAAATCTGTTTATTTAGAACATGGTCTCTAAACTTCGAGTTCATAAAAATTATAAAACATTGCAATCCCAACAATAACAATTGATGCGTAATGATCTCTAAAATCCCACAGTTACTTTTCTGAGCTGCTCTACTTATACATTTATAGCAAGCCATAAGATACCATTGGCTCATATTTTTCAGTATTTCCAATTTAAAAAGGATCAGTAAAAAAATGTTAAAAACATCTTAACTTAGTAAAATAATCATTACAATCTTTAAAAAGCCCTTTACATACATCATTATTATTTTACAAAAGTTAAAACCATTTAAACTAAACATACATCGGTCTTTCACATTATGTCCTGCAAAAGTAGGTAAAGAATGAATCACAATACTTTTTTGAGTTTTTCCCTGGCCAAACGATTTACACCTCTCAGATAATTCCCTAGTGCAATTGCAGTATCCAATTTTTCCATTTTTATCAGTAGAATAGCAGCTTGCCCTCGTGAATTTATGCCATATTTTATAAATAATGGCCGTAAAAACTGCTTTCTCACTTCTAAACTTGTAAGGCAATCTAACAGTGTGTGCATGATATCACACTTCATCTCCAGTCCACACTTACATCGACCGTCAGGATATAGCATTTCTGCCTTTAATCTCCCCTCCAATAGCCAAGGGTTAATTCCAATTCGGATTTTTAAAATTTCCCACCTCAATCCGTAGTTCGGCAGGGTTTCTAAGTATGGATACCATGCATCATTTTCCCATGCTTCTAACATACATTGGACCGACTTTTTCTTTCTCAAATATTTTATGTCCTGGTTTCTTGATAGCTCCCTTCCTTGTGCTCTAAGTAGGCCCTTGGTGAATGCAATTTCTACAGGTGAATGCAATGTCTACAATTTTGTAATGGAAAATATAAAATGAAGAGCCATTTCCAGTCTAATCATCTAGTTCTACAAATCACACAGTTCGGATAAAAAAGAAGGGTAGTCAGAAGAAATAATATGGGCTTAAGAGAACAATACCCTTTACACTGCTTATGAATTTCTTCACTATATAATAAAAATGTAAATAACCTAACTTATCAGAACTCCATGAGCTTTAAGCACTATACGTGAATAATATCACTGTTCCTAGCAATGTAAGCATAGAACCAATTCTTACTTCAATGCATAAGTTATCTAAGACTATAGAGCTCTCTATAGATGTCAACCAGCTAAATAATAAGTGACACTTTAAGTACCCTTGACATTTTTAGAACGCAAGGACGGATGGAGATCTTAACACCTGGGCACCCACAGGCACAGTTATTCCAATAAAACCACATCTTGGGACTAAGATTTTGAGTGATAATTGCAAAATAACCTGAAATATAAAGTAGAAATGAACCCATATATTACACATATTTATGGAAAATAGCAGCGTACATCCTGCAGGGTAGAAAGGAGCAGAGGAGAGAAAATGTCGTATTAAAGTTGGAGAAGCACTGCCTGATCAAATTATGCTCAAGCAGTGTTCTGGTTAAGGTAGAGTCAGTTACAAAATGTTGCAGAGGAGGCCTAGTTGTAGCTTTATCCATCTACACAGTAGGAATCATCCTGAGACAAGTCAATGTAACAGTCCTAATAATGCAGGAAATGAGAGAATATTTTATCTGTTAGAAGACAGGCAAGTTGAACTAGGTGAGCTCTTTAGCAGTTAAGTCTCAGAAGAATCATACTCATATGAAAGAGATCTGTGAATCACATTCAAGAATTAGATTGTGAAGGCTCGGTGAGGTCGAGATATTATTCACAACGTCCAGTACTGTGAATCCAGGGCGATTGGGATCCAGGGATGGTATTGGTATCTTCTCTACTACAGCAACTTTGTGCTCTTAGAATGTTATGGACTTTGGACAGCCAGACTTTTATAAATCTCAGACTGTCTTCTTTGAATCCTCATCATTGGAAAAAAAAAGAATCAGCTGTGTAACAAAATGTGTTACGGCCATGAAAAGGTGTTGTCTTATTGTGCACTTCAATTAATGAAATGTTCAAACCTGAAAGAGCATGGATGGACAGAAGAAATACCTTAGCCACACTGATTTTACGATGACTGTGTCGAGACGAACCGTCTCATCCAGATTGCTGTCTTTTGGAAGAAGGTCCTGTTGTGGCCTGAAATGACCCTTCTGGTATAGATCAAGAAGGGCAGTGTGAAGGTTTTATTTACCTTTCTTTATACAGCAAGAACAGAGAATCTGATGCAGCATGAAGAGTGGTAGATATTCACAGCTCAGCATCTGCCTGTGGCTAATACTCCCAGCACATAAACACATTCTATACGTAGAGGGATGAACATATGCAAGCACAGGCAGAGACACACTTCACCTTACTGACGGACCATAAAATAAACAAAAACAAGCACGGCCCTGGATTGGAAACCTTATCTTTCACACATCTCACAAATACAATTTTACCTTTCACTATTAACATTTACTATATACTCAGACGCAAGTTTATCATTTGTATACAACACAAAGCTAGACACACTACCAGACATAATGAAATCCTACAATCTCACTTGTTACAGTTATGCCTCAAACTGTAACCACCCCTAAAAACTGCACTCCTGTATCAAAGTTCCTGACTGACTAGCAGTGAATCTGTGGACGTAGTGCATCAACTTTAAGCTCAACGCCACAAACACTGAGAACCAAAGATATGGAAACTGGATCCAGCACCATCACTCTGCACTTTTGCTCCTGGAACTTGGAATGTCACTAAATCCCGCCAAAGTAGTTAGGAACCTGACCGATAATGGATTCCACCCGCTCCCTTCTTCCACAGGTAATTTAAGTGATCAAATCCTCCTCCTTTCTGTGTTATCATTCAGCAGCGTGTATTTCCACAAACTGTACAGGTGATGCCTTGGTTCTCACCTGTCTAATCTATGCATAAATATTTCAGGATGCTCCTAAGCACTATTCGCAGACTCCAGAATTTATCTGCCAGCTTCTGCACCTCTGCATTCACAATCACATCACTCCAGGAATTCTTTAATATTCAATGGTAGCAAAACTTATCTTAAAGATACCCTGCACTCCCACTGGACCATCCATGGTACTAGACCAACCTTACAGTACAAACTTTGTAAAATAGAACCAAAGAAGGACCTCAGCTCCAGACTGCTCCCTTTTCTAAAGATCCCTCTGTTAAGAGAGTTTGGTATGGTTAATTCAATCTTTTCAGAACAGAAGGCTGTGCTCTGGAAATTAATGTTGCAAGACCAAGAAACCTTCACAACCTCCTCGAGGTCAGATGAGCTGTAAAGTTTAGGCCATTCCCATACACTTGGCCAGTATTCAAGATCATCACATTGCTCATCTGATTAACAATACAGGGATTTTTAGGTCTCGCGACCTATAAATGTGCGCAAGCGCATTGAGTGGAGCGAGAATTCATGTCGGCAAAATCCTCGTCAAACCAAGGGCTTTCAGCCGCGGTTTTCTTGAAGTTCACGTGAATCACGTGAGCAAACAAGCACGCGCATTCACGCCCAGCACAGCACATCAAAGGGCTTCTCCTCCCCTAATTATTCATGACCGGCCGCAGGCCGGCCTCACTTTCAGTTCCCTCCTGTATCAGTTTCCCTGACGTCACATTCCCCCGCCCTGCCTCCACCGTTCCCTACCAGCTACCACTGCAAATGTTGCCCTGCTTGGACTGGTCGGTGAATTTAAGTAGTATTTTGTGTAGTAAGGAGCGCGCGTTCTCCGTGTGCTTTATAAATTTGCGCCTCACTTGCACGACTATGGAGCCGTTTAAAAAATACGGGAACTGACATCAACTCACTCTAGTGCGTGAAACAAACACGCAGGAAAACCGGCACTTCGGGTTTTATAGAGGCAACAGTTTACGATGCACATGGAAATGTTGGTTTGTTGTGTGCGCTGTTTAACGTTACAACGTGGCGACCTTAGGGAATCCCATCCCAAAAAACTGTGATATACTTAGTTCCATTCATTTACATACAAGCGCACGCGCACAGACAGACAGGCATACATATACAGTCAAATTTAAAAGTACTCCCACACTCACTGCCACACATAGACACACAGAAAGACAATACAGAGACGCAAACAGGTACAGAAACAAAGACTCCCCACACGCACAGTCACACACAAATACACCCTGGCTCACACACAAATACATTCAAACTTAAGTATGCTGTCACGCACGGGAGCACAAATGCACACACACATATGCAATACAACCACAAATAAAACACACACAGAAAAATAAACTTGCCCACACGCACAAATACACACTGGCAAACACACACACACAAACATTCAGACTTAAGTTCTCGGACACACACTGACGCACATCCAGAAAGACACACATAGAGGCACGTATAGAGGTAAAGAAAAATAGACTCGCCCGCACACACAGTCGCGCACAAATACACACTGCCACACCCACAATACATGCAAACGTAAGTACGCAGACACACACGGACGCACAAACAAAAATATGCTATACAAACACGCATACAGAAAAATCGATTTGCCCACACACACAATCACGCACAAATACACCCTGACATTCAAACTTATGTACGCAGACACATTGGCGCACACATAGACACACAAAGGAATACACAAACAGGCAATTCAAGGACATTACGTGAAACCTAGATTTGTAAACGTGTATTGTAAAGAGAAATGCATGTTCATGTGCTCATGTAAGTAAATTGTGTAACTTGGTGTGGATTATGCATATGTCTGATAGTTGAGCTGTGTTTTGGTGGTTTGGGCGAGCACCACTTCTGAAGTTAAGACTACAGACACAATCCACAACACATTATCACAATACACAAAGACAGATTCAAAAGCACACGCAGACCCTTCTCCCTAAACGATTATCCGTCCGATGAATCTGGGTGACTTTCATTGCTCGAGTAGTTTACCCGCTGGTGAGACATTTTTACCTATGTGCGCGTGACGTGTGAGTCCTCGGGACCGGTGTACTTCTGTCTACAGAATACTTTTTTCAAAGCCACTCTACTCGCCCAAAGCACACGACAACACCCCGGGCAGCAGACTCGCTCATTGTTAGCCACCTTTGGCAGATTGGGCCAGCACCCCCTCACGAGCCTCTCACCCGTGCTGTACGCTCCCTCCTCTCACCTGTGCTGTACGCTCCCTCCTCTCACCCGTGCTGTACGCTCCCTCCTCTCACCCGTGCTGTACGCTCCCTCCTCTCACCTGGGTTTTAATGAGCTGAGCTAGTAAGGACTTGCCCCCCACCCCACACGGGACCACCAGTGTTTACAGCTCCTACTAACGTGGAAACAAGCACTTGCCAATAGGTTTTGCATTTGGAAAGTTGGAGCTATTACAATTGCAAATAATGCCTTTTATTTTTGTTTTCATTTTAAAAATCTAAAGTGCTTTGTCATTTACAAAACCAATAGCTCCAACTTTCCTACTGCGAGACCTATTGGCAACGCCAGTGCTTGTTTAGATTTATAAGCACACTCCTATTTATTTCACACCATTCTGACGCATTTCATATCTAAGCGTAGCAACACAACTGCGAAGCCCTTTAACCATTGTGCACAACCTCCAACATTTCCCACATAGATCAGACTCTCCCGCCCATACACAAGGGTGGTTCGCCTCTTACCTGCCCACCAAGAAGTTCACTTAGGGAGAACAGTAGTTGTATTAAACACTATGCAAATGCTAGAAGCCAAAATAATAATAATTAAAAACCCACACAGAACCACATAAAAAAAATACATTAAACTGCACATCCAATATAATTGCGTAAATAAATATCAAAAAGCATAGAGGGCATGACCGACAAACAATCATCCATCAGAAAATACAAATCAGAATACATTTCAATAAAGCAAGCACAAAGAAAAGCAAATAAAAAGCACTCCAATTTAACTCACAAAAGGCAACCATCATTCGACATCATCAGTCCTTACATTCTATCACCTTCTTCTCTTGACGCCTTCAATACTCCTAACATTCGCTCAATTACTCATAATACACCCACAGTCACCAGTGCTGCATAGTGAAAATAAAATCAGAAAGCTCATTCATATTCCTCTATGAGGAACGCACCCCACTGTGAGGAACAATCTACTCACTATGGCAGGCTGACCACCTATAGGAGTTTGCATCATCTATACGCATCACAAAAATGGGCATCTCAAGAAGAGAAGTTCGCAATCTTGCTGCACATAAACTTGGAATCTGACATAGTGACGTTTTTACCCTCCACACGCACTAAAATAGGAGTTAAGGAGAGACATCTGCTCTCTTAAAGCCACACTATTATCAAGCATCCTACTGAGTGGTATTTGTTCCCTTCACATATATATGTCTATACAGGCATTCCTGTGATACATCCACTACCTCCATGCAGAACAACATAAAACGGCATCTCACCCAGCAGGGAACGCACCCTCCAAGCACAGCAACAGATATAGGTCCCCACCTAATGGGACATGTATTCTCCACACTGCATAACAGCGATACCACCCTATTGAGACTGCACTCTCCACAGAAATGTGAATCCTCTCTATTAGAGAGTGACCTCTCCAAGCAAGTCAAGTCAAGTCAAGTCAAATGATTTATATAGCGCGCTACATACCCAGAGGGTCTCAAGGCGCTTGAGAAAGGGTGGGGAATTACTTGTCGAATATCCAGGTTTTAAGTTGCTTTCTGAATGTTAGGTGGTTCTGAGTGAGGCGAAGGTGAGTGGGAAGTGAGTTCCAGGTTTTAGCTGCCAGGTAGGAGAAGGATCTGCCTCCCATGGTGGTTTTGTTGATGAGAGGTACAGTTGCAAGGGCTTGGTTGGAGGATCGTAGCTGGCGGGAGGGGGTGTAGAAGGAAAGTCGTGAGTTGAGGCAATCGGGTCCAAGTTCGTAGAGTGCTTTGTGTGCGTGGGTTAGGAGGCGGAAAGTAATCCTCTTGTTAACGGGGAGCCAGTGGAGGTTTTTCAGGTGTCCAGAGATGTGGTCTTTACGCGGGATGTCTAGTATGAGTCTGGCTGAGGCGTTCTGGATGCGTTGGAGTTTTTTCTGGAGTTTTGCGGTGGAACCGGCGTATAGGGTGTTTCCGTTGTCCAGGCGGCTCGTGACCAGTGCGTGGGTGACCGTTTTTCTAGTTTCGGTGGGGATCCAGCTAAATGTTTTTTTGAGCATGCGAAGAATATTGAAGCAAGATGATGAGACGGCGTTGACCTCTCCAAGCAACACAATGCAGACCACAAGAAACCCCTTAGTTAGACTGCATCTCCTCCACGCACAGCAGTTCAAAGTTGTGCACCACACAATTAATAAACATAGCATCACATCCTCTGCTCTTTCCTTGCAGGAATAAAGACAATGGACACACAATCTCTACCACGTTTGGCAAGTACATAAAACAAAAAACAAGAATAACCCCAGTAACACATCCTCCACATCGAGTTGCCAAGAAAAATATACCACGCAACAAAGCTCCAAGAAAAAAGCTGCACAGAAAGCAAGCACACATCTGTACAAAAGCAAAGCTCAATTAGCAATTCTGAACAAAGAGGTTACTAATAACAAAGAACTAGTTACTTACTGTACACTATGGTTCTCCAGTATTATCTTTCATAGATTCATATTGCCCGCCCCCTACTATGCACTTAGGGCGGATCGTTCATCCGGCAGAACGAGGGGTGGCGTAGCTATCATTGCTCGTTCTGATCTTCCATTTCAACTGCTCTCTCTCCCCGATATTGCCACCACAGAGTATCATGCTATTCGAACCACGTCCACATCCCCCCCTCTCACCTGTCTTCTCATTTATCGGCCTCCCCAGTCGCCTCTACGATTTCTCCCTGATTTCCAGGAGGTGCTAGCCACCCTCTCGGTTAATAACTCTTCTGTGTTAATACTGGGTGATTTTAATTTTTGGCCCTCCGACCCAGCAGAGTGTTCATCCTCAAGAGAGTTTTCAGACACACTTTTATCTCTTAATTTTGTTTCTCACGTATCTTCTCCAACTCACGTCAAGGGGCATATCTTGGACCAGATTTGGTCCTTGAACTGCCCTGTCGACTCCCTTTTTATTTCTCCTTGCACTTGGTCTGATCATCACTTGATTTCTTTTGTTCTTCCTATCAGTTCTGCAGCTAGGGCCCCCCTTCCTAAAAATGTCTGGGTCCGCTCGTGGAGTAGAGTTGACCCGGCGAACTTATCAGTCCTTTTAAGTGCTTCCTACCCCGTCTTACACGGTCTTTCCACCTCGGCTCAGGCTAACATCATTGAACAATGGCTCTCCTCAGCCAGTGAGTCTATTGCCCCCTTGAAACGTCTGACCTCCAAGCGGGAGAAAGATGCCAACTTGTGGTTTACCGATGACCTGAAAACCATCAAATTATCGGTACGCCATGCTGAGAGGGCCTGGAGGAGAAACTATTGTCCCATCTTAAGAGCTGATTTTACCACTCTATTAGCTCAATATAAGAATGCCATCTTGGCCGCTAAAACGGCCTATTTCTCCTCCAAGATCCTCACAGCCGAGAACCAATCAAGGGAAATTTTCTCGATTGTTCAGAGCCTAGCCTTTTCAGATCGTACCTCTCTTAAGCCCTCTCCTTCCCTTGCCCTCTGTCACTCTCTGAATAGCTTTTTTATCGATAAAATTGCTGCCATTAAAGCTAATATCCCTGCACCTTCCCCGTCTTTTGTTGATCCTCAGTGCCCTCCTTCCCAAGGACAATTAAACTCTCTCCCCCTTCTGACCAAGGAATCCTTCACATCTTTAATCCTCCTTGTAAAATCTGGCTCTCCCCTTGACACCTGTCCCGCTCACATACTTCGTCACATTTACACCTCTTGCCCTGATCCTCCCCTTCACTTGCTAAACAGCTCACTCTCTCAGGGGGTTGTCCCCAACCCCTTGAAATCAGCTATCATTTTACCCATTTTAAAAAAACCTGGCGCAGACCCCTCGATCCCAGCCAACTTTCGCCCCATCTCTCTCCTACCATTTTTGGCCAAGGTGCTCGAGCGCCATGTCACCAGGTCTCTGAGCACCTATGTGGAAGAGAATGGGGTATTGGCTTCCCGTCAGGCTGGCTTTCGCCCCGCACACTCTACGGAGTCCGTAGTCCTTTCGGTCCTTGACAACCTCAGGGTGGGGAGGGACACCAATCAATTCCAGGCTCTGATCCTCCTCGATCTCTCTGCCGCCTTTGACACGGTGGATCATACCAGCTTACTTTCCCGTGTCGCGGCGGCGGTGATCGGGGGTACGGCCCTGGTTTGGTTGTCCTCCTTCCTGAGGGACCGCACCCAGGCAGTTCGCCTGGGTGACTTCACTGAGGACTTTCGGAAGGTTCTGTGCGGGGTCCCCCAAGGCTCCTCCCTTTCACCTCTTCTGTTTAATCTTTACATTTCTCCTCTCATTTTTTCTTTAGAACAAATGGAGGTCGCCGTATATAACTATGCGGATGACCTCCAACTTGTCTTCAATCTGTCCTCTTCTTCTGCCTCTATCTCTAATTTTCAGTCCACTATGATTTTCATCAGGGACTGGATGGATTTCAACCACCTGAAACTCAACCCTGATAAGACCGAGTTGGTGTTGACGGGTGGTTGCTCCAGTCCCTGGTCTTCACTTTTTTGGCCCCCTTCCCTTGGTCCCTCTCCGGTCCCCTCTACTTCGGTCAAAACCCTTGGTATTAAACTCAACTCTCACCTTACCCTTCACTCCCAGGTTAGTTCTGTGGTTTCTTCCTCTTTTCTTTCTCTTCGCACCATCCGCAAGGTCTCTCGATTTTTCACCTTTGAGGCCTTGAAACTGATCGTCCTTGCGATGGTCATTTCCCGCCTGGATTATGGCAACGCCCTATATGCAGGTATACCTGCATATAGTCTCAGGCGGTTGCAGATGATCCAAAACCAGGCGGCTCGGCTGGTCTTTAACCTTTCTAAATCCTCACATGTCACCCCCCTTCTGAAACTTTTACATTGGCTCCCGGTTCGGGAACGTATCCAATTCAAGATTGTATCTATCACTTACCAGGCTCGATTGGGCACGGCCCCTGCATTCATTTCTTCGGAGATTATCCCCTACTTGCCAACTAGGGAGCTCCGATCTTCTTCCCAATCCCTCCTGACAGGTCCCCGGTTTCGCCGGAAAAAGTGGGGGGGCTCAAAATTCGCGACCCTTGCCCCAACCCTCTGGAATTCATTACCCCTAGAGCTCAGATCCCTAACCCCATATTCCCAGTTTCGAAAGAAACTTAAAGCTTATTTCTTCAGCAAAACCTTCATTTAGTCCTTTGTCACCAGTCCTCCTTTCCTTGTCTATTGTGGAGATCTGCCAGTTACAGCGCCATGAAACCGCTGGTGTAAGAGCGCTATATAAGAACTTTTAAACTCAAACTCAAAACTCTTGTATCTTCCCCGTCGTCATGGTGGGAGTCTCCCGGTAAATAATAACCATAGCAGTAGAAGAAAAAACTGCCTGGAAACCATTGAGTAGTGAAACAATAGGTAACCTTTCCTCTTCATTATGTGGCCCAAACTACAGCCAATCCGCTGCCAGCACCAGCCTACACCATTCCCAGCAGAGCCACCATACCTCAGATTTCCTACCGCCCAAGAATGAGCTATGCAGGAAACCAGAGATAAAAGGTGGCCTACCTAGCAGAAACGTGGAGGTGGGCGGGCGCATGTGAATATATGAAAGATAATACTGGAGAACCATAGTGTACAGGTAAGTAACTAGTTCTTTCTCCAGTATTCAATCTTTCATAGATTCACATGCTTGTATCAGAGTAGATAGCAGTCCTTGTTGTCAGAACGTTTCTAGGCTGGGGGGCGTGGCTTACGCGCCGGCGTGTGATGGCGCTGCCCGGCTGAGCTCCGTGACGACGCGGGAGTCCTTCCTGTGTTATTGTTGTTATCTTCTTCTACGGACACCGGCAAAAGTCGTTTTCGCACGGCGGAACATGGTCCCCGTGTTTTGCGAGCAGCAGCGGCGCTCGTAATTGCCGCTTTGACATCTTTTTCACCGCAGCTTCTGTTCCAGGCACCGGGACGCGGGCGGCCGCCATTTTGTGTCGCCGCGCTCGCGTCCCGTTTTTTGGCATCTTCAACACCGTATCTGCTCGTCTGCTGCCTCCACAGGTCATATTCAGACACGGTATGTCCTAAATACTGCGCACCATGCTTCCTATGCATTTTCGTGACTGTTGGCGCCAGAGTTCTCCTCAGCTTCTCTATTTCTGCTAGCAATACTTCTCGGCGGCCATTTTGAGGTGCTATCTGCGCAATGCTACATACCTACCTTTCTTTCACCATTAACCCTTCGTGGCACACCGAATAAATCACTTGGATCCCATTATCCATGGACGCTCTGCTGTTTTATTCGCCACCTTATTCCTGGATGGTTTTTTGGCTGTGAATACTGATTTTTGCTGCCTCTCGACACCTGTCTTATAGGTTTGAATTATTGCTTCTCCAGTGCTACCAGTCACCTCGTCTAGGACCTCTTTCTTCAAGTATTTTCTACACATCTACATTTAGGGTCTCAAAACTTTTATTATTGCGGTTTGGCTTCCATTCCTGCGGTCCTCCTAGTCTGCCCCTCTGTTGGCATCATGTCTCAGGACGCAGGCCATACGAGAGCGTCTGTCACCGGAACAAAACCAAAACGCCCTAAGAATGACCCTCCGTCCCCAATTCGCACTTCTCAGAACCCGGTGCTGGATTCCATTTTAGAAGAGGTTTGTGGCCTACAACCTTTCATGGTGGCAACTAATGAGAAGCTCAAGCAGATAGAAGACAGATGGGTAGTCATGGAAAACAAAGTCCTGCAACTAGAACAACGCATTAGTGACGTCCAGGATGTCTCTACAAAAATTCCTACTCTTGAAAGGGAGATACAGCAGCTGAAACTTCACACTGAGGACCTTGAGAACCGTAACAGGCGGAATAACCTCTGTATTTATGGTGTTCCGGAGTCCCTTGGGGAGGGCGACATGGTGACCTTCGTCCGCAAACTCCTCTACGAACTTCTGGGTCTCCAACCAGAATCTATCCCTCTAAACATACAGCGTGCGCACCGTCTGGGACGACCAACGTCTAACCCGGCCAGACCCAGAGGTATCATCCTGCTTTTTCTGGAATTCACCGAATTGATGACTGTTCTTAAAGCTGCAAGAGCAAAACGTCGCCTCATTTGGTCGGGTCACACCATCTTCATAGCCCAGGATTTATCGAATGCTACGAATGCACGTCGCAAGGAATTCCTCAATCTACGTCCACGCATGAGGGAACTAAACATCCAATATGGAATCCTTCATCCTTGTCTCTGCAAAATAACCCACAATGGTCGTTCTCGTACCTTTGATGATCCGCAGAAGCTTCGAGAGTATCTTCTCACCGTCTCTTCACCCACGATGGACACCACTGACTGAAACTAACTCTCTTCTATTTTTTGCAATCATTTTTCTAATGTCTTGACGACTGTTGTGGCCTTGTCCCGGTCTCTTTCTTGTCATGTTTTGCTACGACTTTACTTCTTATTGACTATATCCTATCTATATTCCCGCGTTTTCCTCGCTCTGTTGGGTAGGCGCCCGCGATGGCGTCTCCATGCTCCTATTACTTAGATCTTCTCTTTTTTCTCAGGTCTGGCATCTTTGCCTTGATCTGTTTCTTATCTATTTCCTTCTTTTTCTTTCCTTTCTTTTTCTTCTCCTTTTCACAGGCCATTTTTGTTTATCCCTTGCTCATTTATGTTCCGTTATCTTCTTTGTGTCCCTTATCGTCTTTCTTCTTGCGATCTCTAGTACTCCTCATTGTTACTCCTTACTCTTCTTATTGATTGTGATGCTCCTTCGTATATTGTTTCCCTATATTTACCCGATTTGTATTGCTAACATGTTTGTCTTCATTGTCTCTCCTTTTAGTTCCTTACCTGCAGTGTATTGGACCCAGTTGTTACCCTCCTCCCTTACCTCCCATCATGTGTAACTTTGTAACGTGGAATGTTCGTGGTCTCGGCAACCCAGTTAAACGTCAAAAGGTATTGTCCCACTTATCCAAGTTAAATGCTCAGATTGCTTTTCTCCAAGAAACGCATTGTACAGATGTCGAATCGCTGAAGCTTAAGAGGGCTTGGGTGGGTCAAGTGGTATTTTCTCCTGCGATTGATAAAAAAGGGGGTGTTGCTATATTATTTCGTAAAGGTTTGGATGTTCAAATTTTATCTTCTCAATCGGATGCTGAAGGTCGTTGGGTTATGTCAAAAGTGTCTATACAAAACAAAATTATGGTGCTCCTAAATATTTATGGTCCTGTCCGACCAGACCCTAAATTTTGGACTGATATTAAAATCCTCATTTCATCTATTGACTGCCCTAACGTTGTCCTAGCTGGCGACCTTAACCAATGGTTAGACCTATTTTCGGATAGACTATCTTCCTCCAAATTCCAGCCTGATAAGACACATAAATCCTTCCAATCAGCCATTGCCTCCCGCCCCCTCTTCGACGTGTGGAAAACTTGTAATCCGAACTCACTCGAATATACATTCTACTCTAATGTTCACCACACCAGGTCCAGAATTGATTATATTCTAGTCAGCAAATCCCTTCTCCCTGCGATTCAGAAATCTGAAATTGGTTCCATTTTCCTTTCGGATCATGCACCTGTATATGCCACTTTTGACCTGTCCCACACCTCCTCCTCTTTCAATCGTTGGAAATTCAACACTTTCCTTCTCTCTGATTCTGTATTTATGTCTAAAGTTAAAAGTTTCATCTCTGAATACTTCTCCCTCAATTTACCCCAAGACACGTCAGTTTCAAATAATTGGGATGCTTTTAAAGCTGCATTGCGAGGTTTCACAATCTCTTATGTATCTAGGAAAAAGAAACTCAACAGGGACAAATACACCGCCCAACTCTCCAACATTAAGACCCTAGAACACTCTTACATCTCGTCCAAGAATCCTGACACTCTCCTCCAACTTATTAAAGCCAAATCTGAACTTAATCAAATTGCCACAGTTGAAGCCTGCAACACCCTCTTGAAGGTGAAATCTAAATTTCATGGAGGTCAGAATAAAGCGGGGAAAATGTTAGCAAATTATCTTAAAATTAAATCTGAGCGAAAATCAATTGGCTCTATTCTCAATGAAGACACCAATACAAAGGTTTCCTCTGATGAGGATATTGCACAGGTTTTTCATAATTATTATAAACTCCTGTATACTGATGATACACATCCTGGTGATGATGATCTCTCCCGTTTCTTCGAAGACCTTCCTCCTCCCCCTTCTCTCCCCACAGAATTCCATCAACTAGAATCTGACATTACCCCTCAGGAAATTCTCAAGGCAATTACCTCCCTCAAGAAAGCGAAAGCCCCTGGTCCAGATGGTCTCCCAATTGAATTTTACGCCACCATGCATTCCTTTGTCCCTCATCTTTTTAACTCCTTTATTGCAAATGCTAAAGCATCTGGCTCATTTTTGGACGCCCTAATAATCATAATTCCCAAACCTGACAAAGACCATTCCCTGTGCAAAAATTATTGTCCCATATCCCTTATTAATTACGACTGTAAAATTTTTGCCAAAATTTTAGCAGCCCGCCTCGAATCCCTCATTCCTCTGCTAATCACAACCGATCAAGTTGGCTTTGTGAAAGGTAGACTTGCAGCTGACAATGCCCGTGTTTTTGCCAATATTATTTCCCACAGTAATCGATTCAATGCTCCTCTAGCTGCCCTCTCCCTAGACGCTGAGAAAGCGTTTGACCGAATTAATTGGAAATTCATGTTTAAGGCATTACATTGGTTTGGGTTTGGTCCCCACTTCATCTCCCTGGTTAACCTACTTTACTCTGCTCCCCGCGCTAGTGTTTTTGTTAATAATCAATTCTCGAAGTTTTTCCCCTTATCCAGAGGGACAAGACAAGGTTGTCCTCTCTCCCCTTTACTCTTTATTCTTTGTCTTGAACCCTTCCTTATAAAAATCCGCTCTAACCCCCTCATTCAGGGATTCAAACAGTCCTCGATTGAGACAAAAATTTCGGCCTATGCCGATGATGTTCTGGTCTACATGGCTAACCCTGTCTCTTCCCTACCTCCATTTTTAGAAGAAGTCCACTTATATTCATCTGTTTCTGGTTATAAACTTAATATCTCTAAAACGGAGGTCCTACCCCTCAACTCATCCCGTTACCAATATATGTTTGCATCAACTGATTTTGCATGGTGTCCCTCCAAGATCAAATACCTGGGTATTTGGTTCTCCTCTACCCTGCGTGACACACTCAAACTGACCTTTACCTCCCTTACTCAAAAAATTCAATCGCTCCTTCAATTATGGTCTCCTCTTTTCCTTTCATGGTGGGGTCGTTTAGACACCATCAAAATGATGATTTCCCCACATATTTTATACACTGTTTCCATGCTTCCTGTAAAAATCCCTAAATTGTATTTTAATAGGTTAAACTCCATCTGCTCCAAATTTTTGTGGAACAATAAACGGCCCCGCATTGCTTTACAAAAACTTATACGCCCTAAATCTGAAGGGGGGGTTCGCTTCCCTGATTTCCAATCGTACCATTCTGCCTTTTTAATAAAACAAGCCTTCTCATTAGCGTTCGATTTTACCCTTTACCCAGATGGATCGCAGTTGAACGATCCTTGTTAAAGGATTTTACTTTTCAACAATCCCTTTTCATGTCAAACTGTTCATTCTTCACAACTCACCCTGTACTGAAATACTCACATACACTACTACACAATATATTCTCGAAAGACTCGTCTCCCTTACAAACTTTTCTTTCCTCCAGTATATGGTATAACAAATATCTTAAGTACAAGGGTAAATCTTTCTACTTCAAGTATTGGAAAGAAAAGGATATTATGTTTGTCTACCAATTTTTTTCTGATTCAACCATTATTTCATTTGATGTAATGCAAACTAAGTTTGATTTACCTGTACAGTGTCGCAAAGAATTTGACATTATTACCTCTGCCATTGTGTCTCACCTATCTACCTTTCCTACTTTTGATCTCCTCCCTTCCCTTACTCCTTCCACCCCTCTATATCCTATGTTCACTCAACAAATACCCAAAGCTGCTCTGATTTATAAACTGTTATTAGACAATGTTGGTCTTAGGCCTAAAACCGTTACTGAAATTGCTTGGGAACCTGATTTATCTTTTTCGTTATCTGTTGATGTTTGGGATCGATTACGGTCTAAACTGTTTAAGACTTCAGTTTCGGCCCGTATTACTCAGTCACTTTTTTTTCTTTACCATAGAGCTCTTTTTACCCCTGTAAGCATTACGAAATTCTCCCCTTCCTCCTCACCCCTTTGTTGGTCATGTTCCTCTAATCCAGGCACACTCATACATCTATTTGACTGCCCACCAGTTCTTACTTTTTGGTCCTCAGTTTGGAAATATTGCATGCGTATTTTTCATTTCTCTGAACCATTTTCACCGTTGCATATTTTTTTAGGTTCTCTATCTGATGTTTTGGACTTACATTCATATAACGCTAAATTGTTTGATCTTTTCATTGCAACTGCATTCAAAGTAATCTTATCTTGCTGGAAGGATAACTCTAAATTGTCTGTGCAGACATGGTGGAATTTTGTATGTGATGAGCACAGAATTGCAATTGCTTCTTCTTCCTCTGTCACCTTAAAAATTAAATCTGATCTTACCTGGCTACCTTTCTCTACCTTCTTATCCTCTTCTCCCCCTCCCTAACCTTCCCTTCCTTTTTTCTCTCTCTCTCCCTCTTTTTCTCTTTTCTTTTCTCATCTTTCTTTCTCTCTACGATTTTCTTCCATTACATAATTTTTCTAACCTTTTTTTATCTCCGATTATCTCTCATGATTATCTCATATTGATTTTGTTCTATGTCATGTTGTTATATTATGATGTACTATTTCTTTTACGCACAATAAAACTTTATTAAACTGAAAAAAAAAGAACGTTTCTAGGCTAGACCCCCTTTTTTCACGGGGCTGTGTGCCATAAACTCTTTTTAGAAAAAGAACTCATTAAGAATCAAAAGGTACGAACAACTAACCTTTGTCATTACAGTCATTTGTGCAGAAAACAACGTTATATAGAAAAACAGCAGAAAATTCATAAACATGTACCTTATTTAAAAAGATGTCGCAGAACTGCTTGTCCCACTGCTGCATCTGCTTTCCATTCTGTGTCCAGACAGTAATGTTTGGTGAATGTATGAACATTCGACCAGGCTCCTGCTCTGCATATGTCTGAAAGGGGTACTCCTGCGAGCAATGCAGAAGACGTTGCCATCTTCCGTGTATCGTGAGCAAGGACTTTCATGTTGAGAGGTCTTCCTGCTTTCTCTTGACAGAAGACGATGGCGGATGCAATCCATCTAGAGATGGAGGATCTTGAAAGGGCCAGGCCTTTTCTGGGCCCTGAGTAAGCAACAAACAATTTGTTCTATTTACGAAAGGATTTTGTCTTTTCAATGTAGAACTTTAGACATCTGCCAAAGTCCAAAATATGAACAGCCTTTTCAGCCACTGTAGAAGATTTTTGAAATATGTAGGAAGGATCAGCGGTTCATTTAGATGAAAGGAAGAGAGTATTTTAGGTACAAATTTCGGATTAGTTCTTAGCATCACCTTATCTGGCCTGAATTGTATGAAGGGATCCTGTATTGAAAAGGCTTGGATTTTGCTGACTCTCTTGGCTGATGTGAGTGCCAGGAGTAATGCTACTTTCCATGACAGGAATTGCAATTCCGATTTGTGGATTGGCTCAAACGGAGCTTTCATGAGTTTATTTATTTTATTTATTTATTTTATTTATAAAGCGCTAACAATCATCCAGAGTAGGATATCACGGCACTGTGGTAACTAATTATGTGTGATGGATAGACATGGTCATGTTGGATTAGTCTGATTCAGGGAAGAGGAAGGTTTTCAGATGCTTCCTGAACGCCAAATGGCATTTCGTGAGTCTAAGGGCCACGGCCAGTTCGTTTCACTTGGTTGCGGCTATGTGAGAGAAGGCTCGCTCTCCCATCCTGGCTCTCTTCACCCGAGTGGTTCTTGCTCTTGCCATGAATTGGGAGCGAAGATTTCTAGTTGAAGCATAAAACTGGATCCTGTTTCTTAGAATACATGGGCCAGTATTGTGCAGTATTCTGTGTGTTATACACATCATTTTGAAAGTTGCTCTTTGCTTCATTGGCAGCCAGTGGAGCTGACGTAGGCAGCTCTTGGCTGAGTCAAACTTCTTTTTCATGCAGACGGCCTTGGCCGCTGCGTTCTGCACCATTTGAAGTTTAGTGAAAAGATATTCTGCCATGCCTATGAACAGGGAGTTTCCGTAGTCCAGCCTGCTCATCAACAGAGACTGAACCAGGATCTTTCTGCACTCTAAGGGGATCCAGGGGAAGACTCTTCTAAGCATCTTTAGTACAGCGAAACCTTTGCCACATATAGTGGCTACATGAGATTTCATAGGTAGAGAAGTGTCAAGCATTAATCCTAGGTTTCTTGCTGTTAGTGTCGGAGTTGGTGGAGTACCCAGGGATTCTGGCCACCAGCTATCATTCCACAGTTGAGTGTGTCCACCAAACAGCAATATCTCCGATTTGTCTGCATTTAGTTTGAGACAATGGTTGTGCATCCAATCAGACAGTTCTGAGAGGCAATTTAGTAGCCTATCCCTGGGGTCGTTCCTCTCGTCCAGGATTACAGTTAGTTGGGTGTCGTCTGCATAAGAACAGATTTCGACACCCCACTTTCTGCCTATAGCTGCCAGAGAAGACAAAAAAACGTTAAACAATGTTGGACTTAGTGAGGCCCCCTGTGGGACCCCATATTTGATGTTCCGGCGCGGGGATGAAAAATTGCCCATGTGCACCGATTGCCTTCTGTCCGATAGAAAGGATTGCAACCACCCCAGTGCTCTGCCCCCGATACCTTTAGCTGCCAAAGTTCTTAGTAGCATGTTGTGTGGTACGGTATCAAACGCCGCCGAGAGGTCCAGTAATATCAAGGCAACTGTTTTCCCCTGGTCTACAAGCATTCTGATATTATCCAGCACGGACAGGAGCATGGTTTCCGTGCTGTTGTTGGCCCTGAAACCTGTTTGTGAAATATCTAGTAAGTTGTTTGTTTCAAGAAAGCTGGTTAGCTGCCTATTAACCAGTTTTTCTAATACTTTAGATAAGTAGGGTAGCTGAGATATGGGTCTATAATTGGCTGGGTTATTGATGTCTAAGCCTGTTTTTTTTAGCAGAGGAGTAACTGTGGCATTTTTCCAGCTGATTGGGAATTCCGCGGTTTTCAGTGAATGGTTCAGTAGTTGAGTCACTGCTGGGCAAATTATTGGGGTGAGTTGTGAAAAGATATGATGGGACAGGGGTCCAGGGGGGAGCCTGATTGGATTTCTAGCATAACTTTGCCCACTTCCTCTTCCAAGAAAGGACCAAAGCTAGAGCAACCGTCCTGGTCCTCCGGGCCTTCCGCTTTGGGGCTAGGAAATGACGAATCATTCGATTGGGGGGTGGAAAATGACGAATAGATCCTGTCTACTTTCTCACAGAAAAAATCGTTCATTTTATCACAGCCAACTTGTGTGGGGGCCAGATTTGATGAAAGACTGGTAGGATTGCATAGCTCTTTAACTATTTTAAAAAGCTCTTTAGACGAATCTTTATTTTCTGTTATTCTGCGAGAGAAGTAATCCTGAGTTGTGACAAGACTGTGTTAAGCTGCCATGGAGGTGGACGCTGCTTAACTGGAGGAAACCTTTTGAAAAACCCTTTTAAAAATGTCTTTATTAATCTTTGGGACCACAGAGATGGGAGTCCTGGAGATCTTCGGTATCTGGATATTGCTGCTAGATGGACTTTAATAGAAGAATGCGAAAGTCCTGATCTGGCTAAATGCAGCAAATAAGGAAGAATTTGCTCCGGTGAAGACGAGAAGGGATGCACTGTATGAGCAAGGCATCAATTACAGAATTGTTCCCATTTCGCAGTATATGTCTTGTTGGTAGACAGTGCTGCGGAACTTTTCAATATTTCACGACATTCCGGAGGGATATCTAATGACTGGAATTCGTGCTCAAAAGGTTCCAAGCCGACAATTTTAGAGAGGTCAAATGTGGATGAAGTACTTGGCCTCTGTTCATGGAAATCAAATCCCTGATTATTGGGAACTGTATCCTTGGTTCCACCGACAGTTGGAGAAGTTCTGTATACCAAAACTGCCTCGGCCAGGCTGGGGCTATTAGAATTATTTGGCAAGGTTCTGATCTCATCTTTCTTAATATTCTCAGAATTAGAGGAAAGGGAGGGAAGGCATAAGCAAACATCCCTGTCCATCGGAGATGAAGAGCATTCCCTCTCGAACCCTGCGGAGGGAACCTGCTAGCATAATGCTTGCACTTTTTGTTGCTCTGAGTTGCGAATAGGTCCAAACTTGGCTTGCCCCACAAGTTGAAAATCCGAATCTATGTCAGGACTGGAGGCGAGGATTATGCCTTCTTTCTCCACTTTATTGAACAGCAGCGAAAATATAAGAAGACTACATTTCCAATGGGGAAAAGGTAGTCAAACAAAACAGATGGCAACACCAATCACCGAACATCATTAGTGTCCAATCAGGGCCAAGACAGGCATCTATAGTCCTTCAACTGTGTCCCCTCTTCCTCTTTCTTCGCTGCTAGTAAAGTACTCTTCAGTGTTTTTCTCCTGTTTAGTGCCTAATTGTTTACCTGTGATTATGGCTTAATGGCCGTTTCAAGTGCGCTGCTTCGCGCCATTGCTTGATGCTATTTGCCGTATTGTGCTGATTTTGTTAGGCGCTCTGTGTCATTATATGCTCATTTGTGGGTTGTTTGGTCGGGCGGCTTTCCGCCGCATCGGTGGCACCGTGTGTGTTCAGGGCCTTCGTGCGCTTTCGTTTCGCTTCTGTTTCGTCCGGTTTAACCCTGTCAGCGTGTGGGCTACGCTGTGAGGGTTCGGCAGCGGGCATGGTCTCCCGTCCCTACGCGGCTTGGCGCTGGCGTGCCTCTGGGCCTCTCGCCACTAGAGGGCGTGGTAGGCGGTGTAACGCGACGCAGGTTTGATCTCTCTGACAGAGTTTCAAACGTTGCACGCTCGCCATAACCGGAGAAGGGTCTGAGGGGCCTCTGATGGTGTATTTGGAGGCTGAAATCACTTTTTCTCGGGCGGTTTTTCACAGTGCTCACGCTCTTGCCTTTGCCCAGAAATTCAATCAGGCAGAGCTATACCGTGCATAAAAATAACGCCTAATAAGGTCTTGTATCACTGGAGGGCACTGTAAGGGACATTACCCAGACCTGTTACCCTGTGCAAAGGGGTTTGTTTACTTGATGGTTGGTCAGCGCTGTCCCTTGGGCTAGTACCCTTTAAAAAATCTGCGTTTCTGCACAAGTTGATTTCTTGGGCTGCCACCCAGCCAGTTGTAATTGCGCCTTACAAGGCCAGAGCTGTTCTCTCATCGCTTGACACTGTCCCTCTCAGGGTCATGAGAGTACTATGAAGATGAGTATCAGGAGGCGGAGGAGGAGGAGGACCCCTTGGCAGATATGCCTTGGGGGGACGCTTTCTATAAAGCGGTGGATACCTCAATCTATAAGGCTGTTGACCAGGCAATCTCTCCTCTTGAAGATCGGCTGTCGCGCCAGATTGAACATGCCTTCGCCAAGATTTCCCAACAGATTGCTTCCCCTGGTTCCCAGGTACCTTCTACCTCCGCTCAGGACCCTCTTAAACTCCCGCCGCCGAGAAGGGCCTGCGACACGGGCGTGGAGGGGGATGCTTTTGATCGCCTTAGGCAAGCCTTTATGTCGACCGGTAGCTCCGGCTAAGGTCCCCCCTACCCCGGATACAGGTTCCTCCCTGCCGGCGGGCCCCCCTTCTCAGCCTCTTCCCGGGGCTTCGCAGGACCCCCCCAAATACCGCGGACATGTTGGACCCTAATGATATAGTCCACCTGCGGTCTTCTGAATGGACGCCCGCAGACAAAGTTGCTGCTTATGTGGCAGCCCATATCCGGCACACCTTGGAGAAGGAGGCGGGCAACTGCCTTCAGGCAGAATGCCCCCGCCCCACGTTGAAGGGTAAAGTGGCCCCGACACCCGATATTGACCCACGTATGGGCACTTTCCTTCAAAAATGTATAAGGGACCCCAAAAAGGGGATAGATAGATCCTGGAGGGCCTGCCAGGATAAACTCTTGGACGCCCTGGGCCCCATTACAAAAATTCTTGATATGGCCGAGGAGGCGAAGGAGTCCGGCTCGATCATCTCTCCCGACACCCTTTCAGGCTGGGCGCAGCGGGTTGTCATCTTCATGGGAAACACGAATTGTGCTCGGTCTACTGAACGACGACGGTCCCTTCTCATCAAAATCGACCCAAAGCTAGGGGACCTGGCTGACTGAGGCGTTCGCTGTCCCCCAGGGTGGCCTCTTTGGCGAGCCCTTCGTCAAGGAGCTCGGTAAATTGGTCAACACTTTTACTTCACTAGACCGGGCTCAGTCCACCATTAAAAAAGTGTTTCCCCGTGTTTTTCGCGGGGCCGGCCGAGGTAGGGGCCGCTCGGCCGATCGCCAGCAACGCCAGAATAACCAAAGAGGCTCCCACCAGTACCAGGACCAATCAAAGTTCGGCAACTTCTGCCCCACCAGAGGGAAGCGGGGTAAAGGAAGAAGATATCGTGGAGGGGTATACAACCGTTCAACGCAACTTTTACAACGCATACTTTTTCAACGCACACCATTACAACGCAGGATCCTTTACAACTAATGCCTTTACAACGCATGACATTACATAGCAGATGCTATTACAACGCATGCCATTACAATGTTTGTAAAGGCTTTCGTTGTAAAGGATCAACGCACACCATTACAACGCAGGATCCTTTACAACTAGTGCCTTTACAACGCATGACATTACATAGCAGCTGCTATTACAACGCATGCCATTACAATGTTTGTAAAGGCTTTCGTTGTAAAGGATCCTGCGTTGTAAAAATTGCGTTGCAATGGTATGCGTTGAAAAAGTATGCGTTGTTACGTCATACATCCTCGTGGAGGAGCTGCTGCCTCTAGCCCAGGTGATAGTTCTCCCTTCTTCCCTTCAAGACGTGGGCGGGCGCTTGGCCCGGCATTTTCAGGCTTGGTTGACCGTGACACGAGATGCATGGGTACTTCAAATAGACAGAGGTTTTCATCTAGAATTCGAGGGGTCCCCATTTCAGCCTTGCCCCCGCGCCCTATTCAGTTTTCCGCACAAGACACACGCCTGGTGGACGAGGAGGTTGTGTCTCTTCTCAAGAAAGGCGCTGTCGCTCTTACTCCCAGTCATCGCCGGGGTTTTTGAGCAACATTTTCTTGGTCGACAAGACAGATGGGGGCAAGAGGCCGGTGATCAATCTGAGCGATTTCAATCAATGGCTAGTTTATGGGCATTTCAAAATGGAGGGGATACATCTCCTCAGGGACGTCCTCCGGCCATCGGATTGGATGGTGAGGTAGGACCTCAAGGATGCGTGTTTGGTGGTGCCCATCTTTCCGCCTCATCTGCGTTTTCTTCAGTTCAGCTGGGGAGGGCGCACTTACGAGTTCACGTCCCTCCCGTTCGGCCTATCTTTGACCCCGTGGTGTTTCACCAAGGTCCTCAAGCCATTGGTAGAGTTTCTGTGGTCCAGGGGAGTGCGGATGATAGTATATCTCGACGACCTCCTGTTAATGGCGTCCTGTCCCAAACGCCTTTCTCAGCAGTTGCAGATGGCGGTTTCACTCCTGCAGGACCTAGGGTTTGTAATAAACGTCAAGAAGTCCCTGTTGCACCCTGTGCAGAACATTACGTTCTTGGGATTAGTCATAGACTCTACGGTCTCCACTCTCAGTCTTCCGTCCAGGAAGGTGACCAAGATTCGTCACGAACTGCGTTGTGTACTGACCAGGCAGCTGATCTCCCTTCGGCAGCTGGCTCGTGTGGTGGGCCTTCTGTCCTCTTCCATCCAGGCCATTTTTCCAGGCCCGCTCCACTACAGGGCCCATCAATGGCTCAAGGGATTCATCCTGCGCAAGGGGTTCCCTTACTCTCAAAAGGTTGCTTTGTCCATCGACGCGAGATCCGAGATTCAGTGGTGGCTGGACCACATGGAGGCTTGGAACAGGAGAGCTATCTTCGGTTCCGCTTCAGACATGGTGATAGAGTTGAATGCCAGCCGGCTCGGTTGGGGGGCCAGATGCGGCGATCTCTCTACAGGAGGGTTGTGGTCACCCGACGAAAAGAGGTTACACATAAACTGTTTAGAACTGTTGGTGGGCTCCTTTGCGGTGCGTTGTTGGATGAAAGACTCGGTACAGTCGTGTGTGCTTCTGAAGATGGACAACATCTCGGCGGTCCGCTACGTGAACCATCTGGGGGGCACGAAATCAAAGACCCTGTTGGATATGGCGGCGAGTTTCTGGCATTATTGCCTTGAGAATCAGGTCTCCGTCACTGCAGAGTATCTCCCGGGCAGGGACAATCTGGAAGCAGACTTTCAGTCAGCATTTTCGAGATTCCAGTCTCTGGCGTCTGGACCCGTCGGTTTTTCAGAGTCTGAGTGGCCTTTGGGGCCCGTTTTCAGTAGGTCTCTTTGCGTCCAGACTGGATCATCAGATTCCGCGGTTCTTCAGCTGGCGGCCGGACCCTCTGGCATCGGCCACGGAAGCTTTCCTCCAGGACTGGAGTGTGGAACAGTGCTATTCGTTCCCACCCTTCGCAATGATTATGAGGGTGACTGCGCAAGTTCGCAGACAAGCAGCGGAACTGGTGGTCATCACTCCGCTGTGGAGGTCCCAGGTGTGGTTTCCAGTTCTTCAGGAACTTTCTTGGGATTTTCCAATCCTACTCCCCCACTTTCCAACTCTCCTGTTGAGTCAGAAAGGGACTCCTCACCCGCTGGTGACCAACAACACTCTGAGACTCATGGCGTGGTGGGTTTCAGGAGTAGGTGGGAAGCCTCCGGCCTTTCGCGAGAAGCTGAGTCCTTTATCTCTAAGGCGTCGGCGGACAGTACTGTCAAAAGGTATATTTCCGCATGGAACAGATGGACCCGTTGGTATGTGCGACGGGGTCTTGATCCCCTGGTCGAGGAAGTTATTCACATCGTGAATTTCTTAGCTCAATTGGCCTCAGACAGCCTGGCGTACCGATCGGTTAATACCTTCCGGTCAGCGGTGTCCTCTGGCCATGTCCCGGTGGATGGGGCTCCGGTGGGGGAACATCCCCTGGTTTGTCGTTTCCTGCGAGGCATTCGCCTTTCCCTTCCTCCAGAGCCACGCTACTCTGCGCTATGGGATGTGAATCACGTTCTTAATTTGTTTCTGTCTTGGGAACAGAACAGGTA
Organism: Lissotriton vulgaris; assembly: GCF_964263255.1. Lineage (NCBI taxonomy): Eukaryota > Metazoa > Chordata > Amphibia > Caudata > Salamandridae > Lissotriton > Lissotriton vulgaris. The sequence continues at coordinate 824,631,808 of NC_141696.1, read as the reverse complement.
CCTGTCCAGGAAAGAGCTGTCGGCCAAGTTGGCCATGCTGCTTTGCTTCATTTCTTGCAGAAGGGTGTCGGACGTTCGAGCATTGGACGTTACTAGCAGAATTTTTACTCCAGAAGGAGTTACCTTTACTTTGCTCAGGCGCACTAAGTGCCATACCAGGTCCATTTCATATCCAGAGTTCCCGGATTCCCCGAAGCTTTGTGTGGTCCATTGCCTTAAAGCTTATGAGGAGATGACGGAGGAGCTCCGCGCTCCGGGAGAAAGACAGCTCCTCATTTCAATCAGGAAGCCCTTTAAAGCTGTTTCCTCACCCACCATTGCCAGATGGGTACGTTGGGTGATACAGGAGGCTGGCATTAGCCTTGCGCAGTTTGGGTCTCACTCTTCGAAGGGGAGCCATGGCTTCAAAAGCTTTCAGTCTAGGGGCTCGTTTGGAGGACATTCTCAATGCTGCAGACTGGTCCTCTGATTCCACATTCAAGAGGTTTTATTTCAAACCAATCTTGAACATGGCTCAGTTGGTAGTGGGTAAGCTTTGTACAAGCATAATCCTCGCCTCCAGTCCTGACATAGAATGAAAAATTTCCTAGCTAGCGTAACGGAAAGTTTCAATTCCATTATGGACTCGGAGGCGAGGATTATCCTGCCCTTCTCTCTGATGGAGGAAGTCCCTCCCCGTATGACCGTAAGTAATTTGATTGCTTAAGCGGATTTCTTTAAATGTTAATGATTGGGTTTGCACTGTTGTTTTTAGGTGATGGATTTCAGTGCTACTTTGGTAATTTGTTTTCCTTGTCCTCAGGCTCGGATTCCAACAAGCAGGATTCCTGAAGAGCGAGGAGAGGCTGTCTACGCTCTCCGGAAGAGGGGACACAGTTGAAGGACAATAGAGGCCTGTCTTGGCCCGGATTGGACACTAATGATGTTCGGTGATTGGCTGTTGCCATCTGTTTTGTTTGACTACCTTTTCCCCATTGTTGAATGGGAAATGTAGTCTTCTTATATCTTCGCTGCTGTTCAATAAAGTGGAGAAAGAAGGCATAATCCTCGCCTCCGAGTCCTTAATAGAATTGAAACTTTCTGTTACGCTAGCTAGGAAATTTTTAATTAGTTGGACTTGAAATAGTTCCCACTCGTGGCAAATGTCGGAAGACCTGCTTAACAGACCCGCTTTTGTGTTTTCTATCCCTGGAACATGTTCCACTTGCAGAGATATTTTGTGACGCAGAACCAAGTCCAGATTCTTTGTGCCTGTGTCGATAGGGGCTTTGATCTTGTGCCACCCTGCTTGCGAAGGTAAAACATTGTTGTAGTGCTGTCCTTCCGCACTAAGACCGATGAACCTTGGATTCTGGGAAGAAAGGCCTGAAGGCCCAGGGAAAAAGCTTTCAATTCCAAGAGATTGATGTGAAGTTTTGCCTCTTGGGGAGACCAAAGGCCTTGAATCTCTAGGTCCTGCAGATGTGCTCCCCAACCTCGTAATGAAGCGTCTGATGTCATGATGTAACTTGGTGATTGTGGTTCGAATAACAAGCTCTTTGTCAGGTTGCTCCTGATAGCCCACCATGACATTGCTCGTTTCATCTGACAGGTTAAGAATAGCTTATTGTGGAAGGAACCCAACGCTTGAACCCATTGTTTGTCCAGAGCTTCTTGCAGTGGTCTCATCTGCAAACGGCAGTTGGGAATCAATGGGATACAGGACGACATCATTCCCAGGAATGACTTGAATATCCTGATCGAAGTGAACTTTTTTGATGTCAGAGATGCAGTCAGATTCAGGATTTTTGTTACTCGTTCCTCTGATGGGTACGTTTTTACTTCCTGAGTTTTTAAGATTGCTCCTAGGAATTGTAGGGAACGTGTCGGAAGAAGAAATTACTTTTCTCTGTTTATCCGAAGGCCTAATCTTTGAAAAAGATCCATGCAAATCCATAAAGATCTTTGTGTTGCTTGGTACGATGGTCCATTTATCAACCAGTCGTCCAAATAAGGGAAAATTTGGAGACCTTGCTGCCTTAGATGTGCCGCTATTGGAGCCATGCATTTTGTGAATACTCTGGGGGCAAACTTCAGGCCGAAAGGCAACACCTTGAACTGGTAATGGCGCCCCGCCACCATGAATCGAAGATACTTTTTATGTTTTTTTGTGGATCGGAATGTGGAAGTATGCATTCAACAGGTCTAGCGAGACCATGTAGTCTCCCCTGCGAAGCAGTAGAAGAATTTCCTGTAAGGACAGCATATGGAATGACATTTTCTTTAGGTATTTGTTCAGATCTCTGAGGTCCAGTACCTGCCTCCATTTTCAAGAATGTTTTTTTCCTTATTAGGAAGAAATGTGAATAAAAGCCTGTTCCCTGCTGGTCTGATGGGACTTTATCGCTCCTTTCAGTATGAGTGATAAGATCTCTGCTTTGAGAGCTGCTAGATGTTGTTGAACTCTGCAGAGAGGTGGACGATTTGGAGGTTTTTGGGAGAATTCTAGGGTGTGACCCTGTGTAATGATGTCTAATACCCATCTATCCGATGTTATGGACTGCCAATGCGGAAGAAACAGAGAGGTAGTGGAACTGGTTGATCTGAAACGGTGTTGGAGGCGCCTGAAGAACATCACTGTCTGCGACCAGAGTCTTGTTTCCCTCTGGCAGCAGATTTTCTCATTCCTTGTTGTTGGAAAGAAGTATTCGAGGACCGATACTGCTGGTTGGAGGAGTACTGACGGTATCCCTGCTGATTGTACGGTTGGTACCTATTAGATTGGTAAGAGAAACGTTGTTGAAAATGTCCTCTGGATCGTCTGCCGCGAAATGACTGATAACAACCTTGCTGCAATGATCCCAAGGATCTAGCATTGTCAGTGTCTGCTATAATCCCCTGCAGCGCCTCATCAATATGCTTACCGAAAAGGCTTTCGCCATCAAATGGCATGTCCAAGATTTTAGACTGGACCTCAGGTCTAAAGGATGTGGCCTTGAGCCATCCTTGCCTCCGTAGGGCTACCGCCCCAGCCATCTGGCGAAAAGCAATAGACGCTATGTCCATTGCTATGTCCATGGACTCCAACGCTGCCCTGGCTCCATCCTGCAGAATGGAATTTGCTTCTTCTTTCTTGTCATCCGGAAGATGCGACAGTAGTGGTGCGATGTCAGACCACTTCTGTCTATTAAGCCGGCTCAGAAGTGCCTTTGCGTTAGCCGCTTTGATTGATGCTGCTGCCATGACTGCAAAGCGTTTACCTATGCCGTCCATTTTCTTGCCCTCCTTATTAGGGGGTGCAAAGCATGTTGCCATTGGATTCTTGGAGCGCTTCTGCTCTGCTTGAGTTACAACCGACTCCGGTCGAGGATGACCAATAAGACATGCTGGAGCTGTTTCCGTAGCACGATACTGCTTATCCAGCTTGGGTATAGATGCTGGCACTGAAGCTGGATTCTTCATCAGCTTGAGTCCTTCATCCCAGACATGTTGAATAATTGGAATGGCTCTTACAGACTTCCTAGAAGACTCTTTGAAGTCGTAAAGAAAACATTCGCTTTCCTTAACTGGCATAGTAAGTTGGAATCTCTTAGCCGCTTTTCCGATCAGATCGTGAAAGTTGGCTATGTCCTCTGGTGGAGAGCTTTCTTGAAGCAATGTTGACACAGGGGAAGTTGGAACAACATATTGGTCCCATTAATCCCCAACCACATCATCTTGAGGAATTTCTCCTTCCTCCTCTTGATCGTCATGATCGGAATCATTCAAATCATCCCGAATTGTAATAACCTTTTGGACATCCGTCTGTTGAGGTGGAGGAGGTGGCTGAACCAGGGGTGTTTCATTCACAGGTTGAGAGACAGTAGCAGAGGCAGAGGAAGAGGCTGTAGCATTATCTTCCGGAAAGCGACGGTAATAGCGGTCAATCATGTGTCTTAAGTCTGATATCAAAGATACAGGCACTGACATAGCTTCTTCCCGAATAGATGTATCCACTTCCTCTTCGTCCTCATAGTGGTAAGCCTGATGAAAAAACTCATATCTCTTTTGGCCTCTGCCCGGGCGATCTTTGAAAGAGAAATGCTCCTGGACCTCTTGAAAGTCTTCCTCATCAGAGTCTTGGCTTTTAATATGAAGCTGCGAAGGACTATAGGCCACTCCATAGGGACCTTCCTCCTCAGATTCCTGGCAATCAGGTATGGTAGAGGGAAGTAGAGGTGAAATGTTCAGCGTGGAAAACTCTTTTTTTGCTCGCCGACGAGCCCGTCGACGGAGCAATCCTTTTTATGGAGATGTAGGTTGAAGTCTAACATCGTTGGAGATGCAGGCATCGTCGACGATTTTCTCATCATCAACGGAGTCGTCGACGGGGCCGTCGACGGAACCATCAGCTGCATCGTCGACGGGATGGTCGTCGACGAAGATCTTGCCGTCGACGAGGGTCTGGTACTCACGTCGACGGAGTCGCCGTCGTCATCGATGTCGACAAAGCGGTCGTCGTCGTCGACGAGATGGTCGTCGTCGAGGTAGTCGACTGCCTCGTCGGCGATCTGACTGGAATTTCAGCAGATTTCGTCGACAGAAGCGACAACGGAGCCTTCTTTTCTGAGGAAGGCTTGAGAGGAGTTGGAGGGAGAGAAGAAGAAGGTTCACCTTCCTTGTTTTTTCCTGCTTTTTGTTTCTTCACATCTCCTTTTTCCTCAGAGGACCCTCTTTTCTGTTTCTTAGAGGTGTGTCCCTTGGCTTCCCCCTCAGACTCAGAGTCTGTAGATTTTCTCTTTTGAAGCCATAATAAGAGGCGAGCTTCTCTATCCTTAAGGGTTTCGGCAGAGAAGGTCCGGCAATATTTGCAGTCCTTAGTGATATGCTTAGGGTACAAGCAGTACAAGCATTCCTTGTGTGGATCCTCAGAAAATAATCTGGCCTTGCCACAGGACCTGCAAGCTCTGAAAAGTCTCTTCTTGGAGCCTTCAGACATTTTGAATGTAATAATCCTGACAAAACAGTACCTGACTTCCAACTATGAAGGTCAAAAGTTCAATGAAGAGAGAAAAACTGAGCTGAGCTCAGGGAGACTCCTTCTCACACGAAGGCGGTTGGAAAATCTGAGGTATGGTGGCGCTGCTGGGAATGGTGTAGGCTGGTGCTGGCAGCTGATTGGCTGTAGTTTGGGCCACATAATGAGGAGGAGAGGTTACCTATTGTTTCACTACTCTATGGTTTCCAGGCAGTTTTTTCTTCTACTGCTATGGTTATTATTTACCGGGAGACTCTCACCATCACGACGGGGAAGATATAAGCATGTGAATCTATGAAAGATTGCATACTGGAGAATCATAATTTCTTAGACAAGCTCTCAATACCCTTAGTCCAAATTTAATTGAACACAGATATGTTCTGTTTCCGATAAAACATTAACTGTTCCACCGAGGGAGGACACAAAACTTTCTCTACGTTGCAGCAGAGGGCACAGATTTCATGCTTAAGTCCTGAAGGGCCTCTTGTGGACTATCCCAAACACTGTTGCCACTAGTTGGCTACACTGCCACTCTTATTTGCTTGCATATTACTGGACAGCTTACCTTCCTTTTCTGGTTTGTCCCTCTGCTGAAGCATAGCCCATTTTTCATGTTTTTGATTGGCTGAACTTTATACTTCCACTACCACTTTTTAGGGTACTATTTGCTGGTCTATGAAAATGTCATATACAGGCTAACAACATTAGTGAGCTTGCAATTATTTTCACTGCTACTCTGTTATCTCGGTCTCTGTACTAATCCTATCATTTTGCATTCACTATCTAGTTCTCTGTGATTTTGATACTTGGTTGCAATACTTTCTAGGGTGTTGTTGATGTGCTTTATGTCTTTAAAGTCACAAATCACCCTAAAAACAGAGAAAGAACTGGCCTCAAATGATAACGACCTATTATTTGTGATGTGATAATCTCTTATTGAAAGGTGTGTGGTATTCACGCATCAGCATCTGAGAAGACTATCTTAACACTATGTACAACAACAACTTACAGTATCTTTTGTGTGCATAAACAAGAACCATTAACCAAGGGATGAGTTAGGTTAAAGTGCTGTAAACAAAAGGAATGTGGTTAATTTTCAATGTTACATTTTCTTCAAAGGTCAGAAGATAACTTGGTAACATCTGTGAAGACTAGAAAAGGTTAATACATACCTCATACAAAGAGAACACTCAAAGTCTGAGCTATCCAAGTGGACTAGAGAAATCTCACGGACGCTTGAGGTGGTCACAGTTTTCTCAGGTAAAGATTCTGCATCTAATAAAGAATTAAAATAATATGAAGTGAGCTTAAATCAGTGACAATTTAACCAAGGGCAGTAGAAAGCTTTAAGAATATTAAGAAATAACAGACTTGGTATTAACATACTTGCCCTGTAAAAGACGGGGCTTTGATTCATACTGGTCAACTACGTGATGATAATTTATCAACACACACAATGTATTTGTTAGTCAGCTATAATTAAAAAAAGGGATGTTGCTTGCATTGTACCAACTGCTGAAACTGTGATTTTAGGTACACATTATCAAATGTATGTCAAAAAGCCAACAAAAATACCTACCACAATGGAAAAGTAAATAAGTCATGGTGAGGTTTGGCATTTGGATTTTTTGTGTGTTTCTTCACATATTTTGAACCAACTTTCCTGGCCTGCAATGTGCCACCATACATAAGTAAAAGCAAAATGTTGACAGCTGGCTCACCTAAAAGGAGTCTGCTCCCTTTGCATGATCACCTGTGTTGCTGTACTACTTCTGTAGGTGGCTTCATTTGCTGCGAGCTAATCAACCTATCAATAGTTGAAACATCAACTACTTTATTATTAAGGTCAGAAAAGGCCATATAACCTGCATGTTCAATTTTTTCTGCCTTAGATTCTACATACTCAAGACAAAAATTATTATGCTATCATTTACCCTCTCTCTCTGCCCACACTGACCTTATACATCATCTCCCAAGCACCTAGCAGCAAATATATTATGCAGTATGGAGAATAGAAATGAATGAACAGGGAAAAAAGCGGGAGTAGTAAGGGAGAAAATTTGAGGGATGGCAGAAGGAACAAAAGGGGAAAAGGAATGGAAAAATTAGAGGAATGGAAATGGAGAATAAAACAAATGGATAAGAGATGGAAAAAATTTTAAATACAGAAAGGAGTGTAGTGGAGGACTGACAAAAGGAGAGGAACGTATTGAGGGAGGAGAATAAGCGAATGTTAAAACCATTAAATCTTGGTTCTTAAAAAGACATGCATCACTTGATGAAAATTGTGTGCTCTTCGCAAATCACTTCTTCTTGTGCCTTAACGCACTAGTGTAGTTCTAAAGAACTTAACACCAATATTAAGCACTATTATAAAGGACAGAGGAGGAGAACTGGTAAACCTGGAGATTTTTGAAACAGGGCAATCTTGAATCTCTATCCGTATTTCCCAGCTTAACCAAAATTGTATGAACTAGAAAACTAGAACCTCTGGTTCCTTGCCTGCCAAACCTGGAAGCACTTACAGACAGGTACAACACATTAAGCATGTAGGAATTTGGAAAAGGAGAAGAAGTTGAGAAGATAAGTAACGAAACAAGGATATCTATGAGCTTGAATTTAAAAGTTGGGGGCTGCAATCTTGGCTCCCTGATTTAACCAAAAGAACAAGTTACTTACTTTTGGTAATGGTTTTTCTGGTGGATACAGTATCTGCCTGTGGATTCCTCAACTTTCGACTATCTGCCATGCACAGCATTCCACAGAAACTTTTCTCCATAGCTCTCCTACGTCAAAGAGGACGTCATATTACTACAGCTCCGCATGCGATTCCGTGTGATGTCATAGGAGCCATAAGAAGAACTCGCCAGCCTGTGGACGTCAGTTTACAATAATTTTTTCTGTGCCTTCGAGGCGAGCAGGTGAACCAACAATGCATACACCAAACATATGTAGTATGCAGCAAATGCTACATTCATAAACTTGACTAAGTGCACTGAAATTGGATACACAATAGCATACTCATGAGTATCACAGTATTCCTATTAAAAACATCATACATTAACTATATTCAAACTTATTTTCGGTGTAAGCAGAAAGGCAACTGGGAGGCGGGTGGGTCCGTGTGGAATCCACAGGCAGATACTGTATCCACCTGAAAAAGTATTACCAAAAGGTAAGTAGGTTGTTCTCCTGATGGATACTGCTGCCTATGGATTCCTCACTTTTTGAATAGAATCTTCAAGCAGTCCCGCACTCGAAGGAGGGTGCCTGCCTGTACCAAAAAATCCTGTAACACAGAATGAGCAAAATAGCTGTCCTTCCTCACTTCAGAATCCAAGCAATAATACTTTGCTAAAGAGTGGAGGAAGGCCCAATTTGCCGCTTTGCAAATGTCAACCACAGGGACACCTCTAGCAAAAGCAGAAGTTGGAGATTTAGCTCCGGTAGAATGAGCTCTAATACCTTCAGGTGGCCCCTTCTTAGCCAAGGTGCAGCAGACCTCGATGCACAGGGTTATCCACCGGGACAACATCCTCTTGTGTACTGCTTTCCACCTTCATTTTGCCCACAACAGCTGGTCATCCAATCTGAATCCACATGTTCTGTCTATGTAGAAGCTCACAGCCCTCTTAGAGTCCAAACAATGTAGCCTCTCCTCCTTTAATGGATGCAGAGTAGGGTAAAAAGTAGGCAAGGTACTGGATTGTCTCATGTAGAACGGAATGACCACCTTTGGCAGGAATGCAGCTATGGTTCTAAGCACCAACTTATCTGCATGAAAGGTTGTGAAAGAAGGCTTAAAGCTAAGGGCCTGCAGCTTCTAGCAGATGTTATTGCCACGAAAAATATAGTTTTAAAGGTAAGAAGCCTCAATGGGCAACTATATAGGGGCTCAAAAGGAGAACACATTACAAATGTAAGTACTAGATTAAGATCCCACTGAGGCATGATAAATGGAGTGGGAGGAAACCTATTAATAAGCTGTTTAATTAATCTTAAACCTATAGGGGACTTAAAAAGGGAAAGTTGGTGAGGCACACAAAGAAATGCAGATAAGGCAAAAGCAACCTAGCTGTGCCAGGGAAAGCACAACACTAGATTTTCAAAGGGTCAATTGACTTCTTTCCAAACCATTTCACAAATTTTACCCACTTCCCAGCATAGACTGTCTTGGTAGAGAGTCATCTGGCCGATAAAATAACATCCACTACATCAGATGGGAGAAAGAAAGAACTTCGGTTGCACTGTGCAATCTCCAGGCATAAAGGTGCAGGCTATGGAGATACGGGTGTAGAACCTGCCCCTGCGAGAGGAGGTCTGCCCTGTGAGGGAGACGGAGCGGAGGGCACAAAAAGAAGTAAAGAAGGTCTGTGTACCAGACCCTTCGTGGCCAGTCCAGGTCTACTAATATGACTTGGGCCCAAGTCTTGGTAAATCTTCCTCTGAACCCAAGGAATCATGGGTATTAGGAAAAACGTGTAAAGCAGCTGGTATCCTCAGTCTAACTGAAACGCGTCCCCCAATGCTCCCTTTATCGGATACTATAGGCTGCAGAACGACAGGCAATGCACGTTCTTGTGAGTGGTCAAACTGAGGAATCCCTCACAGCCTAAAAATGTGCTTAACCACTTACGGATGGAGACGCCACTTGTGATCGGCTGAATAATGCCGACTGAGACTGTCCACATTTACATTCAGAACTCCGGCCAAGTAATTTGCAATGATGCAAATCTGATGGTCCTGAACCCAGGTCAAAAGCTGCAGAGCTTCGCAGCAGAGAAGATACAACCCTACTCCCCCCCTGCTTGTTTACATACCACATCGCATTGGTATTGTTTGTTAAGACCTGAAATGACGGACCGCGAAGGAAAAGGAGAAAGACAACCTCTGAGTTCACATACAAGTTACCAGACTTCCACCCCTAACCTTCATGTTGGACTTGTATATACGAGTGTTAAAGCATACATGTTTCTCTCACAAATCAATGTATAACTATTTAGAACCTTGAAGCATAACTGTTTCTAACGATTTGCTGTACGCTGATTAGGTTTACTAAATTTCCATGTAGATTGTATTGTCCTAAGTTGAAAGATATGTAAATGTAAAGCGCTCCGATACCCTATGTTGGGTCATGTTCGCGCTATATAAAACACCAAATAAATAAATAAATAAATAAATAAATAGGAAGGCCTTGAGAACCTCAAGACATGGGGAGACGACGACTCCAACCAATGCCGAGACCTTCAACAAAATTTCTTCAGGTTTTGTGCTTCCACCATTAAAAAGCTTTGCCTTCCTATTTTCAAAGTCTTCTGAGTCATCTGATGACATGACGAACATGCTTCAACATCATAGTAAGATGACAAGCTCCAAAGGCAATATTCGTCGGGTCAGCATTGGAAATCTGACTGCAGCATTACCTGCAGGGCTTGAATCAAGACTTCCTCAGAGGAGACATCTTCACTTGCAACAAAGTTGCACTTACAGAAAAAGAAGAAATCTCCCACAATATGGAGAGCCTAGGGAAAAGTTACGAGTCAACGGCACAGGAAAAAGTGAACTGACATCAGCATGCCAACAATGGCTCCGATGACGTTGTGCTGAGTCTTGTGCAGTGCAGTGGCATTATGACGTCCTCATCAACGTGGGAAAGATATGGCGAAAAGTTCAAGAGGAATGTTGTGCATGGGGGTTATTCAAAAGGTGAGGAATCCACAGCTGGTGTATTCATCAGAAATATGTAATCTCTGACAGATCACTATAGAAAAGGACTATAGTTTGTCAAATTTGGTAGTATTTTAAAAATGACTGAACAAGAGTATTTGAAAGTAGTTTGAGGACTTGGTGCAAGAGAGATGACAGGGATGAAAATTAGAGGGAAGATGAAAAGGCAAAGGTTTAGGAAGAGAGATTTGTACAAGTTAATTAATGGCTTTAGAACTAGATGATGTTGGGCGATTTATGGGTTTCAGAAGAACAGCCATCGTCCTTTCCAAAGCTGACACCTTCAGCAACTATCACTTACAATGCTCTGCAGTGATCCCCTCTGCTCAAGCATCACTAATACACAGAACATTTAACCCCTTCCATGCTGATGACAGAACGGTTCCGTCATCAGCTACGGGTGAGCTGTGCTGATGACGGAACCGTTCCGTCATGAGCCCGTTAGAACCTTAGAACCCTCAGCACAGCGCGAAAATTCGCGCCGCGCTGAAGGGGTTAACATGCTTTGCCTAAACATTAACAGGCTCACGCATTACATAAAGGGAAATAAAGACCTCTTCATATTTGTCCATTAAATCACTGGCAAACTACGGAGGGACTTGGTGATTAAAGTACAAAAAAAGGCAGTATGTCCAGATTATTCACAAAAGTTTCCCATCTCTGTTTTGAAAACCTAGACAGACACCGATTTATTTGCGAAAATTCAGATTAAAGGCAATTAGTCTGGAAAGCTGGGATAAGTCGATTGTTGTGCGAGGCTGGTGGGCCAGGGGAGGTGGGTGGTGAATATGGAGGGGGGGGGGGGGGGGGGGGGGGAGTGATTGGAATACAACAGTAGACCCTACCCCAGATAGGAATGGTAGAATGGATCGCGGGCACTCCAGAGACTGGATTATTTTCTGATCTCCTATAAAACGACACAATAGCTGAAATTTGGGGTTTTCGCCGTCCCAATCTTAAGGACTATATTTTCACCAGTTTTGATTTCTTCCTCAAATCAGCCTCCAACCAGCAGAACAAGCCTTCTAGAGAGACACTCCCTGATCATGACTCAGTTCAAATCCGCCTTTTCTTTCGAATCTTGACACCCAAATTGGGCTCATGGTGAAGGAATACCTTGAAGTCCATGCTGCCTGAAGAGAAGAAGAAATTGCAATCCCATTTGGCAGATTCCCTTCTACACGAACGTAAAAGACTTTGAGCAAATACTCCAGGCAACTAGAAAGGCATTTATTTGGGGCAACATGATAATGGACTCTGCCATGCGAAAAGGTGACCTGGAAAAGCAGGGGACACTTGAGGCCTCTAGTACAGATCTCTCGCATGTTATAATCATTCACCCAGCACCCCTATTTTGCAAGACGAATTTAGAGCCAAATTTGAACTCCATGCTCTTTGTACTTCTCAGGTCGAGTGTGCTCTACAGCGAGGGATAAGAAAGCATTACAAATAAGGGTAGAAGGCCGGTAGGCTATTCGAATTTCAGCTCAGAATTAATTAAGGTCGACTATCCTGTCAATAGGTGATGAAAGCGGTTTATTATTTATCAACCTCAATAATATTATTGGGGAACTGATCTTTACTACTCTATAAAATTATGAGCATGCTGATACCCTGGACGTGGAAGTCAGCATCTTGGCAAAGATTGAGCCGGGCTTTCTCACAAATTAAATCAACGATCGGTGTACGACCAGGAGGAGAGGTGACCCTGTCCCTTAATGCTGAGAAGGCATTTTATCAGGTGAAATGGGGAAACCCTTTTAGGAATCTAGAAAGGGATGGTCTTGTTTTTATTATCAGAAAGATCAGATGGTCCAAATTTGTGGTTCTGCGCTAACCTCAAACGCTGCTGGTCACTGAAGTTTTCGTTCATGTGGACATCTTGCAGTTACTGCTTCTAAGCGTCTGCCACACTGATCATATCACACAATGTGTGAGACCTTACAGGCAATAGTGCTCATTAGCAAAGGGGGGTTGCAACATCTCTGTCTGTTGATAAAATGAGCAAGCCGAAGGTCGCCATTGACCTAGAAACACTGACTGGTTCAAGGAAAGGCTGACAATGGCCAGCGAAACTTGTAAGTGGAATACACAGTTTTAATTACTCATTGGCTGTATCGGACATAATTTGGGGAAATTGCTTTTACAAGACTCAGCATTGCCCGAAAGGGCTTCTATCCAGCTGTGTTACCTGCTTTCTACGGTATGTACATATATACTGAGATATGACTGGGTTGACTTGGTAATCCAGCCCACCTGGTAACATTAGTCATTGGTCATTAGCACCTCACTTTCCTGATACACCACTTAATTGCTGTTCTCCTTTGCTCTCAATCCCTTACCTCTCTACCCCACTGCTGACATGGCAGACTACCACTCATCCCCAGCGCTTTTGGCAGACCGCTACACACATATACTGTATAGACACCGGTAGAGCCCTATCTACATACATAATTGCCTCTTTTTTTAAATATAATATTCTACAATTTACTGTTATTCATACAGCTAATTTTTTCGATGGGGTATTGCAACTTCGAATAATGCTCCAATTTGTTATGCAATGCTCATATTCAGTATATTTCTTATTTCAAAATGCTTAATAAAGAACTATTTCTGAAAGCATCTCACTTTTCACATGCTGAGTACAGTTGATCCACTGTGCTCAACTGTAATCAGATGTGTACCTTTTCTGCATGGTCACGCCGGATTGTAAACCTCTTATTGGACCCTATATTTTTGCCTGTTTTAGAAATCTGTGCTCTTTACCCTTTGCTAACCAGTAGCAAAGAGCATGTCTCCCCTTTAAATGTGGGTAGATGGTGTTTAAAAATAGGTCATGTAGAAGAAAACAAGTTACTTACCTGTAACTTTGGTTCCCCAGTATTGGTAACTTTCATAGATTCCCATGCTTTGTATCATTCCCCATCGTCGGAATGGGAGCCTCGGTAAATAGAAAATACCTTAGTAGTAAGCACAAAGTGAAAAAATAGGCCTAGGCCTCATCTCATTTTGTAGCTTATCCACCTCTTTTTGTAAAAGAGACCAAATTCTTGCAGTAGCCAATCAGAGCAGCCTCACCCCATAGAACCTTCCTGAGAGAGCCTCAGAGCCTCAGATATTCGTAGCCGTTGTGAACAGCAACATCATAGGACAATAAGGCTGAGCTTTCCCAGGGGAGGAGAGTGGGCGCATGGGAATCTATGAAAGTTACCAATACTGGGGAACCAAAGTTACAGGTAAGTAACTTGTTTTCTTGCCCCAGTATTAGAACTTTCATAGATTCCCATGCTTTGTATCAGAATAGCTAGAAGTAGAGAGAAAAGCATATTTTGTAATGTGTGTACCTGTAAATGTCATACATAATTCTGATAAGAAAACCAGATATACATTTGCATCACAAAGCAAAATAATAACAAGTAATACAAAATATGCAAACAGGAAGGCGGGATAGTAAGGAAAGCTCACCGACTTATTGGAAAAGGTTCCTCAAAACCGCCTGGCCCACATCCTCTTTCACAGAAGAATCCAAGCAGTAGTGGCGAGTGAAGGTGTGGACACTGCTCCATGTCGCCGCTCTACATATGTCCTTGATCGGAACACCTGAGAATAGAGCCACCGATGAAGCCATTGATCTCGTAGAATGAGCACGAACTGCTCGTTGAAGTGGTTTCCCCGCTGCCTGATGGCAAAAGTGTATTGCACTGGATATCCAGCGGGAAATGCAGGGTTTAGAAACTGGACACCCCTTCCGAGGAGCACTGAATGAAACAAAAAGCTGGGAAGATTTTCTGAATAGTCTTGTTCGCTCCAAGTAGAACTTGAGACATCTGTGAATGTTCAAAGAGTGCAAAGCCCTTTCCGCTGGCGTGGAGGGCCGCGGGAAGAAGGATTTTAAGACCACCGGCTCATTCAGATGAAATTCTGAGGGTACCTTCGGAATAAATTTAGGATTTGTCCTTAGGATGAGAACATCATTTTTGAATTGTGGAAAAGGTTCCTCAATTGTGAAAGTCTGGAGCTCACTAACCCTTCTAGCCGATGTCAGGGCCAAGCGAAGAGCCAGTTTCCATGAGAGAAACTTCAGGTCGGCCCTATGAATAGGTTCAAATGGGGCCTTCATTAGATGTGACGGGACCAAATTAAGATGCCAGGCTGGTGGTGGAGGCCGGACTGGTGGAAAAACCCTGAATTAACCCTTCAGGAATTGTTTAATGATCCTTGCAGACCAAAGGGAAGGACCTGATGATGATCGTCTAAATCTCGAAATGGCCGCTAGATGTACCTTTACAGAAGAAGGAGCCAATCCAGATTTCGCAAGAGAAAAGATGTAAGGCAAGAGTTGGTGCGGTGCAGAAGTATATGGATGTAACCCTTCTCTCCGACACCAAAGGCAGAATCTCTTCCACTTAGCCCGATAGGTTTTGTTCGTACTAGGCGCTCGGGCCTGTGCCAAAATGTCTTTACATTCTCCTGAAAGATTTAAACCCTGGAACTCTCTGAACTCAGGAGCCACGCTGTCAATCGTAGTGACTTCAGGTCTGGATGCAGAACCTGTCCGTGAGCCATTGTCAACAGTGACGGAACAGGACGCAGGAGAATTGGTTGATCTTGGGAGAGGAGAAGAAGTTCTGTGTACCAAAACTGCCTGGGCCATGCTGGTGCGATCAGAATCATTCTGCACGGTTCCGCCTTGAGCTTGCGGATCAGTCTCGGGATCAGCGGAATAGGAGGAAAGGCGTAAACAAATGCGCTGTACCAGGCAATCAAAAGCGCATTCCCCAAGGATTCCCGATGGTGAACCCTGCTTGCGTAGGACTGGCATTTGGCGTTTTGGGGAGTTGCAAACAGATCGATGGTTGGGGTCCCCCAACGTGCAAACAGTTCCTCTAGAATGGTCTGATCCAGTTCCCATTCGTGGCTGATAGTCTTTTGGCGACTCAAAGCGTCCGCTGTGGCATTGAGTGTTCCCGCCAGATGTTCCGCTGAAAGGGTGATGTTGTGTTGGATCACCCAATTCCAAAGCCTCTGTGCTTCCTTCGAAAGGGTGCAAGATCTCGTTCCGCCTTGCTTGTTTATGTAGTGCATGGCTGTGTCTGTACGAACCAGCACTGAACGGTTGCGGATCCTTGGAAGGAAAGCCTGTAAGGCTAGACGAATGGCCATAAGTTCCAGTAGATTGATGTGGAACTTGACTTGGACTGGGCTCCAATGACCACAATCCTTTAGTTCTTGGAGGACTGCTCCCCATCCCTCCATGGAAGCATCTGTTGTCAATACCATGGGAGATGGTGGAAGTTGGAATGGTAAACCTATTGAAAGATTGTCTTTTAGCGACCACCAGCTGCTTGCTTTCCGCATTTCCGGAATGATGACAATCCTGTCGTCGAAGGAGCCTGTCACCTGACGCCATTGTTTGTCCAACTGTTCCTGCAGTGGACGCATTCGCAGCCTGCCGTGTGGTACCAATGGTATGCAGGATGATATCGATCCGAGAAGCGATTTGTATTTGCGAACTGACAGAAACTTCCGTGTTTGTAGAAGGCGAGCTGAAAGAATTAGCTTGGTTTGGCGCTCTTCCGAAGGAAAAGCCCGGCAGCACTCCGTGTCTAGGATCACACCCAAAAACTTCGCTGTTTTGGAGGGGCGCAAAATCGATTTTTCTCTGTTGAGCCGAAGGCCCAGTTGCTCGAACAGCTGTCTGCAGCCCGTGACTGCCCTGGACGCCTCTTGGAACGAAGGAGCCTTTAGCAGCCAATCGTCCAGATATGGAAGACTTCGAAAGACTGCTTTCTGAGAAAGGCTGCCACCGGAGCCAGTACCTTTGTAAAGATCCGCGGAGCGGACTGGAGACCAAAAGGCAGTACTTTGAATTGAAAATGGCTCTTGCCTACTGTACATCGAAGATATTGCCTGTGAGCTGGATGAATGGGTACATGGAAGTAAGCGTCTTCCAAATCTAGGGTCGCCATGTAGTCCCCTGGATTGAGAAGGTGGAGGATGTCCTGAAGAGTGATCATCCTGAAGGACAACTTGATGAGATAAGTGTTGAGCTGCCGTAGATCTAAGATCGGACGCCACTTGTCCTTCGTCTTCCGAACCAGGAAGAACCTGGAATAGAACCCTTTCGCCTTTTGGGACAGAGGTACAGGTTCTATTGCCCCCTTGGTGAAGAGTTGGTGGGCCTCGAGATGAAGGAGTTTCAGATGTTTGGGTGTAAAGGCGTCTGGAGCTCTCGTTGGAGGAAGATCTTGGAACTCCAACGTGTGTTCTTTCTTGATGAGGTTTAGGACCCCACTGGTCTGTTGTTATGACCATCCAGTTGAGGCAATGGGCAATCCTGCCCCCCACTGGTGTTAATGAGGGCACAGGAACAGTAGAAAGAGCCACCTGGCCGCTATTGTCTCTTGGTATTATCTCTCCTCTGCTGCCCTTGTCGTCCTCTCGGCGGCTGGCGAGAGAAAGAACCCCTCTGAGAATACTGGGGTTTGTATGTTTGGCCAGGTTGTGAGCTGGAAGAGTAGCGGTGCTGATTGCCGCCTCTATAGGAGGAGAATCCTCTTCCTCTTGCTCCTTTGAAGGGCACTTTGCGGTATTGTAAAGTTCCTAAGGACTTGGCCGTATCCGTATCTTTCTTTATGCCGTGTAGGGCGTCATCCACGTGTTTGCCAAATAACATCTCCCCATCGTATGGCAGATCTAGAATTTTATTTTGTACCTCCTGTCTGAACCACGTGGCTCTCAACCAACCCTGGCGTCTCAGAACTGCCGAGCCGGCTAGCGCTCGGAATGCCGTAGTTGCTATATCCATAGCGCAGTCGATTACCTCAGAAGAGGCTCGCTCTCCTTCCAGTAAGATCTTTTTGACCTCGTCCTTAGATGCATCCTGAAGTTCTTCCACGAACTGGGAGAGGTCACACCACATCTGGCGATCGTATCTCCCCAGAATCGCCAAAGCATTAGCCGCCCTAACGAGGAGGCTGGCCATTGTGGAGAATCTTTTTCCAACATTGTCCAAACGCCTGCCCTCTTTATCCGGTGGCGTCGTTAGCGGCGTGGATGGGTTTTTAGATTTACTCTGTGCAGCCTGGGAAATGACCGAGTCCTGTTTTGGTTGACCTAGTAGGCATGCCGGGCTGCCCTCTGGGGCCTTATATTTTTTCTCCAGTCTGGGGAGCACCGGGAGGACCGTGGCCGGATTCTGCATAGCTTTTAGGCCTTCAGACCAAACATGTTCAATGATGGGGATTGAACGTACGGATTTCCGGAATGGTTCTTTGAAATCGTACAAAAAACATTCGGACTGAACTGTGGTAACCGGAAGACCAAATCTCTTGGAAGCTCGTTCCATCAAGTTGTGAAAGCCTCCGATATCTGCTGGAGGAGAGATTGCGGTATCAGGCCCTGTGACATCTGGATCTCGAAGGTCATCCTGATTCCAGTCTACATTCTGGTCTTGGTCAGGGTCCACTTGCTGATCTACATCCGATGAGGCATTATCATCATCTGTATCGTCCCGAATGGGCACCACCTCTTGTGGATGTTCTATGGGCTCTGTGTCACACCCTCTTGAAGGCAAAGAGTGTCCTGCCACAGGCTGTGATAACTGAGGTGGAGGTGTAGGAGGGCGTACCTGTTGAACCTCCTGAGGAGTAGGAAATCCCCTCCGAAAGTCCTGCAACATTAGTTGTAGATCAGAGATGAGAGTGGATGGCATCGCCACCATCTCCTGCTGAGATTGGCGTGGAGGTTTTTGCAAAGGTACCTGCATGCTTGGCATTTCCTGTTCATAATAATCCTGTGGAACATATTGTTGTTGCTCCATTTCCCCTTCCTCAGAGCTGATGTCTTGTATTTTTACTTGTAAGTCAGAAGAGCTATAAGCCTGGCCAAAATCGTTATAAGCCTCTTCTTCAGAATCCTCATCCAGCAATAGGGTAGGAGGAAACCGTTGGACCTGTCGTGGAGATGTAATTACGGTGTTATTTGTCTCTTTCTGTGTGAAAAAACAATTTTTCCAGTCGTCGACTACGTAGTCGACAGTAGTATCTTCAGAGACTGTTTCGTCGACGGGGGCGCCGACGAAGAAACTGCGCTCGTTGTCGAGGATTGAGTCGTCGACGGGGAGATGGTAATCGTCAACGATGGATGGATCGTCGACGGGACCGTCGACGAACTCGTCGTCAGCAGCAAGGTGACAGGTGTCGTTGACATGGTCAACGTTGTCCGAGTCGTCGCCGAAGCGGCTCTCGTCGTCATCGATGTGGAGAAAGTCATTTTCGTCGACAACGAACAGGCATCAGGCGTCTTAAACATAGTCGACGGCGCAGGTGCCGTCGTTGCAGCCGTCGTCGACGAGCCTGTCGACGAGGCCAATTTTACGGACAAGTCTTTCTTGATAGAAATCGTCGACGCACCTGTGGTTTTCACCGTCGACGAACGCTGTTTCTTGTCTGAAACAACCTCCTGAGTGGCAGTAGAAGGCTTTTTCACCCCTCTATCCTTGTCAGAGGGTGGTGAAGTCACAGGGACGATCTTCTTAGCCTTCTTTGAAGGTTGCGACTCCTAAAGCTTTCCCTGCCTCTCCTTTTCACCGTGGTGAGGAGATTTTTGGGAAGCAGGCCTATCAGACCTATCAGAGGTCCCAGGTAAGGCCTTGACAAGGGGCTCCTCAGATGTAGTAGGGGGAGACCTACCCCTCTTCTTCGATTTTCTTGATGACACCATCGAAGAGGAGCCCTCACTGTCAGAAGACAGAAGTTCCTTGCGGTCTTTCATTTTCTGTTGCCAAGTGAGGAGACGTCCCTCGCTGTCCCTCAAGGTCTTGGTGGAGAAGGTTCTGCAAATCTTGCAGTCCGTGGCCTTATGATCCGGATATAAGCAGTATATGCAGTCTTCATGTTTGTCCTCAACAAACAACCTCTTTTTTGAGCAAGTAGCACAGGCTCTAAAAAGTGCTTTCTTCTCCTTGTCAGACATGACGAAAAAATAGGCAAAAGTTGAAGAAAAATCCTCAGAAGTGAAGAAAATTGAGCAGAGCTCAATGGAGACTCCCTTGCACAACGTGAAGTAGAAAATCTGAGGCTCTGAGGCTCTCTCAGGAAGGTTCTATGGGGTGAGGCTGCTCTGATTGGCTACTGCAAGAATTTGGTCTCTTTTATAAAAAGAGGTGGATAAGCTACAAAATGAGATGAGGCCTAGGCCTATTTTTTCACTTTGTGCTTACTACTAAGGTATTTTCTATTTACCGAGGCTCCCATTCCGACGACGGGGAACGATACAAAGCATGGGAATCTATGAAAGTTCCAATACTGGGGCAAATGTAATGTAAGCATGTCCTTTCAGTGACTAGCATCAAAATGCAGGGGTGGCTTCTCCGCTAAGGCGGAGGAGTGTCACCTCACTGCTTTCAGAAGTGCAAAAAAGGAAAAATAAAATGAAATAACAATGTTATTATCATTTTATTTTCACACGCTGAGGCAGTTTTGCGGCGCAGGGCTAGGCTGCTGATAGAGCAGGGAGGAGGAGTGGTTGGGGCACTTTCTCAGTGTGCATGATTGGCCACCTTGTGCTGGCCAAACTTTGCATGTTCTCCACCAGCCTGTACTCCAGCCTAGCTGGAGAACATGCACAGGCTCTTAGTCCCATTCTGAGGTCCCAACGACAGCACTCAGACCAATCGTGACGCTGCTGTCATGGTGACAGCAGCGTCGTGATTGGCTTGGGCGGAGCCTGTTTGTTTCCTGCTTCTGTTCCAGGACTAGTGGAAAGGGAAGCAGAGGAGAGATGTGGCCGACCAAAGAGGTGAGTGTTTTTTTCCCATGCCGCTCTTAGTGGTATAGGAAAAGACTGTAAATCACCTACTACAAATGGGCACTTCCACCAACCCAGAGGCTCACCCATCAACTGACAGGGAGGATATTACTTAGGAAGATGCCAGAAAGAGCACTTTGGGAGCTCCTTGGACAAGCAGAATGTAACATTGCTTCTAGGCACCTTGGGACTAACACAAGGGTGGTGTCTAGTTCATGGATCACTAGGCTAAACATCTCACAAACCTTTGATACTTCTAATGTTGCTAAAATGAGTCCCAATGAATTGGTAAATGCTAACATCTGGTACTTACAATGACACAGTTTAGGATATGATGTGGGCCACACATTATATTTTTGTAATATATATACATATATACATATACACATACACACACATATATATATATATATATATATATATATATATATATATATATATATATATATATATATATATATATATATATGTATATGTATATGTATATATACCCGCTTCACTCTCCCTTACATCGGATATTTCCATCCATAAGGAAAAAAGCACTCACAGGGGCCGTTTGAGTCTTTTATTGACAACAAACACAGCAGCAACAGACACGTTTCGGTTTCTGTTTACCGAAGCGCCATATAAACACTCATTTGTTCAACAAAATAAACAAGGGACAACAGAAGATCGCCATGGCCCAGGCAAAATATATAAGCGGCATCTTTGAATGTCGAAAATAAGACAAACAAGATAATCATGCAGCATCTTATATCAGCGCTCGCATAATTCATAATGAAATTCAATAGAGCCCACTGATGGGCAGCATACATACACAATACGAAATAAATATTCAGTGCTCAATCCTGCCCTGAATGGACTTTCAACAAATGGTGTTAAACAAATCATCCGAGTCATTACTCATAATCCTGTGCCTATTCTAGGCCTCATACACATTCAAATATATATACATATTTACAACAGGTAAGAAAAAGGATAGAGTGGAGGAAGTAAAAAAAGTAGAAGAAAGAGAACAAGAGAAGAAAATCAATTCAATAATTCATTATATTACACGCAAAAGCTTATTCAGAATTTCTAGAAAGATTTAAAGATATAAAGATTAAAGATGTAGGGTATATACAGAGAGGTAAACGAGCAAGATAGTGAGCATCTGGACAGTGAAGGATCTCAGTTTATTAAAAAATTCATATTCTTCAAAATCAATCCAGATGCTATAGATATTATCACTATCAGACCCTCTCTAACAGGTTCCTCTACTATTCAGCGATACAAACATTGGGGAATCATTCTCCCAGATGGATGGCTAATTCCTCACTACTAATGAGTCCCAATGGAGTCTTTGTTTGCAGATCAATGATATATCTTGACTCCAGTCTACGGAGCCGCAACAATATATCCCCGCCTCTAGGATTACTGGGTACATGATCTAACCCAAAGTAGCTTAGTAAATCCCTGTTTTGCTGATGTATTTTGTCAAAATGGCATGCAACCGGGTACGCTTAATCTCAGTTGGCAATGGCCCGCATGTGTTCTAATATCCTAATTTTCATAGGGTGGATGGTACTCCCTACATAACGTAGGCCACATGGACATGTGAGGCAATAAACACTATAGGGAGTGGTGCAAGTAAGGAACCTTCTAATGTTCCTACGTACTCCTACACTAGGAATTTTGTATGTAAGGACTCTTTTACTGGTCTTGCAGGCTTTACATTTCCCACATGGGAAAAACCCTTGTAGGGGGCCAAAAGCAGATTTAGGAGTGTCAGTCAAATAACTGTGTACTAGGTCATTTTTTATAGACCTTGCCTTCCTAAAAGTAATTAAAGGATTAGGAGGAAGATCAGTACCCAGCACCTCGTCAGTCTGTAGTATGTGCCAACTTTTTCTCAATATCTTTTTCAAGTATGTAGCACTCTTAGAGAATGTAGAGATGAGGCGAAACTTCCCCACACTATTCAATGAGTCCTTCCTGCTTGTGTCCTTCTTCTTCAATAGGTTCTCTCTTTTAAGGATATTAGCCCTATTGAATGCTTTGGTCAGGATTTCCTGGACTGTAACCCGTATCTTAAAACGTTGCATGCTGACCCTGGCAGCAATCTGGAACTCACTGTCATCTGAACAATTACGTTTAATCCAGAGAAGTTCCCCGTAGGTGATAATTCTGATCAAATTGGTGGGATGACTACTCGAGGCTTCAAGAACAGAATTACCTGCTGGCGCCTTTCGGTACAGTCTAATCTTCAATTGGCCTGAATCCACATAGATATTGATAGAACCAATTGGGATGTGGCTCTGCACTCGATAAATTTCAAATAATGATCTTGTCAAATTGTAATGTTGTTCACAGTGTGGTTGGGGTGCCTTATGTGAATCTCCCACTGATCATTGGGAGTAATGTTAAATACAAATGCGTGCTTCTTGACTCCAAGATTCACTGTCACATAAGCACTTGAAACATTTGTTCATACTCTTTTCAAATAATTGTCTTCACATATTATTCATGCTTTCTTTTTCTTTAATTTCCATAGATATGTCGTTTTTCAAAATCATAACTTTCGAGATTCATTGCATTTTCTCATTCCTTAAATGCCTGATGCATTTCAAGCATAACTGCTCTTCCTCAGGGGACTTTTTTTCTTAGATGCTGCTTCTAATATCTTGTACCCGATACGTGTGCATTTCAAACAACCGCTACAGCGTATTCTCTCTCCATGAGTTACGGCGTCAACTCATGGAGAGAGATCTATGGAAAATTAAAGAAAAGAAGGCATGAATAATATGTGAAGAAAATTATTTGAAAAGAGTATGAACAAATGTTTCGAGTGCTTATGTAACAGTGAATCTTGGAGTCAAGAAACACACATTTGTATTCCACATAGATATTCACATCCAAGTAATTGACAGATGTGGTGCTGACATCTCCTGAGGATTCTAGATTAACTACATTCCTATTTAGGACCTTGATGTAATCTCTAGCTGTTTCTGGGGGCCAGTTCCACACGATAAACAAATAGTCTATGAAACGGTGCCACCCAACAACTCTCAGTCCACTCTTTGTTTGCCACTCCCCAGGCCACCTGCTCCTCCCACCAGCCAACGAACAAGTTTGCGTAACTGGGGGCGAAGCAGGTGCCCATTGCTGTACCAGACATCTGTCTGTACAGCTGTGTCTGAAAGAAAAAAATGTTATGTGACAAACAGAACTTTACAAACTCCAAAACTATAACACTATGTTCTGTATACTTCAACAGACGTTTGTCCAAAGAGTACTTCAAGGCTAGAAGGCCATCTTCGTGCTTTATCGAGGTGTACAGGCTGGTGATGTCAAGCACCAGCATGGTGTAGCTTTCCACCCAATGCAGTGAAGCCAATTTATCCAACAAATCCGTTGTATCACGAATGTACGATTTCAAAGTCTTCAAATGAGGTAAGAGAAAGAAATCGACATAGATGGACAAATGCTCTGTAAGGCTCCCCTGCGACGCCACAATGGGTCTCCCTGGTGGTGCTTCTTTATTTTTATGCACCTTCGGCAGATGGTAGAAGGTGGGAATGGTTGGGTTCAAACGTCTCAAGAATAGAAACTCTTCGATGTCCACCAACCCTTTATTATGTCATTTAGTTATGACAGAATGATATTCCCCAATGCTTTGTTGGTATTCTTTGGCATAATAGGCAAGTAGGTGTCCATGTTGTTCAGTTGGCGGAGCGCCTCTCCATCGTAATTCTTCTTAGTCTAACCAACGTAGAATAGAATAAACACACACAAGTACACATGGGAAACTAATTTGCTTATTTTTGCAACCATAATCGACTAACTAAGTGATGCTGTCTCGTTCAAAACTAAGGCACAAGCTTTGTGTATGCATTTGTGGCAAAATCATGAAGACAGGTGAGTATAACGCGCATATAGGTAGCTTATTTGCTAGGTAAAAACTAACCGTGATACCTTAGTAAGGGGGGTTATAATTCAACAATTAACGTTTAATTGTGTTTGTTTCTATAATAGTTCCCGTTCTGGCCTGTGAGGCCTAAAACAAGGTGGACGTTTTCATAAACTCTGAGATTGAGATGCAGTACGCATGCGTGTGATAGAAAAGGCTGCAAGTCTAGTATGAGCTGCTTGTGCCCGAGCAGAATGGTTCAAGGACAGTGTGCCCTGAAAACCTGATTGACTGCCAACAAAATGGACATTCGTATTGAAAACCGTGTGAAAGGAACTGAATATTACAATTTAAAGGACATGGACAAAGTAGATAATGATGAAATTCATTGCGCTGATTTAGCAGAAGTTAAACTATAAGATGATGAGGTTATGCTCAACCACCCTTTGAATGAACTAATCTGTTGAAGACCCCAAATGTTTCAGAATTTATATAGATTAGCTAGAGAAAAAGGGTATAAAAGAATATGTCCGGACTTAAGAAAACACTCTCTCTTCTTCGATTTCCATCTGTGTATTCTGACATGCTACCGGAATGCTGAATTTTCCAGAGGCATAAGAATTTTGAAATTTTTCTGAACTTTAACTTTGCTTGAATAAATACAGAGTTTTTAGATGAGGTTAATAGCTAGAGAGAATAGAGAGGTGAACTTTGGGAACTATTATGTCTTTTGCTAATATTCATGTCCTATAATCTCAATAATAAT
Source organism: Lissotriton vulgaris (assembly GCF_964263255.1). Taxonomy (NCBI): domain Eukaryota; kingdom Metazoa; phylum Chordata; class Amphibia; order Caudata; family Salamandridae; genus Lissotriton; species Lissotriton vulgaris. The sequence goes on along the minus strand of NC_141696.1, from coordinate 824,606,620 downwards.
TTGCTTATTTCTCAAATGTTTTTATTAAACTGAATAAATGTATGAGTTAGAATTCTTTCTTTTCCTTAAATCTATTTTGCATTAAACAAATTTATAAGTGAATAAATGAAGGTCATGCTAGAAGATTTCCTTAAAAAAAGATTAGATGATTGGAGAATTAAGCTGGTCTTGTTCATCCTTAACCTAATTTTTACTAGCAGATCCATCGACAAACAATGGTGGTGTCTGAATCAATTGTCGAGTTGATAAAACCATGGTACAAACAATTTAAAACTGCAGGTGTACATATTATAAATATTTAGCTTAATTTAGACACTCCCCTATGATCCAGTAGCTCTCCTTTGATTCATACCAATCCATGAAGTAGTATAAGAAAGTGTGTATGAGTGACTCGCAGTGTTATGGGCCCCACTGGTGAGTAAACGTATGATTTGATACTTCAGGGAAAGGTGATGAGGTTTTAGAAATTATTTCCGGAGTAGAGCTGCATCACAGTCACATAGAGAACAACTTTGGACCACTGGTGGAGGATGAGTAATGGAGGAAAACTATGCTGTCATGCTGGGAACTGTCGATGTCAGTTCTGCTATGCCTCATGCAATTTAAATTCTTGCACATAATCTATTACACCCCTAAGATATTGTTGAGGATGTGTAGACAACAATCTGTGACCTATCAGAGATATAATTTGAAACATGAGTTTTCTTTCATATAGCCAGATCTGTTTCAATAATCCAGGCATACTGGCATAATGTTAAGGCAATACTCTCTAAGGTACTGGGTGACTCTGAACTCTTTACCATGGTAGAACTCCTAAGGATCATGGAAAGGTGGGAGGGCTCCAGCGGACAGATAGCTGGGGAGCCTTGGATTCCTGTTGGCCAAATGTTATACCTCATGATATTGGTGCCATCTTTCGCAGAATGGCCGAGAGGTATGAAGCACTGCTCTCAGACTGAAGAGGTAACATATCAGGCCATGGGATGCTGAGCCAAACAGTTAAAGATCTGTGGGCCAAGGTGGCATTACTTTGGCTGAGGTCTGAGGATCTTCTCTTGCATTAAATAGATCTCATTAGTTTGCCCAACCTTACTCAGCTGATTGGATGTAACGCTTCATACTATGTTACAACTCAAAAAATCATTACAAATTGCTTATGTAAAAATATATAATTTATCTGATCCATCACACATTCTTTCATGTTCAAAAATACAACACAAAGATGCACTTCATTAGGTAGTTACCACATCATGAGGCTTTATCCTATGGAGAATAGATTTTGCTTAAAATATTTCACTTTATCATACCCGATATGTTCTCTTACATACCAATTTATGGACATGCTGTTGTAGGGATGATCAACATAAACAAAGATGCTACTGAGGTAGGTGGCGGTTTCTGCTGTTGCTCGGGCTGACTGAAGACAGCATGGAGGTTTTTTTAGTGGCACATGTAGGCTCTTTTAGGAGAGGCATAATGGGGAATAAGTCTATATCCTGTGCAATGTGCTGTCGAGCACAGCCTTTCTGTGGTCACTACTGGTGTAGGTCTCCCTGGCATTAAAGGCATTAAGCCAGCAAGTCAAGGCAAAACCATTCACTAGGCATGAACAGCAGTGGCAAGACTTCGGTGTTTAAATAAGGTAAGGGAAGAGCTTTGGGTATTTGCTCAGACTTTGGTGAAGATGATCCTTGATGATGGGCCTTACAAGCATGCAGGAGAAGGAGGGGTTGTGGCTGTAGAGTGTTACACTAGCATTCACTCGGAAAAGTGAGTTAGCAGAAAGAAACTGACCATATTAATTTTGGTGTCAATGCTGCAAGAGTCGCAGGAATTAGATTATTCCCCGAAGAGTACTGCAAAAACTGAAAAACAAAGGAAGACCTAACTTAACTGTTTTACAAGATGGCGAGCTGTACATGGCAGCTAGAGGACAAATGTCCAATTGTTGCATCGATTCCCATTAAACACAATGAGTTGTGCTCAGAGGATCATTGATAACAATGGCCAATTGCTGGGTAAAAGGAGCATGCATTCTGCAGTTTTATTCTGAATAAAAAACGGAAACTGTGGAAAACCACAGAAAAATATAATGTGAAAGGAAAGAACATTTAAAACCAACCTTTTTTCACTAATTTACTTGGCATTTCCACAGCTTGTAAATCGCCTGAATTGCTTGAAAGCTGTCTTTTTAGACTGGCTCCTGGCAAATTAGACAAAACCAATTCCAAAGTCTTCTTTCTTTCTTCCTTTTTCAGGTCACTTGTATGGTGAGGGACTGTAGAAGAATCAGTGCTTTGAAGGGGGCTGGAAGCTTGTGATGTGGCTTTGGTTAATTGGTACACAGAGTCCTGCCAAAAAGAAAAACACACAGAAGGTTCACACATAGACTATGTGCAATTTCTCTATGTACAAACAGAACCTGAAACGCAAATGCCAATGTGACAACCTTCTTTGTTGCTGTGCAAACACTAACTTCTACATACTTTCTAAAGTGCCTTACACCTTTGATGCTTCATTGCCTAAAAACGCTATCCTTTCATTGAAATAGCGCAGCTTTCCATTTCAAATATTCAAAATGATAAAGTAATGGCTGATTACATTAAAACAGTACTAAACATGCTCATCCATTTGTTCAGTATATGATACATAACCACAAAACCATACAATTTACGTTGCTCCTAAAGGTCTTCCCAACAATCAAGAAAGCAGCAGTAGTAAAACAAGCATTGAAAATGCAATAGGTCTCGCCTTTGACTAAGTTAAAGCCATTTGCTTTGCTGATGGTATTGTATTGTAGCCTTGCATTATTTAGTATATATATACATATATATATTCGCAGAAAAAAACATAGGTTTCACACCAGTTATAGTTAAAATGAGTATTTAAAAAACCTATTAAATTCACTAAAAAAAACATAGGTTTGACACCAGTTATAGTTAGCTGGAAATTTTACTGACATAAAACCATTGAAATTCCCACCTTATAGTTAGTTGGACTCACTATAACTTGCGCGCCTGCAATGCACTGCTGATGACGTCACATATTACATCACTCATGACATGGTCAGTGACATCACTCATGACATCACTGATGACACCATCCAGTGAATGTGTGCCTTTCTGAAAAATAAATATGTTTTATATATGTATATGTGAAAGTCGATAGAAGATGGTTTGGTGGGGGTGTTACTTAGCACATAGATGCATCAATGACTGACTCACTGTTTGTATGTGTTTTGAAGACAGCATATGTGCAGGACTGTATGAGTGGATGAGTGTGTATATGTGTGTGTTAGTGAGTGAATGACTGTCTCACTAGTGTCTTTATCAGTAACTACATATGTTTTAATCTAGTATATGTGAGTATTGATGTATATAAGTGAGTATATGTGAGAGTGAGAGATTGAAAGAGTTCTTGTTTAAATAAGTATGTGTTTCTATAAGTGATTGTTTAAGAGAGTGAGTATGTGTAAGTTTCCTTAGAGGTAAGGTGGTAGTGTGTGTATAGCTGTATATGCAAATAAATGGATGTTCAATAGTTTATTTGCATGTGTGATTATGGGTGTGAGTAACTTTTGGATGACTGTCGGTGTGTAACAGGATGTATAGGTGTTTCACTACATATGATGAGTGAATATATGTATGAGTGACTATATAGAACTGTTGGTGAATGAGTGGATGTGTATATAGATGGTGGTATTACTGAATTGGTTGTTGTAACTGGTATGGGTATCTCTATTTTTTTGAAAATTTTAGTTTCTATTTTTTAATATGTGTTTCAAGGGTTACATTGCACTGAAAGGAGGTTTGTCACTGTCACAAGGATGGTGTCATCAGTGATGCCGCGAACGAAAACATCATCGTGACGTATCGCGTAGCCGCGTCTGCGTGATACGCACGGCGTAAGCGCACCCGGAAGCACCCGAGCGCATACGATATAAGCGCAAAATATAGTTAGTACAACTAACTATATAGGAGCAATTCCAATGGTTTTGTATGAGTGAAATGTCCAGCTAACTATAACACCCCTAAAACGTATAGTTTTTTGAGTGAATTTTGAAAGGTTTTTAAAATGCGAATTCCTAACTATATAAGGCCTGAAACCTATGGTTTTTTCAGTGAATTTCAAAGGTTTTTTAAATGCTAATTCCTAACTATATAAGACCTGAAAGCCCACCAGGAATCTCCAGTATGCGCCAGGGGACTGCATTGCAGAGAGGTGTAATGAAGCCACGCCCCTTTTTACACCTCTCTGCAACGCAGCCCCCGTGCATGTTTGAAGAGGGGGAACTAATTCCCCTTGCATACTGGGGGCCCCTGGGGGCCAGATAGCCCACCTGGAACCTCCAGTATGCGCCAGGGGGCTGCATTGCACAGAAGTGTAATGAGGCTATGCCCCTTTTTACACCTCTCTGCAACGCAGGCCACTGGCGCGTTTGCAGAGGGGGGACTAATTCCCCTTGCATACTGGGGGTCCCTGGGTCATATCTGCCCAAACACCGATATTCCGAACGATTGAAAATGACTTTTCCTGAGAAACATTTGTATTTGGATTATCATGTCCTACACTTTGGAATTTTTGAAAGACTGACTTTGAGGATGCCATAAATTGCTCAAGTCTGCCCGAATTGTGTGGGTAAAATTGATACCTAGTCACTTTGAATAAGAATGTACTTACGTCTTGTCTAACATTTGGAAGAAATATCTATTTATATGACAACAGGATACCGACATAACTTGAAGGAAATAAGAACGCCCTGAAGAAGTTCTGTTGTACAGAACGAAACGTTTCGGCTGGCTGTGGTACATAAACTTAAGGAAAATAAAAGCATTTGAATATACACCAAGATTCAGCGCTTCAATAAGGACTCTAAGTGATATGATTTGATTGGACTTATTGTGCAAGTGGTGCTGTGCCAACCTTTGGAATATTCTCCACTACTCTCTACTACTTACTCTCTCCTACTCCACTACTCTCAAATACTCACTCTCTACTACTCATTCTCTACTACTCTACTACTCTCTACTACTCATTCTCTACTACTCTACTACTCTCTACTACTCATTCTCTACTACTCTACTACTCTCTACTACTCTACTACTCTCTACTACTCTGTCTCTACTACTCTACTACTCTCTACTACTCTGTCTCTACTACTCTACTACTCTCTACTACTCTGTCTCTACTACTCACTCCCTACTTCTCACTATCTACCACGCTCTACTTCTCACTATCTACCACGCTCTACTTCTCACTCTCTACTTCTCACTCTCTACTTCTCACTCTCTACTTCTCACTCTCTACTTCTCACTCTCTACTTCTCACTCTCTACTTCTCACTCTCTACTTCTCACTCTCTACTTCTCACTCTCTGCTACTCACTCTCTACTACTCACTCTCTACTACTCTCTACTACTCACTCTCTACTACTCTCTACTACTCACTATCTACTCCTCACTCTACTATTCACTCTTTACTACTCTCTACTACTCCCTACTACTTACTCTCTACTACTCGCTCTGTACTACTCACTCTACTACTCACTCTCTGCTACTCTCTCTACTGCTCTCTACTACTCACTCTCTACTACTCACTCTCTACTCTCTACCTCTCTCTACTAGTCTCTACCTCTCTACCGCTACCTCTCTACCTCTACACCTACCTCTACACCTCTACCTCTCTCTACACGCACACATATACACACATATATATATATATATATGAATATGCATTTATATATATGTATGTGTATGTATATTACCTACTGGCGGTTGCCAGTAGGTAGTTATAGTTAGGATTATTTTCAATGCAAAATCTCAACATTCTATTGTGAATAACTTTGGCGCCGGTTGAGGAATCTGCCTGAAAATTTCCTCAAATTTGCCTCGCGGCGCTCCGGTCCTTCCCTGAAAGTTTTTTGGGGGGGGGATTTGTCAAGCGGGTGCCGAGATAAAAGGGGGGTCCCAAAACGTGTTTTCCCCATGTTAATTTCCATAGGGCGGTCAACCTCACTTTTAGCCCGAACAGTTGAATGGATTTCCACCAAACTTGGCAAAATTGTAGGGAATGGTAGCCCGATGTGCCTTTGCTATGTCTCAAGATATGTGCTCCAGTGGATTTTGAGTAATTTAGGTTAAAAAAAATATATATATCTATGGCCACGCTCCGGTACGTGCACCGGGGAGCGCCCCGGGTGCGCCACGTGATGTGCGCACGGAAAGCTGATTGGCTCTTGGGTGTCTGTAAACATTCGAAACAGTCCGGAGCGGCCGCCATCTCGTGTCTCCGTAGGATTGAGACACAAGAGGTGGCAAAAACAAAGGGGGAAATTACCAAAAGGGGGCAGGGTAGACCGCCCCTGACCCCCTAGGTTTGATGTTAGGGCCATAAAAGGGCCCCGCGGGAAAAAAAAAATTTGATTTGCGCGGGGGGAGCGCCCGGTACGCGCACTGGGGAGCGTACCATGGGGTAAAAAATATGATAGAGTTTTCAAAAAATGTAGCCTTTTATAAATTGGAGGTAGTTCTAAAAAGAACTGTTTTTTTTACTTTTTGTTGTTTTATATTTTTGTTATTGTTTTTTTGACCATTTTGTACTTTTTGGGCTTTTATGAAGTATTTTATATATTTTTTGTTGTTTTAACGGGGAGAAACAAAAAACAGGGAATTGAAAATGGCTCAACTGGAGCAAAAAAAAAAACAGGAAAAAATTAGGTTTTTTTGGGGCAATTGTGGTTGTCACCAGCAAGGAGGATGAGCTTTATGCTCTGCTCACCATAGAAGATGGTCTTACCACAAAAAATACATGTGATCCTGAATTCACCGAACCGTGGTTGTATGCAAGGGATCGTCTCCCTTGTCTCTGGTCCCGATGGAGTGGGTTGTTTTTGTTTGGAGGTGCTGGGTGTAGATTGGGGAAGGTTGCTGGCCAGTTCTCTCATCTCTGCGGCAGCATAGTTGTTCGGATGCTTGCGCTGCATGTGCCTAATCATGGTATTATTACCGAAAGAATATTTTTTATTAGGGTCCCCTCTTGAAAGTTCCATGTCACAGATAAGGCAAGTCACCTTTTCGCATTGACTTTCTTCTTTCCCTCAGGGATGGAAAAAAAGTCCCATACAATGTGCTGCTTGGGTTTGTATGGGGTATTGTCTTCTGCCAGCCACCTGCTCCTCCTCCCCTCCTCCTCCTCTTCCTCCTCCTTCTCTTCTTCTTCTTGACCACCAATGTGATGTTGTGGTGGTGGTGGTGGTGGTGATGGTGCAGATGCTCCAGCTGCTGCTGCTACTGTAGCCATTTTGAAGTACGAAATATACCACAAAGATCTCAAAACAGGTCTTCCTCAGTCAAAGGACAAAGTCAGAATAAGGAAAAAAGGTGGGGTCTTTCATCATTTGGAAAAAAAAATGTCCTGAACCAATGAAAAGTGTTATTTTCAGGTCACAAGACCAGTGGTTTCATCATTATGAAACCAAAACTGTTATGAACCAATGAAAAGTGTTATTTTCAGGTCACATGACCCGACGCGCTTACGCGACGCGCCCAGGGGCACGCCTAGGGGCGCGTCGCGTAAGCGCGTCGGATGCTTACGTAGCGCGATCGTATGCGCTCGAGTGTTTCCGGGTGCGTTTACGCCGTGCGTATCACGCGGACACGGCTACGCGGTACGTCACAATGATGTTTTCGGCCGCGGCATTGACGCTAACGGGATGCTCCCCGGTTCGCGCACTGGGGTGCTTCAAAAGACTACGCTTTCTGGGGCGCTCACCGGGGCGCGCACCGGGAGCGCTCCAGGGCAAAAAAAAATTCAAAAAAACAACCAATATACATTAAAAAAAAAATTCACATGAATATATAATATAGGATTCATTTTCGAAGATATATCATTTCATAGCTATAGACATTTGCTATTAAAAAAACTTTGAAATTCACTGAAAAAAACATAGGTTTGGGGCCTTATATATAGTTAGGAATTCGCATTTAAAAAACCTATGAAATTCACTGAAAAAACCATAGGTTTCACACCAGTTTTAGTTAGGAATTAGCATTTAAAAAACCTATGAAATTCACTGAAAAAAACATAGGTTTCACACCAGTTATAGTTAGGAATAAGCATTTAAAAAACCTATGAAATTCACTGAAAAAAAACAGGTTTCACACCAGTTATAGATAGCTGGAAATTTTACTGACATAAAACCATTGAAATTTCCACGTTATAGTTAGTTGGACTCACTATAACTTGTGCGCCTGCAATACACTGCAGATGACGTCACATATTACATGAAATTAAATTAAATTAAATTAAAAATTCCACTTATATAGCGCATAACTGCCCGGAGGCCTCGCAGCGCTGATGACATGGTCAGTGACATCACTCATGACATCACTGATGACACCATCCTTGTGAGAAAGTGACAGACCTCCTTTCAGTGTAATGTAACCCTTGAAACACATATTCAAAAAGAGAAACTAACATTTTCAAAAAAACTGAGATACCCATACCAGTTACAACAACCAAATCAGTAATTCCACTATCTATATACACATCCACTCATTAACCAACAGTTTTATATAGTCACTCATACATATACGCACTCATCATATGTACTGATACACCTACACATCCTGTTACACACTGACAGTCATCCACAAGTTACTCACACACATACTCACACATGCAAATAAAGTATTGAACATCCATTTATTTGCATATACAACTATACACACACTAGCACTTTACTTCTAAGGAAACTTACACATATTTACTCTCTTAAACAATCACTTATAGAAACACATACTTATTTAAACAGGAACTCTTACAATCTCTCACTCTCACATATACTCACTTATATACATCAATACTCACATATACTAGATAAAAACGTATGTCGTTACTGATAAAGACACTAGTGAGACAGTCATTCATTCACTAACACACACATATACACACTCATACACCCATACAGTCCTGCACATATGCTGTCTTCAAAACACATACAAACAGTGAGTCAGTCATTGATGCATCTATGTGCTAAGTAACACTCCCACCAAACCATGCAGACACTCATACTGATACTAAAAAAACATCTAATAACCCATAAACACACACATGTAGCTACTCACCAACCCATGCAGCCACTTATACACAAAGTGAAATACTGATGCATATATTTTAATGTTTAAACATTACTCGCTAATATATGTATTCACTAAGATACACTTAATAAGCCAGTTAATCAATAAATTATTTTTTTACAAAAACATCCATTTACACACTTATTTAACCATTCATTTTCCATCGACCTTTACAAATACATATATAAATCATATTTATTTTTCTGAAAGACGCACATTCAATGGATGGTGTCATCAGTGATGTCATGAGTGATGTCACTGACCAGGTCATGAGTGATGTAATATGTGACGTCATCTGCAGTGCATTGCAGGCACGCAAGTTATAGTGAGTCCAACTAACTATAACATGGGAATTTCAATGGTTTTATGTCAGTAAAATTTCCAGCTATCTATAACTGGTGTGAAACCTCTGTTTTTTCAGTGAATTTCATAGGTTTTTTTAAATGCTTATTCCTAACTATAACTGGTGTGAAACCTATGGTTTTTTCAGTGAATATATATATATATACATAAACATATATAATTTGTATATCTATATAAATACAAATATAAATGCATGCATACATATACATATATGCATACAGATGCATGTTATTTACATGAAAGTTTAAAAACACTAATAAAAGCAAAGCTAAAAAGCCACCTCATTACAAACAGAATGGCTTTAACTCAAACGAGGGAAAGATCTATTGCATTTTCAATGCTTGTTTACTTTGGTTCCATTCAGATGTGTCACACATTTGCCATACATTCTGAATGTTAGCACTCTAGTTGCTCATTAGATCACTGTAGTAAAGCTACTGCTCACCAGGGAAGTCTGCTGCTGGTATTCAAAGTGCATGTTTCAGTCTGCATGTCCGAATTTTTTCATGAAATTGAAGAGGATTTGAGAAGTCACTCAAAATGTGCCCTAATTTTCTTTCTGCACCACTCATACTTTCCATGGCAAAATATACCCCCTCATTTTGTTCCTTTTTAAATTAAATGTTTTAAGAGTTGCCACTTTATTCCAATCAAGATGGCTTCAGGTGTGCCATACCCTTGTAATAAGTAGGACTGTTAGCGCTCTAGTTGTTCTTTAGAACACTCTGGGACATTCTGTCATTGGGCTATACTTGGGCTACATCTGGGTGATATTTGGGCTACATTTGGGCTCTTTTGTCTCTGGTGGCCACATTGGGAGACTGCATGTCAGTATTTTTTAATGAAATAGAAGAGGATTTGAGAAGTCACTCAAAATGTGCCCTCATTTTTCTTTCTGCAGCACTAATAATACTTTCTATGGCATAATATGCCCCCTCATTTTGTTCCTTTTTGAATTAAATGTTTTAAGAGTTACCACTTTATTCCCATCACGATGGCTTCAGGTGTGCTATACCTTTGTAATAAGTAGGACTGTTAGCGCTCTAGTTATTCTTTAGAACACTCTAGGAGGCTGCAGTAGAACACAAAGGAATCAACTGACAGTCTCTGTCCTTGTTAGATGTACATGTTTTACTGAGAATGTCAGACTTCATTCTCACATGACTGAGAAAGATAATGTGAATTTCCAGAAAATATGCTTTCAGTTTAGCTCACAGATCCCCTTCCAAACCACTGTGGGAAAATCATGAGATATTAGTTTTCTTTCAAACATGATTCATTATATCACAGCAGAAGGCTTTTTCACATGGTAAAATCACCTTAGAACACACCACAATTCCTAAAATGAGTATGGTACCATCAACAAATGATTTACAATGTAACTAAAGTCCTAAACCCCTCTATTAACTACAATGCTTTTTAATGAGGTGCTATCATGAATATTGGTCACAAGATGGCTGCCAACACTTCTTGGATGAAGTGCTGACAGCCAATCAGATCAGATGTGTGGTTAGGCTCCGCCCAGATATATATTTTTTTAACCTAAATTACTCAAAATCCACTGGAGCACATATCTTCAGACATAGCAAAGGCACATCGGGCTACCAGTCCCTACAATTTTGCCAAGTTTTGTGGAAATCCATTCAGCTGTTCGGGCTAAAAGTGAGTCCAACCGCCCTATGGAAATTAACATGGGGAAAACACGTTTTGGGACCCCCCTTTTATCTCGGCCCCCGCTTGCCGAATCCCCCCCAAACTTTTAGGGAAGGAGCGGAGCGCAGCGAGGCAAATTTAAGGGAAATTACAGGCAGATTCCTCAACCGGCGCCAAAGGTATTCCCAATAGAATGTTGCGGATTTCCTAAAGAAAACAATCCTAACTATAACTATGACACAACACAAACACGTTTCGGGGCTTCCCTTAGTCAGTGTGTGACACACTGACGAAGGGAAGCCCCGAAACGCGTTTGTGTTGAAGCGCTGAATAAAATCTGAGCAAAAGAGAACCCGCGAGTGACGCTACTTTTTCCCGGCTGGGAGAGAGGGTTTGGAGCGATAATTTAAAAGCACGGAGCACCACCGTGCTTAGCGGCACCCGCCAAACGAGTGATCCAGGAACAAAGGTGCAGGAGAGCGAGAAAATTATATATATATATATATATATATATATATATATATATATATATATATATATATATATATATATATATATATATATATACACACACACACAAATTTAGTCACATATGTATATATGCATAGGTACATAGGCATTATATATTCTGACTACATTATATATAAACACCAGTTCGTAAAGGGTCCTATTTTCTGTAATGGGGGGGGCGGAATGGGGGAACTGTTCCAGGTGCATTCACAATCGAAGTGATACCAAGAGCAAACCCAAGTAAATATATGTAAAATCTGTATTTATTAATCAGAGCAGATTCCGTATTGCACGCAGGATGGAAAGTTCCTTTCAAGAGTTTCAAACTTGCAATAATTAAAGTAAATATACAACTGAAAAAAAACAAGCGACTGGAGGTCAGGAGGAACAGTTGTGGGCAGTAAGCAGTTCCAGTTTCTCAGCAACGGCTTGTGTTTTAGTGCCTCTTCTGCCACCCAACACTGTTCCAGCAGAAGGGAAGGTTAAGATTGTTAGCGGACTGTAGTCATTAGGCCATTACGGAAGTGTTTGAGCTTGCAGAGTAGCGTCGCCTTTAATAAACGTGACGTTTGCTTTTTGTTTCCTAACCTGAATGCGCCTGTGTACAGAAAGTGTACACATATGGCGGCCCCTGCGTGCCACTGGAGTTTTTAAGAGCTTGCAGGAGGAGCGGCGCTTTAAATAAACGTAATTTTTGTTTCCTACCCTGAAAGCAGCCGCCCATGTACATAAAATGTATACTCATCGTGGGCCCTGCATGCCCTGGGAGTATTTAAGAGCTTGCAGGAGGAGCGACTCCTTTAATAAACTTGACACATGCCAGTAATACTAAACAAGAGAGAGGGAGCATTTCAATGTCACCTAACGCACAGCCCACATGGAAAGAATGATAAGAACAAGCACTGGCGTTGCCAATAGGTTTCGCATTTGGAAAGTTGGAGCTATTTGTTTTGTAAATGACATTTTATATTTATATATTGTTCTTGACAATGCCAATAACGATATATAAATATAAAATGTAATTTACAAAACAGTGCTTGTTTTGCTTAAGGCCTTTTTGGATTCCCACAGAAATCTAAGTGGCCCAGAGACTGGCGAAGAAGTCAAGACTGCCTCTCGCCTGCACCACAGGCCGGGCAGGAGCTCCGGGGAGGGGGTGTGGTGCGTGTCAGAGCCTTCCTGTAGGGGAGGGGCCGAGGGGAGTGGTGGTTCTAGTGTGTAAAGCGTACTCCAAGGCCCCGCCCGTGAAATGTCAATAATATAATTATGTGCCTGCTTTCTGGGGCTGCCCCGATGATGAAACCTGAGCCAGTGATGTTTGACTGGTTGTGGATTAGCATCTCAAACGTGAATGCGCTATAGCGCTTTGATCGAGAGTACATGATTCCCCTCTCTGGTGAGCTCATACGGGACTGCCTGTTATTTTTTGTTGACCTTGACTGGATGAAGGGGTGGGATGGCCGTGCCTGGATTTGAACCCGGGACTTTCATATCATCACAATGAACGATTTTGGTTCTAGCCTTGAGTCAATGCTTAGAATGTCAGCGTCATGCGTGTAGAGCGACCGCCCTGAATTAAGATATTGTCACAAACCCACTCTTAATTTTGCCACGCACCTTGTCGCACATTTCACTACATAACAAGTAAACAGATGAGGTGCTGCCCGCTGTGGTTAAAAGTTCCTGCGTTAAGCTCCGGCGGCATGTGGTGATGCAGTCGGCCACTGCTGCACATTTCAAATACTGTTCCATTGGACTTGATGGCAAGGTAAACATTCCTAGAGAACAGATTGCATTACAAGTCCTTTAGTAACCGTAATCAGGAGTCCCGCAGTCCCGCATCAGCGAGAGGGTGGGGTTACACCCAAGGTGCCTGGGGGCTTCACTGGGCGGGCATGCGTAGAATCCAATATGTTAACGGAGTACGACTGTGCCAGGGGAAGCGTGTGCAACCCCTAGCTCTAGTGAGAAACAGATGCAAACATAGATAGAAATGAGGAAGTCGCAGTACTATTTCTGTGTGGGCGGGAGTGCATAGGCAGTTTAAGAGAGATTACTAACTGCAAACTGATACGTATTGTAGCGATAGGAGTTTACATGGTCAAGCTGCGGGCGGGGGAGAGCTCCTGGCAAATGGCCTCGCAATGCTGGCAAATGGCCGGAGGGAAGCCGGATGGGGGCGGGAGAGCCTGGTGGGGGGGCGGGAATGCGAGCGAGGGGAGGAGAAGTGTGGCAGGCGGATTAGGGAGATGCGTGGAGGGAAGCCGGATAGGGGCGGGAGAGCCTGGTGGGGGGGCGGGAATGCGAGCGAGGGGAGGAGAAGTGTGGCAGGCGGATTAGGGAGATGCGGGGAGGGAAGCCGGATGGGGGCGGGAGAGCCTGGTGGGGGGGCGGGAATGCGAGCGAGGGGAGGAGAAGTGTGGCAGGCGGATTAGGGAGGGCGTGTGGTCACGTGACCCGCTTTTGTGGTCACGTGACTCTCATGCACTGTGAAAAAACCGCAGTGGTTTGACGAGTCGATGGAGCACTTGAATTCTCGCCTATTACATTTGCAAGCGAATGATAATAGGCGAAACCTAAAAAAAGTGCTGACAGTCAGTATGAAACCCACTGTGTCACGCCGCCAGTAAAAGATCCAGTCCATGAGGGCGGGGTCAAAAGTGGACAGGGTGGTAACCAGGAGGGACTAAAAAGTCTCCTGGACAATCATTACACCCCGTTTAGCATAATTGGTAAAGCCAAATGACGCACACCAATGGAAATTACGGCCGGAGCCGAAAGTGAACTTCTTAAACCGGATTGATTTCAAGAAGTCCTCGCAGAGCGAGTAGCGCATGGCTAGCGAAAGCTAAACAAGGATATTAATTGAATTATAGGCGGGCTCTTCCAGCTCATTGACTCCACCAAACAAAGAAATGGCAAAGTCAATAGGACTGGCTTACCAAAGCATGCAAATGCAAGCATTCACAAATGCGGTTTACATTGAATGCATGCACAAATGCAATTTATCACACTAAAGCCTTCTCTACTGTAGAATACATATTGTAAATTGAAAAAATGAATTATAGTTTTCAGATGTAAAGTAGTCATTCATGTCTTCCAATGGAAGCATTTGCTGCAAGGCGGAATGGGGCAGCAAAACTTTAACAGAATGAACTTAGACAGTAATACATCTCTGGACGGCGGCAAAGCCCATTCTATGTTACGTTTCACAGAACTAGTAAAAATAAGTCTTGCATACCACTGTGCGAACAACCCAAGCCTAAAAGAACAAGTTACTTACCTTCAGTAACGCTTTTTCTGGTGGGGGACAGTATCTGCCTGTGGATTCCTCACTTTATAAATATCCCCCGGCGCCAGCATTCCACAGAAATTTTTCCTAGCTCTCCACGCCGACGAGGTCGTCACAATACCATGGCTCCGCACGCAGCTCTGCATGACGTCAATGGACCCATAAGAGGACCACGTCGGAGTGATGACGTCAGTTCCACCCATTTTTTCCCTGCCACGAGGCAAACGGGCGGACAGACCATAGCGACAATGTATACATAGTACACAGTATTCACACAAATACATACAGTGAAAAGTGAAATAGGAAAGCAAAGAAAGCAAACATTTCCTATAAACCTACACACATGCAAATAGAGGCAACACAAAATGACAATATGAAATAACCATATATATATTTTTTTTTGTCCTCATTTGCCTTACCCCCTGCTTAGGAAATGCCAACCACCTTGCGTGTCCCCGACCAAGAGAGGGAACCAAGAAAATGATACCCATCTCTGGAACTGGACTCCGAGATATTTTACTGGTGGCAGAGAAGTCCCAAGGAGAAGGGGAATTTAAATTCTTACGCTGACTCCATCTAAGTATGTCTCAACCTGAAGGACCAAAAAACCGTATCGGGGCCAGACCCGGTCCAAGGAGTGTTGGTGGCATAATCATAGGACCCGGGGAAAAAAAAAAAAAAAAAAAAAAAAACCCGGAACACTATCTCCACTGTATCAACAGATCCCAAAAGGCCAGATTACGGTTATTGCAAGCTCTAGCCATGTCCACCTTTGATGTTTCATATAAAGACGTGAGCCAGTCCGAATATATTGGAGCAGATTTTTCCACCCACCGTATGCAAATCTGCCTCCTAGCCAACAGAATAGCATAAAACAGAAAAGATCTTGCTTCGCCAGAAATACTGTCCTCCATTCCAAAGATGATTAGTGGCAATGAAATTACTAATGATGTGTTCATAATGGAATTTAAGGTAGACAGCACTTCCTCCCAGAACTGACCGATGTTGGGGCATTCCAAGAACATGTGAATATCTGAAGCTCCTGGTAAATTACATTTATTACACTTCTTGTCTGGGAGAAATTTGGAAAGTCTCAGCGGTGTTATATAAGCCCGGTGTGCTGTGAACAGATGGTTGCGCCTCAGCCATGATGGCTTCACCACTTTATAGAGGAGCGCAAAAGATCTTAACCATATCTCCTCACATTGTAAGCCCTTTGTCTCTCCCCACAATTCATCTGGAAGGGTGAAATCCCCATCGGTTTCCTCCAGAAGCTGCCAATACCAGAAGGCCACCTCCTTACCACCCCTAGGTCTTTCTAGTAGCAGCTGCTCCAGGGAGCTTGATTTCCCAAATAATACATCTTTGCACCGCTGGGCTCTCCCCCAGCTTTCCAGCTGGATGAATTTAAATCTAGAGAATGCTGGACCTATACGCTCATGTAATACACCCCAAGGAAGTATCGATCCGTCCACCAATAACTCTCCCCATCTAGCAATTCCAGCTTCCTCTAGTGGGGAAGATAAGCTGTCCCTAAGACACTCCGGTAAACCCGGGGAGTCCCATATGGGAGCGAAATTAGAGTAGTAAGACAGCCCCAATCTTCTTCTAATGGCTAGCCAGCCCCTAGCCCAAGACTGTATGATTTTCAGTCTTATTTTCTTAAAATATTTCTGGCTCCCAAATTTAAATAGAAATCCGTCAGCTGGTAGATTTGCTCCGGTTAACATGGCTTTATACATTGTCACCTCCAGAAGACTCAATGGTGTTTTTAGTAACATCCTGGAGTAGGACAACTGAAAGGCCCAAGCGTAATACACTAAATCCGGTAGGGCGAGGCCCCCCTTCTCCCTTCTCCTCCTCAACTTCTTCCACGCAATTCTAGTCGACTTATAATTCCAAATAAAGGAGTTAAGCTCTCGCTGACATCTGTCCAACATCTTCACATCAAACCCCAAAGGAATGGCACCAAATATAAATATAAACTTGGGAAGGATAGACATTTTTATTAAGTTGACCCTACCCATTATAGAGAGTGGCAAATGAGCCCAAGATTTCAATAGGCCCTTACATTCCCTGGAGACTCGATCTAAGTTAGTTTGGGCAATGGTTCCAATGTCTTGGGTGATTCGGATCCCGAGATAGCGCATAGAGGTGGTGATATTTATGCCTAACCGTGGGTCCGGAATATTCCAGACCATAACCTCGGTCTTACTTGAATTGATATTATAGCCCCAGATCTTACCGAACTCTACAGCCTTCTGAATCACGGCAGGGAAGGACAACACCGGATCCGAGGTAAAGATTAAGATATCATCGGCATATAATGCCGTCCGCCTCTCCCACTCCTTAAACTTGAATGATGGTATATTTTCGTCTGTTCGCAAAGCCTGGGCAAACGGCTCAATGTACAAATTAAAAAGGAGGGGAGAAAGCGGACAACCTTGCCTCGTACCTCTAGTGATCTTAAAAGGTTCTGTCAATATCTCATTAATCAGCAGCCTAGCCGAAGGGGCTCGATAGAGTAAGGCAATAGTTCTGCGAAATGAAATACCCATATTACCAATATCTCTTTTTAAAGTATAAAAGGGTGGACAACGGGGAGGCCGGTGGGTCAGTGAGCAATCCACAGGCAGATACTGTATCCACCAGAAAAAGCGTTACCAAAGGTAAGTAACTTGTTTTTCTGATGGATACATCTGCCTGTGGATTCTTCACCTTATGAATAGATTCCCACAGCAGTCCCTCTCCCCACGGAGGGTGTCCACCCTTCTATACGAAAAAGTCTTGCAAAACAGAGCGCGCAAAATGACCATCCCTCCTCACTTCGAATCCAGGCAGTAATGCTTCGCAAAAGTGTGGAGGGAGGCCCAAGTTGCAGCCTTACAGATGTCCAATACAGGAACACCTCTGGACAAGGCAGAAGTAGAAGATTTAGCCCTGGTGGAGGGAGCTCTAATGCCTTCAGGAGGCTCCTTGCAAGCCAGAGCGTAGCAGATCTGGATGCAAAAGATGATCCACCTGGATAAAGTGCACTTCTGCACCGCCTTGCCCTTCATGCGTCCAACGTAGCCCACAAAGCGCTGATCGTCCTGCCACAAGTCCTTCATTCTATCCAGATAGAAACTAATCGCCTTTTAGGATCCAATCGGTGAATGAACCTCAAACAACCGGAGATTTGAAAAGAGACGGCTGGTCAGGCAAACAAAGAAATGCAGATAAAGAATACAAATATCCTTTAACAGTAGCCACAGAACAACCCTGCTGGGCCAAATGCAACGAAAACAAAGAACGTAAGAAAGATGAGCTTTTAAGGCATCAATAGACTGCTCTCTACACCATTTAATAAATTTTGACCATCTGTAAGAGTAGATAGACTTGATGGAGTGTCGCCTGGCCGATAATATAACATCCACCACGTCAGGCGGGAGAGAGAAAGAATTCAAGTTGCCCCGTTCAATCTCCAGGCATAAAGGTGCAGGCTCTGGAGGTGGGGGTGTAGAACCTGCCCCTCCGACTGCGAGAGGGGGTCTACCCTGAGAAAGGAGACGGAGCGGAGTGTGCAACGAAAGGTGGAGAAGGTCTGTGTACCACACCCTTCTTGTCCAATCCGGGGCGATCAATATAACTTGGGCCCGGTCTTGGCGAATCTTCCTCAGAACCCAAGGAATCAAGGGTATGGGAGGAAACGTGTAAAGGAGTTGTGAGCTTCAACTCAACTGAAACGTGTCCCCCACAACGCTCCCTGCCTCGGAAACTGGAGACTGCAGAATGACGGGCGGTGCACGTTCGAGAGTGGCAAACAGGTCTATCCGAGGAGTTCCCCACGTCCGAAAGATGTGTCAAACTACCTTCTGATGAAGCTTCCACTCGTGGTCGGCGGAGAACTTCTGACTGAGACCGTCTACAAGTACATTCAGCACCCCGGCCAGTTGATTTGCCATCAAACAAATCAGATAGTCGTGAGCTCAGGGCCAAAGCCGCAACGCCTCTCTGCAGAGACGGTACGACCCTACTCATCCCTGCTTGTTGACTTACCACATCGCAGCAGTGTTGTCCGTCAGGACTTGAACCGGCTGACCGCGAAGGGAAGGGAGAAAGGCCTTGAGCGCCAAACGAATCGCCCGCAATTCCAGAAGACTGATATGAAGCAATCTTTCCTCTGGAGACCAAAGACCCTTGATCTCCAGATCCCCCAGATGAGCAACCCACCCTAGGATAGAGGCATCCATTATCACTGTGCGACCAACAGAATGCAGGAAGCGAACACACCGAGCACAGGCGAAAGACCTTCAGACCAGAACAACCACTCCGTTGTGAAACAAGGGAATCATTTCCTGAATGTCGAGAATCCTTTGGAGGCGGGAAAGCTTGACACACAGTGGTATCCAGTACTGCCACTATGAACAGGTTGCGCTGTGAGGGCACCAGGTGAGACTTGGGCACATTTATCGAAAAACCCAATTTGTACAACAGCTGGGTTGTTACTTGCAGATTGCGACAAACCATCTCTGGCGACTCAGCCTTCAGTAGCCAGTCGTCCTGGTAGGGGAAAACCGGAATCCCTGACCTCCTGAGATGAGCAGCCACCACTGCCATCACCTTGGTGAAGACTCAAGGTGCAGTAGTAAGACCAAAAAGAAGAACCGCAAACTCAAACGGAGATACTTCCTGTGCGACTTCAGGATTGGTATGTGAAAATACACATCCCGCAAGTCGATGGACACCATCCAGTCCTCTTGTTGCAGTGCCTGAAGAACCTGTGCTAGGGTGAGCATCTTGAATCTCTCCTGCTTGAGAAACTGATTCAAGATTCTTAGGTCCAGGATAGGATGTAACCTGCCATCCTTCTTGGGAATCAGGAAATACCGTGAGTAGCATCCCTGAACCCCTTTCCTGCTCTGCACCACCTCTATCGCACCTTTTTGTAACAGGACAAGAACCTCCTTCTGAAGGAGAAGTAAATGATCCTTCGTGCAAACCCCTTGGCAAGGAGGCTAAGGAGGAGGGAATTCCCTGAAAGGAAGGGCGTACCCATTTTCTACCAGATCTAAAACCTATTTTCTACCCTGTAGAAAATGGGTAGGCCGGCCTCCCACGGTAACCTACATGATCCAGGGTGGAGGATCTAGGGCTGCTTTCCTGCATTACCAGGAGGGGTTGGGGAGGTAGAGGAGGATGAGGAGGAGGAGGAAGAAGATTGACGCCTGGTTCCACGAAGGCGACCTCTGCCGTTACCCCTGTAGGACTTGTACAAGGTGTTTTGTTGTTGTTGCTGAGGCTGTCTGAACTTAGAAAGACTTCCTGAAGCCAAGGTATTGTTTATAACCATAACCTCTCGCCTGAATCTGCAGACCCAAAGACTTTGCAGTGGCTTTATTGGCCTTCAATCTTTGCAGGGCAGAATCAGCCTTCTCTCCAAAAAGTTTAGCCCATCAAAAGGCAGATCAAGAAGGGCAGCCTGCACATCAGGAGAGAACCCAGAAGACCTCAACCACGCATGTCTTCTTGTTGCAATGGATGAACCCATCACTCCAGGCCAGACTGGATGACTTGGCGAGCGTTGCCCGAGAGTCCGTCAACACCTCACTCGGATTTCCCCCATCTTCCTCAGACAATTTAGAAAGAAGCTGTTTGGCAGAGTCCATTAGAGCATGAAAGTATCTACCCAACAGACAAGTTATGTTGGTAGATTTCAGTGCCATGCTAGCTGATGAAAAGACCTTCTTCGCAGACTGTTCCAACTTCTTGGAATCCCCGTCAACCGGAGCCTGTGGAAAAGCCCCGGTAGACTGCTTGGAACAAGAAGCCCGCACCACCAAGCTCTCAGGAGAGGAGTGAGATGAAAGGAACACCAGATTCCCAAGAGTAGGTCTATATCTTCTGGACATCAACCTTGAAACCACAGGAGCAGAAAGAGGGTTGCGCCACACATCGAGGATGGGCTCAGTCAGTGCATCGTTAAAGGATAAGAGTGGTTCAGCCACCGAGGATGGAGAATGAAGCACCTCTGTGAGTAGATTAGGCTTATACTCCGCTATAGGGTGCAGCAAATCCAAAAGCTCTGCAGCCTTCCTAATCACAGAATGGTAAGGCACAAACTCTTTCGAGAAGCAAAGTCCCACTCTGGAGAAGTATCAAGTCCACTTGTCTCACAAATCCTCAAACACATCTTCAGTGTCATAAACTTTTCCTTCCTCCCTCTCTTCAGCCTAGTACTATTCCTCCTCCAATAATCTCTACGCTTCTCTCCTCGAGCGCATCTTCGGCTGCGGCATCGGGGGCGCCACACGTGTCATCAATGACTCCGGGAGCGGCGTCGAAGGGGGCTCCACGGTCGTAACCGGCGCCAATCAAATCCGAGAAGCTTCACGGAAAGGAGCCGGGGACTGCCCATACGGCATCGACATCCTCGGAGCCGGAAAGTGCCAGGACGCCGTCACCAGCATGAAAGGCACAAAGCGGGCCTGTCCATACTGGTGAGGCACACCCAAATTAAATGCCAAAGGACCCATGGGACCCGAAGGTGCACCATCTGTTTTTGTCTAAAATAATAGGTACCAGCACTAGAGAGAGCCAGTAGTTATCTATTTTGACATGATGTGCGCAATATATTGCTAGTTTAGGCTTTTGACATTTATCCTGACCACCGCAACAGAACGTATTATCACTTTTAAAAAAAACACACACAAAAAAAAATTCAATATTCACCCTAGCTTCTTTATAATGGTACTGCCAGGTGATTGGCAGTATAGCTGTGATTGCTACCCCATGCCAACGGTACTAGCATGTTACCATATCCCCAATTGTGAAAGTTCCCTTTCTTGTGCCTAGAGGCCAGTACTTCAAGCAGAATTGTGTGGAAAAAATGTCCGCTGACAGGAGAGGAATTCTGAGTATCGGTGTATTTTTTTACAACAACTAGAAGCCCCTTCTCAGAACTCTAGAATTCCAAAACATCCAAGACAAAGCTCCCCAAACACATTGCAGCACATCCAGATCAAGGGTTAGCCATTCACCTGCCCACCTAAATGATCATGCGCAAAATGAAATTTTGGCATCTACTGGAAGCAGCCATACTGAATATAATCAAATAAAATCAGTGAATATGAGTCAACTTAGAATGCTTTTATTTATGCAGCTTACAAAGTGCAGAGTGATGCTTTGCATGCACTTTACAGCACTGTACAGTTCCAAACAGAGTGCATGCTTATAGATTAGCAGGTGTTCGATTACAGTGTACCAATAGTATGTTCTTCAGGTTTGAGAATACTTCTGATTTGGGCAATGTGAAAGAGTTTTTAATAGTTAGAAAATAATACATAATTTAGATACGTTTGAGTTAGCCTACATGGCTTCCAACCTCTTGCATTGACATTATTTAACATTGGCAGAAACAACAGATAGCACTGACATCAGTTCAACATTTGCAGAAACAAAATCTGTTTTTATTTTATGTGACTTCATTCTCCATGTACATACAATAATAAAATAATAATGTAATTTCTAAAGCGCATTGCTACCTCATTTGAGGTGTCCCAGCACTAGGCCTCAATGCAGTTATCAACTCCCCCTACATCCGGAGTTAAAAAATAGACTTCAAGATTTTTCTGAGCAGATCTTCCGACTACGAACTGCTAAGGGCAGAACATTCCACAATTTGTACGCTAGGAAGCCGAATGACTTCCAGCCCATACGTACTTTCCTAAATCTGGGAATAATGGCAAACATCGCCTCTGCTGATATAAGGTTCCTCAAAGGTACATAAGGTCTTACAAACAGTTGCAAATTAATAGGACCTATGTTATTCAGGGTTTTATAGCAAACAGAGAGGCTTCAAAAGTGGATCTCTATTTCACTGGGAATCAATGAAGTTGTTTGAGAGCATCCTCCAAACAGAAATGTCCAGAAGCAATAATAATAGTCCTTGCTTGACAGACTAAGCTTTATGTTTTTCAGAGTTAGCAAATCTAAAAACAAGCACTGGCGTTGCCAATAGGTTTCGCATTTGGAAAGTTGGAGCTATTGGTTTTTGTAAATGACATTTTATATTTATATATCGTTATTGGCATAGTCAATAACAATATATAAATATAAAATGTCATTTACAAAACCAATAGCTCCAACTTTCCAAATGCGAAACCTATTGGCAACGCCAGTGCTTGTTTTTAACAGTCTTTGATCGTAAAGGGGGAGGGGGTGGGTGGCATCGCCAGCAGCCGTGGGGGTAGTGGTGATGTAGCAGGGGCAGTCTGAACTGGGAGCATGATTCGCAGCCGGTGACAGGGCGGGGGCAGCCGGCATATAGAATTAGATATACACTTCTTTACAGACACCTTTACAAAAACACGTAAAGCCAACTTACCAAAAAACGCACCCATGCACAGATAGAGGCAGTGTTGCGCAGTATCAGAATTAAGAGTGTTTATTTTATAGACCTTAGAAGGCTAAAGGGCCGAGTCGGCCCTGCGAGGAGCATGTATCATTGGTATCATAACCAAGTGTGGTTTTTAGCAACGACTCCATGCGCTGTAACTCTCCAACACCACCCCTTTACCTCTCTCGGGAGGATAAGAGCCTGAGCAGATCTGCTTGGGAGTTAATTTTCTGACTTTCATGTATTGCATACTTCTCTGCAGTGAGGACATTAGTCATTGAGCTATCTTGCAAGGCTGCACTGGTTCTAGCACAGCCTTGTCCAGTTAAGAGGGAGACAGAAGGAGAACAGCAGAGACAGCCTGAGAGTGTATGAACGAGAGAAATAGAGAAAGACAGAAAAAAGTGGAGCTCAAGAGAAATAAACAAAATGAAGAAAGTGACGGGACAGAAAGAGCGAAGCAGATAGTGTGAGAAAGAGAGAACTAGCGGGAGACAGAGGATGCAACAAAAGACAGCGAAAGAACAGGGAGTGAGAAAGCAACAGAGGTATTGCGAAAGGCTGAGAAAAAAAAAAGATGGAGGGAAACTAAGGGACAGTGAAACAGAAAGAAAGACAGCGAGTAAGGGAGGGAACAGGAGGAAGAGAGAAGTAACATGGCATTGCAGTCTGGGAGAGAAAAAAAACAACAGGTGGGGAGTAGAGCTGAGCCGTAATAACCTAGTGGGGTAGGGTAGACTGAACGACCTGCACCAATATTGAACAGCAATTGTACTCTGGTGCTGGAAGAGAGCCATGCGGAGAATGCACAGCATTCGCTCTAAGTCTGTGCTCGGACAGAGTGCAAAGTGGTTGCTGGGTGACGGCTAGGGAGGGGCTCCTGGAGCACAGGGGGCCCCACGCACCGCGGGAGCTGATTGAACTCACTTCATTCATGAAGGCATCAACAGCAGACTCCTAGCATGTCGGTAAATTCCTGGATGGATTTAAACAAGATGTGAGCGTGTGCGTGAATGCAGAGTGCGCTCTCTCTAGCACGATCGAACAGATCCTCATAACTTGCCTGTTTCCAGAAGCTTGAGCAAGTCAAATTTCAGTCCGGCGTGCACGGTTAACTGCTTCTCAGAAATGCGGAAGTTTAACAAAGCTCGCATCGGACCTAACTTGTAGATTCAGATAATGTGAGGGGGGCATTGCATCATGGTACTAGTAGTCTAACAACAGGCCAGAATGATTGAAATTAAGGAAACAAGCTATGGCATCATACCGAGAGTCAAACATGGAATTGTAAGCTCCTGACACCAACAAACTTACCACGATTAAACTGTGGGTAGGTAGACAAGGGAAGCCGGATGGGGGCGGGAGAGCCTGGTGGGGAGGGGGGAATGCGTGCGAGGGGAGAAGTGTGGCAGGCAGATGCGCGGAGGGAAGCCGGATGGGGGCGGGAGAGCCTGGTGGGGGCGGGAATGCGCATGGGGAGGCAGGCGGATTAGGAGGGAAGCCTGATGGGGGCGGGAGAGCCTGGTGGGGGGGCGTGAATGCGAGCGAGGGGAGGCAGGCGGATTAGGGAGATGCTCGTGCGGTCACGTGACCCGCTTTTGTGGTCACGTGACCTCACATGCACTGTGAAGAAACCGCAGTGGTTTCACTAGTCGATCAAGCCCTTGAATTTTCGCCTATTCCATTCACAAGCGAATGGTAATAGGCGAAACCTAAAAACCAAAAAAACGACAAGCTAAATGAAAGCTAAAAGCCAGATGAAGCTAAATGCTCTATAAACAGAATTCCTCCTAATCTCACCCCAGAAACCATCTCTGGTCATGGAACAATGGTTGAATCAATTAACTGCAGACCTCATCTCGTGGATTCGGCATCCTCTCTGGGTATTATATTAGACAAAAGTCTAAACATGCAAAAGCACATCAGTTCCCTCACCAAAGGAACGAACTTCTAGCTCCGCATTCTAAGGAAACTCAAACTCTTTCTCCCTGCTCATGACCTAAAGGTTGCAGTACAAGCATTAGTGATCTCAAAGCTGGACTATGGCACTAAGAAATACAACCATATATCTCCGGACTTGCAGGACTTGAACTTGCTTCCAAATGAAGCACAGATACAGTTAAAAGTTGAATGCATGGATCACAAAGCCATCCACTTCAAGACCCCACTGTACCTCAATCAGAAACTGGAGCTCTCCTGTGGTTAGAGAGCCTCCAGAAGCGCCAGCCCCCTTTTGCTCAAACTGCAAAAATTCAAGAAAAAAAAGACCTATAACCAAGCCTTCTCAGGTGTGGCCCGAGGATCTAGAACTTACTTCACCCCGAAGTTAGGATGAACCCTTCCACTGTCTTCTTCAAAAATCAAGTCAAAGGGCTACCGATGAAGAAATTCTGCCTCAGTCTGGCTTCTCCATTTGATTCTGGGACCATAGCCATTGACTTTGGCCCTGCAAACTGGTTCACGAGAATGTCGGACATTGTTAGAATGTGAATTTTTTGCTTTGTTGATTCGGTTTTGTTCCCTTGTACCCTTCTTGCTGCATAATCTGTAATGCTCTCCGATACCCTTGGTGGTCATGTTCGTGCTATATAAAACATTCAAAATAAATAAATGAATAAGACATACATGTACCTTTGAGCATCCTGCACTGGAAGGATCTACGGAAGAGGGTGATGTGTTGCCACTGCTCAGAAAAGCAGGTTTCAGCCTGTTGTATGATGAATGTGAGTAATAGGGAGCCGGTAAACTTCCATGCACATTTTCGAAGGCTGGGAGGAACATCTCGCACATTATCTGGACAGGGTGAGATTGGGACATAAAGGTTAAAACAGTTGTTAAAATCAAATGCAAGAAGATCTAGCACTAAATGATGGAGACATTTCATCCATGAGAAGGTAGAATCAAGATCAAGTTGGTAGGAATATGCTATCAAGCAACACACATCTGCAAATGACTGCTAGAAACTTAAAGAATGTCAGTGCAACATGGAAAAAGAAAACTACCTTCTGTGCTTCCTTCTTCATTTCACACATATCTGGATTTAAGGCAATACAATAAAGGTATTCTTTTAATGCCTCTTCTGTCCTTCCCAAACCAGACAAAGCTTGAGCTTTCAAAGCATGGCCCTTTAAAAACAAACAAAAAGAAAACAACAAGGTTGCTTGAAAATGGTAAAATGAGCAGTTTCAAAAAAGAAAGGAATAATGCAATATTTTCTTATCAAACTACCTAAAAATTAATTTAATGGCTATAGCTGGTAAACCAAAATATAAGATGCTAGGACCTAGGATTTCCTTGGGGTCTCTCCGTTTGCAAACAAGCATTGGCATAGCCAATAGATCTTTCCTTTGAACCTTATAAGTGTTTAGCCATGCAACAGTTGATGTTGTTGCATCAAGGATATTGTGCTGCATAACTAAATGCATAACTAAATACTTATACGGTCCCAAAAGCGAGCCCTATTGGCTATACCAATGCTTGTTAATATCTGCTTCAGGACACTGGGATGTGAATGGAATGCCAACACAACAAGTTCCCAAACGTGTAAAATTGTGAACTGTAATGCAAGAGTCTGTTCTAGCCCATAAGCCTCCCCACCCACGTCATGCATCCCTGTCCTCACACCTCCCAGAGATGCATGGATGTATTTTCCATTCTGGGGCTCCGTCTGGGTCGGGCATTTCCGCCAAGAGTAACGCATTGTTTTCGTGGACAGAGAAGACTCTTCCCCGCGATGAATGTGCTCCAAGCTGACCGAGGCAGATCATCAAAGTCCTTAAAAAGTTTGCTCTAGTGCTTAATAGCGCGAAATTGAAACATGGAGCTAGAATACCAGATTGAACAATTAAAAAAAATGAAACGCATTTTCCTCTAAACCCCCAAACGCGGATGCAAAGTTAAAAGCAAGGAGTGGATGAGAAACTCCAGTCAGCCTGGGTGAACTTCAAATACTACCGTACTTCAAACACTATATTTAGAATGGTAAACCTATGGAAATGTAAACTGCTTTGTGATTGGATAGTTAACTGTCCATATTAGACAACAGTGTCTGGTAGCCTCCCCATCAGGATATAGTGAAATATTTGCACCTCAATGGCTGACTGTGGCCCATGCATTCCTTCTTCTGGTTCTGATGCAGCGAAACATAAACTGCGGACACTGGCAAATACGTGGCGCAATTTTCGAACCAAGACTCTGCGGAATGCTGTAAAACGAGAAGCTCCAGAGACGGGGTTTCCGGGTTGTTTCTACAGCTGCTCGCCAGCGCGGGCTCCAGTGACAGCCACAGGCCACGTGCACCGCCGGTGTTCTATCGATCTCTGTACCCTATCTGGCTGTGTACCCCCTACGGTTTGCGCATGCATATTTCAGTTGATGTTGGATGCGCAGGCGCATTATCCATACAGCCACCGCCGGTGTTCTATCGATCTCTGTACCCTATCTGGCTGTGTACCCCCTACGGTTTGCGCATGCGTTGCGTGTTTCAGTTGATGTTGGATGCGCAGGCGCATTATCCATACACCTTCTGGCTGTGTACCCCCATGCGGTTCCCTCGCTTTGCGCATGCGTGTCTCATGTGCAGGCGCATACTTGTATGCATGGCTTTGTGCGTCTTTTTTTAATTAACATTTTTTTGTCTATTGGGAATGTGAGCCCTTCTAATACCACTAATATGTTTTTATTTTTATTATTTTACTTATGTAGTTAATGCCAGCGGCCTTAGAAGCCCACGGCCGGGGGTTTCGCGAGCTCTGCGGCCTGCAGAGGTGCATGCTGGGACTTGTGGTCCGCGCGCAGGACAGATGGAAGTGGCCGGAGCCAGGGCTGGCCGATGCCGTGAGCCTGGAGGCCAAGGGAACAGACAGTGGACGCCTCGGGCTCTGCCTGTAACTGGGCCTTGTAAATCCCGTGTGTCGTGATAAATACCGTCCGTCAAACGTGTCTACAGTGATTGGCCGTACATACAAGCGCCTCTAGTGACTGGAACCTGCAGACTTTGGTACCCTTACTGCTAAAATCTGTAAGGTACTATGTTGTATAATGAGCAGGAATTCTCTAGATGTGCTTGTACTGTAAGGGCACCTTGTGAGGTAAACAAAGATATTAGGGTCAAAGAATCCCAAACGTGTATGGGGAGCACAGACAGATAGGGGAGCAGCAGCAGACAGACATAACCCGTCTATATCTGCTCCCCAGTGACGTAGGGGGTACACAGATCAACGGGGTCCGCACATGGATAGAACACCAGCTTTGATTCTAGAGCTAGCTGTCCGTGTGCTTCCACAGAGAGCAGGTGATGCGGCATCGCCTGCTGCTCAGATGGGACTCCGCTTTTATTACCAGTCTGCACCGACTACGCAGATGCAGAAGTCGGATCTCATTACTTAGTTGACAACCCTTGAGGGAAAAAGCATGTTTGCTGTGTACTTCATTTCCCTGGGATTCCAAATATTACAGTATATGCAAAGTGAGCAAAACCACGGGTTCTGAATTGCTGAATACAGAAACGTGTCCGTCACTTTTTAGGTCTGGCCTTGACACAATTACCTCTGCACCGCAAGACTATAGTAATAAAAGAAAAGCAGAAAGAGAGGTTTTGGGTCAACCCTCTTAATCCACGGGTCTGTTTGCAGTGGCGGCCGGTAAAATGAAACTTACAGGAGGCGAGAGGAACGGAGAGGGACACACACACACACACCAAACAGCCAATAAAAACACTTACCTGCTGCAGCTGTTGAAAATGACTGGGAATTGTTATACCTTCAAGAGGAAGTGTTGTAGCAACTAACTTTATCTGCACCATGAAGTGGAACATGTTTTAAACGGATCTGGAATTCATAGCAGAATGGAAGCAAAGCTATCCCACTGTATGGCCTCTTCGGTATTCACGAGTCACAAAAAGAAAAATATTTCTTGTTAATATGCCTTTAATACCCCTGGGGTTTGGTAATAGGGTTCACCTCCAAATCTGGAAATTATTTTGTGGACAGAGCAGATGCCTATGCTCACATATAATGATCTGTCTGGAAAAAATTCACCCGGAGGAGGAACATGCCTGCCTCGCGTCCCCGAAGAAGAAAGTGAGGCGCCCTGCGAAGCTGCAGAGTTTGTTTTTGAAAAGCTTTTGTTTGACGGCACGATGAAAGGCGCACAGGCAGGGGAGCAAGAGTAAAGCGGAGATTCAGTGAGTGCGTAGCCGTGTTTGGAGACAGCATCCACCGACTATGGAGAAGAGACCACTTTGGCAGGGCAGACAGGACCGGAAGGCGAACCGCTGGTGATGGCGGCGCTGCGGTGAGATTCTTGCGAGTGGAGTTGGGAATCACCACATCGGCTCAGAGGTGAGACGCCTGCTTCTGGGGGGCGCAGACGAACCGCAGGACCCACAGTTGTATGGGGCAGCCTGAGCTCCTATGCCTGGACACCGCTGGTGCTATCCTGAGCTTCGCCGCTGCCATGAAGCGGACGAGGAGGGAGGGGGAGGAGGGAGGGGATAGTGATTGCAGACAGCAAGGGGGGGAGGAGCATAATTCACGCACGGGAAGGCTTAATGAGCCATAACAGAAAGGCATATGGCAGCTGCGTACCTGCATGTAACCATAAGCTTGAGGCCAGCAAAAGCCTTTGGTAGCACTTTGAAAACCCACTTTCTAAATGTATCGCAGTGCAGCGCATGCGCTGGCTCAGGCGAGACCTAAAAAGCACGCCCACCTCTAGATGTAACTGGCAATTGTAATCTACAGGGCGCTGAGGCTTAATTCATGCCTTCGTCGTTCAATTAACCCACCAGACAAATTCCTTGACGGTTTAGCCATGTCAGGAGACACAAAGTCGTGGCATATAGTCCATGACCTTATCCCTCCTCCCGCTTCTTGCAGTATCACATGGCGGTGGTGTTGTGAGCACCTGCACTAGATTCCCTTTGATGGAGGGTAGAAAAGCTTTTCAATACCAAACAGATGGCTCTGATCTCCAGAAGGTTCATATGGAGCTAGGTCTCCACTGGGGACCAGACTCCTCTTCCAGATGGCCTCCCCAACTTAAAAGCGATGCATCTTTCACCACCGTGAGCTCTAAGTGGGGTAAGAAGAGGGGTCTGCAGTTGTCCCAACGATAGTCCTGCAACCACCATTGCAGATCTTTTGCAGACTCCTCCAAAACCTGGACTAAATCTGAAAGATTCCCATGGTGCTATGTCCACTGGGATTTCAGAGCCCACTGCAGAGGCGGCATACGCCATCTGGTGTGCATGGCCTAAAGAAAGCAAGAGGCCATCAGTCCTAGCAGCATCAGAGTCATCCTCATGAAGATCCAGTACAGAGGTTGAAACATAGGATTCATAGCCCAAGTGTCCTATACGCTCTTCTCTGGGGGTAGGTAATGGGCAAAAAAAGCAACATCATATTGTTGCATAATTTCTTGTTTTGCTGCAGTGTCACCAATGGGCCCGGTAACACCAGTTGATGCAGGACAAGGGAGGGAATAGACTACAAAGTTGACCAACTTTGGGAGTGTGACATGGATGCACAATAATGCCCTTCTTCCTTCTCGATGGACCGAGAACAGCAGAACAGGGAAATGTCCCACTTGGACTGCTTTCACTTCTTTTTGGACTTCCCTGAGAACTTAAAGCACAAAGACAACAGGTTGAGGGAGCAAGCTCGGGAACAGACCTGGGTCCCACTTACAGAACTAGACCGGCCAAGGCAAGGGGTCTTGCAGTGCTTTAATGTGTAGAACTTAGCTTCACGATCTTGAATGGTTTTGGGTGCATCCAGGCGCAACGGCTCCAGGTTTTAAGAGTCGTGATCCGACCTCAGGCACCAAAGACAAATCACATGTTGGTCAGTATCAGACATTGGTTTGCAACGTTCCCAACAAGGTTTAAACCTTGTAGACTTGGTTGGGGACATAATTCCCTTGTACACTGCAATTTAGAACATCTTGAAGTCTTGATGAGATTAGGGATAGCTCTGGATCCACGTCTGTTGGAGAGGAGTGAATAAAAATGGACGTCCGTGTGCTTGGGTAGCCCTTATATAGGATCTAGGACTGCGCACATCACATTTGGCGTGGAACATCATTGGCACAGAGGTGCGAGGTGAGGTATCTGCAATTTGAAGTCTCTTATCTAAAAAAATATTTTAGAAATGTTCTTCAACTTAAACTGTGTCTATGATTTTATCATCTAATCCGCACTGGGGGCATGAGCCTGAAACAGCAAAGGTTCACTTCTGGTTCTAGCCAGGTAAGATTTTTTTATTGAGGCTGTTCTCCCAGCCTGGCTCCTGCTTCATCTGTTTATGATAAATAAAGTGCATGTGAGTCCTCTCACATCTAGAGATTGCATCTGTTTGGTATCCTTCACTACAATGGGAGGGCACTAGGTCAGTGAACATAGATCGTAGCTACCAAAAGAGAAGCTTGCTTTTCTGACGGTCTCAATCCGGTATGGCTATGCACATTCTCTGACATTTTTTTTTAAGCACAGTTGGGGTTGCATGGTCATCACACATTTTTCTCTTTCTTATGGGGTGGAGAGGGTGGGTAGCAATCTCAATTTTTTTATTTCTACTAACCAGCCTACATCTCCTTTAGTAAAAGCTGGCATCACTCTCCTTCTCCCTTACTGATCACATGGTTTCCTTTACTGTGAGGCGATTCTCCAAATACTTGGGAGTTTCTCAAAGGGACTGGGCTGGAGACTGACTAAATACAGTTTTCCTCTCTATTAAATTTCCCCAGTAGGCCAATGGCCCTGCCTTCCACTATCACCTTCAATGTTTTCTCTCTATAATGTTTCTGTTTTTGGCGCGGGCATACTGCTCAGAGTGTGTGCTGAAGCTTGCATGGATGGTGTCCTAAAGAAGTCAACTTCGCCTGAGGAAGGGGGACCTTGAGGACCTTGGGGCCCACACAAAACTAGGAACATCTGGAAGTTGAACACAGTCTAGCAGGAGACATTGCAAGACTGCAAATATGGCAAATCTGTATAATCCTAACCCACCCCATACCTTCCTACTTTGTGGGAATCTGTATCAGCCAATTGCAGACTCCAGACAAAATGGGGCACAGGACCCATTGACAGAGACAGGATGCCTGTATTAATGAACAATTTGAATCATTTTTCTACACCTTACAGTCCTAAGATTCTTTTTTACTCAAAGTTCCTTATTTTCAAGATGATAAATTAGGACAGTTAAAACAAAGGTCTGCTCTTTAAAAAAGGGATAGTTCTGACAAAACTAGGACCTGGTTTTGTGTGAATATGGAGTTGAGCTGAAATAGAGTTCAAAACACCAGTTAACTCCTCGTGGAAGCCTCAAATTCTCGTCCCAGTATTGTAGTGTTAAAATGTACAGAAAAGTACTTGGTTATTCAATTGGAAAGCAATAGTGACAAAGGCCATAAGATATCAGGGCGAAACAACAGACCCCCACAAACCCTACCCAATAGTCACTGTATAAAATCCCATAAAACTGTCCTTGTATACTACAACCAAGAATCCACTGGGAGAGCAGCTCTTAAAGAGGTATGTCATGCAGCGCAGAGAAACAGGTAATTATATGCAACAACCAGAGGTTGGGCCACTTTTTAAATGATTGTTTCTGTAATCTTTCTAAAGGAACAAGCTGTTGGGGGTTGATGAAAAAGCACACAATCCTGCAAGACTACGAACTGCTTGAGAGGAGAGGTCAAAGGAAGTTTGACCTACTCTCAGGCCATCCTGACAGTTTTCTGCCTTTAATCCATTTAGTAAGGGTTGTTGAAGGCGATACTAAGTTTTAAGACCTGTGATGCCAGCAGCAGCCAGCAAAAACAAAAAGCAAATATCGGTCAGGCAGTAACAGTTTTATGGCAGTCCAGATGGGGCATATCAGCCTGTCCTCAAACAATTTTCATAACAGCCGAATAGAAGTCCATTCACCTCAGCTCTCAAATATCAAGGTACACCTAACATGCTCTCTGTGCTCTGTACCATTACCCTTCTGCTGTCTATTTTTGTAGACAGGCCGAGGTCACCATTCAGAAGGCATAACTGCCTTAAGCAGCTAAAAACATGCTATTACAATTAAGAGATGTCCTTTAATAGGTGATAAATAGAAAAAAACACAAGTTTCAATCTAGACCCTTTATCTTTGTGCATATACTAAAGTACTTCTACAGAAGAGCACAGCTGCACTTTATGACCATGCTTTTAAAAAGTGTCAAGTCTAGCTCTATTAATTATTATTCACACAACTACAACCTAACAGCTGCCCAAATCTTTCTCTGGTAGAGGTCTTTTACTTGCTATTCCCAAGCACTGTCTTTCTGAACAAATCCAGTTGCAGAGAACACTCTTTTTTTGGCCCTTTAGTAACGTCACTGTTCGGTTTGTAACTCTTATGACTATTCAGTGAGATTTCTGCTCAGAACTATGCCCGTTCAGGAGATCACAGGTTCCAATACCCACAGGGTTGACTCAGTCTCATCATTCTTATGTCAAAACAAGGGATAACATCAAGTTAGGTAAAGCAATGACAGAAGCAACAAGCATTTGCAATGCAATAGGTCTCCCAGTAATTAAGTTTGAGCTTTTGGCATTGCTAAATATTGTAACACTAATTGCAACAAAAGGCAATAAATTGTAGGCCAAAAAAAAGTGTATTTATTTTTGTAGCAATGGTGGCATGCTGCACTTTAGATGAATATGTTTAAAAGTAAAGTGTGCCATACTGCGATTGCTGCAATAGTTAATTGTGGTTGCGTTAACAATTGATGTGTGCAGTGATGGCTAGTGGAGTGTGTGCCTGTAGAAATTGTGCACGGATTGCTGGTGGTGTGTGCCAGGTGGAAGTGTGCACTGCTGGCTGGTGGTGTGTGTGTGCCTGGTGCAAGCATGCACCGACAGCTGGTGGTGTGTGTGTGCCTGGTGAAAGCATGCACCGACGGCTGGTGGTGTATGTGTGCTTGGTGAAAGCGTGCACTGATGGCTGGAGGTGTGTGGATGACTGGTGAAAGTGTGCACTGACGTCTGGTGGTGTGTGCCTGGTGGAAGCATGCACTGGTGGTGTTTGTGCCCGGTGAAAGCGTATACTGATGGTGTTTGTGTCTGGTGAAAGTGTGCCCTGATGGTGTGGTGGTGTGTGGTTGTGTGTGTGTGTGTGGTTGTGTGTGTGTGTGGTTGTGTGTGTGTGTGGTTGTGTGGGTGTGTGGTTGTGTGTGTGTGTGGTTGTGTGTGTGTGTGTGGTTGTGTGTGTGTGTGGTTGTGTGTGTGTGTGGTTGTGTGTGTGTGTGGTTGTGTGTGTGTGTGGTTGTGTGTGTGTGTGGTTGTGTGTGTGGTTGTGTGTCTGTGGTTGTGTGTCTGTGGTTGTGTGTCTGTGGTTGTGTGTCTGTGGTTGTGTGTCTGTGGTTGTGTGTCTGTGGTTGTGTGTCTGTGGTTGTGTGTCTGTGGTTGTGTGTCTGTGGTTGTGTGTCTGTGGTTGTGTGTCTGTGGTTGTGTGTCTGTGGTTGTGTGTCTGTGGTTGTGTGTCTGTGGTTGTGTGTCTGTGGTTGTGTGTCTGTGGTTGTGTGTCTGCGGTTGTGTGTCTGCGGTTGTGTGTCTGCGGTTGTGTGTCTGCGGTTGTGTGTCTGTGGTTGTGTGTCTGTGGTTGTGTGTCTGTGGTTGTGTGTTGTGCGTGTAGAGTGTGAGTGTGTAGTGTGTGAGTGTGTAGTGTGTGTGTGGTTGTGTCATGTCAGAAATGGACCTCTTCCCAAAGAGGGATCTATAAAATGCGCCCGACATGAATGAAGCCCCTGCCTCGTGATCACAATATTCAGAAGTGTCAAAACAGAAAAATGAAGTTAACAAATGGGTGAAATCGCGGGGTACAACCTGCTCATTTCTAATGAGTACTACAGAAAAAAAACTAACAAATGAGGAGACACCTACCATACACCAAAACAGGCAGTAAATACTGTAAACAAAGCTATGTTAAACATTAAATAAACCGGCCGTCTGTATAAAAACAAACGCCTAGCCGAAGGCATTTGATTCAAACAATCACGTTAATGATTTGCAAACCCAAAGCAAACTATAAGGGCAAACCTATGTTGTGCTCGATAAATAAGTTGATAAAGGCCACGGACAGTCCCTGGCCTGCTGTGGCCATCACTGTGCTGTCCAAGCCGCTGATGCCTGCCGAGGCCCCGGACACGTGGCCAGCAGGTGGCCCATCCCGGCTGCCATACTGGAGAAGGCCCCGCCCATGGCGAACTGGCTGGGGTGGAGCAGGAGAGGGTGGCCGCCGCCCATGGGGTTGAAGAACTGCTGGCCAGCCAGGGCATGGGGAAAGGCCAGGCTCTGCATGTGTCCCTGGCTCAAGTGCGAGCTGCTGTCCGTCTGCACCGACAGAGGGGCGAAGGGCTCCTTGGGGTGCAGCCTGGGCTCCTCTGCCTTGTGGGGGTCCCGGGTGGGGCTCCGGAGGTTGTCGGTGGGGAGGGAGCGGGTGCTGGAGGAGATGGTGCCGGGGCTGTGCCTGGAGTCCGGGGAGCTTTTGCCAGTCCTGCTGCAGTGCTCCCGGCTGCGGCTGCTCCCTGAGTCCAGGAGGTAGGGGTGGTGGCCTTTGGGGTGGTGGCCTTTGGGGGGGCTGGCCCTCTCCCACGGCTCCTCCCTGGTGGTGGTGGAGATCCTGCTAGATTCTTGGGGCTCCAGGATGGGGTCGTCTTTGCTGTCAGAGTCGCTCTCCTCTTCACTGTGGCACAAGGCTTTCTGAGTGGAGGTGGCTACGGTGGAGATGGCGGGGGATGATGGCTGGGCAAAGCATTTGAAGGAGGGCTGCTCACTGGACGAGACGTCAGAAGTTGCTGTGTCTTTTTTCTGGTGGTCTTCGTACACCCTTGTAGACACCAGGGTCAGTTTCTTCCTCTTCTCTCGCCTGCCGTTGCCCGTGTCACAAAAGCCCTTGGCGAATGGATTGTTATCAATTTTTAACTGAGTTATCTTGTGGTTCTGATACACAGTCACGGCGATGAAGTCCGTCTCCGGGAAGACGTAGGTGCGGAAGTTGGAGGGGGGGTGCGCGTGTGTGTGTGTATGTGTGAGGTGGCGGCGGCGAGGGGGGGAGCGGGGCTCTCTGTATGTGTGTGTGTGTGCGTGTAGGAGTGCTCATGTCTCTGTGTGTGCGCATGCATAATAGGGAGGGGCTGTGTGGTACAGCTTTCCAGGAGAGGAGACAGGAGCTGGCCACAGCGAGCGCGCGTTCGCGTGGCCCGCTCCATTCCCCAGCGCGCGGCAAGCTCCTGTCCCCTCTCCTGGCAAGCAGAGTCGCAGCAGAGTCGCTCACAATAGGTCTCTGGCGAGACCGCGCGGTTAACGCCAGAAGACCTAAAAATGGTTAGTTACAGCTTTCCCAAGAAGCAGTCCTGTAGTAGCATGTGGTATACGAAAACAAAAGTTACATTATACATAACAGAAGGCATATTTTGGGTACCTTTGTCCAGAGGGCCTTGTTTTGACAGACTACTTCTGCATCACAGAGTGCTTGCTCGTAGTTTTTCAACACGGAGTACACCTCTCCTCGTTGCAACAGCAAATGGTAATCCGAAGAGTCTAGAGGTGGAATGAAAATAAAGAGGTTTACCAGCAAATTCAAACCAAGATGAGGCATATTACTTAGACTATCAATTATCTTACATTAATCAAGCATAAAATGGAAGCCTGATATTTATTTAGTGGTAGACTTTAATTCTCATAAACACCTGGAGGAAGTCTAATCTCCAACCCACCTGACTTCAATAATGGACAAACTAGATTATTAATTACTGCCCTTTCCAGTTTCTTTTCTTTTCTGATATGCAAACAAATTGAGTGTCTTCTTACAGATACAGGGATTTGGAAAACGTATATGTTTTTCCACTGCCTTTTGCATGTTGAAGGAATAGGTTGTCCAAATGTGTTAGCTTGTTATTGTATTGCTATCTAGGAGAGAGGGGAAAGCCTTAATTTCAAATTAAATGTTCCTTTGGGGCTGGTACTAACTATAAAGTGGTACAATACACGCAACCAATATCTCTAGTCCGAGAGCCCACTCTAGACTCCCAGGTTTAAAACACCAGAGTCTCCTGAACCCCACAGCGAGCTCTGAATGAGTTTGTTAGCGCTGGGCCACCAGACGCGAGGTGAAAAGCATGGAGGTGTTTAAGAGGAAGAGAAAAGGCATGAGAAAGCAAGGAGCTGGGGAAGGCTCACTCGCCCTCTTTGCTCATATTTCCATTAGGGCTTATGTTGCATCGATATTCTACACCTGACTCTGAACAGTTTGCAGGGCTAATTTAAAAGAGGAATCATACTCCAATGCCATGCCCCTTAATTTAAAGTGAGGTTTAGTTTATTCAATATCAACCACCAAACCAGGCTCACAGAGGCCCAGCACAAGAGAAAAGCAAAGGACTTCTCAGAAGTCCAAGAGGGAGTCCGAGTAAACGAGCTGCAGAATTTCCCACCATTAGTGAGCATCTCCTGAAAAAACACAATCATGAAATGTAATCACCTAGATAGCTCCACCTTGACTTTAATTCTTGGGAAGGTGACAACTCTCATATTGAGAGCTAAGAATGAATACTATTTGGCAGTATCTCCTTCCTTTCTGACGAAACAAGTTGTGCATTGCCCACTACCTCAAATGTTACAATGGAAAAAACATGAGCAGCTTGGATGTCAACACACACATAACCCAAACAATCTTGGTGAAGACATTAAGAATGACAAAACCTATACGGTTTATAAAAAAGGAAATCAACTTCAGGATATCGACACTCCTGAGGCGGAAGCCGGGAGAGACACTTGTGATTTTAAAAATACTGTTACTTGCTTAATTTGTTTTTACCTGCATGATTGAAGCTTTTCTGGGCACTTTCACCTTAAACTTTATCTGGCTAACCCCGTGCAGCGGATGTAAGCGGTGCTGCGGGTTGGGAGTTTCAGTCATTGCCGCCATTATTCCACCAGCCCACAGGCCACGCCCACTGACGCGAAGCCACGCCCCCTTTCACCTATTTAAGCCGCGCTGAGTACAAGCCCGTGCTGGAGGATATCGACACTCCTGAGGCGGAAGCCGGGAGAGACACTTGTGATTTTTAAAATACTGTTACTTTTTTAATTTGTTTTTACCTGCATGATTGAAGCTTTTCTGGGCACTTTCACCTTAAACTTTATCTGGCTAACCCCACGCAGCGGATGTAAGCACTGCTGCGGGTTGGGAGTTTCAGTCATCACCGCCATTATTCCACCAGCCTACAGGCCACGCCCACTGACGCGAGGCCACGCCTACTTACCCACCCTATAAAAATGTGCATATCTCGGGTGCGCCCTCTGCGCGCCGAAGGCGCGCCTAAGGCAAGCCCGTCTGTGCCCGTCCGCGACCAGACGGGGCACAGAACTATGTCCATTCTGTTTCTTATTCCCCTGAAACACTGTGCGCATACCAAGGCCCTTGGGACCTCGATCAGGTAGCACTGGGCCATATCATTGACGCTGGGATTCTTAGCACTCATCCCCTTTCCCCCAACTCCTCTTAATCGGTTGCCTTCAGTTCGACCTTCCACTTGCCCGAGCTCTTCCA
The DNA here is from genome assembly GCF_964263255.1 of Lissotriton vulgaris. Taxonomy (NCBI): domain Eukaryota; kingdom Metazoa; phylum Chordata; class Amphibia; order Caudata; family Salamandridae; genus Lissotriton; species Lissotriton vulgaris. The sequence goes on along the minus strand of NC_141696.1, from coordinate 824,567,705 downwards.
CCTCTCAAGCAACTGATACATCAACTATCTCTGCTTTCTTATTAAACACTCGGTCGGCTGTAAAACACCACCTCGACCTGTTTATCTTTCTGGACACTCAGAAACCGAGCCCACTATTCCTCACGGAAACCTGGTTTTGCCAGGACTCCCTTCCCAACTTGCTCGCGGCCCTGCCCTCGTCCTACTATGCTATTCGAGCAGACCATCCCCCCGGCAAAGCAGGGGGGGGGGGGGGGGGGGGCTCGAATTATCCGCTCCGACTTACATTTTCAAGTACTACCCCACCCTCCAATTCCAGCAGTGGACTATCTAGTCGTACGCTCCAACTCTTTTCAGACACCAATTACGTGTGTTCTGATGTATCGCCCCCCCAAAAACATGCCGCACTTTTTACCAGCTTTCCAGGACTTGCTAGCCACATTAGATGTGAACAACTCGGCGGTCCTGTTACTTGGCGACTTCAATTTCTGGCCAACTGACCCAGCTGAAGACTCCTCCTCCAGAGATTTCACGGAATCACTTCAGAGCTTTAACTTTATATCTCACATCCACACCCCCACCCATGTCCAGGGTCATACCTTGGACCAAGTCTGGTCCCTCAATATCCCCCTCCTTGCTCCTACTGTGACTCCGTTTGTGGTCCGACCACCACTGGATTTCTTTCTCCCTGAATTTAAGTCTGTCCACAAATCCCCCATTGCCCAAAAACACCTGGACTCGAAACTGGGGCAAAGTTGACATCCCATCACTCTGCTCCTCTTTACTATCCACTTGTCCGGCTATAAAAAGGACCAAACCCCACTGTTTCAAGCTGAAACTCTAAACAAATGGCTGGCCAACGCTTGTGACCAAGTGGCCCCCCCTGAGACGTATCAAGGTAAGACGGGCTCATGACGTCAACAAATGGTTTAGTCCTGAGCTCAAGGAGGACAAGCACTAGCGTTGCCAATAGGTCTCACAGTAGGAAAGTTTGAGCTATTGGTTTTCTAAATGACATTTTATTTTTTTGTTTTGTGATTTACAATGCCCATACTTTTAACTTTTCGCATTAGGAAAGTTTGAGCGATTGGTATTGTAAATTACACTTTTTTAATTTGTGTGTTGGTTTTGAAAATAGCAAAATTAATAGCTTTGTCAGTTACAATGTCAATAGTTTTAACTTTCGCAAATGTGACACCTATAGCATTTGTAATGCAAGGTGTGTTGTATTTACGTGACTTAGATGTATTGATATTACAAATAACAATGGCTTTTAATTTTGTAAATAATTAATACTTAAATAAAAGTTATTGTAATTTATAATGGCAATAGCTTAAACGTTTGTAAATAAATTTTGTGAAGATTATGTTCAGTGTATTTTATTGTGACGAAAAATCCAAGAACATTGCATTTGCACCTACACACACATATGTGTTGTAGCACTGAGTGGTGTGAGGGTGAGGGGGTGTGAGGGTGAGGGGGTGTGTGAGTGTGTGAGGGTGAGTGAGGGGGTGTGAGGGTGAGTGTGTGAGGGTGAGTGTGTGAGGGTGAGTGTGTGAGGGTGAGTGTGTGAGGGTGAGTGTGTGAGGGTGAGTGAGGGTGAGAGGGTTGTGAGGGGTGAGTGAGGGTGAGAGGGTTGTGAGGGGGGTGAGGATGAGGGGGTGAGTGAGGGTGTGAGGGTGAGGGGGAGGGGGTGTGAGGGTGGGTGAGGGTGGGTGAGGGTGTGACCAGTTAGATATGGTTGGTATATGTTAAACATAATGAGGATAAGAAATGGACCGTAGAGCGTTTACAGTATTTGCAAATAGAGGAAAGCGTCCCCACCCCTGCAAGAAATACTGGCAGAATAATGAGCAAGTAAGGGAAAATTAGATTTAGGAACAGCCATACGAGATGTGCCTAGGTAACAAGTGCTGCCAGACACAGAGTCACACGCTGCGTGCGAGTTTCGGGCAGCTGTTTTTTTTTTGTGGAGAGCTTCCGGTTAAACAAACAGTGCCGCTTTTGAGCAATTCCAAAGCATCGGATTCATCTGGCACACACAGCTGTTTGTTTTCCGTCTCCTCTCTCCCTTTTCCTGTCCCGTCCCAGTTTGGGTTTTTTTAAGCGGACCGCGGCACCGTGTGGAAGTCAGGCATGTTTGAATGGATGGTCGAAGGAGCACTGACAACAATTTAGAGGAAGAACCGTATATTGTAAAAGCATCAGCATTGAGAGGTCCAGCCCTTTGCTTTAAAAAAACAGAAGCAGCACCTGACGTTTTACCCATGCTTCTCTCGCGAAACATGTGAAAGAAAATATTTTTAGCACGTCAGTGGGAAGTTTGTGGTATTTAATTCACAGCGCTTCATGTTGGCTTCTAAGCACTCGACGGTGTGGAGATATCCAGAGTTATGGCACAGCCTTCATTCCGCTCGGACTATATCAACTCTATAACTCGGCCATGACCTTCGACTTGTTTATCATCGGGCTATGCGCTCAGAAGTGGCAGATAACATCATAGCGCTCTACAAAGCACCCATAGTAAAGAGACATCAATATAAACTTGCCTCTGGTTTATTACACCTCTGTAGTTGTATCGTGCTGGAGGACGCTGGATCAAAACTGTTTTTAGTTTGATTGGATTGAACAGAGGAGAATGTGCTGCACACGTTGCGTCGTAATTGAAACCCACATCAAACAATATTTGAATCAGCAGGTTTAAGAAAGCTGATTTTTATGTTAAACAGTCCTGAGAAGAATAGCAAGCACTCTTTTCTCACATCCTCCCACAGTAACATTAATTGATGCATTGTAGGGATTGCTTGTTATGGGGATTTTTTCCCACGTGAGAAGCACATTTCCTCATAGTCTCGTGCTGTTGCCGTTTTCCTCTACTCATCAGACTCGCAACGAGCTACGTTTATTTGCTCCGTAAGGTGCAGTCTCACGGCCACCAGAAGATATCGCTGTGGTCATGGCACGTAGGAGACGAGTGCAGGGAAATGAAACCCGCAAGATGTAAACCACAAGAGGCCCTGTTGTTTGGGTTGGTCACGAGCTGAGTGCAGGGAAATGAAACCCGCAAGATGTAAACCACAAGAGACCCTGTTGTTTGGGATGGTCACGAGCTGTGGTTGGACTTGAACATGCAGTAAGCAAGAGCATGTTAGAGAGCATATTGCTTATAATGCAAATACCGCTTTTAATAATGCAAACCGTTACTCGGTGAACCTCATGTAGGATTACCACCTTCTTAGAACAAAATGTGTTTACCTTTTGATGTCAAGTAACGCATAATAAGAACTGTTATGTAGAAAAAAAATCGAACAAACAGCAAGAGCGGCAGGGAAACTGAAAGTACGGCCGGCCACCGGCCAGCCATGAATAATTACGGGAGGAGAAGCAAGTAGAGCACACGCTGGGAGAAGCCCTTTGATGTGGTGGCGGCCGTGAAAAAATGCAATTAGGAGGGAGGGAGGGAGGCTGATGCGCGTGCTTGTTTGGTCACGTGATTCACGTGAACTGTAAGAAAACAGCACGAAAAAACCTGTGGTTTCACAAGTATTTTGAGCACTTGAATTCTCGCCATTTCCCATTCCTTCGGAATGGAAAAGGCGAGACCTAAAAAACTAGCTGTCCGCCGTGCAGAACGTGCTTGGAGACGCACCTACTGCTTCGCCTCTAAATCATTGTACTCCTCCATCCAGGCCGAGGACAAAAAAGCCATCCTGGATGCAAAAACCTGCTACTTTTCAAATAAAATCCTTCGGGCAGAGAACCAACCTAGAGAAATTTTTGCCACAGTTTTTGAATTGGCCTCTTCAGACAGGACCACCTCCAAGCCGGTACCCTCCCAGTCCCTGTGCGACTCGCTGAATAACTTTTTTATCAACAAAATTGCAGATATTAAGGCCAACATTCCCTCTCCCTCCCCTGTCTTTGTCAACCCCTACTCACCACCCAACACCTATCACCTTGATCAAATAGCCCCCTGTCTAAAGAAACCTTTCTTTCCCTGCTCCCTTGCGTCAAGTCTGGTTCTCCTTCCGACATCTGCACAGCCTACATCCTAAGAGACATTTTCCTAACGTGTCCTCTCCCTCCCCTTACCTTTCTCAACGAGACTCTTAAGTCAGGAACTGTGCCCCCTTGCCACAAATCTGCCACCATCATCCCAATCCTAAAAAAAACGGGCGCAGACCCAACAGCACTAGTAAATTATTGTCCCATCTCCCTTCTTCCCTACCTAGCCAAGGTCCTCGAACGCCACGTCACCAAAGTCCTCAGCTCTTTCATAGAGGACAGCGGCTATCTCGCTCCTTGCCAAGCAGGGTTCCGCCCTCTCTATTCCACCGAAAAAGTGGTGGTTTCGGTTTCAGACACACTTAGAGAGGGGCTAGACGCTAACCTCCCACAAGCACTGACTCTTCTTGACTTGTCGCCGCCTTCGACACGGTGGACCACACCATCCTCCTTTCCCGTGTCGAAGCGGCTGGCATCGGAGGTTCAGCCCTGGCTTGGCTCAGCTCATTTTTGAGCGAGCGCGCACAAGCAGTCCATCTGGCAAACTTCTCCTCCCTAGCCCGTAAAGTGCAATGTGGCGTCCCTCGAGGATCTTCTCTCTCCCCTCTTCTTTTTAATCTGTATATCTTCCCGCTCATTTCTGCCTTACAGAGGATGGAGGTCACGGTGTTTAATTACGCCGATGACCTCTAGCTCATCTTTAACCTCTCTAACTCTTCTGATTCTATCTATAATTTTCAGTCGGTGATGGTCTTTATCAGGGATTGGATGAGCTTTAACCACCTCAAGCTCAACCCGGATAAGACCGAACTTCTCCTAACTGGCGGCAAACTCAACCCTTGGTCTCCTATCTTTTGGCCCCCCTCTTTTGGTTCCTCCCCTTCTCCTTCTTACTCTGTTAAGACACTGGGAATCAACCTTAACCAACAACTCACCCTTCACTCTCAGATCAGCACGGTGGTTTCCTCCTGCTTCTTTACTTTGCGCACTATCCGGAAGATCTCACGGTTCTTTTTTTTCTCTGCTCTTAAATTGATCCTGATGGCTATGGTCCTCTCCCGTTTAGATTACGGGAATGTCCTGTACAATGGTGCTCCTGCGTACGCCATCCGACAGCTCCAATTGGTGCAAAACCAAGCTGCTCGCCTAGCCTATGGCCTATCCAAATAAAACCATACCACTCCCCTCCTAAGATCCCTCCACTGGCTCCCTATCAGACAAAGGGCCCTCTTCAAGATAGGATGCATCACCTTCCAGGCTCTCGCAGGAACAGCCCCTGAGTTCATCAAGTCCAAAATAAAACCTTATATCCCCAGCAGACAACTGCGCTCTTCTTCTCTGTCCCTCTTGGTGGTACCCAGGTTCAAGAAGAGCAGAATGGGAGGCTCCAATTTCTCCGTCCTTGCTCCACAATTTTGGAACTCTTCCTCTCCAGATGAGATCCAATACATCCGACCTGGAGTTCCGCAGTACCCTGAAAACCTTTCTGTTCTCACAGGCTTTTTAACAATCTAAACCTTCTCCCCTTCCAACCCAGGAACCGTCCTCCTCAAAGCGCCATGAAACCGCCTGGTTTACGAGCGCTCTACAAATACTTTCAAATTCAAAATTCTAATTCAAATATTTCAATTAGCAACTACCTAATGCTGCATTATTTTATTTTGACATACATTAAAAACGCCTTTCGTTAGGTCCAGGAAGATTTCGTGATTTGCCCAGAATCACTAGATGTTGAGCTACCCTGCCGAGACTCCAACCCAGTTACCCGACTTTGAGGTTGGCTGATGTTATTGGAAAGCCTCTAACATTTGTAAATTGCTTGCAGTTTTGTGGGTTCCAGATGCAATAATGGGTATTTTGTCATTGGTTTTCACCAGATAGTGACAAATAATACCATAGTAGCCAAAGTTTTAGATGACAGTAACAATAGGTTAACAGCAAAGAATAAGAGTAAGGTCGTGGACTGTGTATTGATTGATGACATCCAGCACTTTGGGGCTCTGACACTTTCTCTTCAATTGCTTGAAGTTGTAGTCTCTCATGAATTAAAAGGTGGGTTTACAATCTGTACTTAAGGCAATGAAAGCTCTGCTACTGATGTACTCTTGGAGCATTCAATGAAAAATATGAACAAGTTTGAATCCCTACCGGATCAATAGCTACAGTAATTTATACATGGAGAGCTAATTTAGAAACTGCCTGGTTATCTGAGCATCACTAAGAAATCGCTATCTTGTTTCTTTCACCTAGTATTCACTTAAGGTGCCGTACAAGAATAACCACAAGGGTACAATAGTTGTTGCACTGGTCACAGATGTATCCAATGAGGTGAGGAAGCCAGGTAGCAGTTCCCATTATATAATCTCAAGAATAATTACAACAGGTGACACCGGTAACAGATCCCCCTTTTAAGCACGGAGTGGTTACAGAGACATTGGAGTCACCAAACATTGCCGGGGTTTATCTCCACCTGGACCAAAGACTCTTTGCAGGGTTTTCTCTGCTGACCTGCAACTTCATTGCCCCTTCTTCTAAGCGGAGGATAAAACTTGACCCGGCAACAAAGGGCTGTTCTTGTAGCTAGCCAGGCTATATTATTCTTCCAAGAATATACCAGTCACAACCCGGAAGCGTCCAGAGTTGTACACCTAAGACACCACAGCATATACTGTCACCTGTCAGATTGGAAACCACTGTTCAATCCTCTCCCAAACTTGCCTCAGCTCACCTTTCACTTGTGATTCTTATGGCCACATTTTTAAGGATTAAAATAAGGTGTTTTTCGATGATATGCTATTGAATACTCTGAGACAATTTAATTAACCTTAGAGAATATGACATGGTATTCCTCTGCCCCACCCCAATTTTTGTGTGTTCTTTATATATACTTTAATAATCTGCTATTATTTAATTTTCTAAGCAGTAACAGACTCCCCTGAATAGGCATTTGGGGTCCCGGACCACAGGTTAAGAACTGCTGCTCTAGTGCGCTCAGCCTGGCTCCAGGTAGGTGTGTAATGCCACGCCCCGACATCACACCATATTCAGAAAACTAGCGACCAGTTCATAGCAAGAATGATTTCATTTGGATGTGCTTGAGCATTAGAAATAAATGGTTCTTCTCTTGTCAGCGAGTTCAGCACTTTCATAATTTCTAAAGTAGAGACGGGGGCAAAGAAGTGTGGAGAAAGCGACTGGGCGACTTGCTACTGCCCCCAGAAGTGTGCAAAAACAACAGTACAGGAATTCAGAAGGATGTTATAGCTAGCAGCCTACATTCAAAAATATCTAATTCCTAACGGCAAAATCTATAATGTTATTGTCAAGAACAAACATTTTCTAATGGTCTACCGATTGATAAACATCTACTAGAACAACATACATCAGGAGACAAGCTATTTTAGCTCTGGCGAAGCGAACCTCGAGTGTGGGCTGTGGGTCAGCTCCCTCAAAACAATTGGTCTGTTTTGTTGAGTCTCCTTCAGCTACTGGTTGAAGACATGAAATCCAAACTTGTAAGAGCCAAGGAGTAGTTATATCTCGCCGTGATGCCACTGGCCGAGTCCTTGCACTGCTTACGAAGTGATTCTATCACTATGCATTTTGGATTATTTTGTATCTGAAAAGCATACTTAATCTTCACACATCCATCGCATTTTCTCAATCATCAAACTTCCTGCCACAATCAATTCTTTATTTTCCACATGCACTACATACAAACTAAACCGATATAGGTTGGAACGGGTGCACTGAAAAGCAGAAGATGATGAAAACTCCTTTTATTTGCATATCACATCCTAAGATTGGCATAAAGTGGAAGCAACCCTTTGGGATGTCATCTTAATGTGACTTTCAGCAGATCCAACCGTGAGAATTTAACTTCACTGTTTTAGGACAAACCCTATCTTTAAGTTTCCATTTGCTATAATGTACAAAAAGGTTTGTTCATTTACCTTTTGATGACATGGTTAAAGCAATAGAAGAGTGCTCGGGGTTCTCAGAGTGTTTTCAGAAAATCCCCAGCGCCTGCAACTGGCAATGGGATGGAAGTAGGAACAGACTCCAGACAATCAGAAGGTACAGGAATCTCATAGGAACCCAGAAAGGGATCTTTTTTAGAAAACGAAATCAGCAAGGAAGTCAGGTATGGAATCAAAAGTCCAGCCTTAAAAGGAAATGGCCACAGGTTCCCAGAGGGGTTCTCTTTTTTTGGGCTTCTCTTTTAGTGGTCAAAAGGTAATTGGAGAGCACGCAGAAAGAGTGAGTCGACATTTCACTTGTGTATTTTGGCACTTTTTGCGTTGTGAGCAGACGAAGACTGGGGCAGACACTGGGTTGTGAGACACCCATTTTAAAGTGTAACTTTCTTCGGCTTCACTCACTGAAGATATGAACTAAAATGAGATGTTTAACTGTGGGAACTTTGTAGTATATCCAGCAATGCTGACAACATTGTATAGTGGTGCAATATTCAGCTCCTAAAAATGGTTCTGGCTTCTCCTACAACACTGTCTCAAAGTATCTACAGAGCTAGGTTTGTTTGGGTAGTATGCCAGAAGTAAGTAAACGGTCTACATCACTGATACAAATCGCCAAACATGGGCTCTGTTCCGATCTTTAATCACCTCCATTGGGGGGAAAGTCTCCCATAGAACTTCCTAAATCTCTTAGGTCAGCCAAAGGAACTACAGGAACAAGACAACAAAAAACAGGGTTTGCTCCACACAATGTCAATTATATGTATAAGTGACTCAAGTGAAGACCAGATTGATTTCAGACAAATAATATAGAAGTGCCCAATTTGTTGTTCGCACTGTAACATTTTTAACTCTCTAAATCAAGGGTTTGATAACTTGTTCCAGGGGTAGTTGTGTAAGCAAAGGTTTAAACAAAATTCTACATAATACAGTTCATTGGGGACATGGTGCAGGTTAAGAGAAGTCAGCTAAGTGGTCATGTACCCCATAAAACAGTAATCGTTCTTTAGAACACATTAAAGAGATGTATTAAGAATTCACTGATGTTGAATGAACCACTTCAAAATGCCTATATTGTAAATAAGGCATTTCCGCTTTTGATTTCAACAAACATTGGCAAATCCAATAGGTCTTTCCTATAGAATAGCTATTTGATTTGCCAATGTGCCATGTTGTACAGCAACGTGGCTGCGACTCAGCATGGCTAAACATTAGTGGCATGGAGTGGGGTAAAATGGAGTGGGTTAGAGTGCATCGGTATGGCATATAGTAGCATACAGTGGCATGGAATGGCATGGCTTAGAGAGGAGTAGAGAACCACAGATTAGCGGAGAGTGGAGGAGCATAAAGTGGAATGACACAGATTGGAATGGAGTGGTGCAGAGTGGACTGGAGTGGTGCAGAGGGGAATGGCGTAGAGTGGTGTAGAGTAACGTGATGTGGAGTGGGTTAAGTAGAGTGGAATGGCAGAGTGGATTGGAGTGAAGTAGAGTGGAGTATTGTGGAGTGGCGTAGACTGGTCTAGCTGGTATTTAGTGGACTCTTAGAGAATGGGACTGAGCAGAGTGAAGTGGTGTAAAGTAGAGTGGAGTGGCATTGTGTGGCACGGAGTGCCATTGTTTGTCATTATGTGGTAAGGAAAGTTGTCTGAGTTGCCGCATTATTTATCTACAGCACTTCAAAGACTCATCAGAGTAAGTGCGTACTATATACATTAAATTCTAATCCAGTAGCTTACCAATTATTTCGAGCTATGATCTCTGTAAGCATCTGATGCCTTTGACCCAATTGAGGCACTTGTTAGTCTGTAAAATGGTTCTGCGAGGTCGGCTTTACAAATAAATGAGTTTTAGAAAGGGAGGGGCGAGAAGAGGAACAAATTGCAGGGTTGAGGATAATGGAAATAAAGCACGCTGGCGGCTGTGAATGAATTAGTAACTCAATCACAACACTAGCAAGGATGCACACTAACAAATCCATATGTGTTTGATCCTTGCGCCACAGAATGAAATGGAAGTAACATCCAGCATATGCTGGCCAATTTGGAGGCTGCACACACGAGTGACAATGAGGTTGACAAATGGTAAGCAATGGGCAGGATCAAAGTCCTTCACTGTAAACAACACCCTGGCAAGCACAGCGCATGCGTTGTTTAGCCGAGACCTAAAAAATAAAGGTCTACATCAGAGGCACCCTCTGGGACTGCCTGGTCCGACCTAGGTGGACCCTGGTCACAAGGGCCCTGCCACAGTGCATACTGTGTCTCTAGCAGAGGCTGAGCACTTGGCAGACAATCTGCACAAAATATACAGACATGTGTACGGTTATGTCACTGTAATCTTTGCATAACTGTACTAAGCAGATAATTCTCTCAAACACCACAAGATCAGAGTTAGCTTTTTATGTTTTTATTTTAACATTTTTTGCAATAATTATAACTGTACAAGTAAACTATTTAACAAATACCTGTTTAGAAAGGTATTTGCCATCTATGTATTCTGTTGCAATGAAAGGTTGGTTAGCTATACCCGACAACTCGACTTGGATGAATGAGGGGGGGCCTACGATGACAGTGGAAGGAAGCAGTAAGGTGCTAGTATATGCTTCTGCAGTTCATTTCAATTTGACGTGTTCCTCGTTAGAAACAAAAAAGTGATTAATCACGCCATTAAAAAAAATGAATGTTTACATTTCATATTTTCAAAAGTACTGTTTTGCACTAAACCCCCAAAGACTGTCACGTTTTATGTAGTCTTTCCTGGCCCCGCCTCCAGCAGAATAGCACAATTTTCTCATTTGATAATACTGCATTACGCTAATTGCAATCAATGGCTTGAATTTGTTTTTAGTATTAATGTTATTGCTGATTAATTGATTCATGAAAAACGGATTTAGGTTGCATTTGGCACCGTAAAAGTGCGGCAGCACTGCGGTGGCCAGTCCCAGGCATCCCCGGACCTTCATGAAGCATTACCTTCGGGACGCGCTTTTAGAGGAAGTGGCCAGTGCTCCACGGCAGAGCTAACCAGGGAACCCTAATGCCCAACGATGGCTGAATAAACTGGACTTTAAAGGTCAGATTTGCACACAAGCATTTTTAGAGTTTACACTGCAATGAAGGGATGTTTTCTATACAGTTCTAAAGGGCCAACATCACAAATTAGATTGTATTTATCTCTACAATACATCTGTGCATGAACAGCTGACCAACATGGTGGTACAGACTGTGGTTGAGCATATTTTGAACCTGACTTTTCCAATAGACCTCCTGGAACAGATCGAGGGCTACTCCCTTCTCCGGTGCCACCAAACCCTCAGCGGTGAAATGCATGCCCTACACATCTGTACAACACTACATTCGCAATGTGTAATGCTTGACATAACTCCCTTACACGCTGTGATCTTGTGCCTATCACCTGTGTCTATGGTCAAGTTGCCGTACTGACCTGCACATTTGTGTTTGTGGCCAAAGAGCCTGTGGTCACATCTGAGTTATTGGGGTAGCATGGTGGGTAGACATGCTTTGGGATAGTGTTTTTTTCCAGTGTCTTCCTACAAGTAAATGTGTTCTCATCTAATGTTCTGTATAACTTGTGTCACGATATCAGAGTTATATAACATAAGTGTTTTCACTGGAGAGGGGGAAAGGCAAGTTTTAGCCTTGCAGGGAGCGTACATTGAAAATAAGTCAGCCACTCTAAATCATAGACCTTGACTACCCTGACGTTGAATAAAGTTTGAGTGTCTGAATTACTGAGGCCAGGACAAATCCTTCCTCTTCAGTTACTATGAGTTGTCTAACTGTTTTGATCCAGCTTATAAAGCAGAGACATTACATTTTGTCTAGGTTCTAAATAGACATTAACTTCTCAACGCAACATTAGGCACTTTATCGTACACAGAAAAATAAAAAGCTAAGTCGCCCCAGGTAGACTTCCAAGCCATGGTCTGCATGTTCCACTCAGTTCTTTTGCAGTGGGTGATACACACACACACCACATTATCTTGGCATATGTTGTGGCTCTGTTTTTGCTGAGAACTGTTTAACACAAACATGTTTTAGATAGGGAGGGGCTAGCAGGCAAGGAATCAACATATACCATACGGTTAGGGATAAAGGAGATGAAGCAAGGTGGCGGCGGTGAAAGAAATATACCTCAGTCACATCGCCAGCAGCGGACGCACACTAATTAAATCGAATCAATCTGTTCTAGATCCATGTGCCACAGAATTAAACGAAAGTGACATCGAGCAAATTAAGATGTGGCATAGAAGAGTGGCAATAATGTCCAGGAATGGTAAGCAATGGGTGGACTACAAGCCCTTTACTGTAAACAACACCCTCGCAAGCACACAGCATGCGCTGTGCAGGTGAGAACTAAAAAAACAAGCAATGGCATAGCCAATAGGTCTCGCTTTTGGGACCTTATAAGTATTTAGTTATGCAGCACAATATCCTTGGTACAACAACAAACTGTTGCATGGCTAAACACTTCTAAGGTCCCAAAGGGGAGACCTATTGGCTATGCAAATGCTTGTTTTGTAAAGCCGTTATTGCTTATTGCGCACTTTAAGTGACATTACACGCTTTTTAGCTCTCATTTTCTGGAGCTCGTATGCACAGAATACATTTTTTAAATACTTAGCGCATTTCTATAAAGAACTAAAAATAAAACTGAATAATTATGCTGCGCTTTGCCTAATTCTGTAATGGAAATGAATTTATAAACTTCACAGCTGTATTGAACCAGTGAGATTATTTTTTATCTGCCTGGTACTTGAAGCGTTACCACCCAGCTGCCGCTCACTTGCTGTCCCATGTAGAGAAAAGAGGACCATTAATGTCAGGTTGGCCATGATCCAGGACTTCATAGGTGCTGAATGTAGGAGAGTAGGGTTTGCTTCCTATGGTTACCCCCACTTTTTGCTATGATTCTCTGGTTTTTCGACTTTAGTATGGCTATGGCCCTGCTAATCAGGCCCACACCCTGGCTGTTCTCTCTCTAAATTGTCACCATGTACTTTAGGTACATACTAGATTGGTTACTGGGTCACCCTTGTGAGCCTCTGTATAGTGTACCCTAGGTATCCAGGGTATAGGCGCACCCTAGGCCTACCAGGGGCTGCAGCATGTATTGTGCCACCCCTGGTTAGCCTTCCAAACTGACACGACATGTCTGTACTTACAGCCTGAGTAAGGTGGTGTAATCACCCCTTACTTAGATAGATATATATAGATATAGATATAGATATATATAAACATTTTAACCTGCAAGTCACTCCTGTGGCAGGCCTTGACAATCCTGGAGGCAGAGTGCTTGGTTTTGTGTGAGAGGGTGCCCTAGCATGAGCTAAGCCCCTCTGCAGCTTTCGGAACCATCTCCTTATAGCCTGTTCTATGATATAGCCATATGTCTTAAGTGCATTATAATCCTTGCGGTTAATGCTAACTTTGGTTTGGCTTTATCAAAACATGACGTGTAAGGTGTCAAACACTTTTGAATACCAACCCCCCCCCCCCCCCCCCCCCCGTCCTGGCAGCGGGGGTAGCATTCCACCCTTCTAGAGGGAGAAGACATGTAGTTACTGGTTTACCCGGTTAAAGTTAAACAGAGCCCCAGCATCACAAAATGGATGCTGCTGCCACAGACACAAGTCTGCCCTCCTGCTGCTGGACGAAACTCCAGCAGAGGAGGCTTGGACAATAGGTTTCCTGTCCAGGGAGGTGCTGTTGATGGAGCAAGTATTCGCACCTTACGCGACTTGCTTGTAATCATGAACCTCGAATAACGTTAACGTCATAACCAACATGTTTGTCTTATTAATATTTCACTTTTATACTACACGGGGGTGTCCCAGTGACGCTTGCCTATGTGTTTACTAATCCTAACTACGCTTGCATATTAAATGGTCGCTGCTTTGCGGGATTCTAGTCTGCGCATGCGTCGGTCATACCCACGTGATGTGACGCACTCGCAGTTCTGGAGGGAACTTGTCGCTCATGCGCAGTACTGCTAAAGATGGCTGCTTTGTTTCTCACATGCTCTTCGCTTGCACTGCTGCTTTGGCACAGCTGTTCGTTCTGCTTAACTCCTAATGCTATAGTTATTATAAAAGTAAGGGGTGTAGTATAGCCAATCATGGAATACAGTGTAATAATTTTTTCTATGTTTCTAAATTGTTTTCGCTTACTTTTCATGTAACATTCTCCGGGGGCCTGGGAGAGAGGTACTACTCCATCTTGGAAGCCCGTGTGGTACCAATTACGTGATGGGGGACAAGAGAGTCATGCCGCAGTGGAACTCAGCCAGCTGGCTGCCGAAGCGAAGATGCTCCTGGGAACCTGAACCATGCCCCAGCGAGGAATGGCTGATTCGTACCTGCATTTGTTACAATTGTAATGTTTTACTGTGTACTCGATTGTTTTCTTAAACTCACATGCCATGGGAACTGGAATGTAAGGGGTGGGTTCAAATATTGAATATTAATCCTGAGAAAGTCTAAAATTCAGGAGGTACAATGACCTAACCACCTCCTGTGTCCAATCAGAATTTAGGGAACCTTTCACTTGCAACATTTGTGGGTGGTACACTGACCCGAAAACCGTATAACTAGCTTAGATCTAGCTAGAGAAATTGTCCGACTTGTCCGAATAGCTGACCTGTCACTGACCCAACAAACTCTATAGGTGATTGATACATAGAGCTGCGGAGCACTCTGTCCATAATTTCCACAAACTCAGTCGGAGTTTGGAAACCTTAAGTGCTGGCGAAGCACTTTGCTGGGAGATTCGAGAACCCAATCGGGGTTATTGGCAGATTTCTTGCAGAGAGGGAGTAGCGCAGGCGTTGCATCCGAAGCTGCAGGTGTTGGTCGTACCCTTTGGTGAGCCCGGTCCTGATCCAAATCCTGGGGTTATCCTGTCCCGACTGTCCATGAGCTGTACCTGCTCGCCTACTGGCAACCTAAGTCCTTGAGGGTCCTTTTCCCGCCTTTCCAACTGACCCGTGGCCAGGGTTAGTCTCCATTCTGTCCTAAGTAAATATAACCTCTATGTGGGTGTTTGTCTATCTAAACCTTTTTTCTCCGTCTTAAATAATGCATAATTGCCTATGTCATTTCCCCGTCTTTCTATATAATTAGACTTTTTTTATGCAAAGTGTTTACTAGCATGTCCCACTTTTTCCCCTACCTCTAGTCAAAATACTGAATCGTTGCATTTAACCCCTTCCACGCTCATGACAAGCTGGGCTCGTCATGGCGTAGCCTCCTCGCACGCTGATGACGAGCCCAGCTCGTCACGTAACATGCGCTTTTGAATTTCTCAGCGCAGGAGCAGAATTCCGCTAGCACGGATGCGGATATAGTATGTTCCATTCTTACCCTCCCTATAGAAAATAAGCATATCAGTATGTTCCCTTTCTTTACCCGCCTTTAGTGACGTTGTGAAAGTCTGATAGACTAAATAGCGTGTTCCTTATTTTTCCCCTCCCTTTATTTTCTTCGTTTATAGATGATTCTTACTTTGATTCGTAGTTATACTATATTCCTAATCTTAGTCATTGATAGTCTGATCTGTGTAAATTTCATTCTCATGGCATATGATGACGAAGAATAATTAGATAAAGGTGTTGAAAACTTCTTGCGTTTGTGGTTATTATGAAAGTATAAAAACATTATTCAAATGTACATGGTATTATTTTGGTGATAATTGCCTATCCTCTGATAGCGCCTGATCCATTGAGATCTTAGGTGCCTGTAACAAGGATTGGTAAGTCAGGTACACACAAGTTATTGAAAAGGAACAAGGGTTACTGATAGTGGTGTGTAGGTTACCTGATTGATGAAATAGTAAACAAAGTTATCATGGGCCCAAGTGTGCATATCTGGTAAAATAAGAGTGGGGTGACCTGCGCGCTCTATCACGGTCACCTGCCCAGACAGGCTTTAGTGTATTGGGGCAGGGAGGGCTGAATTCAGTGAATGCTTTCTAGACACTGCCTGGGGCACACAAGGTGCTCCATGCATTTCCCAGTTCAAACCGGTTGCTGGGGCACTCAGCCCCAGCTCTGGCATGAAACTGGAGAAAGGGGAAGGGGTGTAACCACCCCCTCCCCAGGTCCACCCATAGGAGGGACCTTAGAGTTAGTCCAACCCGTAAACTTACTATAAGTATAGAACCCCAGTCCCTAGGACTTTAGATTACCCTGGACGAAACTCTGCAACATATATCCTGGACCTTCGACATTCAATTTCGACTGGAAGACGGAAGAAATCTCCCTTGTGGTCAAGGAGTGACCACTCTGTTTAAACAGGCACCAACAGCATCTTTGCTGGTCTGCATTTTCGAGGCTCCCGCTGGACCCTGAAGAATCTGCGACACAGGACCCAGACTTCCAGACATCTCTGACCCGACCTTCCCTCCCAGCAAAGCGGAGACACGTGGCGGACACGAGACACATGGGACCGGAACTCCTGGACATCCTGCATTTTGCTACCTGCATCGGCTTCCCGAAGTATCTCGAAGTTGTGCATTGGGGTGCTTGAAGCCCCAGCCCAGAGCACCTTTTGCACCTAAGCTCAGAGGCCCACACTCCACGAGTGTCCCGTGGGCCCGCTTTTTGCATTTCAACTCGACACGTCTTTGCTGTTCCTAGTCCATTGGCTAGTGAGATCCCAAGAAAACCAATCCTTGAAATATTTTGCTATCCTGGTTGCTCCAGGCTTGCTCCAACTTCCCTGCAAAAGAGAAGTTCCTCAGATCTTCCTCAGATCTTGCTGGTCTGCACCGAAGCCAATCTCGACATCTTGTGTGGATTGTGTTTGCCAAGGTTTGTTGGGTCCAATCCGGATACTGACACCGCAGTCAACTAGATCCTTCGTGGGACAGCTCGAATCCAGCTCCTGGTCGTCGTCGACAATCTTCACCTTTCCACCTGAAATCACCAAACATCTGGTGGCATCTTCCTATCGCCACCCTGGTCACTGGCTAGTGGCCCAGACTCGGTCTCCTCTGCTTTCAGGTTCTTCACATCTCCGATCCACCCTTGGATCCACCCAGACACTTTTCCTCTGGTCGCCTGCAGCACTTCTTCTCAGCTCTCCATTGGAAGCGACGACGAAACCAGACCTGAAAAGACACCTATGCACCCGGCTTCTCTGGGTGAGGTAACAAGAGTACTCCGGTGCTCTCATGGGTATTGACTCTCCAAGTGTCCTAGTCTAAACGGGTTCCATCGCAGTTCACCTCCTTGTACCCTTAATCTTTAAAATTGTAACTCGTTCGTTCTCCATAGAAAGTCAATGGTAACCCGCGCCTGTGTTTAGACACTGCACACATCTCCCGTGGGCCTCCTGCATCCCAACCGTTGGTTGTTCCTAGAAGCCCCAGCGATTCCGCAGGCCCTAGCCCTGCTTTCTACTCCTCACGTGGGTCTTATACCACTATTTTAGTATATGGTTTGTGAGGCCCCTAGGGCAAAACATATACTGTGCAACTTACCGTATGCTAATTAAGTACCTTGTATTGTACTTTTACCATTGACCTCATAAAGAGTGCAGAGGGGTTGTGTTTAGAATAAATACTTATATATTTGATATATACCTTGTGTGGTGTGCTTTCATTTGGTACTCAAGAGATTATAAAAGGTAAAACAACTTGCTTAACTCGTCTCCAAGTCTTAGCCCGAAGGCTGCTCTCCACAGCTACCACTAGGATAGCTTCCTAGAAGGTTGACTTTATAACCTCCCATCAATAAGGGTCGATTGGACTGGTGCAAGGTGCCCACTAGAATAGTGGACATCATATACCAGGCCAACTTCTCACACTGAACTCATTATGTTAGTGCTGCTACCAAATGTGTACAATGTTTAGAGATACCTAGTACAGTATTCCTGTAAGTCCCAATCTAGCAGCTAAATAAAATGCGGCCTGCACTGCACAGATTTGGTCCTCTGGGATGGCAAGCATTAGAAAACGGCCCTGGTTCTACCTACCCAGTGAGAGTGGGAAGAGAGATTAATTGGTCAGAGGAGGGGTAGCCACAGAGACACGCGTGGGTCATCGTGGTAGTAATATAATGCATTTCCCGGCTATCACCCACAGCCCATGGGGTACCATTTCCTGAAATCCTACCCTGTGCAGTATTTCCACCGGTGAGTGACAGGAGCAGGATGGCAGGACGTTTACCTGCATAAGCATCTGGCACGCAAGAAAAAACAAAAGCAAATAGGCAGAGACATTACGGGACAGCACACGCATGCAATGCATGCAGTGCGAACACTTGCTTTCTGCACCTTGTCAGTGACAGGCCCAGCACCCTTGGGGGAAGACACGCGTGCACCCACACTCGCATCAGGTACCCAGCCGTAACTGCACTCTGTGTGCCAACACAGATGCTTCAGCCGTTTGATCGCATTTCGAAACAAAAGAGCGGGAACTGCAGGAACTGCCGCCTGTGCCAGAGGAGACATCCCAGGGCCTGTACACTCACCAATTATTCACACCTTTGATATCAGCGTCTACCGTGGTATTACCTAGATGCTTTGGTTTGCGTGTGCTTTGTGCCAGTCTTTACAGTTACACTTAAAAACGTAAATAAAAAACTGTTGATTAAAACAATTAAAACTAAATACAAAGCAATAAATAACGCATCCTGGATCGGCCATAATTTGAAGACCGCCCCACGAACGCTTGGATCGCTTCGTCTAAACATGTTCTTGCCTGCAACTGTGCTCAGACTCACAGTGGAAAGGGTCAATAGCTAGTTTTCGCTGTTTTTAAAATCAGCGGCTTTGGGGTGTACGTGGCAAGGTCAAAAGAAACTGGCATTTACAAAGCAGTATCTGCGAAGCTCTCAAAAGAGAGGCCTTTTCAGTGATGCTAACCGGTATATTTGTTTGAAATAACACGTCGTAGCCACCGTACCTCGGCCACACCACACATGCCCAGGACAGGTACACACTTTTCAGTCACCTTACAGCACTTCTCAAACTCATGCCCAGGCGTGTGCGCACCATAGACCCACTCATGCCTGGTGAAAACGTGCACCCCACCAGAAGCAGGTCGGATATGCACGGGAGCCTTACCTCCTGCGCGCCGCAAGCACGATCTGCACAAGAAAGAAGCACTGTGCAGCTGCCCCACAAAAGCGTTGACCTTTTGGAGAAAGCCTGCTAAAGTAATTTACCCCAGAAGCGGCTCAGTTTCGTTCCCAGACCAAGAGCTTCCTAATTTTTCGGAAAGCACAACTTTTCATTACTAAACAAGTGGGCCATTCAGACGCAGCTCCCTGCAGATAAATAAATACACTTTCTTGTAATGCGACATGGCCGTGAAAGCGATCGCGCTATGGCCACGCTAATTTAAAAACATATTGCGCTTGCGCCTGTAGAAGCGGAGAGGGCATGTCTGGCGTTCACCTTGGGGGAGGGAGCAGCAGAAGGCACGATAATTGCTAACAGATGGCACCGCTTCTCACTCCCGCAAGGTAAACGCCAGGCATGCACGAGGACTAATAGGAAACAGTGCAAAATATGCACAAGTTTCAAGAAAAGGCTGGAGCGATTCCAAAAGGTCTCCAAAGAAGCGCCTGCTTTCTGCGTAGGCGGGACCTAAAAAGAGAGCAACTAGTTTTATAATGGAGATCTTTTGTCCTTGAGGGAGATTGTTCTCATAAAACACTGCATGCATCAGCTGTAATTTAAGTATATGATGGAACCTAGATTTTGAGAGTGAAACAAGTGTCCATCTCTTCCAATTGGTCCACAGTTGTAAATTATTATTAGCTAGGTTGCTACAGTTTTTCTAAATGTTGGTTTAATGGCCTGCTTTTGAGTTCATCTTTTGCATCTTACTGTTCAAAGGGAATAATTTACTCTTTTTTTGGGTATCATATAGAAAGAAATTCAAATGAAATTTTAAACGATAAATTCAGAACCACAGCTACACCATTAACGAATCAAGACTTTAAACTGGGATTGCCTAAATGCCTAATGTTTTGGTACTCTGCAATACAAATGATACACGTTAAAATGGTGTAATTGCATTAGAAAGGCAATCATCATTTAAACAAGGCTTTAGCAGACTTCACAAGCAAGGACATCTGTGTATAGGTGGTTAGATTGTCAACCTGTTAATGTTAAATGATTTACCAATAGAATTTCAACAGTTGAAACTGGCAATAGCGTAAACTGTATGCACATCGCTGATGTTCCTTAAGTAGTCCTTAGTGCCGTGCCATTAGTATTGCAGTCTAGGTAGAATACATTTTACTCAATGTCAACTTTTCGAAGGAGGATTTGGTTTTCACATGTTAATCCAATTAGCATGCCAAAGGAGTCAATGAATGGAATAATCGGCGATTAGTGGGCACGTGCCGCAGTAGCTCAGCGTCTGGTGGGCTGCCTTACACAATGTTTACATGGAATGACAAGCATTTGTAATGCAATCGGTCTTGCATTTGTCGAATATTGAGCTATTGGCATTGTAAATTATGTTTTTAATTATGTTTTTTGGTTTGCAGTGGAGTAACGTAACAGGTAAAGCAGCTCACTTTGGAATTAGTGAACTAAGTTAGAGTTTTAAGATTGATTAACCGTACTTTATGCGCGGCAGGTGAAGCAGTTTAACTAACTAATTTCCCGGAACATACAGCATGTACTCCTTTCTTATTAATCTAAAGTGTTTTTACACAATGTGAATAGAAATGGAGACGGTTTATATCTGAAACATTAATTTGGTTTTTGTTATGACTTACCTGTTGCCATTCCTTTTCCTTAGCTACATCGTACCGACTGTTCAGCAAGGATGAGTGCTGGAGTGCTTGGTGATGAATGGAATGCTGAATCCTCAGTGATGTCATAAAATGCATGGGTGCCTGGTGATGTGCAGAGTGTCAGTTGGAGTGTGCAGGTTGAGCAGCAGGGAGGCTACTCCTGGTGTGAGCAGCCGGGAGGCTACTCCTGGTGTGGCTGCTATCTACCTACTTACCTGGAATTTAACTTTTAACTAAGCTTAAATAAACCATCTATAGAATATACATCTCGGCTAATGAACTTTGTATTAAAACGGTTCTATTGCCGTTGCTACCGCATCACCCATTCTTAGATTACATGCTAGTAGTATGCAGAAATGTATTCACCCACATCAACAAACTTGAAGTTGAAATAGGCCATTTCAGGTAAAAATTAACTCTTTTCTTTTGTTAACAACATTTATAATCAAGCTAACTAGAGGATCATCAAGCTAATCTTACACGTGGGTGTGCATAGAGTGAATAAACTTGGCAAGGCACAATTAAGAGACTATTTAATGCAGAGAAGTGAGTGACAAAACCAGGATAAATTGAGTCCCATTTTCTGCTAGTAAAACGGAAGTAGGTGGTCATTGTAAATTTCCCACAATGCTAGGAATTGAAAAAATACATAGTGGGCTTGCTTACAAGCAGTTATTTTCTTCAAGAGAACATTTCAACACTTTGAGAAATGAAGGACATTCATTTATAGAAATGTATTTACCAGCCTTTCATTGTGGTAGTGACCGATACAAAAAAAAACAATACTTTCCCCAGTCATTACCCCTCAAATCAGGATGGGTTTAAATGAAAATGTGGCAGAAGTGAATGCCTGAAATGTTAATGGCGGGCCTGCCAATATCTGGCATTTTTTAAAGAGAGGTTAATGTGTGGGCTCTGCCTTTTATTCGAGGAACAGATTTCACACGATTGGCAGCAATATGTGTATATTTATTAATGACAAAGGTGTTAATAGGTGCGCCACAGGATTGGTTCATGCAAATAAGGCCAACACTCACTGAGTTATAACTTTCTAGCTATTTACAAATGCTTGCAGTACCCTGTACGACTCCTCTCCATTTCTAAATTAATGAGCGTAGAAAGTGAATAAAAGTGCATCGACCATCAACCACTATTTTTTACCTGGTGGATGTTTTTAAAAAAAAAAGTTGGTTAACTATACAGTAGTCAATTATAAAGGAAAGGACACAGTCACAGACGAGACGAGAGGATTTCAATAAAAGGAGGGATAACGTAAAACAAGCACAGTAAATATGGTAGAAGAAGTGAGAAGTCTACAGTAATCTAACTAGACACTGCTTGTGCGGAACGAAGCAAGTGCAACAACATCCCTTCCCTTCCTGGGGCATGGCTTGGAATCAGCCATCACTGACCACCACACATATGATGCCCGGCATAGTCGCTGCGGAAACCGCGCTCTAGAGGACGGCGCCGACAGTGGCACTGAAGGGGTTAGCAACTCTTCTGATCTGACTGCGACCATCTCCAAACAGGAGGTGATATCACTGCCTGAAAATGTCGGGGAAGATGAGGGACAGCGATAGGAGCACCAAACACAAGGGGGAGGGTCTGGAATGTACACTTTACGTTCCAGAACTTTTTTTTTTTATAATATGTGTGACGGCAGAAGAGCATTGCACAGAAACAAGCTGGAATGTATGTTTATGTTCACACCATTTTAATTTTCTTATATTTTGCACAACGGCAGAACAGCATTGCAAAGAAACAACGTTATGAACATGGTTCGGACAGACAGCAAACATCGCACATAATATAAAAACGGCCAGAAATACTCGACGGGCAGGAGGTTGTGGTGGGGGGACAAATGGGAGCCGGAGGTGAACACCGCCAAAGAGCGGGTAGGAAAGAAATAATAAACAAACAGAAGGGAAAAGGAGGAGGCTGCAGCCGGAGGAGAGGGACTCTGGGAGCGACTTCCAGAGTCTAAACAAGCAACAATAAAAAATAAAGAGCACTCACAAAAGTAACAAATAACATGAAGAGTAAGAGCACAAGTAACAGGGGCAGTCCCCATCAGAGGTAACAAAAGTAGAAAAGGTGGGACTACTGAGCATATTACTTAAGGAAAAACAGCCATTTATGAAGAACAGTAAAATGAGTCAATTAGGGCACCAGGCCCCAGCCACATATTTTGGGAAGTGTTTTTTTTTTTAATTGGGAAAAGAGAGGGAAAGCTGGGTGGTAGTAATTTTGTGGATCTTTGCAGATTCCAGATGTTTGGTATTAAAACGTGCGATTAGAAGACTAGCTGGGGATTGTGGTTAAGAAAACTTTCTTGAATCCATGCAAATCACACCAGCCTGGACTCCCCAGTGTCTAGTTTTCAGGAGGGAGAGGTAGAGCCAGGAGTCAGCCAATAAGACTTGCAATAAAGCCTATGAATGGTAAGCAATTGGGGTCCAAGCCCCCTGTATGCACATAAATGTTTTGCAAGTGACAACCCATTCTCAGGTGAGACCAAAAAACAGCTTTTTCTACTAGCGCTATTTGAAATACTGAGAAAGAGGTAGGAGTTAATGCGCTCCCAGCAAAGAAATCTGGTCCAGGCAAAATGAAAGCAAAGTAGTCTGCTCAAAAATTTGAATGTGTTTGCACTTATCTCCCAGGCAGAATACCAGCCCGGTTCATGAAGTAGATCTAAACAATCCGTCAAGTGAAACATAAGCACCAACATTCATGCACCTTGTATAACGTGGGCAAACAAAGGTTGGAGGCACGTCTCAGGCTAATGCAGTAAATTATTTGAAACAAATGCAGGAGGATAATAAGAGGAGCGCAAGAGGAAAGTGCAAGCCAGATAAGTATCACCAGCAACTGTCCACACAAACATTCTCTCATTCAAACCACACGCACAAAACATGCACGCAGCACACAGCACTAAATGCATTTCAGACTCTTTATCTTCATACAACTTTCCACCACTAGCACTAACTCACACCTCCCTTCCTCGATGTGGTCAATGTGACTAATACAAAGAAAACAGAAAACGCAAAATAATAAAAGCACCAGCAGGGAGAGAAGAAAGAACGCTTAGAAGAAACTTCACCCCAAGACAAAATCTTGAAAATATCAATACATTAACCTCAGAGATAGAATCTCTGCAACCCTGAAAACAATTAAGTCCTTTGCCCAAATCAAGTAGAATAGATCAGCAAACATCCAAATCCATTTTGCAATACCTATACATGGGTAGTCACCTTCAGTACGGCTTGATTTGTGGAATCTGGTATCCAAAAAACTTGTCTTTGCAAATAAACGTCCCCTTCTCAGACTTTACGAATACTTCAGTCATGCAAAGGGAATCAGACCCATAAAGCAACCCTGGCTGGCAGGTAACAGTTTTGACCAAGTCACTTACCTGAAAAATCACACACAAGGGGTTCCCCTCCTCCTCACCATATACACTGCAATATATACATATATATATATATATACACATATATACACATATACACACACACACACAAAATGCGCAACTGCAATTCCGGTCTCCCAGGAACAGAAGGCAACACGAATCCCAAAATCAAGGCAAGTTGTTATTTTATTTGGCAATAGCAGCATACGAGACTGACGCGTTTCGGGCAGTTGCCCTTGTTCACAGTCACACCACACACAAGGGGTTCCCCTCCTCCTCACCATATACACTATATATATATATATATATATATATATTTTTTTTTTTTATTTTTTCACCAAGAAAGCAATTATACTCGCACTCCACCAGGAAGATAGTTTATAGCAGATTTATTTCTGTGCCATTACAGCACTCAGCTTAACCGACGCGTTTCGCAGCATCCACGCGTCGGTTAAGCCGAGTGCTGTAATGGCACAGAAATAAACCTGCTATAAAGTATCTTCCTGGTTGAGTGCAAGTATAATTGCTTTCTTGGTAAAAAATTAATTAGCAGGGAAAGCCCGTCCCTGAAACTCGCACCGGCTGTTTCAAGGAGTGCCTTCGGTAACGGGATTAACTTGGCGAAGAATATATATATATATATATATATATATATATATATATATATATATATATATATATATATATATATATATCTGCTCCGAACCACAGCGTGTCACTCTTCAAAGCGGGTGTTGCAGCGCGGTGGTGTACCGCGTAACGTATCAAGGCTCAACTCCTTCTCAATTTCAACGAAAAGAAAGGCAGCACACCCGGGATTTCAGCACAGATGAGTATTTTATTTTCTAGACAGATGCGTTTCGGGAAAACTCCCTTCCTCGGTGTCAAACCGAGGAAGGGAGTTTTCCCTTTAATAAAAAGGACACCTTTCTTCAATTGATGACACTTTTTCCCCAAACTGCCTTGGTATATTCCAATATATGTCAAAGACAGAAATGGAAGTGGTCCAACCAATTTTTTCCACAATTTGAGAAAGCACGGAAACATGTGAATAAATCTGTTTCTGCTTATATGAGAGACTATGGAATGGGTTTAATATACAACAATAACTTGCGTTACAACATTTAAGACATCTACAGAAGAGATGGTGTGCACTTCTCCGATGAAGGGAATAGAATATTCGTCCTTTATTTAAAAGTGCGCATTGGAACCTACTTGTAGGTACCTAAATTAGCCACAGAACCCAATAGCTCTTTTCAGAGCTACCCTACCTCTGATCATTCAAAACGTTTATCTTTTTCGAACTTTTTTTTTTTTTTCACCAAAGTACGCTCCCCGGTTCGCTTACCGGTGCGCGTACCGGGCACTCCCCCCGCAAAATTTTCAAAAATTTTATTTTTTTATTTTTGCATATATCAGCGTCCTAATCCCCCCTCAGAAAACCTAGAGGGTCACAAAGTGTCTACCGTGCCCCCTTCTACCCATTCCGAACATTGTTTGTCCTCCATCTTATGTCTCAATTCTACCGATACACAAAATGGTGGACTCCCGTAACGCTGCCGGTTCGCGTACCGGAGAGCGCACCGGTAAGCGATCGATAAAAAAAGGTGGGAAAGTAATTGACAGAAAAACCACTACAGACACTTTCATCAAATATAGAATAGGCCCTACTACATAGCAGTCCCTACCATTTACCCAAATTTGATGAAATTCCATTGAGAAAATTATGCTGTAAGCCTGACTAAATATCCTGAGGTAAATTACCTAACAAAAACACTTTTAAAGTGTTAGAATTGACAACCAATCAAAATACTACTTTCAATATCTTCTATTATTTCATGACATTTGATTGGTTATGTACCTGAATATATATAAAGAAAGAGAGAGAAACACAGCCATTTTGACTACTACTTCCTGAAGTACATATCAAGTGCATTTCAACTGAGAACTTAAACTTCTTTTTGAAAGGTAAGATGTTATTTTAAAAACTGAAGTATGTTCAGCACTTTAAGTTAATTAGGAAAACATTTTCTGATAGTTATATACTATCCCTCTGTAATACTTATAGAATAAGATAGACTTCTCTGTTTTAGTTATGGATGGAGTTAGGCTTGTCTTGTATAATTAAGAATTGACTTAGGCTTTATCACATAAATTTTTTTATATTTCTACTTCCAGTCTGATACCATACACTGCCCAAAGATAAAATCACTGTTTAAAAAAACCAAACTACCTGTCTGTACTTAAACCCAACAGTGCCCTATCTGTACTGATATATTTTTTTAAAATTCATTTTACAGCACAAAAATGGAAGGAGAGAAAAAAAAATAACTTCGAAATTGTTGCAGAAGGGGGGCGTGGCCGAGCGCGAAGCGAGATGGCCGCTTAGGCTGCGAGCTCCGCTCGCCGCGGCATTAATCCTGGAATTATCCTGCCTTCCCCCACTTGCTCCAGCTTGGCGCTAATCTTCCGCGGCGTCGGAAGGTCCGGGAAGTAACTGGCCGAAACTTTGGGGCTTGACGATATTGGCATCCCCCTTCTCTGATTTCTGCCGCTTGAGCCGTGACGGAGTCGGGCAGCGGACCGAGGGGCCGGATGCGGATGCCGGCTGTAGAGGACACCGGAGACCGCGGCTGTGCAGGCCGGGACGTCCAGGGGCCCGACATGCTGCTGATGGCATTGGAGCTGAACGGATGAGCGCGGAGACCGAGCGCAACACCAGAAGCAGACGCACACATTAAGGAGTCCACTATATCGGCTTATGAGGTCGTCCCTTTGTTCTCGAAGCTGCTTGTACAGCTTGGCTGCTCGGAGATGGGACGCCATTTTGAAGCAGACTTTGCTTTGTGTAACTTGTTTGTTGAAGCAAGCCCTACGCATTGTGTGTCCCGGATCCCATTGGTACGGGGATCGGTAATCCTGCATTGGCTATCCTGAGCATCACGACCCCGTACCATGAAGCGCTACTATCGCCAGCGTCTCCCGTGGGCTGCTCGAGGTCTATGATGACGCTACTTTGTGGGATTATGCGCTTGGACTGGCCTCGCAAGATGGAGCCCTCGGCTCGACACATCCTCATTGCATTGGACTCCCTCCGTGTTGCTTGGGTAAGGGGAGCCGAAGACCTCGATAGACGGCTGGACGCCATTATAGCTCCGCTGATGGATGAGAGCCCCACTGATCCGACGAAGATTTGGGCCACAGACTTTGTTATGCGGGAGATGGGTGTGGCGGTTATCCGTCCACGGGTGGTCCTGTTGGGGACCCTGGTCAGAGATGGAGGCAACTTTGAGCCGGCCGACTGCGTGAATGTGACTTTGGGACCTGAACCTATGTTGCAGGGGGATCGCTTCCACGGAATTGCTCCTGTGACCATCGACTCTGGTCTGCCCTTATTGAATTGCGACTTGGTGAGGTGGCCTGGTACTTTGTTGATGTTCTTATACGTTTGGAAAGTTTGGTTTTTCAGCCTCTGGATGGCGGGATCACCTGTGCGGCTGGTTTTGCCTTGCTTGCCTTTCCACCCTGATCTTTTGAAGTATTGCACTACTAACTTTCAGTGGCCACGCTTGGATGGAAGGGTCAGAATGGGTCAGGGGTGAACTCTTCCTCTAGATATCGTAGGACGGATACCCGGTTGCCCATTTTGATGTGGACGCTTTGCTGAACTATACTACGACGCCGCCATTGCTTGTTGACCTGCGGGTCTGTATGTGATCGAGTCTGAGCTGCTTTGTGCGAGTGGGTTGGAGCAGGAGTTTGGTTGTGTTGAATCTCCCCCGTCTTTTCCCTTATGTGGGTATTCTTGGGGCGACAGGCACGTTAGTAAGGGGGGGAGGGCCGTAGCCTCTTCAACGTGCAGGGTGGGGGGGTTGGGGCTCAATTTTTCTTTCCCTTTTTTTTTGTTCCTATGGCCTTTTCTTTTTGTTCTTTCTCTTCTTTCTCTTTTTCCTTCTTATAT